>NC_090941.1:317127182-317733035 GCF_040938575.1 Ambystoma mexicanum
GCTACGAAGTCTAAAGGCTCGGTGCCGACTACTTGCTCGTCGACCCCGGTGTCGTTGACGATGCCTATTACTATTCAGGCAGCAGCGGTGGGGATTCCTTCGTCGACGGTGACTCAATCTATGGCCTGGCAGCCAGAGGTTTGTGACCCGGTCCCCCCTGAGGTCCTACTACAGCCAGACACGGCCTTGTCGGTGACGTCGGCGGAAGGAGAAGGTGACAGGGTTATGCAGCCGTCGGACTTGGGATTACGGCCTTCCAATACGTCGACGACGAGTGCGAGTGGGGGTGTGGTCCCTCTATCCTCGACGTTGCTGACCCCCCAGACGGTTTTGTCTCTGGATGTGCTTAATACACTTCAGAAGCTCCTGCAGCGTCTGGATACGCAGATCCCTCAACCTGGCACTTCATCGTTGCTATTTTCTGCGCCTTCTGTCGACGAGCAAGCTCAAGCAGCCCGCTCGACGACCAAAAGCCCGTCGGCCTCCCAGGTGGTGAAGGATCGTCCTCGAGCGCAGGAGGAGGGTGAGCTATCGGAGTCCGATTCTATACGAGGTGACTCAGGGTCGGACATTTCCCTGTCGCCGTCGAGAGACCCAACATGGAATTCGGATGTAGAGGTAGAGTCTACGAGGAACCAGGCACAACCATCTCCTCCGGATGATGTGGGAGCCTTCCATGCAATGATGGGAAAAGCGTGTTCCGAGTTCAGCTTAATTCCTGAGGAGCAAAAGAAAGACTGTTTTCTTTTTGATCACATGGGTCAAAGGAGGAAATTGGTATTTGCCATCCCAATCCTGGACCACGTGTGGCAAGAAGGCCTCAAGACGATGCGTCATCCGTTCTCGGAGCCAGCTATTAAGGGGCGTATTGAGAAAAAGTTTAAAGCTCCAGAGTCCACTCCAAAATGTCTAACATCACAGCCTCTGTCAGACTCTGTGGTATCGGCGGCAGCGGCTAGGAAGGCCAGAGTACAGCAAAAATGTTCAACCCCACCAGAAAGCGAGGCCAGGAGGCAGGACGCCTTTGGAAAAAAGGTGCTCTCAGTCGGCGCCACGACGGTAAGAGCAGCCAACTCCTTGGCGATTGTATCACGATACGATAGGGAAATGTGGCATAAACTAGCCCCTATCCTAGAACATCTGCCGGAAGAACATCGAAAAGCAGTCATGTTGCTAGTACGAGATGGTGAGGAGGCCTCGAACCATGCAATTAATATTGCGGTGGACCTAGCAGAGTCTGGGTTCAAACAAATCAACCATGGAGTAGTACTACGTCGACAAGAGTGGCTCAAATGTACTACTTTCAGACCTGAAGTCCAATTCAAAGTCCTGGACATGCCATGTGAAGGAGAACATCTGTTTGGAGACAAGGTAGATGAAGCATTGAAGGGGATGAAAGAAGACACGGATACCGCTAGGTCTCTCGGCGCCCTCCAGACAGGTAGAAGTTTTCGCTCTTTTCGCCCCTTCAGGGGTGCTTCCGGAAACTCCCGCTTTGGAGCCTCTAGGGACCGTGGATTTAACAGGCCCTCATACTCCTCACAAAGCTACAGACGTGCATCCCAGTCGGCACGTAGAGGCAGAGATTTTCAAGCCTCCAGACGACGCGGCTCGGGTCCTTCGTCGACGAAGGACAAGCAAACCGGCAACCAATGACGGCCTTCGGAACGTCCTGGGGGGTCGAGTCTCTCATCATATCGACCAATGGAAATGCATCACCACAGATCGATGGGTTCTGGACACGATTCGCATGGGTCATGCGCTACAATTCAAAAACAAGCCTCCAAGTCTTCGCCAGTGTTTTCGGCCCAGCCCCACCTTCGAGTTCTACGACAAGAGGTGGCGCTTATGCTGCAAAAAGGAGCGGTAGAACGGGTTCCCGTGGCACAGGAAGGACAAGGGGTTTATTCCCGGTTCTTCGTTGTCAAGAAGCCAAATGGAAAATGGAGGCCCATTCTCGACCTGAGGGTACTCAACAAATGGCTAAAGAGCTTAAAATTCAAAATGCTAAAGCTCCAGGAGGTTATCAGGTCAGTGCAACCCATGGATTACCTGTCGTCGCTAGACCTTCAAGACGCGTATTTTCGTATCCCAATACATCCACGACACAGGAGATATTTAAGGTTCGTCGTCGGGCGAAAGCATTTTCAGTTCAAGGTCCTCCCGTTCGGTCTCAAGTCCTCCCCCAGGACGTTCACCAAGTGTTTGGCCCCTATAGCGGCCCATTTAAGGAAGGACGGCCACCATGTCTATCCCTATCTAGAAGACTGGTTGGTCAGAGGTTCGTCCATGGAACAAACACGAAACAGTCTGGGGGCCACGATGTCCCTCTTACAGGAACTGGGCTTCGCGATAAACTTCAGCAAGTCCTCAGTAGAGCCTTCGAGGACCTTGGTCTTTCTAGGAGCGGAGTTTCATACGCACACAAGCCTGGTAAGACCGTCCAGCGAAAGAATACAGAAGCTACAAAGCAAGGTGTCGGAATGGAGATGCGGTACCAGGGTGTCGGTGCGCAAATACATGTCCCTGCTAGGGACCATGTCATCCTGCATTCCGTTGATAAACAACTGCCGTCTGTTTATGAGGCCTTGCCAGGAATTTCTAGCGGACCGTTGGGCGCAGAGCCAAGGTCGCTGGTCCGACAGACTGGTCGTCGACGAACAACTGGTACAAGCACTCCGTTGGTGGAGAGCTTCTACTCATCTAACGAAAGGAATGCCTCTGGTGGAACCGGAGTTCCAGAAGACGGTGGTGACGGATGCATCGCTGAGCGGATGGGGAGCTCATCTGGATACGTTACAGGTACAAGGCCGGTGGTCGTTACAAGAGTCCTCCCTGCATATCAACCTGCTAGAACTGAGAGCAGTGCGGTGGGCTCTAAAATCTTTTCTTCCTCAATTGAGAGACTCTGTGGTGCGTGTCATGACGGACAACACGACTACAATGTTTTACATAAGGAAACAAGGAGGAACACGTTCCAGGTCCCTGTCGACGGAGGCACAGAAAATCTGGCATTGGGCCCTGCAACACAACATGCTAATCTTGGCGTTCCACCTGCCAGGTGTGAGAAATGTGGAGGCCGATGCCCTCAGCAGGGAAATGAACGAAGTTCACGAATGGGTGCTGAACGACCAGCAACTACAACACGTATTCAAGAAGTGGGGACATCCTTCCATCGATCTGTTCGTGACGAAGGACAACAGGAAATGCCCGCAGTATGCAAGCAGATGGCCTCAGCAGGGCTCACTGGGGGATGCGTTCTCCTTCCCATGGACGAACAAATTCCTGTACGCATTCCCTCCTTTTCCTCTTATCCGGAGGACGTTGCAATGGATCCTCAAGTACCCGTGTCGGGTGATTCTGGTGGCCCCGTATTGGGCCAGACAGGTGTGGTTTTCAGACCTGCTGCACCTAGCGGCGGCGGAGCCAATGAGGTTCAGGAAGATTCCCAACCTTCTGTCTCGACAGGAGGGTATCGTTTGGCATCACGACCCGGACAGCCTCAAGTTGACGGCCTGGCTCCTGACTTCGCCGAATTTGGTCAGCTAATGATTCCGGAGGAGTGTTGTCGTATTCTGCAAGCGGCAAGAGCACCTTCCACAAATACCTAATACTCGTACAAATGGAGGAGTTTCTGTCAGTGGTGTGTGGATCAACCAGGTTTGGTTCCGCAGTCGATTACGCCGGAACAGCTCCTTCCATACTTGCTGTTCTTAGCTCAAAAGGGCTTATCGGTGTCGTCGATAAAAGTACACTTGGCTGCCATCTCCAGGTTTACCCGTCAACGACATTCCGCACCATTATTCAGCGACCGCCTGATTAAGCACTTCCTTAAAGGTTTGTTTCGGAGTTTCCCTCCCGAGAAGAAATTTCCTCCGGCGTGGAGCCTCAATCTGGTGTTAGCGTCTCTTATGAAACCTCCTTTTGAACCAATGTCATCATCGTCTCTAAAGTTTTTGTCGTGGAAATTGGCCTTCCTGGTGGCCATCACTTCAGCTCGACGTATTTCGGAAATCCAAGCTCTAATGGTAGACCCACCATACTTAAGAATTTTCAAGAACAAGGTGGTCCTTGCCACAAACCCACAGTTCATACCGAAAGCTCCTTCAGTGTTCCATAAACATTCCTCTATTGTTTTACCTACGTTTTTTCCAGAGCCATGCTCAGGAGCGGAGTGCACGTTACACACATTAGACGTGAAAAGGGCTCTCAAGTTTTATCTTCATCGCACGCAACCTTTCAGGAAAACAAGACAATTGTTCGTGGCCTATGGTGTGGGTGCTAAAGGCAAAGCCATTTCAAAGCAAGGACTGTCAAGATGGGTATCGTCTACCATTTCGTACTGCCATTCCAAGGCTGGGAAGCCTCTTCTGCGACGCCCAAGAGCTCATTCAACTAGAGCGGCGGCATCGTCGACGGCGCTGTGGTCTGGAGTCCCTCTAGGGGACATCTGCATGGCGGCTACCTGGGCGGCTACACACACTTTTACCCGCCATTACTGCCTGTCACAACAACATGCCGAAGATACTCAGATGGGACAGGCGGTGCTTCGACACCTATTCCAATAAGGTAAGCCCCGGTTAAGGGGTTAGATCTTGTTGCAATTAAGATTGAATATTGTTCGTTTCCTATGTTAACAATTGCTGATGTGTACACGACCATAGGGAACGGCCATTGTGAGGAGAATATGTGGGTTTGCATGCCTCCTCTTTTCGGGATGGTACTGCTATGTAATCTATTCTAAGCATGTGAATCCATGAAAGATCCAATGCTGGAGAAGGGAATAGTTTCTTACCTGTAACTCCATTTCTCCAGCATTGGTATCTTTCATGGATTCACATGCGCCCGCCTGCCTCCCCTGGGCATGCAAACTGGTTCCCCCACTACTTTGGGGGCCGAAATCTGAGGGAGCGCGGGGGCGGGTCCTGTATTTATATCATGGCGTCCTGACGGCGCGGGCACGCATGATACAAAACGAGGAGGATAGGACGCATAAGCGTCGAAAATGTTTTCCTACGGGAAAGGGTCTATATAATGTACCGGGGATTCCCAGCCTGACGACGGGGAATATTCTAAGCATGTGAATCCATGAAAGATACCAATGCTGGAGAAATGGAGTTACAGGTAAGAAACTATTCCCTTCTTCAGGATCTCAATGCCTCACATTCCAATGTTTGCAAACTCCTGTGGCTCAAGAACATTAGCTTTTTCACTCCTTGCTTAGCAGCTACAAAGAGTGTCTCGGATGAACCACAGTCTATGTGCACACTTTCCCTCTGTCTACTTGACAGTCTCTGCATCCTTCTTCAGTGGCGTCGATCTAGTCTGCACGTGCTGAACTTCTTCTCTGTGGCTTGCTTTTGAATGAGGTGGCGGTGCAGTGGCCTCTCCAGCGTAGACTTTTACATCCCCAGGTGTATCCAAGCGTGTCTCCCTAGGACCTTTACTGCCGATGGGGTAACGTCCTCCACTACGAAAGGGCCGTTAAATCTGGGCTTTTGCCACTTTCTTGTGAAATTTCTGATTTTATCACCTGGGAAAAGTCTTGGAAGATGTAATTCTTCAGGTCTGGTTGCTGTATGGTCTTTAAATGTGTTCTGAGACCGACACCCCGTCCGTTTGACTTGGTCTGAAATGACAGAGATACTTGTGGTCATACATGTTAAGTAAGCACGTAGCTCATTTCCTAACAATTCTGCTGTTGTCTGGGCATCACTTTCAGTCCTCAATGGAGGTGTTAGAGGCGTTCTCATTTGCCTCCCAGTGACTAGTTCGTGGGGCGTGAGGTGGTGGTCAGAGCCTGGTTGATACCTCAATGCATATAATGCAAGGGGCAGGCAATGCAGCCATCCCTTTTTCAACATTAGCTTTAATTTGGCTATCCTCTCTTTGAGCAGACCGTTGAGTCTCTCACATATTCAATTCGCTTGCAGGTGATAAGCAGAAGAAAACGTATGCTTAATGCTCAATAAAAACGTATGTGTTCAAAAACCTCATTTACAAAATGTGGGCCATTATCTGATCTCAACACCTCACATATTCCCCATCTAGGAAATACTTCTCGGACTAAGAACTTTGCAGCGCAAGTGGCGTCTGGGTGTGTGCATGGGCCCGCCTCGACCCACCTATAGAAGGGGCACACCACCACTATCATATACCTAAATCCATTACAGACTTGCAGCATATCAACATAGTCGATATGTAAATGTAAAAAGGACCATTTGGTCGAGGAATAACTTCTCTGACTGTTCGCAGCATGTGCCCAGCAGTAAACTTTTGGCATACAATGCAATTTACTACATAAAAAACTAATTGTTCTAACAAGCTCGGTACGAACCAGCAATGGTTGTTGCATGGCTCTCCCTAGTGACATGCGCAGGGTAGTGTAGCTGTTCCAACGCCACCTTTAATAAGGCTACACGCATCACCAGTTTACCAGCGCTGTCCTGTCGCCACTGTGCCTCGGAAGGGGATAAAGAACACCCCCTCCGTGTCCACAGATCTTTCTCATACTGTGGGGCTCCGCCATGAATTTCCATCAATTGTGTTTTCGATAAATGGTTAAAGCTTTCATTTAGAATCATCATCACCATTCTCTTTTCACATCAGGCGTATCAAAGCTCATTATATTTGGTGAATATGCAACTCTTTTTTGCTTCTTCGTCTGCAGCTTGGTTTCCGCATGAAATAAAGTCTGCTCTCTTGGTGCTCGCTGCGCACCTTACTAACGGGATGGCTACTGGGAGTTGTAGTGCTTTAATAAGTCTGTCCAATAAGGCTGCATGCTGTACTGGAGTGCCGTCTGCTCAGAGGTATTCCCTCCTTTTCCATCGTGCTAGCCCTGCATGGACTATTGACGTCACGTAGGCGGAGTGACTGTATACTGTTAAATCTGATCTGCGTTTTTCTCAAGCGCAACAATCAGCGCCACTAATTCTGCAGCCTGTGCTGAAAAGTAAGACGGTAGTCGTACACTTGTCATTACTTCGAATTCCTTGTTAGCCCTGCGTTTTACAACAGCACGACCTGAATACCTATGTCCACCAGTTTGATCGATCTTCGAAGAACCATCAATAAAGAGAATCTCCCCATCTGCTTGAGCATTTTCCTTCACCCTTGGGATCTCATCATAAAATTCATCATAATTTGAGCAATCGTGTATTTGCTCGTCCTCTGCCAGTGGTTCATCTACAAATGTGGCAGGGTTCACCGTTACTTTACTTCATTTTATTTGTATAGTGCAGCCATAGACCCGAAGGCATGAGGGCGCTACAGGACAATAGAACATTACACAGAAACATAAAAGGAAGTCGTGAGCAAGAAGGCCAGATTAAAATAAATAAATAATTCACTGGCAAGGTAAAAACAGATTAATTAAAAAGATAGGTCTTCAGCTTTTTAAAAAAAAGATTCAGTGGATCTCAGCTCAAAGGGAAGAGCATTCCATACTGTAGGCCCAATGTTACGCTCACCTGGTATCCACGGGGACGCCACCCAGCTGTTTGGTCGTTGGTGCCATTCCCAATGATTCTCTGGTGTGGTCTCGGTGTCGATGGGATTCCGCCTGGAAATGAAGACTATATTAGGACTGGACAACCAAGGTAAGTTTCCCCCCACCTCCGTTGTGTTTCCAGCCCCTCCAGGTTCTCTTCTCACCTGGTAGTCGGAATCGGTGGGCTCTCCGTCCTGCTCTCTGGGCAGGGTCGCGTTGTCTTTTGTGGGCGCGGGCGGTCCAGTTACTTCACTGGCTGCTGCCCTTGTAGTGTCTTTCAGGTAGGTCTTATTGCGATTGATGGCGTCGTAATTCTTGCATGCATTTTCTCTGTTCTAAATGTCTCTTTTTTTATCTCCCTAGGAGCGCGGAGTGTCCGCTTGGAGAACTGGATATGCGGGTTCTCGCCGGGAGATGATGGCGCGCTATAGCGCTATGAAGCGGTAAGGAGGCGCTTTGCATAGCGCAGCAATGTCTTGTCCTCACTGACCTGTACTTTTTTATTTTCGTAGGTCGCAGTGAGTTCCCAGCGCAGATGGAATTCCAGAGCTATGCCGGCCGAAAAGCAACCAACCAGGTAAGTCTTTAAGCGCTTTGTGGTTGTAATGTCTCCACTACCTCCTTTAATGATGTCTTCCTCCTTTTCTCAGGTCCTTCGATCCGGGCGGTGAACTCCACCAACAGAGCTGCTCAGGAGCTGCGAGCAGTGAAGGATGATGAATGCAGGTAAGATTCTGCTGCTAACAATGTTCTTGTTTTTTCTGCAGGTCCGGAATTCACCAGGCTCATGAGAAAGCTGGACACGGTGAGCGTCACGTTGCTAGAAGCAAAGTAACACGAAGCGTGTTGCCTTGTTCGGGTGTGGTTTAAATAGCCACTGTAAAGTAGTCCAGGTAAAGTAGTCACTAATCCACCACACCCAAAACACTAGACCGCATAGCTTGGTTCTAGGAATCAAGCTATGTGGATGCTTCCATGTTGGCTGAAAGCCTAAATAAAGTAGTTCCTCAAGCAGATGTCTTTCCTTACCGATGAACCTGGCGGCAAAGGCGCCAGGACTGGCCCCAAGAGGGCCTGAGATGTGGATGCCAGGCCTTATTAGTGATCCGAGCCCTGATTCCACCTGGCCAATGGGCTTGCCAGTGAGGATCAGGGCTGAGGGTCTTGACACCCAATAGCGAAGAAGGCAGAGTTGGCCACCTTTACAGTGCGACATCTTGGAACAATTAGAAGGTGCTGAGTATTAGATCTCAGGGTTCTTACATTAGTTCTTGTGGGGAGGAGCTGTTGTAAGTAGTCCAGCATCTTACCCTGTAAAGATTTTTGTATAGGGGGGTGGCGCTGTGGAGCAGCCCAAGATGGCTGCTTAGCTTTTGAGCTCCGTGCGGCTCCGGCCCTCATCTGCCCACATCTGCGAACAT
Source organism: Ambystoma mexicanum (assembly GCF_040938575.1). NCBI lineage: Eukaryota > Metazoa > Chordata > Amphibia > Caudata > Ambystomatidae > Ambystoma > Ambystoma mexicanum. Next base: position 317,136,096 of record NC_090941.1, read on the forward strand.
CGGAGCTTGCTACACTCCTATTGCGGCCAACTATCTGCCCCTGTCTGCTGGGCAGCTCCTGGCGGAGTCCCGGCCTTCTCTGACTGCTGGGAGACTTGCTACGGCCACATCTCTCTGGAGGCCTACCCGGGCTGCGGTGGTTACTCGAGGCCTCGCCACTCTTTCGCGGCCCGCCCGCCCCTGTCTCCCACCTTGGGGGGCCCCGCAGGGCGGATCCCTGCCGGACGGGGGGCTGGGACTGAACCGGCGGCTGCGGCGGCCTGTGGGGTGCCCCGCCACATCGACACTCGCCTGGCGGAGGACTGCACTGTCGAGGTGAGGAGCGGAGGGGTGACGCATCCGGACGGGGCACGGTGGGCCCGGCCTTCACCTCGCGCTGCCCTTGGACCTGCCCTGTGGGTGCCCCTGCCCCCCTGGTGCGCCCCGCTCTGTATTGCCAGCGTGATCCACGTCCACATCGGTGAAGATCCCCCCGGGCTTGACTCGACTTCTGGACCCTGTGCCCACCACCTCCACGCGGCCGACGCCTAGTGACCACGGCGGCCGTCGCCACTCTTCGTCATGCCAAGTAAATCGAAAGGAAACTGCAGGGGAGGATCGATGGATAGATTTGCTAGAGCGGTCCCGAGATCCGACGCTTGCTCATCCCCACCCCCGCCGGAGGAGTCCGGGGTGGAGTCGCGGGCCGGGCCGCCGGGACCTGACCTCACGGTTATCATGGAGTCGATGGCCAAAAATTTTGCTTCCTTCCACGAGAAGTTGGACGATATACATGCCAATGTTGCCTCGCTCAAGACACGTGTAGACCAAGCTGGGACCCGAATAGCGGAGGCCGAAGGCAGGATCTCTACTAACGAGGACGAACTACACGTGCTGCAGTCCACGGTCGCGGCCCTGTCCCGGGACATGAAGGCGGTTAAATCCAAATGCGATGACTTGGAGTCCCGCTCTCGCAGGAATAATCTACGCATCATAGGTGTCCCCGAGAATGCACTCAAGGGGCGCATGGAGGATGCGATCGAGAGCTTGCTTAGGGAACTGCTCGACAGCCCGACCCTGTCTCCGCACTTTAAGGTCGAGCGCGCACATCGGGCCCTGTCCCCTCGCCCTAGACCGGGTGATCTTCCGAGACCCATCATCGCCAGGATCCTGAACTATCGGGACAGGGACCTCATCCTACGCTTGGCACGGGAGAAGGGAGAGCTGCGCCTGGAGGCCAACACCGTCAGGATCTTCCCCGACTTTTCCGTAGCGGTCCAGCAGGAAAGGCGCCAATTTCTTGGTGTCAAAAAGCTGCTCAGGGAACGCAATGTTCCATACGCCATCCTCTTCCCGGCGAGATTGAAATTGACCCACAACGGCAAACTCTACTTCTTCACGGTCCCCGAGGAGGCAGTGAAGTTCATTGAGCTGGAGATACCATTACCTAATCCGATAAATGCTCCCGTGGCCGCTGAGTGAGCACTCCCTGTAGTGCCCCACTCTCCTCTCCAGCTCTCTCCGCTCATTTTGGATGTGTTGCTGGTAATGCTGTTCTTTGCCCCAGCGACTCGAACCCCGTGGATGGCCATCCGGCCTGGGGTTTCGCCCTGGGCCCTTGGACACTACTTAATACTCCTCGTACACTGTATGCTCATGCATTAGATCGCCTATTGCTCTCTTGTTATCGTCCGACCTCAACTCCTGGGTTCGAACTTGGATCCTTCACCGCAGAACTCGACTTGATGGCCCATGTTGGCCTACATGATGCTTAAGATGCCGTCCGCACGGCTACAGCGCCCCCACTGCGTTTGCAATGTTTCTGTTTGTGCTTGGTTTGCTGTTAGGGCTGGGTGGCCACTGTTGGGCCGAATCGTGGGCGCATCCCCGTTGGGTGGTGCCCTCTGTTCCTCCCCGGTTGGGGAGACCCTGTCACTCCCCTGGCTTAGCTGGGGACCTTGGGTTTGGGTGGGGGATGATACCTACTGCAAGTTGCGGGTGTGCAGTGTGGGTGGTGGGTGGTGATGTTGGGGGTGTGTGGGACTGTTTTACAAAAGACGGAGGTAGTGTGGCAGAATGCAGGACATGGGGGCACCATTATGGGGCCCATTTTAAACTACTGGCTGGCTCTAGGCAGAGAGTATGGGATGTACCCTAATTCGATGCAATGACAACTGTTGTGCTCTCTTGGAATGTACGGGGCCTTAGTAACTACACCAAGGCTCGTAAAATTATGGCTTACGCCAACAGACATTGTTGTAAAATTTTGTTCCTGCAGGAGACCCACTCTGTGGGCCACCTGGCCAGATGCATGGCCCCCTCCTGGGGCCCCAATAGATATTTTACCTCCTACTCCTCCCGGGCTAGGGGGGTCCTGACGATGGTCCATAGATCGCTCAAGTTTTCTCTACATAAGAATTATGTTGACCCTGAAGGGAGGTATGTTATCCTGCATTGTTCGTTGGCGAACAGGGAATACCTGCTGGTCAATACGTATGGCCCTAATGTAGACTCTCCTGATTTCATTGACCGGGTGGCGGCGATACTGCTGGGTTATGTGGGGGTACAGATTATCTGGGGGGGGACATGAATTTCATTATGGATACCACGTTGGACAGAACGGGCACTGCCCCCAGATTGCTCTCGGGCGCAGCACGTAGACTATTAGCACACGGGGTGACACTAGATGTTCGAGACGCATGGCGGGCGATGCACCCGTTGACGCGCGAATATACCCATTATTCCTCGGTACACGACAGCTCCTCGAGGATTGACATGTTTTTCGTGTCCAGTACGCTTCTGGGCAGGGTGGCTGAAACTCAGATCTTGGCGCGTACCCTGTCGGACCATTCTCCTGTCCGGATGTCCCTGGACCTGGGAGTCCCGGTTCCCACTATTAATACTTGGCGCTTCAAGTCTGCCGCCCTGCAGGACATAGTATTCAAGGCGGATATTCTTGCTGATATACAGTCCTACTTTGAGTTTAACTTGTCCCGATCCACCTCCCTGGGGGTCCGGTGGGAGGCCTTCAAAGTCTTCATCAGGGGAATGTCCATATCGAGGGAGGCGGGAGTACTCAAGGCTATACGTGCTGCTCTTGCCCGTTCCGAAACCAAATTACGCGACCTGGAAAGAGCGCATCCCACTTCGGTTGACCCAGCCACCCTCTCCCAGATTAGTGAGGAGCTCCAAGCTTTTAATGACCAGGCCATCAGGGAAGTTCGTTATTTCAGTCGCCCTCAGGCGGCTTGCAAGTATGGGGAGGGGGACAGGCCGGGCAGAACGCTGGCTGCTGTGGCCAGGGGCGAGTGGGGTCACTCACAGATCTCCTGTATCAAGGACAGGTCAGGGCTGAGCCAAACGTCTGACCAACGAATCTTGGAAGTCTTCGCGGACTTCTACGCTGACCTATACTCCCAGCCCCCTGAACATAGCGAGTTCCAAATGCGCGATCTCCTCAGCCAGATCCCCACGACACTCATTTCCCCCACAACCAAAGACTCACTGGACTCCCCCATTCTGCTGGACGAAATTGTCGGGGCAATCTCCAATCTACCCAAAGGAAAAGCTCTCGGTCCGGATGGGCTAACGGCAGAATTTTATCAGGAGCATGTGGCCATCCTGGCCCCCAGGCTGCTGGAGGTCTGGAATGAGTCGCTCCGGCTGGGCGCCCTCCCTCCATCATTGCGGGAGGCTGCCATTACGGTCCTTCTTAAACCTGGGAAACCTGCTGATGAGTGTGGATCGTATAGGCCCCTCTCGCTAATGAATCTAGATACCAAAATATTCGCTAAGGTGATTGCCAACCGCTTCCTCCCGGTCATGTCCTATATGGTGCATGATGACCAATCAGGGTTCGTCCCTGGGAGGTCGACGTCCCATAATATTAGACGGCTATTCAATGTCATGGCCCGCATGGATCAGGGAGTTGGCGCCGTGGCGGTTACGCTGGATGCCCAGAAGGCTTTTGACATGGTCTCCTGGAAATATACCTGGTTGGTGCTGGAGACCATGGGTGTAGGGCCTAACATGATAGCGTACATTAAGTTGCTATACACTTCCCCGGTGGCTAGGGTGCGGGTTAATTCCCAGACGTCAGCTCTGTTCCCTCTCTCTAGGGGCACCCGTCAGGGTTGCCCGTTTTCTCCAATCTTATTCGCCCTGGCAATAGAGCCGATGGCCGACTATATCAGGGCCCGGCACGCCCACCAGGGGATCCGCCTGAAGGACGCTCCCGAAATCGTCTCGCTCTATGCAGATGATGTTTTACTTTTCGTAAGAGACCCGGATGTGCACCTGGACCCGATCATACGCGGTATCACCCGGATTGGCACTCACTCCGGGTTCACCATTAACTATACCAAATCCGAAATTTTCCCTCTTACTAGCTCCACCGCCCAACCGCTCACGGAGTACCCGCTACGCTGGTCCCCAATGGGGATTAAATATTTGGGGGTCCGGGTGTCTCGGTCTAGGGATACACTGCTAGCGGATAACTACCGAGCGGTGGCGGAACAAGCTGAGGCCAAAATCACGCGCTGGCGCGCTCTCCCGTTGTCGCTGGCTGGTAGACTCTCGTTGGTGAAAATGATCCTGCTCCCTAAGTTCTTGTATATCTTCTCTAACGTCCCTGTCTGGCCGGGTGGGAGATACTTTACAGACCTTCATAAAGCACTTGCACAATTTCTCTGGCACTCTGGTGCGGTGCGTAAGAAATGGTCGGACATGTGCCTCCCATATGACAAAGGGGGCTTCACGGCCCCGGACCTGCTTAGATACTGGACGGCTGCACAGGCGCAATTCGCCTCGTACTGGTACCCCGGACCCCCACCTCGCCCCCACGTCAAATTGGAGACTCTGGCCGGGGCACCCTGTAACATAATGTCCCTGATTCTAAATAGGAAGTATGTTCCGGACTCGCCTATCGATCCAGTCCGCGCCACTGTACAGGCCTGGGGCCGGCTGTTTAACACGTGTGCCGAACAACACCCATACTACAGGTGGCTTCCCGCCTGGAACCTTTCCGGGCTTGAACCCACGTGTGACATTGCACTGGCGCGGCACTGGGAGGCGCTGGGTTACCGTGCCCTCACTGACTTCTACCCAGATGGGCGGTTTATAACACTGCAGACGTTGAAGCCGGGGCACTCCGGTTCAGTCACGGAGCTGCTGCAATTCTACAGGTTGCGCGCAGCCTTCCGCAGCGCGTGGCCTGACTTCCCGGCTGAGCCTCCGGACTCCCCCGGGATTGCATACATCGCCAACTCGGGAGGGGCGCGGGGTGTGGTCTCCTCATTATATGGATTGTTACTGACCGGCCCCTCTCCCCGCCCGTCCAGGGCACGGGAGGACTGGGCCGCTGAACTGGGGACGGACCTTACAGACCAATTATGGGGGAAAATGTGCTCTCATACCAGTGGGGTGTCCTTGAACTTTCGCTACCGCACCATACAGTATAAATTGCTCAATAGGCTGTATTTCACACCGGGTAGAATTTCGAGATTTGCACGCTCTGCCCCCCGGCCCTGCCCTCGCTGCGGAACCGATGGGGCTGACCATCTACACATGTTCTGGGCCTGCCCGGAGCTGGCCACATTCTGGTCCAAGATCATGCAGACGTTGTCGACAATTACTGATGTTGATGTTGACCTCGACCCGCTGGGGGCACTGTTTGGGGTGTGGGGCCTCGGGGAGCCTAGAGATGTGGTCAAGTTCCTAAATGTAAGTTGTGTGGTGGCCAAGAAATGCATCTTGTTGGAGTGGAAAAGCTCGACCCCCCCTACATACCAGAAATGGTTGAACCTGCTCACATGGTCTAGGAATTGCGAGGAGGGGTTTTTGGATATGTTCCCGGCCCGGTCCCGCCCCCGTAATATCTGGTCTGCCTTTAATAGTTATTTGAACGGTTTGGATGACATCTCCACGGGGGGCGGATCTCCCCGGCCTTCTACTAGTGTTGTCTAAAGTGTTGGTGTCTCATGTTATGTTGCTGATGGTCCCTGAAAGCTTACGTTCCGCAAAAAAAGCCCTTGCATTCATGTACCTGTATATTGTATTTGCTCTTGTTGTCCTGATGTAAATGTGTATGCTACCTGCCTCTGTCAACAAAAATAAAAGTTTAAAAAAAAAAAAGATTTTTGTATAATCGTCAGGGTTCTGAACCGGATTCTAGACTCCACTGGAAACCAGTGTAAAGCCCGTCTAGCTGGTGTAATATGGTCTCTACGCTTGAGTTTCATGACGACTCTAACAGCACCATTTTGACATACTTGAAGTTTATTCATGCTGGTTTTATCCAATCCTAATAGAAGACTTGAACAATAATCGATTTTTGAGCCTATTATAGTTCTAGCAATAGTCTCTGTGTTTTCTTGGGAAATAAAAGGTCTTAAGTGTGGCAGCAGTTTTATGTAATAGGCACACGATGGGACCAAACTGCGCACATGTTGCTTCATATAATCTCTGGTCAAACGTAACACAAAGCTTTTTCAATTTTTTTAAGGGGATGATAGTTTTGTTTCCCAGCTGAAAACTATCATAACTAGGACCACGTTTTTTTAATATCTGTGAAGAACCAATAATGAGAAGTTCTGTTTTGGATTTATTTAATCCTAGCTCATTGATAACCATCCAGGATTTAATAATGGTAAAGACATTTTGAATGGCCAATTCTTCCAAGTCATGTAATCCAGATAATGGGATGACACACTGCGTGTCATCCGCGTAATTAGTAAATATTATGTTCTCGTGATCTAACATGGCGAACAATGGGGCGGTGAAGATGTTATAATAAAAACATGGAGAGGTACAAGCCCCTTGTGGTACACCACAAGAAATCGTGATAGGCTCAGACTCCGCCATACCACAGAACACACTACTGTCTCGATTGTTGAGAAATGATGAGACCCAGTCAATTGCAATAGGGGAAAAATGTGCGACCTCATACAACCTGGTGGACATGATTGAATGATCCGCCAGATCGAAGGCCGCAGAGAGATCAAGTAACATAAGTAAAGAAGCCTCATTGCGATCCATGCGAGATAGCAACTTGGACTCAAGTTCTAATAGAGCAGTTTAAGTACCAAAACATCCCGAAACCCGGACTGATGATCATTTAGAATAGGATATTTTTTTAAGTGTTCTGATATCTGTATATAGGGCACACGATCAAGGATCTTAAGTAAAAAGGCAGTATTGGTAATGGCCGTGTAATTATTAGGCAGATCCACTGATGGGCCTGGCTTCTTTAGAATGGGCATGGCCCATGCTTTCTTAAGATCTTGAGGTACAGAGCCTGATGATAAAGAAGCATTGATGAATTTACAGAGTGCCGTAATGATAGTAGGGGAGCAGGTTTTAATCATCATGGGCATATAAAGATCATCTTTGCATTTTGTGGCTTTAAGTTGTTTAATAATAGTTTCTAGGTCTTCTTCCGTAATGGGTAAGAAATCAAAGACTGGAATAACAGGAGATCATTTATAAGTCCACTCAGCTGACTTATGTTCATTGCCTTCCAGTTTGTTGCTTTTTCCCATAATGTTTTCTTTAATGGTGTATAATTTGTCGTGCATGGCTTGTTGCGTTACATTACACCAGGTGGTATTGTCTTTGATGGTTCTCTCTGAGATACTATGGTTGGTACTTTCTTGCTCTTTCAAAATACAAAAGAGTTCTTTAGTGTTATGTTGAGCGCTTTCAATTCTTTGATTAAAGACATTTCGTTTGGCTTCTATAATAGCCCTTTTGTAGGAGGTGGCTGCTGATTTATAATGGCTAAGAAGCATGGGTGTGCCCTTGGCCCTCCATGCATGGTAGGATTTTAATGGTAATGATTTCAAAGACTGTAATACCGGTGTAAACCAGGCATTACGTTTGGTTTCAGGCTTTACAGTTTTGTTTTTAATAGGAGCTAAGATGTTAGCAACTCTTACATCTGACTATTTTAATTGCTGAATTTGATATAACCACCTCATAAGCAGAAGCTCTTTGAGATGTTAGTATGCCTTTAGATTTCTCCAAAACAGCAAACAAAGCATATTCAACAAATACCGTCATGGAACACCCCATTAATATGCTGCCAGACTTCTCAATAGCGAACGCAGCGGCTGCCAATGAATATTCGCAAGGGAAGTGGCCCCCATTACTGGGTCCAAATTCCCACTGTAATATGCTAGAGGCTTATACCCCAAAATAGTTCTCTGCGTGGGCACTGCTGTCATGACTGTTCCATTCGTGTGCAAAAATAAAAAGTATTCCTCAGAATAAGGGGGAATCCCTAAAACTGGAGCTGTGCAAATTGCCTTTTTTAACTCACCCAAACCCTTCCTCCATTTCCTCAGTCCATTCAATCTTTTCCTGATTAACCAGTGCCTTGTTCAGGGCCTGCATCAAGGGTGGTGTGTATGAACCAGAATCATATACCCATGCTCTGACATGATTGCACAATCCCAAAAACTGTTGCATTTGCTTTATCTTGTGCGGTTTTGAGGTTTTCAAAATCACCTCAGCTCTTTCATGTGTAACTTTCTTTCCTTCATGCGAGATTAACTAACCTATGTACAACACTTCTTATTGACAATGATGCAATTTCTCTTCGTCCAATTTATATCCCTTCTCTGCTACTATGCTCATTAGCTGAACTGAGTCACGTTTTCACTCTTAGTCTCATGTGCTGCAGACCAAAATATCATCTACATATTGCAGCACAACACTTGGCAAATCAACATTGCTTAAGTCCATCTGCAGGACTCTATTGAAACTCGATGGAGACTCGCAATAACCTTGGGGCAATCTGTGCTTTTCAGCTTAGCCTGACGGAACGTAAATGACGTCAGATCCTGAGAATCTTTATGCAACAGGATTGAGAAAAATGCATGTTTCAAATCAATCACAGTTAAATATTGCACCTCAACAGGAATACTAGATAAGATCGTCGCCGGGTTAGGAACTAGAGGAAATTCAGCCTCTACAATCTGGTTAATTGACCTCATATCTTGAATTAAACGCCATGACCCCCCCCCCATTAGATTTTTTGATGGGGTACACTGCAGTATTGAATGGTGAGTCTGACATCACTAAAATGCCCTGATCAATCATGGCGGATATTGTCTTAATAATACCCTTGTCTGCCTCTCGAGGCATGATACTGCCTTGCTCGAGGTAAAATTGCTCCTGGCTTCAGTTTAATCTTAACTTCTCCAACCCCTTTTACAGGCATACGTCATAGGGGCCCGTAGTCCTTTAAGAAACAGGCACTTTCCCCATATCTTCATAAAAAGATGCAGGACATTGTCGTACTATCATCACTTTTTGTGGAACCTCAAGTCTTTCTGCTCTAACCCAATATGTAATGCTCATCTCAAATACTACTTCGTCATCAGATGGGTCATCTCTAAATATGTCCTCATCACTAACGTCAATCTGTAACCCTCTCCAGTAGCAATCAGTGTGCTCCATGATCTGCCATCATCATCAAATCCTAGGAGCATAGCCAATTCCCCTCACACCACAGCTGCTTGTAACTCTAAGGGAAACGCCCGTCCCCCCTATTCGTCCATGGGAATCTCTGGCCTAAGAGAAATTCATCAGGTATTCTCATAGTCTTATCCATTATACCAGGCAGCCATGTCAACAAAATGTGTACCCCATAGTGAAACACTTCTGGTTCAAATGGTGCTCCTCGTATGGCTATTTTCCCTATAAATGCCATGATAAATTTGCGCACGTTTAAATAATGTATTCCTGGCGTTGAACACACTATGCCTTCATCAGTGAAAGAAATCGTCATGTTTAGTTTCGTCATTAAACCTTGGCACAGTATATTAACTGGTGTCTGCCTTGAATACAACAATGGGACAGACTAATCACATACGCCTATAGAGACTGGCAATTTCTCAGTAGAATAAACTCTACTTGTAGCTCCCGAGAACCCTTGAGCAGTCATGGCCAGAGGCGTTGCTAGGTGGGCATGAGGGGGCTATAGCCCCGGGTCTTTTGGTTGTAGCCCTCGGATAGAAGCTCAGGGACTACAACCAAAAGGCTATAGCTAGCCCCGAATCCTGCCAGTCACGACATGAGCTTAGCCCCTGACCTTTTCCAGACCTAGCAACAATCCTATACAGAGGCCGTTGCTTGGGGTGGGGGCTAAGGGGTCTATAGCCCGGGTCTTTTGGTTGTAGCCCCGGATGGAATAATTCCTGATGTTTTCCAGTTTCAGGAATGTCACTGGCGATGTTCTATTTGTTTTGTTAGTGTCAAGTATTCACTTATGCGTTTGATATCCCTGTTTTGATATTGTTCTGTCCTTATTGTTTTCCTTTTTCGTCTTCAATAAAATTTTAATGATAAATAAAAGAAATACTCCTGAACCATCTATCAGGTTGTGAGTTTAAAGGCATCTTTGACATTACACACAGAGCTTTCAACAGAAGGGGAACCATGGGTATATAGTTTACTAACTGACACTTTTCGCTGCACAGTCCATTACAAATCTCCTTGGAGCATACAATAAGGGGCAGCGTAGATTATCCAAGATGGATCGCCTGAATACTAAAGCTCTTTGTAGTCGGTAGGTGTGTACAATAGATGAGGGGGCTTAAGGCGTACTGCCAACAGTGGGGATGGGTGTGAACTGAGAAGAACAGTATCCAAAGTAGGGGGTTGGTTACCATCACCCCTGTGTTTTTGGGAGCTGTGCTCAAAATTCAGTTTTTGCAGTGACACTGGGAGTAGAGTATGCAGCTTCACAGTGCATCTCTTAGTGCAGTACTTCGAACAGGGTCTGCAATCACATATGCTATACCTCTTAGCACACTATTCAGAACAGGTACCACAGCATCATTTCTATAGGCTAGTTCAGCTTGACTACTTACGTATTCCCAAATTCAGCTGTCCCATTTTCTTTCTATATAGACATTCACAGGAATGGTGCCCAGTGTTTATTTCTGTCTGAAAAAAAGTAAAAAAATGCTTTTGCCATAACTTTATCTGCAACCCAAAAGAAGAAAAAATGATAATACTGTAAATGCTTGTAGGTGACTCGACCTGCGATTGCCTCGCATCCAGTTGATTGAGGGCCTCGCCCATATGCATCATATTCAGAAGCCTACAAGCGTGATGGCAATCGGAGATTCCTGTGCCCATGTGCTTGATAATAATTCTGTATCGCTCCAGCAGCTCAAGTGGTAAAAGTATGCCTGAGCGTATTTACTGGATCTCGTACTTACTCTGTATTTTATAAGGTTGTAAGCCTCTTTAACATGACTGCATACGTAGGACTGTACATTGACTTTGAAAAGTGCAGGGAATAAAGAAAATACAAATAAACAGCAGTACATACTGAATGCTTTCACTGGAGTGTTGGGCTTATAGCCCCTTAGCCCATGGGAGTTGACGCACCAGAAGTATTGGATGTACATGAAAACACATACAGTGAAAAACTCCCTGATATGATTGTGTGTAGGACTGGCACATCCCAAAAAGAATGGAGTAAACAAAAATAAATAGCAACATGAAGTACGCTTAGGAGTAGCCACTGTATATGACGAAATAACATTGGTGGAGCAGATCCAAACCCGGTGCCCAAATGATTGCAGGTTTTATCCATTCGATTGAGGTATTCACAAGGATCAAACCCGACTCATTATTTTTCGGCTACACCAAACAGATGCCCAAACTCACTTCCATCAATGTTTTAGAGAATGCCTAGTGCATGAAGGTCTATGTGCTTGAAAGGATGTCTACGTCACACTCATCTACTTCTCATAGTGTCTCGGCAGCGCTCCAGATAAGATTTTGAAGTGGGAGTATTTTAATCCCTATTTTTTAAGGTTGGGAGTAAAATGATTTTTTAAGGAGTAAAAATGTAAGTCCAGTTCCCAATGGAAGTATTTTATAAGCGGGTACAAATGTTTTAACTGGAAAACGGAAATGTTTTTGTAATCATTATTCCTTTGCATCTAGTTATTCATACACAATAAAAGATACATGTTTACTTCTTCCAATCGGGCAGTAATTATAGTAGATTCTTCCTGTGGTACTAATGTGCACTACTGGTCCAAACATATCCTTGCAGCTGTTTGGGTGAAAATAGGAGCACAACGTCCTACATTTCTGTTTCCTGTTTTTTGGTGGGAATATGTCTACCCCCATATATTATTTTTTGGGAGTGTTTGCCTATTTTTAGTGAGTAGAAGTGGCTGATACACCTCTTATCTGTAGTGCTGTGTCTCGGTGTATGTGTTGTGGCCAGGGAGTGCAGGAGCTACCGTGGAGTTACAAGTAACCACGTACCAGACATAAACTGTGGCCAAGTAGGGGTGAACTGTGTTAGTCAGATAGCTCATTCAGCAGATAAAAAGTCATATGTACAAATGTCGCTCTAAAGGAAAGAATATAATAGTTCTTATCACATGTTTTTAACTGGAAATAGTTTCCATTTGCTTTTTTAATTAACATATATGAAAGGCATGTCAATGAGGTCATTGTTGTAACAGTTAGCAACATTGGTTCCAAATGTCGCTGTCAAGCATCTGTTCCATTTGTGCAGTTTTATAGACGTGTTCCTTGAATTCACTTATATCATTTGTCAATCTTATATCCCAGAATGTTTTTAAAAATCAATGCACTTTCTTTCATTCAAAATGACTATATTAAATTTGATGGGGAACCTAATGATCTCATTTGTCAGACAGTAAACATTTGGTTGCAAATCATTTGGGGATAAGGAGAGCTTTGGTGCCTTCTTCACACTACAGAGATTGTGAGTTTTTTGGAAGACCAAGCACAATTTGATGTGAGCCAGTTAGTGAGTCCCACTGCACTTATCAGACTGGTACTTTTCTTGTAACCCTTTTGCATTATTGCAAAACATCCATGCATGCCATAAATAGTGTTGCACTGAGATATCTGCATATTTAAAATATCTGCACCTTGTAAATACCCATAACCATGTATTCATTATTTAATGTATTCCTATCTGCACATTCTATGTACAATACCGAAATATGAGAGCATATGTTGGATGGAGTACATCAATTGCATCATTATGTGACTTAGAGCAAATTGAACATTTTTCTTCCAGGGTATTGCACACATTGATCATTTTGGTCTCATCTGTCGTGAATGCATTGAGCCTGGGATAAATCAGTATGTTTGCTACGTATTCCAATGTGCAAGTGAAGCTCTGGTGAGTAACGTGCATAATTCATGTGACAAGTCACCCTGTTTGAGTTTTAAGATTAAATATAGAATGTCTTTCAAATGTCATATACAGTTGAAGCCACTTAATTGTCTAACCATTGTAATGCCTATATTTACATGTGCAGCATATAGACATTTGTGAAGGCTATCTAAATTTGTTTCGTACCTCAGAAAGCATGTTATTGTGAGAACAGTAGTGCATTCCAAAGCACTCTCTTTGTGCTGCATGTATTTAGCAGAAATTGATTGTTTGCTTAAATAGTCCACGAAGTGTAAAGGCAGAGAGTACCAGTTTTCCGTCCCGAAAACATGAAAACGTTCTGCCTACAAAGCATTTCTGCTTGTAATGCAGAGACACCAACACATTTGTAGTTGTAGACTGAAGGTTTCTCCTTGAAACATGTTTGACAGTGTAAGGGTGTGGAAGGAGGAGACTGACACAGGTGGCATTGTTGTGGTTAGACACTTTTAGTTTGTGAAAATAAAGGAGGAAAAACTCTAACTTTCCCTAATCCTAAGAGGGGTTTCCCTGCCTCAACTAAACACTAAGGATTCATTCAGGAAGTCAGTTGAAATTATATAGTCCACTGTCCCGTATCAAAAACCTATTTCCATGCCTTACACTTTTAACTCAACTAAAAAGGTTGCGAGTTTTCTTAATACAGAAGAATGGCTTCTTTATTCTGTAGAGTGGACCACCTCCCAGTAGCCTGAAGGGACCATTTTCTGATGAGGGACTCTCTTCCCCAGGTTGCAGTTCTTCTCAAAGGCAAAACAACAAGTTACAGGTTAAAAAGTCTCAGTTCCAAATTAAAGCAAAGTTTCAACTCAAAATCTTGGTACCAAGAGAATGACTTCCTTCCCTTGAATTTTCCCAGGCTTTTCACAATATTCACAAATACCAGGGGGAATGACTCCCTTCCTATGGCCTAACGCCTATGTTCTGTCCTCTTTGCCCCATCCTTGTGGGATATTCTGTCCCTCGGGAAAGGAACCAGAGCACTTTTTGATAGCTTCAAAAGAAAAAAGCGTGTCCTTTTTTTTATTGCTACATGTGGCAATCTCACGTGGCTTTAGGCCCGACCTTCCAAGAGCCTCACAGTTCTTTGGGTGTCCAAAACCTATACTTGCCCTCATGTGTAACTGTATATAATGTGTAGGGTTGTCGGCATCAAAATAACTAGTGTTCAATTAAAGTTCAGAGTTTCTTGGCTTGTAATCATCTTTCCCTTCCCCAAGTTCAAAATAGTTCACAAGGCATAGGGGTCCCTTTCCCCAAGAGTTCAAATCTTCTAGCTTTTCAAAACAACACAGTTCTTTGGGACACTTCCCAGCTATTCTGGTATTGTTACTTTCCACTAGTTCACATAAATAGTTCAGTTTCTCTTGTGGGTGCTTTCAATGGCTTTTCCATACAGGGCTGCCCTCGGTCGAGGCGCAGTTGTCAGACCACACGGTCCATCCATTACAGGTCACGCAACAGATACCCCTTCCTTGCTGCTTCTCCATCACTACTAGGCCACTGCTTCAACTTGACAGTGTTGCTTGGTTTATTCACCTCTGTCACGCTCCCCTGAAACTGTGCCATGGCTTGGTTGGCCACCATGCACTTGTTACACTTCCTTGTATTCTCTTGGTTCTTGCCAATGCAGGTTTTCTCATATAATACAGTTCCTTAAACGCTCCCTGCTTTTGCCAGTGCTTGGTTTCTCTTATAATACAGCTCTTTGTATTTGGCAGATTCGTAAACTTTCTCTCACTCCGATCAATATTGAAAAAGTGCTTAAACTTTCTTTCATTTCGATCGGTATTCAGAAGTGCTTATATATGCTTTCACTCAATTTGGTATTTCATAGAAATGCTTGCTTCAGTTCAAGTCAGTGTTCATTGCGTTCAAATCAATGTTCATTACTTGCTTTGCATAATTGCCTGACAGCCCGGTGTTCCCCCTTCTTGGTACACCCACCGGTCGGAGTTTACAGCCTTCCTGCTAGGTACTCTGCCTCCACCAGTTCTCTTATTCCTGTGCAGTACCTCGCTTGTTCTCCCAGCAGCCCTCTGTGGTGTCATTCACCCAGCGATGCTCCTCCTGCAGCTCGGGACTCACACCACTGCTGCGCTCAGTCACACCGGTCTCCCTCTCGCGGTCTGCCACCAGCCTCCAGCATCCTTCAGCTTCACTTCCCACTACATAAACTCTGCATCTTCCAAAGGGTCCCGAGTGCTGTGCTTGCCACACCGCTGTTCCGGAGAGGTCTGCTTGCACCCAGCAGCCTGTAGCCCTGCTTCCAATGCTGCCTCCATTTCCACAGTGATTCTGGCTTTTAAAGTTCCTGCCACCATGATTGATCCATAATGGAGTAGACCGCTCACTGTTGAAACGGTAGTCCTTCTTTACTCTTGTTGTCCTCCTCCTCGTCTCAGTACACAACAGAGGTCTGTATGTGTATGCTTTTGAAAAATTAGGATGTGTTTCTCAAGTTGGTCTCTTCCTTGTCCTACTGCCGAACAGGTGTTTCTTGGGGAATGTCTTAAGGGAAGAATAGGGAAAGTGCTTACAATAGCCTATAACAGCTTGGGGGATAGAGGGTTCATTATGGAAAAGAAATGGGGGATACCATGTCTCACCTAAGGACGTCCTCTCCCCACCCCGCAAGTCTCCTCCACCCTGGTGATCCTCACTTGTATATCCACCCCCAGTGCCAGGATCCAAGAGCGATGGCCTTTCCCTGTCCACCAGAGAGGAGGATACAGGGGGAAAAGAAGTGAGGACACCCTCAGGTTCCTCACACTCGGTACCGCAGTTGGTTCTTTCCTCCACCTATGCCGGACAATAAGGGTTTCACCTCGTGTTCTTCCTATGGACGTCACTACACGGCTGCAGACCCTCACAACTTTTGCCTGGAGTGCCTCAGCCCAGACCATCGGTGCGACTCGTGTTTCTACTCGACTCACTCTCGCTGTGCGCACTCGAACAAAGTCAGGTGGTAGGAAGTCTTGCACGGCATTCCTCCACCTCATCTTCAGAATTTCGTCGACGAAAAAAGAAAAATCTGGTAAGTACCTTACTTTTTATGCCGCCCCGTCTTGGTGACTCCTTCCCGGGTTCATCCAGTTCAGGGAGGGGTTGGACCGACTCTAGGGTTACCATGGCTCGCCCGAGGTACCTCATTCGAGACCTAAACTGGATACTGGAGCAAGCTCTGAGGATCCCTACAGGGGACAAAACGTACCGGGGTCACTCCTGAGGTTCTTTGCAAAGAGGCTAAAACGTCCTGCAAGGCAGAGGGTCCCCGTCCTGGGTCTAATACGACCAGATTAACCACAGATGTTCCCTCAAATGACTCTGCCGACGATCCCTCAAAGAGGGCCAAACCATTGCTTGAAGCACCCAGCAGTCAACGTCAAAGCGGCCAAAACAACCACGGCCTCTGACAAACCTATGATGCAGGTCACCTCAGAAGGACTTGGCGCCTCAGCCAGCACCACATGTGTCCACCATTTTGTCAGGCCCTTCGGGGTCGGCCATATTGTCTGCATCCCTAATGGCGACTGATAACAGATGCCACGCCCAATTTATTGCTGGGGGCTCAAATCCTTTTCATACAAATTTGCTGTATACTCCGATGATGCCCCTTCCACCAACTATATTGCAGCCTCCTACATCAGCCTCACTACACTACGTGGATCAATACTTGGGAGGTCCTTCTTGGCATCCAGTCTCAACAGAGACGTGGCATCATAGCCCATTTGATAGACCGGGTCCATCACCACGGCCAAGACGATCTTCAGAGGAAGCATTATTTTGCCGTTTACCAAACCTAATGCACTCTGATCCAATGACTACCTACTTCAAGGACCTGTTCAGGGAAATTGTTTCCAAGTCTCAGGAGTCTCCACGTCCTCCAACGGAAGCTCTGCCTTTACCACCTCTTCCTCCACTGGAGCAGGCTCTGTAGCCTAAAGAGCCTGAGCCTGCGCCTCCTGCTCCATGCTCTTCGCCACCTAAGGACGATGTCGCCAAAATGGTGACGCCAGATGGCTTGATGAGGACAACAATCCTCTGACTTCAGTCAAAGCCTATCATGATAGGGTGTTGGATCTTATGGCATTCTTTGACATTCCAACTCCTGGACCTCCTGCACAGCAAACCAACCAGAGCGTTGTCGGGGGTTCTTACGTCTCAAGAGCGTTAGTCTTTTTCTTCAAAAACACATTTTGACAGAAGCCTGTAATGTGTGAGAGAAGCCACACACAGGCCAACACGTAAATAAAAAAAATAGACGCCAGGTAAATATTAAAAGCCTCTGAAGATATTCCCCTATCCACGTGTCCTCTTCCTTTGTCAACTGTTGTGGCAGTGGGTACCCTACACTCCAAATCCTCTGTAAACTCTTCCTCTGCGGCACAGGTGCTCTCGAAGGAAGATAAGTCCTAAAACTCTGCCCTCCAGCTTCGATGGGCAAATACTGAGGCAGTGTTAGCGGCAGCTAATCTAAAGCTATGGAGGAAACTGTCGAGTTCGAACAGTTCATCCCTCAGAACAGACTTGATTTCAAGACAGACTTGATAGATGCCAGAGTCTGGCCCGGACTTATTAGAATCTGCAGCATATCAAGCGGATACTTCTGGCCCGAGGGCTTATGCTGGCATGGATTTGAATTGGCAGGCGTGGTTGCACGTGACCACATTTACAAAAGAGGTGCAGGAGAAGGTTCTAGACCTTCCTTGTGAAGGTAAGGACCTTTTCCTCAGTTCTACCGATTAGTCAGTGTAGACCAAGGCAAGCACTTTGCAAAGTCTTTGGGCCTCATTACGACCATGGAGGTAACCATGCCGCAATTTGCGGCATGGCTACCCCCATACCGGGTCCGGGTTCCCTGAATGGGGAAATACCGGGCCATTCCGACGTTGGAGGGCGTGGTATTTCCCCATTCAGGGAACCCGGACCCGGTACATCCCCATTCCCATTTGAGCCCCCATAGGGCTCAATGGGAATTGGGAGGATGCAAACAACGGGCCTGTTAATGACATGCCCCTTGTTTGCATCCTGGTCTGCTCACAGGACCGGCTAAGGACGCCTGGTTTTACCAGGTGTCTTTAGCGGGTCTTGCGAGGAGACCTCGTAATGAGGCGGTAGGGGGCTAAAGGGGCCGGCAGCTCTACCAGCCCCGTTAACCCCCTACCGCCTAACATGTAATGAGGCCCTTTATCTGTCCTAGCAAAGCAGCCTGCTTCAAAGTCCTTTTAGCCTCAAAAGTCTGATTAACGAGCTAGATCTTTTTCTGGGTTTCGAGGTTTCCATGGTCGCAAAATGTGTCTGCCAGACCTTTCCCCAAGCGTCTCTAGGCGAAAGCTCCAAAAACCAGGAGGCGTTATTTTCTCTCCCGAACCAGTGCTCCCACATCTGACAAAAACAACCACACAAAAAACTGAAAAATATCAGCAAACACAATGTTGAATCGGCACATCCACCCCCTCCCTCTATACTACTCCCCTACCCCTGCCTAGCCTATGCGACTTATCCCCCTATACATTCACAATCACAGTGCACCTTCCTCTCTGTGTGTCCTTTGCAGCCTCCTCCACATTTCTATCAGTAAACAACGTCACAGTTAGTGCTGTTCAATGTTGAATATCTATCCCCACTTCAGCCTTTTGTTCCCTTAGTGCTCTCTCCCATGCTCCCGTCTGAGCCATGACCCATTTTTCCAACTCCCTCTACCATCTGACCATGCACAGCTCCCTAGCGTCTTTCCATCTCATGGCTATGCTATGTTTTGCCAGTATGAACATTAAATCCTTGATTCTAGTAAGCGGTCTGTCTCTCACATTCCTCTTGTATTGGCCTAGCATGCAAGCCTCCGGTGTCTGGATGTCTAAATCTATCCCACCCCGGATAGCCTTGCATGCCACTTCCCTCCAAAACCCCTGTACCATCTGGCATCCCCAAAACATATGCATCAGGCCAGCGTCTGCTTCGCTGCATTTGGGACATTCCTGTCTGTTTGCACCTTTAAATGTAGCAATGACTGCAAGTGTGAGGTATGCTCTCTGTGTAATGTACAATTGTATGAGTTGTAGTCTGGCATTCCTAGAAACCTTCTTATGGTACCTCGCTATTCTCCCCCATTCTCCGTCTTCGAATATGTTCCCCAATTCCACCTCCCATTTCTCCCTACATTTCAGCGATGTTTGTGATGTTTGACCTATCAATATTTCGTAAATCCTGGAGATGGCATACCCTCCTTCCGCTACACTGAGCAACGCTTCCATTTCGTCACTGCGTATAATCTCCCCACTGTTCGGCCATCTATTCCGCAACACTTTAACCACCTTATTGTGCAACAGGAACTGCCCCTTATGTATGCCAGTGGCTTCTTGCAATTCAGCAAACAACATCAGCCCCTTTTTGTTCCGCAGATCCCCCACCGTGGCCACGCCTCACTCTTTCCATATTGCTCTCACTGCTGCCCTGCCATCAGATGTTCCATCTAATATTGCCGCTAACGGGATTTGGGGTGACAGTGGGTCTCCCTGCCCCATCACTCTACAGGCCCTCCTCCATATCCGCATACCCAGATCCGCCAGAAATGGATGCCTCGTTTGTACCTTGGCCGGGGTCCAGAGGAGGTCCCTCGGGTATCTGTTCTTTATAACCGGCTTCAGTAGTGTAGTTTCTGCTGTGGGGTCATCTGCCATCCATTGTACTACATATTGAAGCTGGCACGCAGGAAATACAACCTGAAATTTGGTACCTTTTAGGCCCCCTAGTTCGTATGGTCTTAGCAGAGTTCCCACGGCCACCCTGTTCCTCTCGCCTGACAATAAAAACCCCCTGCACATCCCTTCCAATTCCCAGAAGAACTTCCCCGGTATGTTATACGGGATGTGCCCGAAGCAGTGCATAAGTCTTGTTAGCGCCACCATCTTTAGTAGTGTTGCTCTACCCATCACTGACAGGGGCAACTTGCTCCAAAATTCCATTGACTTTACCAACTACTGCCTAGCTCGTAACGTGTTATCTTCATATTCCTCTTTAGGGTCATGGTAAATGTTATCTCCCGAATATCTAAAGGAGTGCTTACTCCAAGGTAATGGTAGGACTGGCAAGTCCTCCTCTGACACCTTAGCCAATGCAGCGAGTGGGAACAGACACGACTTTCTCTTGTTTATTTTGATTCCCGTCAGTCTACTTGAGTTATCTAGTACCTCCAGTATGTACGGCAGAACCGTTGCTGGATCGCTCAGGTATAACAGCACGTCATCTGCACACATGGACACCACATGCCTCACTCCGCCTATGTTTATACCCATATCGCCATACTCCTGCCGCAAGTACGCGGCCATGGGTTTGGCCGCTATGATATATAGCATCAGGGACATCAGGCATCCCTGTCTCTTACCTCTGTACAGTTGCCAAGCCTCCGATTATGTGTTCCCCGTTCGAACTCTGGCCATTGGCTCAGTACATATCAGCCAATCCCATCTCATGTATTGTGGTCCAATCCCCATCTTTGTCATTGTGGCATATAACCAATCCCAGCGTACTGAATCAAATGCCTTTGTCGCATCTAGGGAGGCTACTGCGCTCTATGTGTCTTGGTCCTCTGTACTATTTTTCTTGTTTTTTTATGACGAATGAAAACCATATCCTCCTAAACCTCTGAGGTACAAAATATCAAGCAACCATCAAGCAAAAGGCATATCAAATCAAGCATCAATAGATGTAATTCTCGTAATAAAATTCTCCCTCAGTGTGTTGTTGTCATCACCAATCTCTGGTGGATCTTCTTGAATCAGTTTCTTTAACAATTCAGTCTCTATTTATGAAAGTCTATACATTGTAGAAACTGTGACACTGCTATCACATCGCTGGTGCGTTGTCCTTAAATCAAACATCTCCACCAAGTATCCTCTTCAAGTGTTACTGAATATTTAAACAAATGTCCCATATGAACAGTTCTTTCCGTTGTCAGTCCCTTGCATGACAAGAGCAAATGTCTTAGTGTTTTCACTTGGTTTTGATTTGTGCAGAAGCGACATATATTAGAGGATGAAATCCCCCTTATGGCCCTAATCTCATTGGTCGGCAAAATGTTTAGCCGTACCCTCATAAAAATTGTCCTTAATTTTTTGTTGGGGAATTTTCCCCAATATTGTCTAGTGTCATGGAGACTGTTAGATGAGGGAGGGAGTTGTGCCACCAGCTTGTATTACACTGCTTTATTCAATGTTTGTATCCAGTCCAGCTCTTCCATTTTCTTTTTCACCTTTGTTGGGTTGGACATCAGTTCTTCTTCATTGGAATTTATCTCTTCCAACTTTGTTCGATTTTTCTTATCCCATTCTGCAAGTACCTTGTTCTTTCCTCCTTTCATTTCGATGTTTATAATATCAAAAATCTTCGAGCGGTCTAACAGGATTACTTTCCTATAGAGCATCATACTGCTTCTATCTACCGTAGCTTGAAGTGAAAGGATACACAGCTTTAGACTTATCGATGGTAGTGGAGTTGACTTTGGAAAGTTCAAAACCTGATGCCGAATCTGGGCCAAGTTTCTTCCGGAATCATAGGCATTGCATCCGCCCCGTAGGTCAGGGAAGGGACAACCTTTCCTTTATAGAACTGTATTAGTGGAACCATGGTAAATCGGGAAAAATGTGGGCTGCCAAATTCTTTGCTTTCGTGAAGAGTGCTTCTTGCATGTTGATTTCTCTTAGGCTATTGCTCAATATTACCCCGAAGTACTTGAATTCCTTCACGTATTCTATCTCTGTACCATCCAGATACCACTTTGATTTCTCGTTTTTTCTCATTATTTTTGTCTTTTTGTTGTTAATCTGAAGATTGTTGGTTTGGATGTATTTGACCAAGTTGTCGAGCTGATGCTGCAGTCCTATTGCGGTCTGATCTAATAAGATTAGATCATCCGCATATAGTAATCAGGAGATTTTCTCCCCTCCCAATGCTGGCGGAAATGATCTTACGTTGGCCTCTGAAACTCGAAAATCCCACAGATATGAACTGAAGACAGTAGGGGCTAGCGGGCAACCTTGTTTTCCACCTCTCGCTGTCCCAATTGATTTTGATAAAGTTCCTGCTATACATCACCTTCATGGATGTATTTGTGTATAAAGATTGTATTGGGTCGAGAATACCCCGTGGGCAGTTCCTTGCAGTGAGCTTCTCCCAAACGATCTCCCGGTTGACCTGTTCAAACGCCTGGACCAGGTCAACAAAGGCCACATATGCCCTTGGGTTTCCTTCTTCTATTTTCCCTTTTATCGGACTCAGAAGAAGAATGTTCACAGAGGTTCCCGCATTCTTAACAAAATCCGATTGAAATGGGTCGGTCACGTTTTCAGTTTTGGCCCAATTCTGAAAACAGTCCAGGAGCATTGAGTCACAGATCTTTCTAATAATTTCCAGTAGTGCTATTCAATGGTAATTTTCAGCGTTGTCTCTTAGTCAACTTTTAAATATTGGCACCAATGTAGATGTTCTCTGGGACGCTGGAATCCACCTTGTTTAGTTTATTTTTTTTATAACCTCCTAGATGAAACTGCCCCATTCTGAAGGAAACTCTTTTGTGAGCATTAGTTAGCCCATCCGGGCCAGGGGCCCTCGATGTAAGTTTCAGTATTTTGGTCAAGATCGACTCTGTGTCACAAGGGATATTTCATTTTATGTTCTAAGACGTTGGTAGTTTGTTGTTGCACATATCATTTCGTGAAGAAATTCTGGAGTTTTGGAGTCTGTAGAGGAGTGAGAGGGGTTTTTGGAACTACGTGGAAAAGTGTTTTATCCATGTTACTTCACTAACATTGTTGTTCAAGAGGTTGTCTGGTCCCCTCATTTTGGTTTTAATAAGTAACCAAAATTCTCTTTGCTTCCTTCCACAGATCACTCTTAACATGTCTTCCGCATCTAAGTGGTATAGTGTGGCTCGATAGGATGTTAAACAGTTTTTATATGTTTTCAAAACTGCATCAGCTTTTTCTCTGTCTTCCGCCTTACCAGATTTCAATGCACAGCGTTTGTCTGCTCTTACATTTCTTCTTTCTAAAACATGTTTTTTGTTACATTAATGTCTGTTCTGATCTCCCAGTGCATATTTCGATTTCTTTTCTTTGACTTCATAGTCCTGGTACCTTCTCTTGCTTATCTTCCAATGGCTGCATGCTCCTAGCATATACGCACACAGCTTACCACTTGTACCTTCACCTTTCTTCCCAAATCCCTAATCGTACAGTAATTATCTGTGATACAGATTCCACAACTCTTACTCTAACCCGCGGGCCAACAATGTTTGTACTTTTACCGTGTCGATTGATTCATACGGCTGTGACGATCCTAACTGTCTAATGCATATACTTAAGTTCAAAGTTATTGGCCACCATTGACCAGTTTAGTGGGCCTTTATCTAGCCCCTAAACATTTTGCACCCTGATTCACGTGTAATTTCAAACCTGCTTACTCTGCTACTCTGTGCAGACCTCATGGTACTATCTTCCTAACTACATCAATCAATAGCCATTTATGATACATGGCCTTACTTAGGATATAGGCTGCGCATTGTCTGCATTTGCTCATTGTGTTGAATCTTATTTTTTGCTCATGTCATCTCCACCTAGTTGGTCTAACGCACTCAAATTTAGGTGCCTTTGCTGTACGATGTATGCTTTTCAGTCACTAATAGGATTGTCAAATTTAGGTGCCTTTGCTGTAGCATGTATGCTTTTTAGTCACTAATAGGATTGTCAAATTTAGGTGCCTTTGCTGTAGCATTTATGCGCTTTAGTCCCTACTGGGTTTGTCAAATTTAGGTGCCCCTTTGCTATTATCGTCCAACATGCGCACCACCAAGACTTGCCTTATATACACACTCTGTTCCCTTTTCTGGACCATTCTAGCTATCACCACAACAATGGCCCACACTAACTCTACACCCTGCAACTTGCAAGAGAGAAACATGTGACTTAGAGCGAGGCTGCCACGTCTCTACGACCTCAAAAACAAAAGAACTAGACCATCAGGCTTTACATCCATTCCAACTGCCACTAACCCCAACCCTCTTGCCTTAGCGGCTGAAATGCGTCCTAAATCACAAATCGACTCTCTCCACAACCAGAAGAGACCGAACCACCCCAATCCTAGACTCATCCAAGAAACAATCTCAACTCCTACCTTATCAGGAGCCCTTATCAATGCGAGGTCCCTCATAGCACACAATACGGAAATTGCCGACATACTTGCTATTGATACCCTAGATCTTCTCGCTGTCTCTGAGACTTGACTCCACGATGCCGCAGGTCCCGCACTCATGATTGCAATACCAGAGAAATACAATATACTAAGAGTCGATCGGCCCAACTCCAGAGGAGGTGGCCTGGCCATCATTGCCAAAACTAAGCTAGCTGTAAGACTTACCCCACCTCCAGCAATTACATCTTGCGAACTTCTTTCTGCTAAAATACCCATCTCTAATAATAGTACACTAACTGTTCTTCTAGTGTACAGACCACCAGGCCCACTAGGTAACTTTGAGGAAGACCTATCCAGCCTCCTCACCAATAACATCAAAGATTCCACCCAACTCCTATTACTAGGTGACTTCAACTTGGGATTCAATGACGATGAGGATAAACAGGCCTATTCTATCCAATCAATCTTAGTCGATCATGGTCTCACCCAAAAAGTCTTAGCCCCTACACATATAAAAGGACGTACATTAGATTGGCTAGCCAACCGAAACTGTGACACCACCATTTCTAATATTTTACCACAAACCTGGACCAACCACCACCTTATATACTTCTCATCCACCATAGAGCCTCCTAAATTAGATAATACTGAAATAGTACCTCCTATGACAACCAGAAGCAAAAAAGAAATCACTGCTGAAAAACTACTCCCACTCCTCCTACCAGCTCTCACCGCTAGCGCTATTAACTCTGACCCAAATACGCTAGTTGAGACATTCAGCAACACCATGTCCAAAGACTTGGACATGATTGCCCCTATCAAACTACATAAAAGTAAACGAGAATCTCATCTCAACTCATGGTTCACCACTCACCTCAAAGAACTACGTATCTTTTTTTTTTTTTTTTTTTTTTGAACTATTACTCGGTAAAAACTGAGTTTTGTCAAAAATAACTGAGGGTCATGGACGAAGGTGCACGCTTTCATCCTTCACCGTGTAAAATTGGTGTCTCAGGTTTCTATGGGTTTCTACAGAACCTCCCCCAGGTCTCCAGTGGCTAGAAATGGGTTAATTGATTTGCTCCTTATTACTGTCAGATTGTCTGATCTGGTCAAACGCCATTTCAATTAGTTTTGCTAGGGCTTGTGACCACTTGTTGTTTTCCCCGGAGATCAATCTATTCCATAGCTCATTCGTATCGAAGATCCATAGGTTGTCCTCTAACGAGGGGAGGTACTGGTTTCTCTGTGTTTCCATGCTAGTGCATTCCATCACCAGATGTTTCAAGGATTCGGTCGCCTCGTTTTTTTTGCATAATCTGCACTTTTTCTCATTTCCGCCTCCTCTGATGGTTATGATCTCCCTGGTGGGTAGGAGGTTAAGCCTTGCCCTCATGATCGTCGTCCTGAGCCGTTTTTCCGGGAACTTCATGCAGTACTGGAGTGGGACTTTTGCCTTATTGAAGGTCGGGGGGAGGTGGGCTAGTAATTTGTTACCGGTTGCTTTTTCGATAGTTGTTATCCAGTCCAGATCCTCCACCTTCTTTTTAATTCTGTCTGGGTTTTCTTTTAGCTCTATCTCCGAGCATGCGATCTTTGTCAGATCTTCCTTTCTCCTTTTTACCCAGTGATTCAAGGCCATGCACTTCCCCGATTCAATTTCCTCAGCCATCGCTGCCATGATCGGCAAAGCCTCGTCCAGGATGATGTTTCTATATAAGCGCAATGCGCTTTTGTCTACCATTGAGGCGAGGCAGTATAGCCCTAGTTCTCTCCTAATGGCTGGCATGGAGGTAGATTTGGGAAGACCCAAAACTGCCTTCCATATGTGCCCTTCCAGCCTGGTCCAGGTATTGCGAGGGAGGTAGAGGGAGGTCTCGGTTCCATATATTAGTGCCGGCACCACTTTGGCTTTGTAGAATGTAATCGCAGGAAGCAAGGAGAATTTACCGAATTTACGGTCAATGGCTCTGGTTTGGGCTGTAAGACATTTTGCTTTCTCCCATATCTGATTTAAAAGGCTGTTTTCCATTTTGGAATTGTCCAACACTATCCCCAAGTATTTGAAAGAATTGACAATTTCAATTTTTGTGTTGTCCAGGTAAAAGTTTAGGTTAGCAGTTCGTTTACTAGTTGCTTTCTCCATTACCATGATTTTTGTCTTGGTCTTGTTGATCGCCAGGTGGTTTTTCTCGATGTAGGTTTCGAGGTTACGTAGTTTCCTTTGAAGGCCCACTTTGGTCTGGTCGACCAGGATGACGTCGTCTGCATATAATAGATGTGGAATTTCCATTTTCCCGATCTTGGGGGGAAAGGCGCGCGTTTTTGCTTCAGTGTCTTTGTAATCGCCTAGAAAGGCTATAAACAAGGCTGGAGCCAGCGGACATCCTTGTTTAACTCCTCTTTTCACCTGAATTTCTCCTGACAGTGCACCTTGGTGGTTTAATTTTACTCTCATAGTGGTGTCCTTGTTGAGGGCCATTATTGGTTCCAAAATTGATCCCGGACATTGCAACCCTTGTAACTTTGTCCAAAGGATGTTGCGGTCGATCATGTCGAAGGCTTTGGAGAGGTCGACGAAAGCCAAAAAGATCTTCGGTGCTCCTTCTTTGACTCTTGCTTTCAGAATATTCAGCACCATGAGGTTGATTGTTGTCGAACCCTTTTTTTGGAATCCGGTTTGGAGTTGATCTCGTGCCGGACTGATTTTCTCCCAGACTCGAAAATGTTCCAAGAGGCGAGTGGCAAATAATTTGCCCAAGATGTCTAGCAAAGCTATGGGCCTATAGCTTGCTGGTTCTTGTCTGGGGCCCTTCTTATAGATAGGAACTATGACTGCCTTTAACCAGGAGTCTGGTACCATCTTTGTTCTGGCGCATAGTGCGAATATCTTTCTGATCCACTCAGCCCATTCCGCTGGAGCTGATTTTAAGTCTGCATTGGTCAGCCCGTCCGGGCCTGGGGCTCTGGAGGTTTTCAACTTTCGTATTGCGGTTTCAATGTCTTGGATCTCGGATAGATCCACCCACGGGGTTTCCTGGGTGGAAGTCGTTTCTTCCTTATTTCCTGGCACTTCGTCAAATTCAGTCGTGAAGTAATCGACCCATCTTTCTTCGGCTACCGCATTTAGCATAGTGGCTGTGTGCATGCGCTTGTCGTCTTTTATAAGTGCCCAAAATTCGCTTTGTTTTTTCGCGGATAGTTTTGCCAACATCTCCTCTGCATCTCTTTGATATTGGAGCGCTTTATGTTGTCTGAGCCAATTTTTATATTTTTTTTGCTCACTGCTCCAGATCTCCCAGTCTTCCTTCGTACTGGTTTTTTTCGCTAATCTTCGTGCTCGGCGAACCAGTTTTCTTTTGTTCACCAGTTCCTTATCGTATGTGTGAGACGTATAGATTTTTTTCTTTTTGTTGTTCATTCCCTTTACTTGGAAGGCCAGTAGCAGGGGCAAATAGTTGGGGCGTGGGTTTGGGCTCCTCGACGATTCATCCCCGCCTTTCAGTTCCCAGCCTAATTTGATTTTCTCAATGTCTTGGTCCTTCAGGCGGAGTCGGGTCTGTTGGGGGTTGGCTTCCATCTGCCACTCGTACCCGATAGGTGTTACCCTGGACGTCTGCCACTCACATTTCAAGAGATTGTGGTCACTATTGATAGTTTGTAGAACATTGTAGCTTACCAATTCGTCTATAAGCCCGTTTGATAAAAAGATATAATCCAGGGTTGCTTTTGAATTCTTTCGCTCCCCCGTTGGTATGTTAATTTGGTTCGGAAATAGGGCTGCGGCGTTTTGGATGTTTCGTGAGGATAAGATTTTCTTCCATGCCTTCCCTCTTTTGGTTGCGGGGTCCTCAATTCCCTCAAGGACAATAGAATCTTCGGGGTCCTTTTGTGGTTCAGAAACCTTGGCATTGAAATCCCCGCAGATAATAAGTTCGATATTTTCGAATTCTGCATAGAGTTGATCAATTAGCCCACTCATCTTATCGCAGAAGGCTTTGATTGATGACCGCTGGGGGTTCCAGTAGCAATTCAGAATTGCCACCCTCTTTTCAGCGGGTTTACGAGATTTTCCCTTCTTATCGCTTTTAGAGATCAGGATTATCAACGTCTCATAGGATTGTTTCCATAATGTAGGATCTGTTAAGCCGGTGCCAGATTTAATGGCCGTAAGGAGCCCCGATGACGGTCTACCCCACAGGCCTTTTGCAGCTGGAGCAATCATTACTGAGAATCCATCTAAAGATGGTTCTTTCCTCAGCCAGGTTTCCTGGAGGCAGATGATGTCAAATTGGCTTAAGTCGACGTCGCCTTGAATGGTGAGATGCATGTGGCCTCTTGTATTCCAGGATCCGAGGGAGATCGTTTCCTTGCTGGGGTGTTCGCTTTGTCCCTCCATGCCGATGTCGTTGCTGCAAACTACCCCCCCTCGTTGCTATTTCGATTTGTTTTTATTCCACGTTGATGTTATCCATTTCCATGGACCCATTGCTTGTTGTTTGTATTGGTCCGTTTTTTCCCGTGGGGTTGTCGGGTTCTTTCTCCTGTCCTCTCTTTGTTCTCGCTCATGGTTGCCGAATTCTTCTCTTATATTCTTTCTGTCTCAGTGGCGCATGCGCAGTCCTTGGGGTCCATGGTTCGCTGTGCTGAAGCCTCCTCGTCTGCTCTTCGGTTGCTGTGTTGCAGCGACTTCAATAGCCACACCTCCTCGTTTGCTCTTCGGGTCTGTTGCATCCAAAAACGCAAACTCCAAGCTATTTGGAGGCATACACCTTCAGCTGAGAATAAAACCCTACTTGCCAACCTTGCTAAAAAATATAAGGAGGAAATAATCCAAACCAAAAAAGACACATTTAATGAGAGAATTAGTAAAGCTAACTCTAATTCCAAAGAACTCTTCCCCATCCTCCGGGAAATGGAAAACCCAATAGCTCCCACAGACAATGTCCCCAAGGACAAACTATGGTGCACTAGCATCCAAAATGCCTTTGCAAATAAAATCACAACTCTACAATCCAAAATTGCAAAGAAGAAAGCCTCCTTGAGTTCTACTGGAACACATACCACCCTCCTCACAGATACACCAAGTACAGCTACACAAGTAACTGCAAACCATTCAGGTTTACCAACATATCCATACTGGAAACTGAAAAGGTTATATTATCCCTGAAACCATCGCACTGCCAAGGTGACAGCTGTCCAGCACAAGTTATTAAGGACGCAGCTAGGGATTTAGCACCCTTCATCTCTAAATGAATCAACGCCTCCTTTAGTTCTAGTACTTTACCTACTAACCTCAAAGAATCTTGGGTACTGCCTCTCCTCAAAAAACAGACCCTTTACCCAGCTATCCCTACTAATTATAGGCCTATTACCATGGTCCAATTTCTCCTTCAAATTATTGACAGAGTAGCCTACCTCCAGATCCAAAACTATCTGGAGAGAAACCAACTACTAGGATCAAGACAATCTTGATTCAGATCACTACATGGTACTGAAATGGCCTTAATTGACCTCAAGACACAAATCGACGAGTTGAAGGATAAAGGTAAAACAGCTATGCTCCTCCTCCTTGACTTATCGGCGGCTTTTGACCTGGTGGGCCATGCAGTGTTATGCAACCATCTAGCGTCTGCCGCCCATTTCTCAAGTGAAGCTATAGCCTGGGTTCAGTCCTTCCTAGCCAACCGTACGATGAGAGTGTTCTCCCCCTTAGCTTAAGCGGACCCAATACAAATCACCTGTGGTGTCCCACAAGGTTCATGTGTCTCCCCCCCACAATGTACAACATCTTCACTAAGCCACTCTTCGACAAACTTGACAGACTGGGGGTAACTTATACTAATTACGCGGACGACACGCAGATCCTCATACCACTATCTGGCAATTTTGTCGAAGACGCAGCTATAGTAAATAAGATTTACCTCCTCATTCAGGCACGGATGGCCTCCCACGGTCTCTGCCTGAATGACGACAAAACAGAGCTACTGATCCTGGGTTCCGACTCTAACCTCAAAAAACTCGGCCCCAATTATCTCGCCTTCAACATAGATGGCAATATAATTAAGGTGGCAAACAAGGTAAAAACACTAGGTTTCTACCTTGATTCCACATTATCTCTAAAAAACAAGCCAATTCCTTGGCTTCCTCTACAGCTTACACCTGAAAATTAATCAGGGCCTGCAAGACCCTACCTTTCCAAAATTAACTGTATCACACTAGCCAACGTGTTAGTGATGTCTAAGCTGGACTATTGCAACACCCTATATGCGGGCGCCAATAAAACTATCATAAACAAAATGCAAATACTGCAGAATAATGCTCTTAGAGCAGCCTTGGACATACCTCGCAGAGCGCACATATCTAATATCAGGAAAGACCACCATTGGTTAAAAATTAGTGACATAATTCTCCTCAACAAGTTATCTCTCACCTATATAGGACTGAACAATACTGCACCCCCATACATTTCGGCTGCACTGACCAGAAAATCCTCTAGTCACCACACTAGAGCTTCTAACCATTTCCTAGTAGACACTCCTAGATTTAGACTAACAAAAGCGGGTGGAGCAAGCTTCCCAGTTAGAGCTGCCTGTGCCTGGAATGCACTTCCTATTGCATTGAGAGTTAACCTACCCTACTCTAGATTTAGATGTAATGTGAAAAGTTGGCTCTGGACCAATGATAACTGATAAACCGTTCCCTTGCATTAGGCCCTGGATCATTGCATACAACTGCCATGATACTCCTGAAACGTGGACTATAGACTATCTCATTGCCCTCTGTGTGTTGTGAGGTACCCATATCCTGTACTTTTTGTATATATGTACTGTAAATACGGCAATAAGACATGTAATGCATCAGCTGTTTATATCCTCTGTATGTGACCTAAGGTTAAGTAATCTTGTGACCGCTGCGCCCGGGCACCCCAGGGTTTGGCGCGCATTATCAAATAATAAACAAAACTAAACTAAACTATAGATCATTAGAAGTGGTGCATAATCGATGCTATGGGAATACGTTACGTCCTTTTGGGAGACAGATGAGATAAATGCTGTGGTTAGATTTCTTACTTCTGGTGCCGTTAACCTTAAACGTGTTCTACCTCCACATTCTTCTGCAGCAGTTCGCATCCTAGCCTTTATCTCACACCTCGTGTTCCACTTCATTGTTAGCAGATTGTGGTCACTATGAAATGTCCCTGTAATAGTAAAAGCTGTTATATGAGATAGAAATTCTTTTGACATGAAAATGTGATCTATTACAGCTGAATTCCCATTTCGTTCCCATGTTGGTATTGATTCTGCCTCATTTCTCATTGACGAGTGGAGGTTATGCAACTCTCTAGGGATCATTAGAGACGACCACATGATTCCTCTCTGCAAAGTAGGTGGCGTTGTTCTGTTAATCTTCCGTTTTTTAAAGTTGTCGGATAGGTTATCTTCAGGTCCCCACATAGTATGATATATTTAGGTTGTATTTCTGCGTAGATATCGTTGAGTATGTTCTTCATCATTTCTATGAATTTTGTGTTACTCATAGCTATGGGATTCCAATATGTGTTAATTGTGATAAGGTCAGCGTCATCCAGGTCCAAAGACTCTTCCTTTCTCCGATTTAGATGCGACACTTGGAAGAACAGGGTTGAGACCAGTGTTTTTAAATGACAGAATTCGCTCCCTGAATGAATCATGGTCAGCAGGCCTGACAATGGGTGGCCCTAAGCACCCTTCAGGGCAGGTGAAATAAAGACCTCATAACCATCCATATGTGGCTTTTCAGTTACTATAAATCATATTGTGCAGCCTTCTAAGGTTCTCTGAGATGGTTCTCCCTGGTACGTGCCCCCTCTGATTGGGATGGATCAGCCCGGGTATAAATCTGTGGAGCCGATTAGCCAGGATGGCTTTGAGGATTTTGCTGTCTTGATTCAGCAGCGATAGTGGCCTATATGATCCACAATCAGAGCTTGTTTTATCTGGTTTAAGTAGGGGGAATATTAGGGCCTCCCTCAAGCTTTTCAGCAGTATATTGTCTGCCTACACCTCGTTGTACACCTTGGCCAACAACGGCACTAGCGTATCAACATAAGCTTTGTAGCATTCACTGGGGAGCCCGTCTGTACCAGGGGCTTTCCCCGTTGGAATTGTCCTAATTGTGGCTCCTCAGGGGTTTTTGGAGCCTCCAGAGTCTCCGCTTGGAGTGCATCTAGCTGGGGCAGGGTTATGCGATCCAGGACCTCCTGTATGTCTTCCATCTCGTTGTGCGGGGGGTCTGCGTAGAACGCTCTGTAATATTCCAAGAACACCTTGTTTATGCCTGTTATGTAGTCACCTCCCCCAGCTCACTGTTCCGTATGGAGCATATGGGGGATCTAGTATCCTTCCTTTTGTACAACCAGGCTAACATTCTCCCAGGCTTATCCCCCTGTGCATGGCTCCTTTCCAGGTGTTTTGCATAACTAAACTTCCCCAACCTGTCCCACTATGTCAGACATGCATGTTTCAGTTCAATTACTTAATCTGTGTGTTCTTTGGTAACTCTCGCTTCCCCTTCCAACACCCTCCGTTTCTCTTCAATTCTCTCGAGGTCTCTGAATATGACCTTCCGTACTCCTCCTGATTCCGCTATAATTACCCCCGAATGACCACTTTATACGCCTCCCAAACTGTGCCCACCTTCTGCACACTCCCCTCATTCACAGCTATATATTCGATAGGGCTATCCCGTATGTGCTCAGCGAAAGCAGTATCTAACAGCAATTCGCTCCGCAACCTCCATGTGGGAATGGGTGGTCTCGGAGCTGCTGCTCGCTACTTTGCCACTAGCAGGGAATGATCCGACAGGATCCTGGCTAGGTAGTCTAGTTCCGTAAAGTCCATTGCATGTTCCTCTCCAGTGCACAAGTAGTCTATTCTGGTGTATACTTTGTACGGGCCCGAGTAGTGAGAATATTTCCTGTCTTCTCCGTTTTTTACTATGCATAGATCTATACGTTGAAATTGCTTCAATAGTGAATTTACTACCTTAGCTGGGGGAGAAAATCGCTTGTGTTTTACATCTGATCTATTTAAGATTGGGTCTAGTGTACAGTTAAAGATTCCGCCCCAGAACGAAGTGCCATCCATGCACGGTTCCAACCTTGCGTATAGGGATCTGAAAAACACTGGTGCATGATTTGGGGCATAAGTATTCACTATACAAACCACTCTGTTTTCTATCATCCCGTACAACATGACCATCCTACCCTCATTGTCTGACCTTATTGTCAATACATTAAAGGATACGGCGAGATCCACACAAATGAGGACACCCCTTGCATACGTAGAGTACGTAGAGCCCACTAGGACACCTCCCCACGTGCCCGCAGGTTCTTCTGTTTTTGCACGTCTAAATGCATTTCCTGTAATAGGGCTATCCCTACTTTGTTCCTTTTGATATATGTATACACCCTTCTACAATTCGCATGTCATGATTTTAACCGTATTCATACTATTCCTGGTGTATCAATGAGGCTTCCATCCGCTTGCTAGCCTCAATAAGAGTTTGATGCAAGGAGTGAACATACATGTTAGTCTCTTTACTACTAACCCTCTCCACTCCACACAAACCAAACTCGTCCAGCATCGTTAGGCATGCTTGGACTACCCCGTTTCCGCTCCATTTGACTTGGTCGTTAGACTAGCCTCCTGGTGCCCTACGCGCGGGCCCTAAAATAGCCCCAAAAAAAACCTGCCTCTCGGGGAGTGGGGGGGCATCAGGACCGCTTCGGCGTTCCCTCTCCCAGGCTTCCGCTACTCTCCGTTACGCTCTTGCAACTTAATAACATCATGTAACTCCCTGTTTACTCTCTGCTTATGGTATATTGTGTCCCAACCACCACATCTATTCGTTATAAACAATTGGATCATAGTCTATTTATTTTAAAATATTTTTATTGACATTTCAAACATATATTAGGCACACTCAAATTAAGAATAATTTCTTCTATGAGGCGGGAAAAAGGAAAAAGGAAGAGGGGGGAGAAAGGGGAATATGTATCAGCTGTTAACATAACTTTAGCAAACAACAAAGGTCGTAACAAGTCCATGTCTACTGTTGGAGTCGATTTGGGGGCGGAGTGGGGCAGGTGTATCGCCCGCCATAAAGGGGAGCTGCAGTTGTTGGGTGGGACGAGACGGCTCTTCGTAGGGTTAATTTCCAAGTCAACTTTATTGATAGGGTGGCGCGTTCACAGGGGTTTGTCGTCAGACGGGTGGAACATGTCCCATAGCAGAGATTTCCAGGCTTCGTAGGTCATGATCTGGCCCTCCCCGGCCTTGGTTATTCCTTCACCCCATAGCCTAGTTTCCGCCCCTGACAAGTGTTCAAGTTCCTTGAGCCATTTGGCGTACCGGAGGCCGGTTGATGTTTTCCATGTCATGGCGATTGCCCGTTTGGCCAGTATGCAGGCCATGTCCATGAATTTGACAGTATGCCTGATCTTGCTTATCCGTGGGTAGGATCCCAGCAAGCATTCCTTAGGTGTCCATTTGTAGCAGGTCAGGCCCGCTCTCCTGCACGCTTGTTCGATTTTGGTCCAGAAATGCTGTATCTTTGGGCAGCTCTAGAACATGTGTGCCATGCCTGCGTCTTCTGAGTTGCACCGGGGGCATAGCAGGGCCAGGGGTCTGCTGAATTTCACGATTCTGCTGGGGGTCATGTAAGTTCTGTGGAGGACATTTAATTGGATTAGTCTGAATCGTGCATTTCTAGACACTTCTCTGGGGTATTGTAGGATCCCTCCCCATTCCTGTTCCGTGATGCTTGCACCCAGATCGGTTTCCCATGAGCTCTTTAGGACGTCACTCCTGGGGTTGGGCCTGTCTGTGAGCTGGACGTATATCTGGGAGGTTGGTTTCCAGTTATCCCCAGATTGTGCAGCAGGGTCAGGGTCGGATTTGGTTCCGGTTCCTCTGGCCATACGTTCCATTTTTGTTTTGCCACTTCTCAGATTTTCCGGTAGCGGAGGTGCTGGCCTCTGGGGAGTCCGTCATTCGATACTAGGGAGTCGAACTCCCGGAAGGAGTTTTCTTCGTACATGTCCCTCCAGCTGTAGATGCTGTGCCTTTCCCATAGGCGTATGAGCGCCAATTCGTCCCTGCTAGACCAGGTGTCAGCGGACAATGGTGTCTCTGGGGAGTAGGGGTTCGCCATCCTTTGCAGCTTCAGAGTTCTGTCCCATACTTTGCGGTCCAGCTGAACAAGCAGGGGAGCTTTTGCGGAGTGTTTCCATCGGACCCAGAGAATTTCTTTTAGTCGCACCGGTGCTATTAGGTGGCTCAAGAGGTCGGTCTCTGACGTAGAATCGTATGCGAGCCATTTGGCCACAAAGGTAAGTTGGGCTGCCAAGAAATATCTCTCCAGATCTGGGAGCTGGACTGTGCCGAGGGCGAGCTTGTGTCTGGAGCTTCCCCAAACCAGGTCCTTCAGGAGTGTACCCAGCTGTCGAAAGAAGGACGCTGGCACAATTGGATCATAGTCTATGTTCCTCGGGCGGAACTCTCCAGAGTTCCTGTCTTCCCCTAGTCATGTTGGCTCTTGTCTGCGGTATCTGCTATCTGAACTGAGTCCATCCATTCCTACGCTTCTGCCGGGGTCTCAAAGAAGAGGGATTTGCCTTTATGTATCACCTTTAATTTTAATACTCCGCAGCTTCTACTAGATGTCGGCCTATACACAGCATATGAATCTAAGCAGATACAAGCATCAGAAATACGATTACGGTGAGTAAAGTATCCCATATCTTAGGCCAGCCTTCTTGAGTCTGACTTTCGTCGCAATGTATTGGGCTCTCCTCTTCTGAACTTGGAAGGTGTAATCTGGGTATATTGAAATATTTGCTGATGTATCATTCCACCCGCCCTGGAAAAGGCTAGGATCTTCTCCCGGTCTCTGTAGTTTAGCACCTTAGGTATCACACGCCCCGGCAGAGCTCCTGTCAATGGCTGTCTGACAAGGGTGCGGTGTGCTCTTTCAATTGTAAATCCTTGCGTAAGTTCCCCTGCCCCTATTTCTTGTAACAACATGTCTTCAACATAGGTAGTGGGATCAGACCCTTCAGTTCCCTCTGGCTGCCCAACGATCCCAATGTTATTTCTGTGCGCCCTGCCTTCCGCCTCCTCCGCCCTGTCTTCGAGGAGCTTGACCCTCTGCAGGAGGATGTCTACATCCCTGGTCATTCTTGCCCTTTATTTCTGTGTTCTCCTTGACTTGCTCCTCTAGCTTCCCTGTGCGTTCTGCTATGGCACGTACATCCTGCCACAGGAGTCTCACATCTATAATCTCTGCATCTATCTGTTAGGGAGAATTCTCTCTTTAGGCTGAATTTCCTAACCTAGTGAGTCCCCCAGCAGCTTTGCTGGATTTCTGGAGTTTGTTTTTTCCTCCTGCCAAGAGTGAGATTCTTTTCCTCCCACTCTTGGACATGATTTA
Source organism: Ambystoma mexicanum (assembly GCF_040938575.1). Taxonomy (NCBI): domain Eukaryota; kingdom Metazoa; phylum Chordata; class Amphibia; order Caudata; family Ambystomatidae; genus Ambystoma; species Ambystoma mexicanum. The sequence continues at coordinate 317,172,961 of NC_090941.1, forward strand.
TGGTATTCCTTTGGCTGGTAATGTGTTTTTTGGGCTATGGGGTCCTTTACTCCATAGGGTCTCATGTGTTTTTCCTATGTGTGTTACACAGCACCCTCCGTGCAGTAACACAGGGGTGTCATAGTGACACCCCACCATAGACTCCATACCCTGGGACTGACTACTGTCTCCCAGGGCATGTAAAGTCACCATTGGCTTTACTAGTCCCAAATTATTAACAGAAACCAGTACAAACCATCATATTGTGGACGTACTGGTCGGGGCAATTCGATTGCCCCGTGGTCTGTTAGTCGAGGGGGCACGTTTCCGTCCCCCCTGATCGAGTTTTGGCTGGTGGCAGTGGAAACTACTTTTTATATTCGACCGCGAATATCTGGAGTTTGTTTTTTCCTCCTGCCAAGAGTGAGATTCTTTTCCTCCCACTCTTGGACATGATTTATGGTATTCCTTTGGCTGGTAATGTGTTTTTTGGGCTATGGGGTCCTTTACTCCATAGGGTCTCATGTGTTTTTCCTATGTGTGTTACACATCACCCTCCGTGCAGTAACACAAGGGTGTCATAGTGACACCCCACCATAGACTCCATACCCTGGGACTGACTACTGTCTCCCAGGGCATGTAAAGTCACCATTGGCTTTACTAGTCTCGAATTATTAACATAAACCAGTACAAACCATCATATTGTGGACGTACTGGTCGGGGCGATTCGATTGCCCCGGGGTCTGTTAGTCGAGGGGGCACGTCTCCGTCCCCCCTGATCGAGTTTTGGCTGGTGGCAGTGGAAACTACTTTTTATATTCGACCGCGAATATTTTCCTGTGGGATTTTCCCATTGTTCGAGGCTACCAACTTTAATTATTTCATTCTCATAGCCTCGAACATACCGCCGGTTTATTTAATTAATATTAATTCTCCGGTTGGTATTTTTTTGCCAAGACTCGATTCTAAAATGGCGTTTGTGTTCTCTTCTGTGACTCCAACCCATGTCGAGCCCTTTGTTCCACTTTTTTGGTGGGCTTCTCCACAGAAGCCTCCAAAAGTGGTGCCACTCTTTCTGGGTACCACAGGGGGTGTGGGAGAGGGTTTAGGCACCCTGGACCAAGTTACCTTGGTAACTCAGGTCGCACTCTTGTGTGTTTGGCCCAAGGGGTGAGCCAGCCGGCTCACCACTTAGCATGTTTGAGTGACAGCTAGGCTGAGTGAATGGGGGTCTTCTGCATAAAAGCAGGGCTTTGGGGACTGGAACTTCAGAAGTCGCCACAGGACCTGAGAATCCGACGAGGGAGAAGCTGAGCCGACCTACCACGCCGACACCACCGGTGGAGCCCTGCAGAACCGACTCACCACTTCCCGACGACAGAGAAGATCTCCCGACTGGAGAGGCTTCTTCCCCTGACTGGTGGGCCCAACCAGTTTTCCTTTCTTTCTTCGCACCCCAGCCCGGTTTGTGGTCGAACTGCCCGTGCCAAGCACCCCAGCGGTCAGATAGCCACTCACCACTGAACCGCGAATCACCGGACCGCTCCTTGTACCTGAGAAACTCAGCGGCTGGTTTCTTCCCTGGCAGTGCAACGGACTCCTGTCTTCCTCCACGACGAGATCCTCTCTTCCCCCGGACAAAGCACCGACTTGCACCCGCTGCCAGGAACAACTGCCCCCGCTGGAGCGTTCTCACCACTTTAAGGTACCGTGTCCGCCAGGCCTCCCTTTCTAAACATTGCTACAAGGTAATAATAACTCCTTAACCTTCTGGACTGGGCTGGCCGTCTTGACCCTCTAACTGGTCCCTTTCTGTGGTCCAACCCCTTTTTGAACCTTTTGAAGACTTTTGTGCACTGCAACCGTGTGACCTTGGACACATTTCGTTTGGATGCTCTGAAGGTGGATCCGGCCTCTTGAACTCTAACTTCACGGTTTTACTTTGCCTTCCTCCCTTGTTGTGTTCTTGAAAAAGTGTTGGGATCTGTTTCAATTTGTTCTCTGCTTTTCTCTCCCTTTTTAAAACAAACTATTAGAGTGCCATCTACGTTAAGCGCTCACCGCTGTCTGAAAATAAGTAGGGCTTTACTTAAGACTTGTCTAATATTCTTTTAAGGGAGTGCATATCTTTTAGTGACCGTGTTTTTGAATTGCTTATTATTAGTGCCTGTGTGTTTTTCTAGATGTGGTTTTAAATAAATAATTATATCTCTTTTGCACCAAGCCCTGGTCAGTGTTTACTTGTTCTATTGTGTGCTCTTGACCTATTGTGAATACTCTGTATACTGCCTAACTCTTCTTGAGGGAAGTCTGACTGCTCAGCCACAGCTACCAAGTGAATCTGTGTGGTACAGACTGCTACCAAGTGGGTTTACTGCCAAACACCTGTAGTCCTAAATCTTTTGCAGTGGTCCCAGAGGGAACTGCACAGGTTTTTGCCTAACACTGGTGTACAGCGGTGGGATTTGTATTGAGTATACACTTTAGAGTGCTTGTTGAACACTTTAGGACAACTAACCACAGAGCTTAGCACTAAAATGCTGATTTGCTAACTATGTCTGCTATGGAGAGTTATACCCTAGAATCATTGTCTGCCAAAACTGCTGATTGCTTAAATGTATTGTGTAGACATAAGAACCTCTCTGAGAAGGGCAAGAAAATGGAACTTATAGAAAGATTGTTAGAAAATCAAAGTCTGGGTGGTACAGAGGAATCTACCCCCCCCAGCAAATGTAGAAAACAGTGGTGGTATTGATCTGAATCAAAGTCTTGATAATGAGTCAGAAGAGGAAAGTGAACCTAATGAAGTTAGCCACTCTGAGCCTCTGTCTGCCTTACCTACTGGGCCCATACCAGGTCCCACATGTAACCCTGCTTATTTTGAACTTGAAAAAATGAAGCTTGAATTAGAGTACAAACGGTTTTTAGCTCAATTTGAAAGAAACCAAGAGCTAGAGTTCAGAAGAATGAATGCCCAGGCTGAGCAGAAGCAAGCTGAGTTAAGACTCAGAGAAATAGAGCTTAGTCATGAGTTAGAAATGAAAAAGTTTTCTGTGGAAAATGCTTCTCTCTCCTCTGGTTCTTCTAGGAGTTCCAGTCCCAAAAGACCCCGAATGCCTAAGGAATTAGTGGGTATGTATGAACCTAGATTGGATGTGTTGGATTGGTTGACAATGTTTGAGTATATTCATGGGCTCCAGGACATCACAGGGAATGAGTTACTTCCCTGGTTGTTTTCTAGGCTTCCCCCTGTTACAACTGATGTGGTAATGGAGTTGGGGGCGGTGGATAAGAAGGATTATGAATGTGTAAAGCTAGCTTTGATAGCTAGATTTGGGAAGACCCCTTCCCAGTACCTTAAGAGGTTTAGGACCCTCAAAAAGCATGATGGTACCCCTTGGGCTACCTGGGTGAGTGAAAGTTTGAAAAACTTAGAGGGATGGATTAAGGGTTACAGAGTTAACACTTATGAAGGAATGAAAAATATTGTAATGTTGGAGTCAATTTATGATGCCTGCTCTCCTGAGCTCAGACAGCACTTGGCTGATTCAAAGGAATTAGATTCCAGAAAGTTAGCTAAGGCTGCTGACTTGTGGGTTGCCAACAGGGCCACTCACAAGGATTCTGGGGCTACTCAGAAAAAGGATGTGGGAAAACAGCCGAAAAAGGACTCCAAAGAGAATTCTAATAATTCCAATTCCAAAGAGGGCCCCAAACAGAACCAAAAGGGTAAGCCACCAGGGAAACCGAATCAGGCTAGTGTACCTCCTGGTACCAAACCAGAAGGAGGTCAGAACAAGCCACCATTCCAGAAAGCATTTGGTAAATGCTTTGTTTGTGGCTCTACTGACCATGTGAAAGGAGATCCCAGATGTAAGGGTAAACCTTCAGGGGTCCCGCTTGTCTCCTTAGCCTTTGCTCCAGAGGAGGAAGTACAAATGGCAAGTGGAAACTTTCGATTACTGGCTGATGAACCCATTGGAGTCTCAGCTAGTGTTTCTTTAGTGTCTCTGGGTCTGTGGGAACAGCAGAACTTAGATGTCTATAATTCTATCCCAGATAATACTAAAGAGTATTTTAAGGACAGTGTCCAGGTGAATGGTCAGGAGACTCCTGCCATTAGGGACACTGGGGCCAGCATAACTGTGGTGGACAAATCATTTTTTCAGGCTTAGGATGTTGCTAAGGCACCCAAACGCCTCACCAAGTTAGCTGGAGGGCCTGTGCAGATGCTTCCCCAATTACCAGTTCTCATCCAGTGTAATGATATGAGTGTGAAGATACCTGTCAGCATACAAAGTGAGGTGCCAGGAAGGGTTCTGCTGGGTAATGACTTGAAAACTCTTGGAGTAGTGTCACATACCCCCAGACCTCCTAGTAAAAAGTTACAGGAGCTCACCAGACCTGCAAGGGAGAGAACCATGAGAGGTACTCCCAAGGAGATGATGAAGAAAGAGATCACTCCTGCTCCACTGGAGATGTCAGCTGCTGTCTCTAAGAAAATAGAAGAAAAAGGGAAACCTAAACCTTCTAAAAAGAACCTCACAGCCAGCACTCCTGTGCAGCCAACAAGGACTTCCCCTAGGTTGTCCAAAGTTACACCCGTAACTCCCCCTCCAGCTGAGGCTGAGAGGGAGGTACAACCCTGTGTGGTTGAACTAGACTCTGAAGAAGAGCTTGTGGACGGCCAGGAACTCATTGGAGATCTGGATCCTGTTGACCATCCTGAGCTGCAGTCTTTAATGGCAGAAGGTGGACCCAACAGGGCAGACTTCAGTAAGGGACAGAGAGAATGTCCAACTCTGGAAGGTCTTTGCCACCTTACAGATGCTCAGGCTGAAGGGCAAGAGCCTGGGAAATATAGGTTACACTGGGAAGATGGCCTCTTCTACAGTGAACCAACCGAGTCTGTACCTGGGGACAACAAACGACTTGTAGTACCCCAAGAGAACAGACCACAGTTCTTGCAGTTAGCCCATGAGATTCCTTTGGCTGGTCACTTGAGTTTCAAGAAGACTAAGGAAAGGCTCTCACTCTACTTCTATTGACCAAAGATGGGGGCCGAAGTAGATAAATACTGCAGGAGCTGCCACACCTGCCAGACTTCTGGTAAGGTTGGCTACAAGAATGTGGCACCTTTAGTGCCTCTCCCAGTTGTGGGAGTCCCATTTGAGAGAGTAGGGATTGACATTGTTGGTCCCCTTGATCCTCCAACTTCCTCAGGCAACAGGTTTATACTTGTTGTAGTAGACCATGCTACTAGGTACCCTGAGGCAATTCCTATGAGGACTGTTACAGCTCCGGCTGTGGCTAAGGCCCTCCTTGGTATCTTTACCAGGGTTGGGTTTCCTAAGGAAGTAATCTCTGACAAGGGTCACATTTTATGTCCCACTACATGAAAGCCATGTGGAAAACCTGCAGAGTTACTTACAAGTTCTCACCCCTCAGACAAATGGGCTGGTTGAAAGGTTCAACAGAACCATGAAGAGCATGATAGAGGATCCCCTTAAAAGAAAGTGGGACCTTCTGCTGCCATGCCTTCTCTTTGCTTATAGAGAAGCCCCTCAGGAGGGAGTAGGTTATTCTCCCTTTGAACTTCTCTATGGTCATCCGGTCAGAGGTCCATTGGCCCTGATCAAGGAGGGGTTGGAGAGTGCTCCTTCCCCCAAGCCAGTCAGAGTGACTGACTATGTTATAGGTCTCCGGAGGAGAATGTCACAAATGATGGCAGAAGCAAGTGATAACTTGAAAGCTGGACAAGCATTGGTCAAGCACTGGCATGACCAAAAGGCTAAGATGGTTGAGTTTACGCAAGACCAGCTAGTTCTCGGTGTCCAGTCAACTGGTCGACAACAAACTGGTCGACTGCAATTTGGTCGACACCATTTGGTCGAATGCCAAATGGTCGAATTTTTTTTTTTATATATATATATATATATATATATGTGTTTTGTGGGTTTTCCTGTGGGGAAAAAAAAAAAGAAAAAAAAGGGGGTTGGGGGGGGACCCCCCCAAAAAAAACCAAAAAATGGGTAAAAAAAAAAAAAAAAAAAATTCGACCATTTGGCATTCGACCAAATGGTGTCGACCAATTGTCCTGTCGACCAAATGTTTTCGACCATTTGACTGGTAACCCTAGTTCTCGTTATGATTCCAACAAGGCAGAGGACCTTGCAAGACAAATGGATGGGACCCTTCAAAGTTGTGGGTAGACTTGGAGAGGTCAACTATCTGGTGGACTTGGGCAACCCCAAGGAGGCTCCAACAGTCTTCCACACCAACCGACTAATAGCGTATGTCTCCAGACCTGATGTAGGAGCTTTTCTTCTAGCATCATCAGAGGAAGAAGAAGAGAGTGAAGCTCTTCCTGAACTCCTCAGAGGCGTACCTTTAGACGAAAAAATTGAAGGAGTAAATCTCTCTTCAAATCTGACACCTGAGCAACAGGAAGAGGGCAAATCTATGTTGAATCAGTTTGCCTCTCTGTTCTCTCTTTCACCAGGCTTGACCCCTTGGGGACAGCATGACATACTCACTGGTGACTGTCTACCAGTCAAAAGCAGAGGATATCGAATTTTAGAAAATGTAAGAACCCACATCAAAGGTGAGGTCAACAAGATGCTTGATCTCGGGTTAATAGAGCCTTCTACTAGTCCATGGTCTAGCCCAGTTGTGTTAGTACCAAAGGCAGGATCATAAGAACTTAGATTCTGTGTGGATTACAGAGCTCTTAATGCAGTCACTAAGACTGATGCCCACCCTTTGCCAAGGACAGATGAGTTGGTGGATAGACTTGGTGCAGCCAAGTTCCTCAGCACATTTGACTTGACGTCAGGCTATTGGCAAATATCCCTGACAGACCATGCCAAGGAGAAAACTGCATTTTCTACCCAGTTGGCTTATACCAGTTTAAGGTTATGCCTTTTGGATTGAAAAATGCACCTGCTACGTTTCAAAGGATGGTAAACCAGGTTCTGAATGGGATGGAGGACTTCTGCATGGCATACTTGGATGACATAGCAGTGTTCAGAAATTCCTGGGAAGAACATGTGGACCACCTGCGATATGTTTTGCAGGCTCTTGGAAAGGCCAATCTGACCATAAAGACAAGTAAATGCCAGATTGGACAGAGTAAAGTGGTCTACCTTGGACATGAGGTAGGAGGTGGAGAAATAAGGCCTTTGCCCAGTAAGATTGAAGCTGTGCAAAATTGGACAACACCTACTACTCAGACCCAGGTGAGAGCCTTCTTAGGTCTCACTGGGTATTACAGGAATTTCATTGAGAACTATGGGTCCATAGCTTCTCCACTGAATGTCATCTCCCCTCCTAAGTTCCCTAAAAAGGTTAGATGGAATGAGGAATGCAATCAGGCCTTTGAAACCCTGAAAAAGGCTCTTTGCCAAGCCCCAGTACTCAAAGCTCCTGACTACCACCAAACTTTCATTGTGCAAACAGATGCTTCCAATGTAGGAATAGGTGCAATCCTCAGTCAAATGGATGGGAAAGGTAGGGAGCACCCCATTTGCTTCATCAGCCGAAAGCTGAAGGATCCTGAGACAAGGTGGGCAACAATCGAAAGAGAATGCTTTGCTATTGTGTGGGCACTGAAGAAGTTTAGACCATACTTGTATGGATCTACTTTTGTCATTCAGACTGAACACCAACCCTTGAGATGGTTAATGCAAATGAAAGGGGAAAATCCAAAACTATTGAGATGGTCAATCTGCCTTCAAGGGTTTGATTTCACCATTGAGCACAGGTCAGGGTGTCACCATCAAAATGCTGATGGACTCTCTAGGATGTATGTCATCGACTAGAGGTATGAGGTTCATCCAGAAGTGGATTAAATCCTCCTGTCCCTTAGTCTGGGGGGGGCGAGTGTTAGGGAGAATTCTCTCTTTAGGCTGAATTTCCTAACCTAGTGAGTCCCCCAGCAGCTTTGCTGGATTTCTGGAGTTTGTTTTTTCCTCCTGCCAAGAGTGAGATTCTTTTCCTCCCACTCTTGGACATGATTTATGGTATTCCTTTGGCTGGTAATGTGTTTTTCTGGGCTTATGGGGTCCTTTACTCCATAGGGTCTCATGTGTTTTTCCTATGTGTGTTACACAGCACCCTCCGTGCAGTAACACAGGGGTGTCATAGTGACACCCCACCATAGACTCCATACCCTGGGACTGACTACTGTCTCCCAGGGCATGTAAAGTCACCATTGGCTTTACTATTCCCAAATTATTAACAGAAACCAGTACAAACCATCATATTGTGGACGTACTAGTCGGGTCTGTTAGTCGAGAGGGCATGTCTCCGTCCCCCCTGATCGAGTTTTGGCTGGTGGCAGTGGAAACTACTTTTTATACTCGACCGCGAATATTTTCCTATGGGATTTTCCCATTGTTCGAGGCTACCAACTTTAATTATTTAATTCTCATAGCCTCGAACATACTGCCGGTTTATTTAATTAATATTAATTCTCCGGTTGGTATTTTTTGCCAAGACTCGATTCTAAAATGGCGTTTGTGTTCTCTTATGTGACTCCAACCCAAGTCCTTTGTTCCACTTTTTTGGCGGGCTTCTCCGCAGAAGCCTCCAAAAGTGGTGCCACTCTGTCTGGGTAGCACAGGGGGTGTGGGAGGGGGTTTAGGCACCCTGGACCGAGTTACCTTGGTAAGTCAGGTCGCACTCTTGTGTGATTGGCCCAAGTGGTGAGCTGGCCGGCTCACCACTTAGCATGTTTGAGTGACAGCTAGGCTGAGTGAATGGGGGTTTTCTGCATAAAAGCAGGGCTTTGGGGACTGGAACTTCAGAAGTCGCTACAGGACCTGAGAATCCGACGAGGGAGAAGCTGAGCCAACCTACCACGCCGACACCACCGGTGGAGCCCTGCAGAACCGACTCACCACTTCCCGACGACAGAGAAGATCTCCCGACTGGAGAGGCTTCTTCCCCTGACTGGTGAGCCCAACCAGTTTTCCTTTCTTTCTTCGCACCCCAGCCCGGTTTGTGGTCGAACTGCCCGTGCCAAGCACCCCGGCAGCCGGATAGCCACTCACCACTGAACTGCGAATCACCGGACCGCTCCTTGTACCTGAGAAACTCGGCGGCTGGTTTCTTCCCTGGCAGTGCAACGGACTCCTGTCTTCCTCCACGACGCGATCCTCTCTTCCCCCGGACGAAGCACTGACTTGCACCCGCTGCCAGGAACAACTGCCCCGCTGGAGCGTTCTCACCACTTTAAGGTACCCTCTCCGCCAGGCCTCCCTTTCTAAAGATTGCTACAAGGTAATAATAACTCCTTAACCTTCTGGACTGGGCTGGCCGCCTTGACCCTCTAACTGGCCCCTTTCTGTGGTCCAACTCCTTTTTGAACCTTTTCAAGACTTTTGTGCACTGCAACCGTGTGACCTTGGACACATTTCATTTGGATCCTCTGAAGGTGGATCCGGCCTCTTGAACTCTAACTTCACAGTTTTACTTTGCCTTCCTCCCTTGTTGTGTTCTTGAAAAAGTGTTGGGATCTGTTTCAATTTGTTCTCTGCTTTTCTCTCCCTTTTTAAAACAAACTATTAGAGTGCCATCTACGTTAAGCGCTCACCGCTGTCTGAAAATAAGTGGGGCTTTGCTTAAGACTTGTCCAATATTCTTTTAAGGGAGCGTATATCTTTTAGTGACCGTGTTTTTGAATTGCTTATTATTAGTGCCTGTGTGTTTTTCTAGATGTGGTTTTAAATAAATAATTATATCTCTTTTAGACCAAGCCCTGGTCAGTGTTTACTTGTTCTATTGTGTGCTCTTGACCTATTGTGAATACTCTGTATTTTGCCTAACTGTTCTTGAGGGAAGTCTGACTGCTCAGCCACAGCTACCAAGTGAATCTGTGTGGTAGAGACTGCTACCAAGTGGGTTTACTGCCAAACACCTGTAGTCCTAAATCTTTTGCAGTGGTCCCAGAGGGAACTGCACAGGTTTTTGCCTAACACTATCTTGGTTTCCAGTGTGGTTTGCAATGCCACAATGGCTTCCAGGAGGTGCTGATTGTTCACCTGTGATACGTCCGCCGAGGAGGGTATCTGTTCCTTCGCTTTGACTCCGCTGTCCCCCTTCTGGTGACTGGATGGACATTTTGCAAAGGTTTTTAGTGTGGATTGCTTCTGTTTTGACTTATTTTTCTTGCCCGCCATTTTGTTTAGCCTGGCGGCTTGCAGTGGCCCTGCATGTGTTGCCGCTGGAAAGGACTTTGTTTCCACAGCCGCTCGTGCACCGTCTGTTGTAATGCCCATGGATTTCGCTAGTGGCTCGCCAAGTGGTCCATACCCTTAGTTGCCTGCTCTCTTAGTATGTCGTATCCGTTAGAGTTTCTGCAGCATGGGGTCCTCTCCAAGCCTGCCTCGTAGCACATGTAATCCTCCATTACTGGAATACCTTGTGCGTGTAGGCAGACCAAGTATGTGGTCTCCTTCCCTGTTTTGTTGCTTCTTGTGCAGGAGGGTGACAGGACCTATGGCTATTGCAGCCTGGACGCCTCTCGGTCCTGTGGAGGTGCTCTTTAGCGTCCCACCGCTCTATCCTGTTAAGTGATCACTGACATTACCATCATGGGGCCCACCTGGCTTGACAGTTCGGTCTTCGTCTCCTTGATCCGCTTCTCAGCACAAGCTACCTCTGTCACTGTGTAATCAGGGTGGTCACTGCCCCATATTCAGGAACCGCGAGTCCAGGTATGGACCTGCACTCTGCTTTCTCTTCTCCTACAAGTTCCAGTGGGGGTCTGTGACTTGTGCACCCTCAAAGCTGCCTGGATGGCCCACGTCCTCACGGTGGCCGCAGTGGTGTATAAGCCTAGGCTGTCGGGCTGTTTTCCGCTTTCTTAGCAGTGTTTTGTTAATAATGGCCCTGCTTCTTCTGCCCCAGAGGGTATTGCCCCTTCCAGTGATGATGCTGTTCGCACGCTCCACCGTGTTGCTCGCTGCAAGTGCCCACCAGTGTGCCAATGAAGTGTAGTATGTACTGCACCAGCGGGTGTTTCCTCTCCAGGGCTGTTTGTTGATGTAGCGCAGCACCCCTTGCTGACAGCCACTCTCTCAGTCCCTGCGCCATAGCAGGGGGCAACCCTCTATGTCTCTTGGTGGGTCTCCGGTTGGGTCCCCTTGATGTGGGCTCCGGTCCGCAGCGTACGCTATGTTCTGTGCCTCCTGATAGCTCCTCGGTCTGCGCCTTCGGGGGCCAGTTGCCACGTGTGACTGTGTCTGCTCAGACCCAGTGCCCTGCTTCTTTCCGCTCACAATTCCCTCAAGGGGTCAAAGGTGGTGGGAGGGGCACCTCTTTGGCTGCTTATTATAACAGCTTATGCTCCGACCCCCCAACTCCCACCCTCCTACTCCTTACCTCCCTCGCAATCTTCGCCAGGGCCTCCTCCATACTCCTCCCACCGTCAGCAACCTCTTCAGCTGCACCCTACCAGTCCTGGGGATGTCTCGCTGGCTGTACACTCACACTGACGGCGCCACTTGTCCTCCGGTATGAGTTTTATCCAGCTGAGGCATCCCGTTCCATTGTTATGGCTTTCCGGGCACACCGCGCTGCAAGTTGCTGATGTCATTTGTTCTCCGCACAGCTTGGTGGTCCCGACTCGTAATCATCCTGCCGCAGATCCTCTGTTCCACCGTTCCTCGCTGCCTTGTCCACTCACAGTTTGGGGATATCTTGGCACAGCGCTGCCTGCTTTACTGATCACACAGCGTCTTTGCACTCAAACTGTCTGCAGCTACTCCCGTCCCGCTGTCTCACTCAGGGCACAGCTGCCATTTTTGATCCTCAACGCAGTGTTTCTGCTGCCAAGAGTTCCGACCCGATCCCAGCCTCCTTAGGCAGGCACACTCGATGTGGAACATCTATTCAGCTTCTTATCGCTCTTCCTTCATTTCTATGTATTTTCTCTGTATTTAACCGCCGTATGGAGCATATCGTCTTCCGGATCCGCAGGAGCACGCAGAGAGCACTTCTACCTCACATGGCTGCTTAGCCACGCCCCCGGAGATGTATCTCCTTACACCTGGATGTGTGGTGGACCAGCGCCAAAGATATGTGGGTGCTGTCGGTAGCCGCTTTAGGTTTCTGCCTTCGCATGCCACTGATTCCTGCATCAACTCCTCCCCTGCAACAGACAGGACCTCCCTCTCTCTCCACGTCGAGGTTCAGAGGCTTCTGGAAATGAGGGCGTTTGAGAAAGTCCTTCCGGCGGAAGAAAGCGTGGGTTTCTATTCCCGCATTTGTACAGTGCTGAAATCCAACCAGGTTGGCCTGCACACCATTTGAGACCTGTCCGACTTTAATCTGCACATTCCCCAAGAATGAATCACAATGATCACGCCCTCGGAAATTCGATCCTCCCTTGCAATGGGCAATTGGCTCTGTGTGGTGGATCTTCAAGATGTATACTGTGAAGAGTCAGGAATGAAACCAGGACCAAAGGTTGGACAAAGACTTATAATAAAGGAAAGGGGCATTGTGAAAGGCCTCTCTGACCCTAATCTAAGAGGCTTTTTGTTACCTAAAAGCAAAAACTAAGGATCTGTCTGTGTCAGGATGTCAAGAAATCAAACCTGTCCTTGTATCTAAAAGTTCTCTTCTGACCCTCACAATGTAAACTGAAATAAAAGGTGAAAAGGGAAATGTCTTTAACCTTTGGTGACTTCAAAAGAGTTTGTAAAGCAAAATGACCAACTCCAACACAAACGTTCTCCAATGAAAAAGAGCCCTGGTTCCAGAGGGTGGCTCTCTTCCCCTGGGTTCTTCCTCAATATAAATGATTCGACAATGCAAATGTTCTTCAAGGTCAAAGGTCTTGGTTCCAGAGGGTGATTCCCTTCCCCTGGATTCTTCCTTGATGCAAATGATTCTTGATTTAACAGTTCTTTGTATCTTTCTTGGCCCACAACAATGCTGTAATGTCAAAGCTGCTTAGCCGTGTGATTTCCACTTCTTTCAAAATGTCCTTTTTGTTTAGCAAACAGTCCTATATTTTTCTTGTTGATTTCTGTACATTTACAACTGCCTGGTATAGCCCCCTTTCAGGTGTTCTTATATTCAGATATTAACATTACGAGAAAAGCATGGTATCAAGAGATTGACACATTCAACAAAATAATAATTTTCAAAACCTTTATCTAAAATGTCAGGGTGGTGTAACTCCTATCTTGCCCTAAAGCTACAGTGGGGATTGCCCCACTTAAATAAACTAATGAATGTCTAAGTCCAAAAGTCCAACCCAAAGTCTGTCAGTGTCAAAACCTATGCTTGCCCTCACTTCTAATATGTAAATGTTGTGTAAGGATGTTCTAACTAAAATAGTGTCCATCATAAAGTCTGGAGCTCTCTCTAGCCTCCCTTTGAAAGTTCAGGGTACAGTTCTTTCTCGATTTCAGCTTTTCAAATGTTTGTTTTTGAGGTATCATGTTATGAAACAGTATTCCACAGAAGTTCAGGGGTTCCCTTCCCCAAGCGTGAAATATTCAGACAAAAAAGTCAGTGTTACAAAAGGAGCTTGGGTGCTCAGTTCCCTAAGCTTCAGGCACTGTGATACCAAACAATATACTCCTACGTCCTGTCCCCTTTCCTCCATACTTTTGGGACATTCCGTCCTTGTGGATGGGACCGGATCACTCTTGAAGCATCAAAAACAACATTTTGTCCTTCTTTTATTTTGACTCGGGGTCACTGCACGTGGATGTAACCCTGCCATCCTGAGCTCCGCCCCGCGCATTGCCCTTCAATCCTTTTCTCCGCGTGGTCGGGGTCAGACCCACTTGCATTGTGGGAATTATTTTTATTTTTTCTGAATTGTCCTTCATCTTTCTGCTCCTGTTCCAGTGTCTTCTTCACCTCCGTCTACGCTGGAGCGTCAGGGATTCGTGTCCTGTTCTTCACGCAAACAAACGTCTCTTCGCGAGGGCGGATCGCCATTCTCTCTGTTTGGAGTGCTTGGGCCCAGAACTTTGGTGGGACTCTTGTCTCTACTGCAACTCTCTCTCCGTCTGAGCACTCCAGCGTAGACTCATTAGGTGGGAGGAGGTGTTCCAACGGCTTCCTCCTCTGCATTTACAGCATTTCATCGACGAAAAAAGGAAGCGTCCGGTAAGTTTCTTCCCTTTTAGGGCACCCTGGCCAGGGGACTCCTTCCTGTGGTCTTCTGGTTCCGGGAGGGGTCCAAGTGGCTCTGGTACCAGGGTTCTTCCTGAGGTGTCCCGAAAGGGATCTAACCTGGATTCCAGAGTTTTCTCTGAGGCCCCCTTTCAAGGGGCTAAAAAGACAATTTTTTTCCTCCAAGATTCCCCATCTGGGGACTAATGCTAAGCCCAACGTTTCTGGGGATGCTTCAAGCAGGGTTATTCCTGAGGTTTCCCAATCTGGGACTAAACGTACCGAGCCTAGTCTCGAAGTTTCCTGTGAAGTGACTAAAAGCTCCTGGGTTAATCCTGAGCATCCCAGAACAGGGGCTATAATCGAAACCAGCAGGATCGAGGGGTCCCATTTAGGGGCTCTTGCTTCCGGATGTGACCCTAAGCTCTCCCACAAACAATCTTGTTGTCATAATGGTCCTGCTAAGGGGGCAAAGGAGGAGGTTAAGGGCCTTAAGTCTTCAGGCACCAGCTCTGCCGAGGTCCCTCACTGAGGGCTAATTCTTCTGCAGAAACAAAAGGGGCTGAAAAATGCTCCAGGTCTGCTAGTATCGGCTCTGCCGAGGTTACCTGTCAGAGGGCTAAAATTGATTCCAAAGCCCCTACAATCACTGTGGTGACAAAGGCCTCAGTGAAACCTGTGACACAGATCACTTCAAGCAGTGACAAAATGGCTTTTCAACCCACGCGGTCTGAAGCACCCATTTTGATGAGATCTTCCAAACCAACGTTCTCAATGGCTGGTACAGAGGGGCCTATTTTAGGGGTCGAGCAGCCTTTTCTACGAAACATGGATAATAGAAACCCTTTTGGACTAGCGGGCAAAGTTTCCGCTGCCGCACACAATCTCGCTTCTTCCTACGTCCGCTCCCTTAGTTTATGTGGATCCAGCAGGTGGAGGGGCATCTTGGCAACCAGCCTCAATACAATCTTGGGGGTATGCCCGTCCAAAGCGGCCTCTACCCACCCCTCTGCCTAGACCTTCCTCTGAGGACACATTCTTTGGCAAATTCTAGGCCCTCATGCACTTGGACCCGATGAAGGCTTACTTTAAGGATCTGTTCAAAGAAATATAACCCAAGCCTCCTGAGCCACAGCCTGCTCCTCCTACTCCTCAGCAGGTTTCAGTCGTGCCTCCCCCGCTTCCAGTGGGGGCCCCCTTTTACACTGCCACCAATGCCTCCACTTTCACCAGTGCTTACGACGCCAGTTGTGCAAATGAATGTTTGCGGTACCATCTGCCGCAAATACGTTTTCTGTTCCCACTTCAACTGACGAGGAGCACGCGGACCAGGATAGCGAAGACCCGCCTCACTCGGTCAGAGCTTTTCATGACCGGGTTTTGGATATGATGGCGTTGCTGGAAATTCCAGTACCCGAGTCTCTGACTACACACGAAGGAGTACCCTCAGGAGCGTTAACTCTTACTGCACAGGAGCGCACAGGTCTTTTTCTTCAAAAATACATGCTAGTTGAAGCCTGTAAGGTCTGGGAGAAACCTCATTCCGGGCAAAATATAAATAGGAAAATAGACGCTTGCTACAAGCTCCACTCATCAGAGGACATTCCCTTGACTGCATGTCCATTCCCTTTATCAACTGTAGTGGCAGGAGCTACGCTCCAGGCACAGCCTTCTTCAACATACTCCATGGCTGCCTCTCAGGTCCAGTCCAAAGAGGACAAAATTCCTGATGGCATCGGAAAAGAGGATTTTTCAAATGCAGGTCTACAGCTGCATTAGGCGAATACTGAAGTCATTCTTGCAGCGGCGAACCTCAAGCAGTGGAGAGAGCTTTCATAATTTCAGGATTGTATCCCACAGGACAGGCTGGAAGATCTTAAAGAAGGCCTATCCAATACCAGAGTTCTGGCTCAGGACCTGCTGGAGGGCCGCGGCCCATCATGTAGATACATCTGCTCAGGGCCTTATGGTTGGAATAGACATTTCCAGCTAAGGGTGGCTGCATGCGACAAAGTTCTCGAAAGTGGTTCAGGACAAGTTACTCAACCTCCCCTTTGAGGGGAAAGAGCTTTTCCACTCCTCCACTGACGAGGAACACAACAAAACAAAGGCAAGCACGTCGACGGCTAAATCTTTGTCGGCCCTAGCAAAACAACCTCCAGCTAAGGCAGCCTATACGCTGAGGTCGGGTACCCAGACAAGTTCCTCCTCAGGATTTTGAGGTTTCCAGGAGCGTGGAGCACGCTGAGCAGAAGGTTCCTCTGGTGGGCCTCGACGCAAGCAGCAAAGGCAACGTGGCCGGTTATTCTCTCAGTCATCAGCCTCCTCGTCTGCAACAGAAAATCTCGCCCCGATAAATCATCAAATGATGTTTTCCATCGGTTACACAAGACTCCGGTGGGAGGACGTATATTGTCTCATCTGGAGGCGTGGCAGACCAACACACAAACCGATGGGTTATGTCTGTCACCCGAGCAGGCTACCGCTTGCCCCTCACTCATGCCCCACCCTCTCACCCTCCTCTTCAGCAGACTGGGTCCCGTCCGTTTACAATGCCCAAACCGAACCAGGCTGGCCTGCGCACTATCCTCGACCTGTCCAACTTTTTCTTCCCCAAGAGAAATTCAAGATGATCATGCCCAGCCAGATAAGGTCCTCTCTCCGGAAGAGCGATTGTCTCATTGTGGTAGATTTCCAGGACATTTATATGCACATGCTGGCAGTTTTCTTGTCATTGAAAAGTTTACAGCCTTCTATCCAGCCCTACAGATAAGGTGTGTATTGGCCACTTTTACTCACAAAAAATTGGCAAATACTCCCAAAAAATAAAAATAGAGAGTAAAAATACTCATACAAAAAACAGGAAAAAGACCTGTAGAATCTTGAGCCCCTGCTTTCACCCTTGCAGCTTCATGGATGTGTTAGAACCAGTAATGCACGTAGTACGACAGGAAGAAACTACTATTTTAACTGCCTGATTGAAAGAAATAAACATGTATCTTTTAATGTGCATGAATAACTAGGTGCAAATAATTCAATAAATATTACAAAAACATTTCAATTTTTCAGTTAAAATATTTTACTTGCTTATAAAATACTCTCATTGGGAATTGGACTTACATTTTTACTCTCTAAAAAATCATTTTACTCACAACTTAAAAAATAGGGAGTAAAATACTCTCCCTTCCAAATCTTATCTGGAGCACTGCTTCTATCATCAACAAAGTGGTACAAATTTGCACAGACAATTCTGTAGTTATGTTCTACATCATCAAATAGGGGGGCACCAGGGCGCCTCCTCTGGTGGATCAAGCTATTCAGATTTGGAAATGGCCAGTCCAACACAATGTCTGGCTTCTGGCCCTGCACATTCCGGGACAGATCAAAGTTACAGCAGATTCCCTGAGCTGCCAGTCTGTGGCGATTACAAGTGGGAAATGAACAGCAATGTCCTTATCAAGCTTTTCCAGCATTAGGGTTCACCAATGGGGGACTTCTTTGCGACTGCAACCGACAGGAAACTGCCACTCTATGCTTCCAGGGACAGTCTCGGAGCATCTTCCTTGGGGAATGTGGTCGAGATTCTGTGGGACAACATGGCCTTTCCTCCTGTGCCTCTGATTCATTGTGCGCTCTTCAAGCTCAGTAGTGCCTCCAACTGCACTCTCCTGTTCATAGCTCCTTGGTGGTCAGCCAGGTTCTGGTTTCTCGGAGCTTCAGCACCTATCGATATGCGACCCAATTAAATTACTGCAGATTCCCAGTCTCCTGCACCAGAGCACCAGGTGTGGAACCCATCCCCACAATCATTGAACTTGGCGGCATGGTGCCTGAGTTCAGAGCCTTAGCACAATTAACCAATCAGAGGATAATATGCACACAATCCTGGCAGTACGTAAGCCCTCTACAAGAGAGCAGTACAAAAGTAAATGGCTTCGCTTTTGTCATTGGTGTCTTGCTAAACAGCTTGATCCTCAACAGGCTTCTGTTGACTGTGTCTTGTCTTTTATATCACACCTTGCAGCCTCTGGCATCCACGTCTTATCATGTAGAACACATCTGTCAGCCATTGCAGCTTATCTTGCTACAGATAATTGCTCTTTTTCTCTGACGAATCCAGTAATTAAGAGGCATATCACAGGTCTTCTCCACCTCATCCCGCCGGTCAGGCCGCCTCACCCAAAATGGGATCTAAACATGGTACTTACTGCTCTGTGTCACAAGCCTTTTGCACCACTGGCCACTACGGAACTCAAGTTCCTCTCCTGGAAAGTGGCCTTCTTGATCGCAGTAACATCTGTGCGAAGAATAAGCTCTCTCTCTCTTTCGAACACCCCTTCTTGACTTTTCACAAGGATAAGGCTGTGCTTCGCACTCATCGTTCTTTCCTTCCAAAAATTGTCTGAGTTCCACATAAATCAAGTCAATATCCCTTCCGTTTTTCTTTCCGAACCTGGTCTCGGATGTGGAAAGTGTTCTACATAACCCGGATGTCAGAAGAGCTCTGAAGTTTTATCTTGACAGAACAAACTAATTCAGAAGCTCCTATCAACTCTTTGTTACTTTCGGGGACCCAAAAGGGAAACCGGCTTCAAAAGCGTCCATCTCATGATGGGTCGCTTCATGTATCTCAGAGGCTTATACAATTCAAGGCCTTTAGCTCCCAAAGGGCGTTCATGCACATTTGGTCCGTGGCAAAGCGGCCGCTGTTGCCTTCCAGAAATCACATATGTCCCTTGGGAGTCCATAGCCAAGGCTGCTATGTGGGCATCTTCCTCTGCTTTTGGTAGACACCATTGTCTTGACCTGAGCTCCCGGGCTGATGCCCAGTTTGGCCAGGCAGTTCTTAAAAACCTGTTCCAGTAGTTACCATCCTCCCGTTCTTTTGTCAGTGCTTGGGAATCTCCCAAAAGTATGGAGGAAAGGGGACTGGACGTAGGAGTGTAACAAAGTTACTCACCATAGTGACTACCTTACTCCTAATCCACAGTCCCCTTTCCTCCATACGCCTGCCGCCGTCCCCTCTAAAAAGTTTCCTCTATTTTGCTAATGGTCCTTTGACGTTGGGGATAAAAAAGGACTGAAGGGCGATGCACGGGGCAGAGCTCAGGAAGGCGGGGTTACGACCACGTTGCGGTGGCCCTGCATAAAAATAAAAGAAGGACAAAAAAAGGTTTTGATGCTTCAAAAGTGCTCCGGTCCTGTCCACAAGGACGGAATGTCCCAAAAGTAAGGAGCAAAGGGGACTATGGATTTAGGAGTAAAGTAGTCACTACGGTGAATAACTTGTTATTCTCAAAGGTGCTTTGGGTTCCCTTCCCCAAGCTTCCTGCCTTCTTGGCAATTTAACAACTATTCGCAAATTCATCAGACGCAGGGTTATCTTCTTAACCCTCTGTAGGCTTTCACTTCTTCTTGTCAATATTGCCCAGTCAGCGTTTTTCTCAATGTTTTCACTCTGCTGACTTTGCTCACTTTTCACTGGCTCCCGTCAGGATTCTTATTCGCTTCTTTTATTCTTTTTCTATGGAGGCTTTCGAAAGTGTGCCATCTGCACGTGACCACTCCACTACTCTGTATTAGTTCCTTTCACACGTGCACCAGGTTTCTCTGAGACATAGAAACTCACTGGTAGAAGTGCTCATCTATCATGCTTCCTTGCTGCCGTCTGCTCCGCAGACACCCCTAGACTGCTGCTTCGAGTCAGGGGGACGAACATTTGTTGGTCACATAAAAGGGACTGCCTGTTTCCAAGGCTCCCTTCGACCTCGCTCCCTGGAGACACGACTCCCTCACCACACAAAGGCGCTCTGCTCCAGTGTGTCTTCCTCCAGTGTCTCGGCATCCTGTTCTCTGCCGGTTGGTCCAAGGTTGTGCTGGCCTTTCTGCTCCTTTCTCTTTTCTCTTAAGCTCACAATGCTTGAGGTTCCTACACTTGTGAGCACAATATGGCCCACTTGCCTTGGGCCCAACAAGTCTCCTGGGATCTCTGCCGGTGACCTGGCTCTGGTCCCAGTCCCAACACGGCTGCCTCCACACAAAAAGGGATCCTCTGCTGGACTCAGCCACGCAGACTCTCTCTTGCTCTCCTACCTGCTGACTAACTGTCTGTTGTATGCTGCACTTTTTATACACCTGGGCCCTGTCAAGGGGTTTCAGGTGTGAGTCCTTGACCTTCTCTGCCTGACTTGCCTTACTCCAATTACACCAATTGTCTGGACATGCCTGACCTGCAGCTCTGTAGTCTTCAGGACCCCTCTTCTTTGTCGCAGTACTAAAGTGGTATTTTCTATGTGTAATCTGCATTACTCTAGGGATTGTCTTCCTCTTCTTAGTACTTGGTCGGATTTCAAGGGGAAAGGTAGGATATGGACAACAATATCCTACTAAAGCTGTGGAAGGGTAAGTTATGTCACAATTGGAAAAAGGGGTACACCATGTCTTGCCCTTAGGCATCCTCTTCTCACTCCCCACGGAACCCCCACTCAGGTGAGCCTCCCTCGCTTGTCTGCCCCCAGGGTTGGGATGCAAAAGCAATGGCCCTTCCCTGGCCACCTGAGCAAAGGATCCTATGGGAGTAAATGTGAAGATGCCATCAGGTTTCTCACAACATAGCTGCCTGGTTTACTCGCCTTCCATGATGTCTTATATTCACACCTGGTTTCTTTATCACTTCCACAGTTGCATATACCCCTCTTGGTACATCACATCTCCTTGATTCATCGTATGCTTTGAGTCCCCCTGCCCCTTATTTGTATTCCATGCATTCATATATGGCTGGGGTCCTTATTGTCAATATGCCTCCTTGGTTTTCCATCAGTCTCTTTATTGTTTCTCTTTCTCTGCTTTTACCTATTATAGTTTGCACTTGGGGCAGTTACCAACACGCCCCGGGTCTCCACTATGCTTGGGCTAACTCACTTCCTTTACTTGCCGTTCTCGGTCCTATTCGTGCTTAAGCGGCAAAGGTTTGTCGCCTGGTTACCACTCTGGACTGCTCGCACGTTGTTACGGCCTCTCTCTCTATCGGCTTCACCTCTGCACGCCTGTTCCATCTTGGTCCCGGTAAGTGAAGCGCTGCCTTTGTCGGTTGCCGAACACCCAGTCTTCCTCTGGCTCCTGGTGTGTCTGCCGTGCTTTTCGTCCTCGCAGCGTTTCTCTGCTTCCTCTTTGTCGAGGCACTCGCCTCTGCCACACCGCTTCATGCTTCTCAGCTCCACAAACCTCGCAGACAGCTGCAACGATTTCTCTCAAACAGCAGCAGCCTCCTTAAGTTTGCTTTTGATCATTACAATTCCCGTGCACAGGTGCATTTAAAAAACAACTATAACGCTAATTGAGCTCGAGGATCTCTCTCCTCTGCATTATTCTTTCCTTCTTTCTCGTCCCAGTAATTGGGTGATTGTGGGAAAAGGAGTCTTTTAAATTTGATTGATACAGGTTACTTGGAAAATCATTTTCAACAGTTGAGAATGAGCCTTTTCTATATCGTGGATAACTAGAACTGGAAAAGGTCATTTTGGGGTTTTTACATTTCAGACCATGGATGGAAGTGTGGCCTACAGGGTTTTGGGAAAAGATTTCATTATTTTCCCTAAAGGGCGGTGTAGATGAATGGCAATAGGCCATTAGGGTATTGGGTATCAAGGCATTGGTTGGTCATTCTGACCCTGTCGGTAAGGGGTTAACGGCTCTGGTAATGGTGCCGGAGCCGTCAACCCCTTACGGCCTCATTACGAGTTCTGCTCGCGGGACCCGCTAAGGACGCCTGGTTTTACTAGGCTGCCTTAGCGGGTCCGCGAGCAGCCCAGCATGCTAACAATGGGCCCGTTATTAACAGGCCCATTGTTAGCATGCTCCCCATTCCCATTGAGCCCTATGGGGGCTCAAATGGGGATGGGTTCCTTGAATGAGAAATTACCGGGCCCTCCAAGGTCGGAATGGCCCGCTAATTCTGCATTCAAGGAACCCGGACCCGGTACCCAGTAAGGGGGTAGCCATGCCGCTAATAGCGGCATGGTTACCTCCTACCTCGTAATGACCCCCATTGTCTTCATGAGCAAATGGGGAATACCATGTCTCATCCAATGAATCCATGAAATCTCCCCGGAGGCTGTCTCCTCACATGTGATCCTCCCTCATATAGCTGCCCCAGGGTCAAGATCAGATAGCGGCTGCCGTCCCCTGGCCACTTGGGAGGAGTTTACCACCACAATACTTTCATATACCCGTATTGCCCCAGCACTGCAAATCACTTAGTTTTTCGTTAGGGGGCGACCACTTTCAGTACCGAGTTCTTCCTTTCAGTCTCAGCTAGGCGCGGTGAGTTTTCACGAAGATGATGGCTGTGATTGCAGCGTTTCTCAGACTTGGTGGAGTTCACGTCTATCAATATTTGGATGACTGGCTCCTCTGGAGTCCCTGTCCTCATACAGCAACTTCGCACATGCACCTACTACACCAACTGTTATTCAGGCTGGGGTTGTCTGTGAACTGACGAAAATAATCAATGACTGTCTGGCAGGACCTGATCTTCTTGGGTTTTCGATGGAACACAGTCAATGCCATGGTTTTGTTAACCAGCAACAGAATGAGAGACCTATCGCACATGTGCTCTCTTTTTCGCAGTTCTGCCCACATGTTCACGTGGTGGTTTCAGAGGCTTCTGCGCTTTATGGCATCCTGTGTCCTAGCCCTCCGTCCAGCGAGGTTGAAGATGAGACGTACTGTGAAGGCATCATCAAGCAGGACACAGACAACAAATTCAAAGTTACAAAATAAAGTGGTTTATGAAATCAAATGTCAGCATGGTAGAAGGCCTAACTTGCCCTGTGCTAAGGTGGGATTTCCCTACCTGAACGAAACTAAGGAAAGTCGGAGTCAGAAAGTTCAACTTAAAAGTATGTCTGTGTCCAAAACCTATCCTTTCCCTCACAGCTACAGCTAATCGATGTGTAGGGATATCGATATAAAAAGAAATGGTGATTAACGTAAAGTTCTGAGCTTCTTTCAGCTCTTGGCTTCCTTTTCAGCTCCCCTTTAATATTACCTTTTCCCCAGGTTCAAGGCAATACAGTTCTACATAATCTTCGGGGTTCTCTTCCCCAAGTTTCAGGCAACACAGTTCAAAACAAAATGGTATTGAGGGTCCGTCCTCAAGACAGCAAAACAACGTGCGCATCGTTGGATTGCCAGAGGGAGCTGAAAACCCGGACCCGATGAACTATATAGAAAATATGCTGCTACAAGAAATAGGCGCCGGGATGCTCACCGAGGGGTTTACGGTAGAGAGAGCGCACCGAGCTCTGACAAGGAGGCCACCGCCGGGAGCCCCTCTGCATCCCATCATTGCAAAAATACTGAATTATAAGGACAGGGAGAAGATCCTGGAATATTTCCGGAAAGGAGGGACTATAAACAGAGCATCGGCTGATATCACGGCATAGCCGGATTACACCTTCCTGGTGCAGAGGCGCAACGGCTGAGCTATGCATCGGTGAAGAGGAGGTTGCGTGCATCCAGATTTAAGTACATGTTGCTGTACCCCATAAAGCTGAAAGTGGTGCACAAAGATAAAACACGTTTTTTGACACCCCGGAGGAAGTGACCACCTGGCAGGATACGTTGAACTGCCCAGCAGACGCAGATGACCAGGCAGACGAGGGCCAGCAGACTGGATAAGTGAACATTGGGTTTCTTCGGAAGGTACTGTGAATAGGGGTAGAGATGTTACACATTGTCATGACATTGGGTTTGGACTAGAATATAATTTGTAGCACGAGGAGTTTATAGACTTGATTATAGCATAAGTTTATGGTAGAGCTGGCAGAGAAGTTACGAATAAAGATGTAATTCAAGCAGCAAACAGTTAGCTCAATGCAGGAGACACACGTATGTCGTAGTGTAATCAGCACCAATAGACACGCCATCACCCTCCATAGGTAGTTTAGTCGAGATACTGGTAGTACGGTATCCTCCTGCTGAGCTTCGAGTAGCGGTTATACCAGGAAAGGGCTAGATGTGGGATAGCCTGAGATCCAGGGATGGAGCTGGGCAACTGTTGGGAGGGGTGGGGGAGAGGGGTGGGATAGTTCGAGTGAGTAGGGATGAGGGTGGGGACGGAGTTGGGGAGTTTGAAGGGTCGTTGAGATCCAGGGATGGAGCTGGGCAACAGTTTGGGACGGGAAGGGCGGGGGGGACAGAGGGGAGTTGAGGGGTTTGCAGTGTTATTTGTTAGGGAACGAGCTTACACACACGCACGCCTGTGGTTGAAGCGGAAGATGAGGAGGGTCAGATGTGGGGACTGGGTATGGATGAGATATGGGAGACCTTAAGATATTAGCCTGGAATGTCAGGGGGCTGAACAGTTACTGGAAGAGGAACAAGATTATGATGTACTTAAGAAGCCAGAAAATAGATATTTCCCTAATACAGGAAACCCATCTCATGAAAGAAAAACAAGAGGTGATAAAGAGGAAATGGAAGGGGACTATCATAGGTTCAACGTATTCGGCTTATGCCAGAGGGGTGATCACTTGGGTAGCACCACATGTCCCTTTCCAGCTGCTGCAGTCCACAGTGAAGGCAGATGGGAGGATGGTGGCAATACAGGGATTGATAGAAAATAGAGAAATATGCATTATCAATACATATGCCCGAACCAAGATACAGTGGCCTATTTCAAGACCCCGTGAGCACGGGCTCACGGGGTCTTGAAATAGGCCACTGTACCTTGGGGGTGTGGGTATATGGGGAGGCGATTTTAACTGCACGTTGGACCCAAGGGTAGACAGGTCAGACAGGAAATTAGACAAACCCACCCCCGCTGTCAAAACCCTAAGGACCCTGTTGGGAGACCTCCGGCTGGATGATATATGGAGGCTACACCACCCACACGATAGACATTACTCGCACTACTCGGCCCCACAAAACCTGTACACACGGTTAGACTATATGTTCGGCTCACAGGAGATGACGGGAGAAATGGTGCGATCAGAATACAAAGAGAGGGTCCTCTCGGACCACTCACCATTGGTCTTAACATGGCAATATGTGCCTCCAAGAGCTAGTATCCCAAGTTGGCGGCTCAGAGCCGAAGCATTGAAAGACAGCGTTTAGGGAGGACCTGAGAGAAGAAATTGTAGAATACTTCGAAAATAACACTGGGAGTGTTGAATCGGCCGGCACTCTATGGGAAGCATTTAAGGTGGTGATGAGAGGATCAGCAACAGCCAAATCTAAAGGACTGCAGGGAGGCATACTACAGGAGCTGCAGACAGCAGAAACGAAACTAGAGACAATCTTGGGTAGAGGAGGTGATTCCCGGGAGGATGTTGAAAACATAAGCCGATTGCAGCAGGAATGTGTAGGGCGCTGGGAGAGATTATGCAATTTAAACTATAAGAAATACATGGAGAGGCAGCACGCTGGGGGAGACAAGACGAGGAGATTGCTAGCATGGTTATATAAAAGTGAGACCCCAGACAAATTATTAGAGCAGTAATGGGGGAGAGTGGACAAATAAGGCATACCCAAGAGGGCGTGAACGGAGAGTTCCTTGAATTCTATAAACAATTGTATGGGGACGGAGGAGGGGGTGAAGGGAGCGAGATAGCAGAAACACTAGAAGATATTGGCTTACCAAAATTAAGTGCTGAAGAGCGAGAGGACCTAGATGATCCAATTATATTGAAAGCGATGGTTGAGCAAGTACCTACCAGTAAGACCCCGGGAGCGGAAGGACTCCCCAGTGAGTTTTACAAAATGTATAGGAAAGAAGTGCTCCCTCCGCTAATGGCAATGTTAAATGAAGCTTTCAAAACAGGGATGTTGCCAGAATCCCTGAGAAGCGATCATTATCCCACTCCCCAAACCTAATAAGCCAAGCACGGACTGTGGGTCGTATAGACCATTGTCGATGCTGAACCAAGACAGCAAGATACTCACGGCTGTGTTGGCAAATAGAATGAGACAGGTCATAAGCAGACTAATACATCCCGATCAGACTGGATGTGTCCCGCACAGACGCATATCCGACAACCTCAGACGGCTCCACTGGGTCATAGAGCACACAGAAGGAGACTTGCGCGAGATTGCAATTGTATCACTAGATGCAGTGAAGGCCTTTGACTCCGTCAAATGGCCTTGGCTGATGGTAGCCCCAAAAGAATATGGGATGGGACCCGGGTACCTAAAGTGGGTGAAATTACTATACAGCTCACCGTTAGCCAGAGTCAAGACGGGTGTGATTATCTCAGAGAGGTGGCAACTCAGTAGGGGCACTAGACAGGGATGCCCTTGGTCCCCGATGCTGTACATTCTAGCACTGGAACCCCTGGCGATATACCTGAGACAACAATACGAGGAAGTGGGGATATACACAAAAGGGGGACCGCACTTGATTTCATTATACGCAGATGACATGTTGTTATACTTGAAGTACCCTGAGGAAAATCTGCAATTCATTTTAGAAGTAATTGAGCGATTTGCGTTGCTCTCTGGCATTGCAGTTAATCCTAAGAAATCGTACATATTTCCCCTGGGGAGGTATATAGAGGTCCCGCTGGAACAACTGCCAGTTTTACAAATACCCTGGGATACCAGTACATTTAGATACCTGGGGATTGACATCTATCACACAGTTGAAGCAGAATATAAACCTAATACTGAGAAAGCGGTAGCAAACATTGAGAATAGCATGAGGTTCTGGACTAAGCTCCCCTTGGCCATGATGGGGAGGGGGCCGCTGTTGAAGATGGTAGTATTGCCTAGGCTACCACACTTTTTTGGGAATATAGCATACATGTTACCCAAGCGTTTCTTTGTCAAACTCCAGAGCATATGCAGGGGCTTCATCTGGCATGGAACTAGGAACAGAATGGCGCTATGGAAACTATAGAACACATATGACAAAGGGGGTATAAAACTGCCTAACTTTGAGATCTATCATTTGGCCAGTCAACTGCAATACTTGCCTAAATGGTTAACAGAAGACTCGACATTTGAGTCCAGACTGTTGAGATCTGGGTGTGCCCCATTTTTTAAAAAAAAGAATTGATATGGCTGCCCAAACCTGAGCTAAAAGGGTGCCCGGGGATGCTGGAATTGGGATGGAAGATATGGCGTAAGGCTGGCCAGGCCATACAGAAACCGACCCCGTGTCCTCTGCAAGTGCCGTTAGTGGCATTGACCGGAGGAGACATGCAACTGAGGAAGATGATTCGTAGGCATTGGAAACCTGTGAGAATTGTAACAATGGGAAACATATGGCAAGAGGAGGAAGTAAAGGAATTTGATGCACTGGTAGAAGAAACGGGCTTACACTTAGGACAGTATATCACTTATACCAGATTGATACGGCGTGTGAGAGAGACATGGTCTGAAATTATGCTGGAAGATCAACCCGATACAGCCATTGAAACGATGTATGATGTTGCAGAGGGAGGGCAGGAGGTTTACCGAATCTATGAGCTGCTGATGTCCACAGTGGGAAAGATATGATATGATATGGCATTTATAACGCGCCTATACATAAGTGTTTCAAGGCGTGACGAGGCAAGGGAGGGGAACAGAGGGAGGACGGATAACGGTCCTACTAGGCCAGGTATCATTCAGATCGCGCAAGTGCGTGGGAAGGAGGCAGGGACAGTGCAGTACGTGGGAGAAAGGTAACAGGGAAGTAACAGCCAGCAAGTGGCAAGTGCATGGGTAAGTGCGGGCAACAGGTATAAAGGGCTGGTAGGGGGACTGTAGGGATACAGAAAACAGTCCCCAAGTGCAGGGGTTGCCAGTGCAAGTAAGGCTGGTAGGGGGACTGTAGGGGTACAGAAGCAGTCTCCAAGTACGGGGGTTGCCAGGGGGAAGTGCAGGAGTGTGACGCTGGCGGGGGAAGGACCTGGGCCCACGGTCAAGGGAGTCTAGGGAGCCAGTGCAGTTCGGGTTGCAGCCAGGTGGTCAGCAGAGAAGAAGGGGAGAAAAAGCAGAAGCAAAGAGAAAGGTTTTGAGGTGCTTCCGGAACCGGAGATGATTCTCCTCAAGTTTAAGGGAGGCAGGAAGGCTGTTCCAGAGGGAGGCGCCAGCAGAAGAAAGAGATCTACCACCAAATCGTTGCTTGGAGAAGCGACTGACCCTTAGGGAGTTGGAGGCGAATGAGCGAAGAGCTCGAGAAGGAAGATATTTAGGAAGAGAGAGTTAAAGGTATTGAGGCCCCAGGCCCCAGAAGGCCTTGTGCACGATGCAGAGGGTTTTGAACTTAATCCTCGCAGCCACTGGGAGCCAGTGTAGCGATTTCAGTCCTGGAGAGATACGATCCCTGGGCTTGAGGCCAAGGACAAGTTTCGCAGTCCTATTCTGGATAAGTTGCAAAGGGCAGAGAGTAGCAGCAGGCAGATTTAGAAAGAGGCTGTTACAATAGTCGAGCTTAGAGAGAACAAGAGCTCTGGAGACGGTGAGCTTCTGGGGGAAGGAGAGGAAAGGAAGGATACCTCTGAGGAGGTGCAGCTGGTAGTGTGACTTCTTAGAGACTTCTGAGATGTGATGAGAGGAGAGTGTAGAGTCGAAGATGACCCCAAAGTTTTTTGCCTTGTAGGCGGGAGCAGGAAGAGGGCCAAGAGAGGCCGGCCAGAGCGCTATAGGGAAGGAGGGAGTGGGTGTGCCGATGAGGAGAATCTCAGTTTCATTGGCATTAAGGCAGAGGTCATTGGCGGCACACCACTCCTGGATGACAGACAGACAATCAGAGATGAGGGAAGGAGAGGAGGAGGCTGAGGGTATAGCCTGAAAATTAGCTGGGTGTCATCCTCATAGCACTGAAAGTCGGGGCAGAGAGTGGCGATGCGGTGGGAAAGGAGTGCCATGTATTGGTTGAACAGCCAGGGAGAGAGATTAGACCCCTGGGGGACACCACAGGAAGAATAAAAAATAGAGGAGAGGAAGGACCCAAGTTGGACCTGGGAGGGCCGGTCAGAGAGGAAAGAAGTCAGCCACGCCAGAGCCTGACCAGTGATACCCAGGTTATCACGGAGACGGTTGAGCAGGATGGCATGGTTGACAGTGTCAAAGGCAGACGAGAGATCACACAGGATGAGGACGCATGGGGTGTTAGAGTCCAGGTTGGAGAGCAGGTCTTCACGGATGTTCAGGAGAGCAGTTTCCGTACTTCTGGCAGGTCTGAAGCCAGACTGATGGTCATGAAGACAACCAACAGATTCAGTGTGGAGATTAAGCTGGGAGATTGCCAGTTTTTCCAGGAGCTTGCCCAGGAAGGGAGTGATGGAGATTGGGCGATAATTAGCCAGGCAGGAGGGGTAGGCAGAGGGTTTCTTAAGAAGAGGATGCACAAGGGAGTGCTTCAGGGAGGATGGGAAGACTCCAGTGGCGAAGGAATGATTGCAGAAGTCAGCCAGGCCAGGAGCCAGGGAGCCGATGTGGTCCTTGATGGTTTTGGAGGAACAGGGGTGAACCTGTTTTGACAAGACTTTCATAGATTGGACTTGTCTAGCAACCTCGTCAGCGGAGAACAGGGGAAAGGCAGAGATGGAGGGAGGAGAGGTGGCTGCAGAAGGGTCAGAGGAAGAGCAGGGAGCAGGGGGAGGGAGGGGGTAGGAAGAGAGTGAGGACAGGATGTCCTGAGTTTTAGAGATGAAGTGAGAAGCCAGTGCTGTGCAGAGGGCCTGGGAAGACAGGAGAGGTAGAAACTGCGGCAGGATTGGCCAGTTCCTTGCAGATTTTAAAGAGATCAGCCGAGTTATTAGATGCCGCAGAGACGCAGGCTTGGATATGAGCTCTCTTCTTGGTTAGGACACAGAACCGATATTGCCTTTGGAGCACGCGACAGGCCAGTTTGTCAGAGGATGTACATGAAGCGCACCATTTCCTCTCGGCCACCCTGCACTTGCGTTTTAGGGTGACGAGGTCTGAGTCATACCAGGAGTTACACTTGGCTTTGGGCTTCAGGCAGATTCTCTTGGCAGGGGCAAGGATATCTAGAGTATCAGATATAGCAGAGTGGAGAGTGGAGAGGGCTGTGTCAGGGTGGGAGTCAGGCAAAGGGGAAGGGGGTGGTGAGAAAGTGGCGACGAAGGCCTCAGCTGACACACGCTTCATGGGTCGGATGACCGAGAAGGTGGGTGGCAGTGAAGGAGGTGGCTTGGCCTGGGGGGTAGTGAGGGTGAAGTGGGAGGAGAGGAGACAGTGATCACTCCAGGAGAGAGGAGTGGAGAGAGGAACAGAGAGGGGAAGGTCTGAGGAGATCAGAACATCTAGAGTGTGCCTTGCAGAGTGAGTTGGGCCAGAGGGGAGAATAGTGAGTGAGAGAGAGTCGTAGAGGTCGCAAAAGAGTACAGAGGAAGGACAGGAGGTATCTAGGTGGATGTTGAAGTCCCCAAGAAGGAGGAGTTGAGTGGTTGAGGCCAGGAATGAGGAGGAGAGGTTCCGCCCACTCGAAGAGGAAGGAGGAGATGTGACCAGGTGGCCGATAGTAGCCACAGTAAGGGAATGGCTAGGGGAGAGAAATAGCCTTCAGACGAGGCATTCAAAAGAGGAGTTGGCCTGCGTAGGAGTGACTGAGGCAGGAATCCACTCAGGGAAGATCAGGGCTACACCCCCTCCGGAGCGGTTGGACCTGGGTACGGAGAGGATCTTGTAACCGTCAGGTAGGAGCATGTCAAAGCTGGTGATAGAGCTGGCCGTGAACCATGTCTCAGTGAGACCGAGGACATCAAGGTCAAGTTCTTCAAGAAGGCGGCAGATATCAGAGGAGTGTTTGACAGCAGAGCGAGAGTTTAGTGTGGCAATATGGAGAAGGTTGCCATCCTTGAAGGACTTCCAGAGGTACACCCTTCGGAGGTGAAGGAGGAGCCTGAGAGGGGGCAGAGAGCGAAGGAGAGGGCAGGGTAGCTGAGGAGGAGGCAGAAGGGGGAGGTGCGGTAGTCGTAGAAAGGGGAGAGGGGATAGCAGGAGAAGAAAGGAAATTGATAATGCGCGGGAAGCGTCTGTCAAAGAGGTGAAGGTTGGCCTGAGGGCCTTGGACCAGGACGGTCCCTTTGGAGTAAACATTAATGATGACCTTAGAGGATTGGAAGGAGGCCAGGAGGGCGTCCCACCGGGTGCCACCATTAATGGGAGAGGAAGAGAAAGGAGAGAGCACAGAGACCATATGAAGGGTCCATAGGTCTGGCTAAGGAACGACAGAGAGGATGTCGGTGAGAGTTTCCTTGCAGGAGGCACTAGTGTAGGTGTCAGCGATAGGGAGGCCTGGGATGGAGACCAGGATGTCCTTTCTAAACTTCTTCCTACCAGATTTGGTGAGGAGAGCAGGATAGTCAATAGAGAAGCAGTTGGAAAAGATAGGAGATACAGAGAGCACCATAGAATAGGAGGGAGAGGTGGCAGGAGAGATACTAGAAAGGACAACTAGAGCAGGCAGACAGGACAGCGAGAGGCAAGCAACTTGAGCAACGAGTCAAGACGATACTCAGGGTTAATAGAT
Organism: Ambystoma mexicanum; assembly: GCF_040938575.1. Classification (NCBI taxonomy): domain Eukaryota; kingdom Metazoa; phylum Chordata; class Amphibia; order Caudata; family Ambystomatidae; genus Ambystoma; species Ambystoma mexicanum. Next base: position 317,204,567 of record NC_090941.1, read on the forward strand.
CACAAAAGCACATTTACGACAGGAGGGAAGACATCTCCTTAGACACATCTAAGTTTGAAAATATAAAAAGCAGGGGAAAAGGACTAGGTTTCATGATGCAATAGTGCATAACTGACAGTCACATTTCAAACACAAGGTGGAAAGAACCGCCTTCGGGTGGAAGGGGGGTAGGTAGGGCAATCGGAAGGAAAAAGGTGACTGGCAGCTGGCATCCCCTGCGGACACCTGCAGACACCACAGGGAGCTGCCTAGGTGGGAGCCGCCCTTTGCCTAGGGGGCCTTAGCCGTAAGGGCTGCTGGGCAGGGGCTGCCCTGGGAAGGACAGTGATAAGGAAGGAGAAGCCAATCATGGGAGGCGGGAGGGGAGAAGGGGACAGACACGGAGGGGAAGCGGGAGAACAGGAGACAACAGGCCGCAATTTAAGCAAGATTAGGCAGTATTAATACACAGCTCTTCAAAGGCCCAGGAGGGTAGCACAGATACAATTTTACAATGCTTCACTCACCCGCTCAGCCTCGGTGAGAAATGGCTACAGGGTTCATTTGAAATTGAGGCTGGTCAATGTGATTGCTTCCTGTGGTTTGTGTCGGCATAAGAGACTGGTCGAGGTGGCGGATCCGAATGAGCGAGACAGTTACTTCCACTGTGTTGATTATGCATTGAAATGGATCAAAGAGCAGTTTACATATCTCAAGGTGTGTGGACCGACAAAGGCAGCTCCGGGGCTTCTGCTCGAAATTACTCAAACACAGTTGAGTCAGCTTGAAGAGTGTATTGTGCCGAGATACTGAGCCTGAGGCTGCTTGTTTGCAGATTGATCAGGGCAATCCTTGTTCTGCCCTGCCCAACCAGGAAGGATGCCAGAGAGAACCTGCAGGGGCTTTTGCCTCCAGTGAGCGGGATTCGTGAAAACAAGCCATTGATGCCCCTTCATACTGCTGTTGACAAAGCAAAAAGGAACATCAGGGTTCATGTCCTAAAAATAAAAGGGGGGGCTCTGGCGTAGCAGTGGGTAGTGGCACCAGAGGAAGTGAACATATGAAATGAAATATGCAGATTTTAACCCATATTTTTTACCTATGAAGAAAGTACAATGGACAGCCAAGTATTTGTGAAGAGAGCAGAATTTCTAGTAACATTTGTGACAATCCTTCAGATGGTGTCACTTCTCCCAAGGGCAGAACCCCTCTCCATGATGCTAGGGAGGTGAGGCCGCTAACCAGTAGTACCCCTATGGGTGGTAATATGTGGGGGGATCTCATGGAGAGGGGCTACTCTCCTGGGGATAAGGATGTGATTGGGAGGCCCATTGCCTTTAAACCCCAACCCGGTAGGCTGACGATAGTACCTGAACCTTATAGGTCTAAACTCATGTCCAAAACCATGTGTTATTGTGAAACATCGAACCGTCCTGATGACCTGGGTACTGAGACGAAGAAACACTCAAAACCTCTACTTACGAACAGGACGAAGACTAGAACAGCTGATGTCAATTGGACAGACGTTAAGCTTGGCCCGTCCCCACTATTTAAACTGAACTTGAAAGAAGGACTGTTTTCTTTGTCATTTGCTGACCCGTATGGCAATGGCTGATGTGGTTCTGGCTAGCTTGAAGCTGTGATACGACCAGCGGGAGAACCAGGCGACCGAGGAGGCCACATAGAAGCCGGAAAATCTGATGCAGGCCTTTGAGAGACTGCAAAAAGGCTTTTCTCCCAAGCCTGAGAACAGGAAAAGCGGGACACCCGAGAAGTGTCTTGCGAGTCGGTTGGGAACCTGTGTGATAAACCTGCAGAGACATAGAGGTGGTGGCACAACCTGTAGTGGGTGGGCCGGGTGGTCCGACAACCGTGCTGAGACCACCTTCAGTAGCCCATGACAGAACCGCGTAGGTGACTGTCAGGAATACGCGGGAGACCATGGAGGAGGCGTAAACTGTCACGGCGCGACCAACGCAGAGGCAGGCGGTCCACAGCAACTCGATGTGGAGAGAGGTGAGACACGGAAGACTGCTAAAAGAAGAAGTTAAAGTAGGAAGAGCAAGACTGGTGAAGCGCTCCCCAGGAGAAGGTAACGGGAACACTTACAAGTCCAGGATGTCGCCGGGAAGTTACATGACTGTAAACCATAAAGAAATCGAGAAAGCCGTAAACCATTTTGTGATACAGTTCCCAGGCCAATTCCTTAAAAAGCTGATACTGGAAAATCAAGAGGGCCCCCAGGAACGGCTTCATCATCCCAGTTGGGGCAAAGGCAGAGATGTACAAAGCCCTGAAATTGTGAAAACCTCCATAAGGGAACTACAAACATCATTAAGAACTGTGAAAGACATTGGGGAACCAGTTAGGAGAAGGCTGTCATTTTCCTAGCCCCACAAGAACTTACGATTATTGTTTTTCTGTTGGCTTCGGAGAACCCGGCACTTTTATGGACCTTTTTGCTATGAACAGCCTGAGAGGCATTAGGGTGCTTTGCATCCAGGAGAAGGGAGTCATTCTCCTGGATTACTAACAGTAGCTTGACCTTATGGTATTTTCTTGTAGCAGAGCATTTGTGACTGGGACATTGCCTTTTTGTTTTGACTCTCACAGACTTCCTGACAAGCTCCTGAGTTTGTTTAGTTTAGGTGGGGAAATACCATTTGAGTTAGGGCTAGATAGGTTTGTTTTTTCATTTAATAAAGGTCTTTAGCAATCACTATGGCACCACTTGGTCAGTCTCTTCATTCCTTGTCACCACACATTGCTGGCAAAGTATAAAATATATGCACCTTCAATATTGAAGAATCTGTAATAAAACATGTGCTGTATAGCAGCATGTCAATATGACAAATTTCATAAGTTCATATTATGAGATTTCTATGGTCTTGTGGCTAGGTCTCTCACTTCCCAGCTGCGCAACCCGGGTTCGAATCCCAGCTGTGGCATTGTTTACTTCAGTTGTGTGGAGCAATCCACATTCTTTTTCAATTCCTTTAAAACACACAGGAGAACAGTGTTCACCCTCTGAAAAAGGTGGGTGGATGCTGTCCACTCACATGTACCCTCTACTTCTGCCGTGAGGTAAATAAAGAACTTGGGTGGCGTTAGGTCTGAACAGAGCGTATATGTGTGATCTTGTATGCAATTCACATGAATGGATTAGCAAGGTCCTTTAGGAACAGCAGGGTAAATCTAATTACGCCTAGCAGTAGTAGAGCTATAAAAACTTCATTCATTCACAGCATGCAAGTATAATACTGCAATTTAGAAAGGCGGCGCCTGCATCATTCATTTGGTTTTCGTCTCTCTCATCTCTGAGATATCCATGGTCACACCTCAATCGAAAACATCACAGAGGTATGTAAACATCCCCTCATAAGGGTAACAGACAGAAGACTTTAGCAAAATGGAATGTAAAGAAACCTTGCGTTGATTCACTTGTGCACTGTATGGGTACAGAAGGAGGAGACTGACATACATGTCATGGTGATTGCTATACACTTATATTCAAGGTCAAAATAAAGAGAAAACCTATCTTTCCCAGTGTGCCATTGATCCAGTACAACCCCGGAGTCATTAAATATAGAAAACCATAAATTGGCTATGTGCCTATAAGAATAGAGCCTAGAAATCAGGCAACAGTGTATTCTTTTGAATTAATCTCGGGGAGTTTTCGTAATTGTTTTGAGATTGCGATGTATTTATCCATAAATTTGTTGTTTGAGTGTTAGTGTATTCTCTTTGGGCTGTGGTACCTTTTCACGTTCATATGAGTGGTTGTTTTCTAATGTCATCTGGAGATGCTTTTTCCAGGAATTAAGTCCCTGGTGGTGATTGAATAATCAAATGGTTTTTAGGATTGTTTTATGATAATGTATTATTAAATGTTTTTGTATGATTAAATGTAAGAAGATTGATTTGTTTTGATTGATACTATTTTTGGTAATTAATAAAATAGAATTTTAAATACAACAACAATTCTTGTGATATGATGGTCCCTCGATAGTGTACACAACCATAGTGATGCAGGGCAATTTGTGGTTTTCTACTTTAGTTGTACACCACCGTGGTTTCTGAAGTGAAAACTTTGTACCTACATTTCTTAACTGAGGTGTTCGGCAACAGTTTTACTTTTGATTAATAGGTCATATACATAAGCCGAATTCCCTCTTTCTACAAGGTCAGGTATTGCATCATGTAGGAAGATATTGAATCCATTGCAAATTATAAAGATAAACTCGATCATCTATTCCTTACTCCTTTTTGCTTCAGGTCTTGAGCAAACGTCCTAGGATATTGATCCATAGCGCATGTTAAATTGTAGGCTGCCTTGCAGACTTCTTGGGGATTTCTGTAAGTGGACAAGTATGTAAATATGGCTGCCTTGTAAGAGGCCCATTTGTACTGATTTTAATCTTCCTGCCCAGCAACGAAGCTATAAAAAGTCCATGTTATTTTGATCATTCTTCAATCAAAATGATACCATCATCTGTTCATACAATTCTAGATCTTCCAAAACAGAATATTTAGCCTTTTTGTGGTAAGGGGTCGCAACGCTTTTCATGGTCTTAATCTGTTTGATTGGGTCTTAACTAACTGTGATTGTCATTTTCTTTTTCTATGTCTCTTTCTTTGGATCTAGCTTCTATCCTCAGAATCAAAGGGGCTACTTTAATCCTCTTCCCTACTTGCATATGTTCCTCCTTTGTCACTAGGTGTCTGTAAGGAGGTTTCGTATGTGCATGCTTCTAGGTACCCTGCATCACTTCTCTTTCCCATTGACCATCTGGATTATGGGCCTCAAACCTTTTCTGAGGGGCTGGATAGTATGGCATATCATCATATTGTTGCTCAAGCTCAGTATTTCTCCATTTACCCATGGGCTCTGGAGAAACAGGTTCCTGGCATAGTGAGTCGCTTTTTTTTTTTATAAACATATTTTATTGGTGATTTAAACACATTCATACAACATATCAACAGGTTTCCCCCCCCCTCCCCCCTTCCACCCCCCCATCCCGGGTTGATTCCTTAATCTGTTCATGTTTGTCACGCCATGCATCACCTCCAGTGGTATGTCGCCTGTAATGTTCAAGATAGGGCCTCAGTGCTCCCTCCATCGCCCACCAATAGTTCTCAGATCTCACGTTCTTCGCACTTTCCCCAGATCTTCGTAGCTTTTGCAGGGCACCCCCGTGCCGTGTATATTCTATGTTCTTTTGTCGCGCAGATGTCCATTTTGTTGACCCATTGGTCGACTGTTGGGCATTCCGGTGCACCCCATTTCTGTGCTATGTCCCGCTTTATCAAGCCCATTGCTGTGGAGAGAAAAATACCCTCCCATTTGTTCGAAGCGCTTTCATCCGGAGCACCCAGTAGCATTATTGTGGGTTCTAGTGTTATTGTGCGGCCCAGCGTTCTTGTAAGTACTTGTGAGCATTGTGTCCAGAAGTTTCTGATCTTGGGGCAGTCCCAGAGGAGATGAAAAAAAGTGCCCTCCTCCCCCCGTCATCTCTGGCAATTGGGGTCTGCTGCCCTCCCCCAACCGAAAAGGGCATCGCGCGGGTAGTATACCCTGTGAAGTATTTTGAGCTGTACCAATCTTATTCTGGAGTCTATTGCGATTTCGCGAGGGTGCATGAGGACCTGAATCCAGTCCTCAGGGTCAATATCCCCAATATCCCGCTCCCATCTGGTTTTGAGGCTGGCCAGTTCCGGAGTAGCGAATGCATTGATGGCCTTATACAGTATAGTCGTTACCTTGGTGGGGATATGCTGTGGCAGTAGGTTATGTTCCAGGGGTGTATAATCTGGTGCGTCCGCAAGTTCTTGCCTGTAATCCCGGAGAGCGTGTTTTAGTTGTGTGTAGTGATATTGTTCTGCTGCCGGGATTCCCAATTTCTGTTGAAGTGTTTCAAACGGAAGGATGGCGCCATCCGTGATAACATCTCCCACTGTTGTTATCCCCGGCCCTCACCCATCGGGTCCATGTGGTCAGTTTTTTAACCTCCGTCAGCATATGATTGCCCCATAGTGGTTGTGCCGTGGTGATCCTGTTCTCCCAGCCTATGTGTCTATGGGCATGCCTCCAGACAGTCGTGATATGGGATGAAGTGGTTTGTGCGGGGGGTCTGGGTAGGCTTTGGTATAGTGTTCGGATTGGCGAGGTATCCTGGGTTATAGGTAATTCCGCTCTGATATGTGGGAGTTCTGGGTCCCCATGGAGGAGGTCATTCACTATATTTGATTGACTGGCCCAGTAGTAGGATCTGAGATGTGGGACTCCTATGCCTCCCTCCCAAACAGAGCGCTGCAGCATGGCTAGTGCTATTCGGGGCTGCCCCCCTTCCATATTAGTTTCGTTAAGAGGCCCTCTACCCGGGTGAACTCCGAATTTGGTATGGCTAGCGGGGCGTTCTGCAGGACATAGAGGAAACGTGGAAACGCCATCATCTTGAATAGGGCCGCTCTCCCCATGAGTGTTAGTGGCAGGAGCCTCCAGTGCTGTACGTCGCCATCGAAGCGGTCGATCAGAGGGTGTAAATTATGCTACTTACAAGGAGAGGAAACCCGGTATACAGCTGTCTAATCAAAATTAGCAGTGTATACTTTGTCTATATCCGGGGGGATAATAGTCACTGTATGGAAAGACAAAGTTATCAGGCAGGTACCAGAGGTGTCTAACATTAACACTCTGAGTAAATCCAAAGGTGGGACCAGACAAGGTTTAAAATAACAGTTTCAATTTTTAATAACGAAAAAATCGTAAACTTTAAAACATTCAATTAAATAAATTGGTCCACAATACAACAATTGTCACATCTAATATATAAGGCAACAACAAGGAATACGTAACAGGCTAAGATGCCCAGTTTAAAAAGGTGTTACAGAAAAACACTGCGGGTACTTATCAACCAAATATTATAGTACCCAACCAGGTTTGGATAGGTGTGTCATAGATTTTAGTCTCTGTTTAGAGTCCAGAGAATTGTCTCGACATGTTTCTGTTCCGCTAGAAAAAAGTGTGGAACATTCATCAGGAGGGACTTTTTACAACGTAGCCTATTTAACAATTGGAGTGGTAAACATTACTATTACAGTATCATAGCACCTGCAAAAGATAAAAAAAACAGACATCAAAGGGTCAGTTCAAAAATAACTGGATACTTCGGAAATTTCAATGAAAAAGGCATCCTATGAAGATAATTACCTATCAAGGTGCCCGTGGGGGCTCTCTACTAAGAATAGTAGGTGTAGATTAACGACCTTTGCGGCCCTACAAGAGATAAAAGATATCTATAGCATACAGTTCTGCGACTGGAAAAGCCTATAGGTACACACAGTACAGCAGTAAGTACAAGGAATGAGACCACCCGTCTATATCCATAAGACAAAGCTCAGATGAATGTGAGAGTGGGGCCGTTAACTAGGAATCCCGCCTAAGGAAAGGAACCTGTTGTAGGTGAAAGGGACATGTCTCCCGTGGAGATCGTGAAAATGTCGGGTCCATGCAGTGATCGGACTGTGATAGTCAGGTAATGCCATAGCGTATGTATAGAAAAATGGTGAGGGATCGAGTTGGACAAGTATAACCGCCCAGGACGAGACAGCCCCATAGTGTTCAGCGTGCCGGTTAATAGTAAGGTGGACGGCGGAGATACCTTAAGAGGAAGGTCAACCCGTAGGGGTAAGAGCCGGAACGAATCACTACGATCCGCACTGAAAAATAAAGGTAAAAGAGAGGATACAATCAGTAATATAGTCGATCGATCCTTAGGCAGTCATGGTACTGGGAAGGAACTAGTCAGCTATAGGATGGCAAGATAGCTTACCGAATGTGGAAGGTAAGCGGAGGACCAGTCTACCGTCTTCGTAGGAGCGACTCAGTGTGTCCTGTGGCAGCGCGAAGCGGCCGATGCTGGCTGGTAGTCAAGGGAGCACAGGTAGTCCTTCTATTATGTTAGTTAGACAGGAGACAGTCACTGTGGTGGAAAAACGGCGGCCATATTAAACCGGAGTCTAAGGAAGTGTAAAGTGGACACTGAGCATTGCCAGGCTAGTTAGCATAGGTCTCCCATATGACTAGTACACCAGAGCTCATAAAAAAGATACATCCGAGCTCATAAAGACGGAAAAGGCAAAAAGGGGAGCATGGGGGGGAAGTCCCTGGACTAAGAGACCCAAACGAAGTGGGGAAGACCCGTGTCTCCTCAGTGATTAATGTTGCACTTGGCGTTGTGACTAAAGGTACTTGCGCCTGCACAACAAACTAGATATTGTGCCAGTCAATTGATTAATTAAGCCCTGTAACATCACTATGTAGGGTAAAGATCATCTTTTGTTCCATGTTCAACAGTTTCTTTTCGCGTGCTGTATTATTCGTTCCTTTTAAGGCAAGCAGGACCGTCCATGTGAAGTCTTCATATTTGTGCTTCAGAAGATTGAAGTGTTTCACAAGTGGAGCATTCTCAGTTCTGTTCTTCAAACAGCTCCGATGTTCCATGATGCAAGTTTTTACTTTTCTAACAGTCTTGCCTACATAATGCAATCCACATATACTGGTGATCATATATACAACAAAATCTGTATTGCAATTAGTGAGGTTCCTTTGGGTCCAGAGTTTTGAGAGGCCAACATCAACTTCTTTAGTTCTAGCAGTTAGTTTGCAGACACCACATGTGCCGCAGGGGGAATGTCCGGTGGCTTCTGGGAGACCCCAGAGGGTGGTCAATTTAGGTTCCGGTGTATTGACAGATTTGAGTTTGCTGTTACTGACTCTATTGCCAATGGTGGTGCTTCTTGTGTAAGCGAATATGGGCATAGGGATAGCTTGTGTGGCAATTCTGAAAATGTTCCAGTTTCTCTTTATGATGTTGGTGATTTCAAAACTCTGGTCCGTAAAGGTATTCACACAGACTATACGGTCCTTTTTAGGTTTTATAGTCTTAGGTTCTAATAGGGCTTCCCGGTTATTATTAAATGCCCTTTTGGCTGATTTTTTTATTAGATTTTTGGGGTAACCTCTCTGTCTGAGCTTTTTACTGAGTGTGGAAGCTTCAGCTTCGTAAGTTTCTTTATCAGAACTATTCCTTTTGAGACGTAGAAATTGGCTAAATGGAAGGTCATCACGTAGATGTTTAATGTGGTGACTAGAATAATCCAGTAGGGAGTTCTTATTGGTCGGTTTATGGTAAGGTTTTATTTTCAAGACCCCATTGAGGGGGAATATTGTAAGGTCCAAAAAATTAGTGAACTCATTACTTCAAGTCATCGTGAATTGTAAATGGGGGTTAAGACCATTTAACCAAGTGAAGAAATTGTTGGCATCATCCTGTGTCCCCTTCCATAATACCAGAATGTCGTCAATGTTGCGACTCCATTTAGTGATGTTTTTGCTAAAGGGGTTACGCTCGTTATAAATATGAGATTTCTCAAATGTCTCAACATAAAGATTAGCCACGCTAGGAGCCATGGTGGCCCCCATAGCTGTACCCTCGATTTGTTGATAGAATTTCCCGTTAAACTCGAAGTAATTTCGTTTTAATGAGAGTTCCACACACCACAGGATAAATGAGGTGGGTACCGGATCGTTGTCTTCTCGTGTAAGAAGTATTTCTTCTATGGTATCCACTGAGGCTTGTTGTGGTATGTTCGTGTACAGGGAGACAATATCCAAACCTATAAGTAGATCGGTCGTGGGGTCAAAATGAAGATTTTCATAGCAATTGATGACATCTCTGGAATCCTTTAGGTAAGATTGCATTTTTTGTACGTATATTTTCAAGTAGTGGTCAGCAAATGTAGAAAGGGGTTCCAGGACTGAGTTGATCCCTGCTACAATCGGGCGTCCAGGTGGATTCAAAAGGGTTTTATGCACCTTGGGTAGGGTGTAAAACGTAGGAATACTAGGTTTCTTGTTGACAAGGAAATCCGCTTCTTGTTTAGAGGTCCATTCACAATCTTTCGCCTTAACTACTTTGTCAGCTACAAGTCGCTGGAGTTCAAGGGTGGGATCTTGTGTGAGTAAACAGTAGTAAGAGATGTTACTCAATTGTCTCTCACATTCTTTAATGTAATCAGTGCGGTTAAGAATCACGATACATCCACCTTTATCCGCCTTCTTTATAATGATAGATGGATTAGTAGACAGAGAGTCAAGAGCTTTACGTTCCTGATTGGATAGGTTGTGAAATGGCCTCCGTCGTTTATCTGCCTTAGCGGTGACTTCAGCAAAGACTTTCTTTTCAAAAACAAGTGATTCTGGAGAGAAACTCTGGGAGGGCGGGTAGAAAGTAGATGGATTGGGTAATCCTGTACATTTATTAGGTCCCTCCTCAATGGTGTCATGAGCTGAAGAAAAGAATTCCTTCAGATGGATTTTTCTCATCAGCTTTTTAAATTCTATTTGGAATTCGAAGGGGTCGTGTTCTTTCGTCATGACATATCCTAGTCCTTTATTAAGGACTTGTTCTTCCGTTACCGTTGGTATGTAGTTCGATAGGTTGATTAGAAGCGATTCCCGCTTCGAGTTTGCTTCGATCCGTCGTCCCAATTGTTTCTGTTCTGGGCCTGGTATAAAAAACGACCCTGATTGTGTCTCCTTCCTCTGTTACTTTGCCGTCTTGTGGGTTGTCCTCCGCCCCTTTGATTCGGTGTTTTATTGCCCGAGGATCTGCCTTCTCCTACATCATCTGGGTCACTACTATCGTTACTTGTGCTATAGGATGTGTTGCGAAACCTTACTCGTCTGTTGTGTCTTGTCGGTCCATTCGTTTGTAGGGATTTGTTGACATAATCATCTTTCACATAAGGAAAAGCTTTCTCATGTGCAAAGCGTGCCAAATCTTTTTTCATGCGTTGAACGCGTTAGTTGGTGTTGGTCGATTTGAATGCTTTCAATTCTTTTTCTATCTCTTCTAGTCTTTTTTTATAGTTATCAAAAGGTAACTGTTTTTTAAAATTTTCTTCGATCTTTTGTAATTCGATTTCGATTTTGGTGGATGTTTCTTTGGCAGTATCAATGATCAGAATGAGCCAATCACGACCACAGCGGTTTGCTATATAACTCCATTGTACTCTGAATTTTTCATTGTCAAGAAACAATCTAGGTTCATTAAGGACAGTGAGTCCTTGAGGTAATGCTTTATTCTTAAGATATTCCAGCATAATTGCCCCATGGAGTTCAGTTCTTGTAAGTCTTTTACCTAGTTGTATTAATTCGTTCCATTCATCTTTGTCTTGTGTGATGTCAACAATATCCTCATGGTTTAGGATTGAGATCGCTTTCATGAGGGGTAAATTATGCACCACATAGTTTGATAGTGTCCCAATGACCCATATGCCCAGGTAACGAAAACCCTCCTTCTCCACTCGACATGGGGTGTCCCGGGGAATTGCCAGATCATCACCTTTAATCGGAGAGAGGACTGATTTCCCCCAGTTTACCCTGAGGCCACTGAAATTCCCGTAGGTCATCAGCATTCGGGCTATGATGGGGCATGCCTGGTCCGGGTTGCTCTTTGCTTTTTCGGCCTTGTAGAATCCTTAGAAACTCTAACCCCATCCTTTTGCGTCACTTTTTCCCAACATGAAAAACAACGGACTAAACCTAGAGCCGTTTATCTAACATGTCCTGCCACAAGGGTCAGGCAGGGTCAGGAAATTGACCAGAATCACACACACCTGACGGCCCTTTCCCTTGCCCACAGGGATAAAAGGTGGAGCACAAGGGCACATGAGGAGCAAGGCAGACTGCACGTCGAGAGAGCTAACTCAGCAAGGCAGTTCAAGAGGAGGAGAAAGACTGCGCAAACCGAGAGGGTGACAAGGAGAGAAACGACCTTACCCTTTCCGACCAAGGCCCATGAAACCTCTGCGGAAGGAATCGTAAGACCACCAACAATAGCCAGCGTGTGTTGCAGCAGGTGCCAACGGTACATGGGACTCTCCTCCCCTGATAACAAAGCTGGGGAGCGACGCTTGTCTCAGTGGTACCAACCTTGACTACAAAGAGAAGAAAAGCCGAGCGGTTCATCAGAGTGCCCAGAAGAAACCGAACTGTGTTGAACGAAAAGTAGCAAACGGCTAATTGAACTGTGAAAGCATAAAGAACTATTGATACTAAAAAGGGTGAAAGCCAGCAACAGAGGAGTCCGGCACCACGTGGGTGCTCACTCAGGGAACTCTGGTTGATTACCCGATTGTTGAAACTACCATTACCAGAAGGCCTTGGGAAAGGCGAGAAAGGGGGTCAAAGTGGTCATACAGGGGTCCGGTAAAATCCTCTTTCGAAGGGATTGTGTCCTCCGATGTATTCCTTATCTTAGATATCTCTTTCCAGCTTTGCTGGCCTCGGAAATTTTTTCTCTCTAGAGGGCGCTGCGCGTCGACGTCCGCCGAGTCGATGTCCCTCGACAGCCGCCGTATCGACATCGACGTCATCCTGCCTATAAAGGCCGCGCGCAGCGTCCGTTGCTCAGTTCTGTTTTTCCACGCTTACTCAGTGCCTCGGAATATCGTTGCTCAGTTTCGTAGATATATTATTCCATTTTCCTCGAGCTATTCGATCCATACTCGATGGCTTCCTCATCTGAACCGACGACCCCTCGGTCCGGTTTTAAAAAATGCTGAGACTGTGGAAAAAAGATGTCGATAACGGGTCTGTCTGTGGTGTTTGGGAGCTGAACACCATTGTTCGGAGTGTGAGGACTGTATGTCCATGACAGCTAAAGCCCTGAAGGAGCGTAGGGGGAAGCTGGAAAAAGGTAAGACTTCTAAAGCTTCTTCTTCCTCGACGAAGTCGAGACATTCGTCTCCTCGTCACCATTCGCACTCCAGGTCTCGAAGCGGGTCCCATCGCTCTTCGAGATTGAAGCACTCGAAAAGGAGATGCCGAAGATCCCCTTCTTCGTCCTCTTCCTCTGTTTCACCTAAGAGAATCCCTTGCCCCACGAAGCATAGCTGAATGGGAGGAATTCCGAAAAAATATGATGAGCATCTTCGAGAAAGCGGCCTCGACCCCCTCGAAGACTGCCGAGACCGATGCTCTGGTCGAAAGACGCGAAGGTCCGAAACACCGTGATCGCAGCACCCGGCGAAGGAAGCTTCTCGAGCGCGTCACGAACCCTCGAGTAAAGCAAAGACCTCGAATCCTTCTTCGAAGGTTCCGTCGACACTGTCGACTAAGGTTCCGTCGATGCCGAGGTCGGTGTCTTCGACGCCGTTGTCGAAGGGACCTTCGACACAAGGGTCTGTCGACTCGACGCCATCCTCGACACCGGCGTCGACGCCAAGGAAAAGTCATGGTTGCGGCACACCCAGTGGCTATTGCCAGGTCTTCGATGTCGATGTCGTCGAGATTGTCGATATCCTCGAGCAGAATTCCGATTCTATCGAAGACCTCGAGGCCTCCACCTTTGTTTTCGATGCCACTTTCGAAGCCTTCGACGTTGGCGTCGACGACATCGACGTTTTCGAGGCCGATTACGACAAGTTTGGCACCCTCTGCCTTGGAGATGGGTTTCACACCCTTTGTGAGCTCAGACCAATTGAGAACAATGTCTTCAATTATGGAAGAGGGAGAACTGTCTGATCAAGAAGAGCCATTTGAGTTGCAGGGATCTGCAACCCCAGTTCAAGAGGAGTTATCCTCAGAGGAACGCAGATTAAAGGAACTCCATGATTCCTTACATGAGGCAAGTGGTTTAGACACTTCCCCAGAGGTGAAGTTCGCTAGGCCAGACCCGGGGGAGCATGCTGAAACCCCTTATAGAGCCTTAATGGCCAGGATTACAGAATTTATGGGGTGGTCAACACCTTCACCGGCTTTCCAACAGGATGACCTCACGGATATTCTTGATAAAGGTCCACAGGAGGATCCTGTAGTACCTTTTCATAAAGCTCTTCAAAGAAAAATAATGACGAACTGGGAAACCCCAGATGTCGTCCTGGCAGTAAATAAAAAACTGTCTGCTAAATACAGGGTATCTTCTGCAGACCCGGAGTTTATGTCCAAACACCCATCCCCAGAAAGTCTGGTGGTACAGGCAGCATCTTCTACTGACATCAAGACTGCTTACCCTACCGTCCCACAGGACAGGGACGATAAGAAATACGATGCTATGGCTAAGAAAGTCTTTTTGGCATGTAGCATGGCGTTAAAATCTATTAATGCTACTTGCACCCTTGCTAGATTTAGCCATACACTTTGGGAGTGTGCTTCTACAGCGGCTGACTGCATCCCAGAGGGAGAAGAAAGGGAGGCGTTCCTAAATATCATAAGGGACGGTAAAGACGCTATGTGCGAAGCCCTCCAGACGGGCATTGACTCGGCTGACAGTATCAGCAGAGCAATGGCGGCAAGTACAACAACCAGGAGATTTGCTTGGTTGAGAAAGTCTGGTTTTGCCCCAGATGTGCAAGCCAGGCTCTTGAATATGCCATTTGATGGCTCTTCTTTGTTTGGGAAAAAGGCGGATGACAGTTTAGAAAAACTGCAAACATCAAAGGCAGCAGCAAAATCCCTAGGCGCTGCAATCCGTCAGACACCTTTTCGTCCCACAGGAACCTCTGCGAGAGGCAAGTCTTTTCGCTTCTACTCCGCATTCGGAAGAGGTAGAGGACGACCGGCTCAAAGGGGACAAAGAAGAACTACCCGAGGTGGACGGGGTAGATATTCAAAAGCCGCAGCAACAGCAGGTGCCTCTTTACCATCGGCATCTGCATCAGCTGCCCCAAAACCACTCTGAGGACTTCCCTCACAAGACACCTGTAGGAGGCAGGTTAACTCAACATCTGGCGGAATGGCAGGCTATCACGTCAGATGCTTGGGCATTGGAGACAGTTGCACAAGGTTACTGCCTGCCTCTCCTACGCATACCTCAGAGTCATCCACCGGGGATCAGCTCTCAAAAAGCTCCAGATCCGCTCCTCTTGCAGGAAATTTTAGACCTGCTAGAGAAGGTGCCATAGGACCGGTACCTGTAGCGGAGAGGAACAAGGGCTGGTACTCCCCTTACTTTCTCATACCAAAGAAAGACGGAGGACTGAGACCCATCTTGGACTTGCGGGAATTGAACAAATTCCTCAGGAAAGATAAATTCAAGATGGTAACTCTCTCTCAGATCCTTCAGGCCCTTCAGTTCAAGGACTGGTTGGTATCTCTCGACCTTCAGGACGCTTATTTCCATGTGCCAATCCATCTCAAACACAGGAAATACCTGAGGTTCGCAATTGGCAACTCTCATTATCAATTTCGAGTTCTGCCATTTGGGCTGACCTCCGCCCGAGGGTCTTCACCAAGTTAATGTCGGTAGTGGCTGCAAGTCTAAGGAGGGAAGGGATTCACGTCTACCCCTACCTGGACGATTGGTTGATCAGAGCTGTATCTTCGGAACAAGCTCAGATCCAGCTAGATTATGTTTGCCACTCCCTTCACAGACTGGGCTTCTCCCTCAATTTAAAGAAGTCACAAATGATACCATCGCAGAGTCTCCAGTTCATCGGAGCGATCCTGGACACTTCCCTGGGAAAAGCCTCGCCAACCTTCACGCTAGGCTTCTGAAAGGCTGAGGTACAAGGATTGGAACCTCCCTGATGACGTTATGGAGGTGTTGCTTTCGGCAAGAAGGCCAGCAACAAAATCTTTATACCGCTGCCGTTGGAACAGATTTTGCAGCTGGTGTAGAGAAGAGAATATCGATCCCTTTTCATGTGGTACACCAACGGTGTTATCCTTTCTACTCTACTTGGCAAATTCAGGCCTTCAAGTTGGCACTATCAAGGGCTATCTCGCAGCGCTGTCCATCTTTAAGCGCACAGCGGAAGAACCATCCTATTTCAAGTTACTCTTGGTAATACAGTTTCTAAAGGGGTTAACTAACGTTTATCCCCCAAGACCATTCCAGGTTCCCCTATGGGATTTAAATTTAGTCCTAACTTTCCTGATGGGCACACCTTTCGAACCACTCCACTCTTGTTCGTTAAGGTTTCTTACCCTTAAGACTGTTTTATTAGTAGCACTTACATCTGCCAGAAGGGTGAGCGAGTTACAAGCTCTTTCTTGTAAACCCCCTCATACAATCTTTCACAAAGACAAAGTTGTTCTGCAAGTGAAGCCTAATTTCCTCCCAAAGGTGGTTTCTGAATTTCATATCACACAGAAGATTACCCTTCCATCTTTCTATCCTCCTCCCCATCCGGGGAAAGAGGAAGAGAGGTTACACAGGCTGGACCCAAGAAGGGCTTTAAGTTTTTACATTAGTAGACTGGCTAGGATAAGACAAGCAGACCAGCTGTTTGTAGGCTACGCAGGTCACAAGCTGGGGCTACCGATAACTAAGCAGACCATTTCCAGATGGATTATTTTAGCCATTTTGGAATGTTATAAACTGGCAGAAAAGAGCCCCCTCAAAATCTTAGGGCTCATTCGACCAGAGGTATCGCAGCTTCATCGGCCCTCAAAAGAGGAGTGCCGGTTTGAGACATATGTGCGGCTACCACATGGTCGTCCGTCCATACCTTTACACGGTTTTACAACTTGGATTCCTCCTCCAGTCAGGAAACTAGGTTTGGAAAGCAGTATTGCACTCTATTCATCAATAAGAGGAAGCATGAAGTCAGTACTCCCACCTCCAATAACAGAATACTGCTATGGGAGCCTATCTAAGATAAGGAATACGTCGGAGGACACAATCCCTTCGAAGAACAAGTTACTTCTTAACCTTGTAACGTTCTTTCGATGGGATGTTCCTCCGACATATTCCTTATTGACCCTCCCATCCATCCCTGCAGTACTACTTCCCTTGTTGTTGCAGTTTACGCTCCTTCAGGGTGATTAGTCTAGTCCAGAAAGAATTATTGTGGGCTACAAAACAGAACTGAGCAAGGACGCTGCGCGCGGCCTTTATAGGCAGGATGACGTCGTTGTCGATACTGCGGCTGTCGAGGGACATCGACTCGGTGGACGTCGACGCGCAGCGCCCTCTAGAGAGAAAACATTTCCGAGGCCAGCAAAGCTGGAAAGAGATATCTAAGATAAGGAATACGTCAGAGGAACATCCCATCGAAAGAACGTTACAAGGTAAGAAGTAACTTGTTATTCTCCAGCATGGGGTCTGGCATGGATTCACATGCTCATGAATATTCCCCGTCGTCAGGCTGGGAATCCTCGGTAAAGAAAAAATCAGTATCAGTTTCGTTTCTGATCTGTCTTTCTTAGTGGTAACCAATCACTGATCTCTGGGTCATACTGCCCCCAGCCAATGACTGCCCTCTCCCTAAGCCCCGCCTCTGGCAGCCATCCTCAGATTTTTACCGCACGCTCAAGTGTTGGGAGTCCTCGTGTTTAGCTCTCGAGTTTTTTACTGCATTTTCACGCTTTTTCTGGAGAATTTCTCATTTTTTCGGTTTAATCGAGCCTCAAGCTCCACCGTTTCTACTTCCGAAACGGGTCCCCATTATCGGAATTCTTCTACGCCCCTCAAGGGTGAAGTTTTCATCAAGTTTACACTTCTTGGAGGATTCCGGAAGATTTGCGGCCTACCTCAACGGACATGGTCCTGGACAAGGGGAGCTCGACGCCCGGATCCAAGCTGTTCAGGAACTGCCCTGGATGCGTATTATATAACATTTTCAAGGAGGACGAGCATTTGTGATGTCTCTACTGCCTCCATGGGGACAAGACACACGTGGAGAAGGACTGTGCATTCAGCAAGAACCTTTCGGAACGGACCAAACAAGATCGTCGTTCCCGCCTCGCCACCTGGCTGGAGAAGGGCACAGCAAGTGAGAAGGCGAAGAAGAAGTCTGAGCGGGCTTCTAAGTCCGTTGAGGGCGCCCCGGCGACGGGGGCCCAACAGAAGGCCAAGCACCGCGAGTCCGCAGGCTCCGGGAGCGCCGAAAGGTCGGGCTCTTCGGTTGCCAAGCAGGGCGTTACTTCCCCGGCACGTTCAACCACGAGCCAGCACTCTGGTTCGGGGAAGAGGAAGTCCGAGAACTGGAGCGGACCTGGTCGATCTCGAAGGGGGAGCGAGGCGCTGACCTTCCCCCCAAGGCGAAGGCCCAGGACGCACCTAAGGTGGTGAGGGCTTTGATCCACCTGGCTAAGGCCTCTACCGAAGTGGTCGCTGCGACCCTGGCGGAGCCGGCAGAGACTACGCCAATGGAAACAGCCTCTGGGCCCAGAGTATCCCTGCCGCCGCGGAGGGAATCCTCTTTCCAGCTCATCGCTAAGACCCCCGTGAAGCCCCCGGCTGAAAAAAGAGGGGTGGGGTGGTGGCCATTACAGACTCGGATTCAGCCTCTGAGGAGGAACTGGTGGAGACCGAGAAGGGCCTCAACGAAAGGTCTATAGGCCTCAACGAGAGGTTCGAGAAGGTTCGATCCCAGGGGACGGTCCCTGCTGACGTGATTGAAGATAGCGACGACGACGACGAACAGGGCCCAGTGGAGCGGCCAACCCGTCCGTCGCAGCCATTGCCCGAGCCCCAGGATAGCTCGGCGGCCATTTTGTTGGCAATCCAATCCTTAGGTACTGAGATAAGGACGAGATTACCACGCACCCCGACGGAGGAGCCAGAACCAGGCCCGTCGGGAAGCCCTCCGAACAAGCTTAGGAGAGTCCACCCCGCTCCGCCCTTCGTGCCTGCGAGACCGGTGGACCCCTAATCCCCCTCGCCGGGAGAGGATACGGCAACGGATATGGGGACAGACGATGACGGTGGCGATGACACAGCGGACATCCCGTCGTCACATCCCCTCCCCCGCAGGCATCCCCAGCCGACGAGGTTGGCTCTTTCCACGCCATGATAACCAGGGCATCCGAGCTCTTCCAGCTCTGCCCTGAAGAACAGAAAAAGGAGGGGTTTCTGTACCAACGACGAGAGGCTAAGAGGAAGACGGTCCTCGCGGTGCCTTTATTCGACGACATCTGGGACGAGGGGCTTGCTGTCCTCAAGAACCCTGCCACGACACCCGCCAAGAGGGACAGGTACGAGAAGAAGTACCGACTCCCCGATGCCGCCCCCTTGTGCCTCAGGGGCCAGCCCATGCTGTACTCGGTCGTCTCGGCAGCAGCTAAGAAGAAGGCAGCGGGCGCAGCGGCTTCAACTTCCACTTCCCCGCCGGACAGCGAGGGCAAGAAGTTGGACTCTATGGGACGACGAGTCATCTCGTCGGCGGCGACGACGATTAAGGCGGCCAATGCCTTAGCGATCGTGGCCCACTACGGCAGGCAGCTCTGGTTCTAGATAGCTCCCCTGCTAGATTTCCTGCCTGATGACAAAAGGGCGGAGGCCCTAGAAATTCTGCAGGAGGGCGAGGTGGCGTCGGATCACGCCATAACGGTGGCGATGGACATTGCCGATACCGGATTTTGCCAACTGGGCAACAGAGTTTGCCTCCGACGACGAGGATGGCTCAAGGCGACAGACTTTCGCCAGGACGTCCAGACCAGAGTGTTGGACATGCCGTTCGACAGCAACAACCTCTTTGGTAAGGCTGTGGATGAGTCTCTACAGGCCATCAAGACCGACTCTGAGACGGCCCGGGCCCTTGGGGTGCTTCAGCAGCGACGGCCCTTTCGGAGCCCCGGAGGCAGACAGGGTGCCACCAAAGGATCCAGCGGTGGCTCCTCCACTTACCGCCAGGCGGCCCGCTCCTTTTCCCAGAGGCCTACAGAGGTCGCGACAAGCAAGGGGGTTCCCGCTGTCGTCGCAAGGAGGCCAAGGCGGCAAGGCCGCTTCCAAGCAAGACTGACCCAGCCGGGTTGTCGGGCCCCCACCGAAGCACCCCGGTGGGAGGCCGGCTGACGAAGTTCGTCAGAGTGTGGGAGTCCATCTCCACCGATCTTTGGGTGTTGGACACCCTGGCCAACAGGCACTCGCTGGAATTCCTAAAGAAGTGCCCTTGCATTCCTCCCGTGGCCAGGAAGGAGAATCACGTCCCTCAACTGCTGTTGGAAGTAAGGGCAATGCTCAAGAAAGGTGCCATCGAGCTCGTCCCCAGGAGGCTCCGGGGCTCCGGAGTGTACTCAAGGTACTTCCTCGTAAGAAAGAAGACAGGCGGTTGGCGCCCCATCCTGGACCTGCGTCGGTTAACAAATACATCAAGGCGCAGAAATTCAGGATGGTCACCCTCCAGCACGTGCTGGGACAGCTGGAGGAAGGCGACTTACTATCGTCGTTGGACCTGGAGGATGCTTACTTCCACATCCCCATTCTAAAAAGGCACAGGAAGTTCATCAGGTTCGTGGTTCAGGGACGCCACTACCAATTCAGAGCCCTACCGTTCGGATTAAAGTCGGCACCCAGGGTTTTCACCAAGTGCCTAGCACCAGTGGCGGCGCGGCTGCGCCTGCAGGGGATCCACGTCTACCCCTACCTGGACGACTGGCTAATCCGGACAAGGTCAAGGGAACTCGCTGTCGATCATACAGCGAGGACCGTCCGGTTGCTCACGGAGCTGGGGTTTGCCATCAACTACCCCAAATCCCACCTGATTCCATCGCAAGTAGCACTGTTTTTGGGGGCGAAGCTCCATACAGTGGAGCAATTGGCCTCCCCTTCAGAGGAGAGGACCAAGACCATCCTGGGCAAGGTGCGGCGCCTGTTAGCCATGGACGTGGCCAGGGTGAGGTCCATCAAGTCCCTTCTCGGGATGATGTCCTCATGCATCTACCTTGTGCCCCTTTGCAGACTTCGGATGCGTCCGCTACAGGAGTTCCTCGACGCCCGCTGGTTTCAGGCGAGGGGCTGCTTCGAGGACAGGATCCCCCTCGACGAGGAGTTCCGTCGGGCGATCCTATGGTGGGGCACCACACGATGGGCACGGACTTTCAAACCCCGGAGTTTCAGGAGACGGTGACTACGGACGCCTCTCTGGATGGTTGGGGGGCCCACACCGGAGATCTCCACGCAAGAGGCCCTTGGCTCCCGGAGGAGAGGTCTCTTCACATAAACATCTTGGAGCTCCGAGCAGTGTTCTGGGCGCTCAAGTCGTTCCTCCCGTCCCTCAAGGACAAGGTGGTGAGGATCTTCACCGACAACACCACCACGATGTTCTATATACGGAAGCAGGGGGGCACCAGATCCCCAGCCCTATCCATGGAGGCCCAGGATCTGTGGCACTGGGCTGTCGCCCAGGGGATGTTTCTGGTTCCTTTCCACCTGGCAGGAATAAAAAACACCATCGCCGACTCACTCAGCAGAGAGCTGCGCTCGTGCCACGAGTGGGAACTGCGCCAGGATCAAGTGGATCGACTCTTCCAACGATGGGGAAATCCCAGATCGGCCTGTTCGCGACGTCGACGAACTCCAAGTGCCAGAGGTTTGCCTGCAGGTTCCCACAGCCAAGGAGCATGGGCGATGCTTTCTCATTCTCTTGGGACGGCCTGTTTCTATACGGGTTCCCTCCATTGCCGTTGCTGCTCCGCCTCATCAACCAGCTCAAGAAGTCCAGGTGCAGGATGATCCTCGTCGCACCGCCGTGGCCGAGGCAGGTCTGGTTCCCGGACCTTCTGGACTTGTCAACGTCCCCGCCAGTCAGGCTGCCGGCGGACGCGGATCTTATCTCCAGAGAAGGAGGCGCCATTCTCCACCACGACCCACAGTCGCTGAACTTGCAGGCCTGGCTCCTGCAGCACTAGAGTTTGGAGGGTACGATATCTCGGCTCATTGCAGAGAGGTTCTTGCAAAGGTCAGGGCGTCCTCAACTCTCAAGTGTTACGGTCATAAATGGAAGAGGTTCTCTGTCTGGTGCCGTGCACAGAAGATCAACCCTCTGCGAATTACGGCCCCTCAAGTGCTGCCTTACCTGCCGTCGCTGGCCAAGGCTGGACTGGCTCACGCCTCCGTAAAAATTCATCTGGCTGCCATCTCCCGATATACCAGGACGACGGGACGGGCGTCCTTGTGGTCCCATCGCCTGGTGAAGGAATTTATGAAGGGACTATTCCGATCATTCCCGCCGGTGAAGGCTCCTGCCCCGACGTAGGAGCTTAATGTGGTGCTGACCAGGCTCATGGGGGCCCCATTCGAGCCTATGCATTTGGTGCCTTTGAAGTTCCTGTCATGGAAGACAGCGTTCCTCGTGGCCATCACCTCTGCACGACGAGTGGGAGAGATTCAGGCCCTATCTTGCAAGCCTCCATACTTGACTTTTCATGACACGAGGGTGGTGCTGAGGACGCACCCCTCCTTCATGCCCAAGATGCCGTTGGACTTCCACCTCAACGAGCCCTTGGTGTTACCAGTTTTCTTTCCATCGCCTTCGACGCCGGCCGAGAGGACTTTGCACTCGCTGGATGTAGCTAGAGCGCTGAAGTTCTACGTGGACCGCACAAAGAGTTTTCGGAAGACGTCACAACTGTTTCTGAACTTTGGGTCTGTGAATCAAGGGAAGGCTCTCTCGAAGACTTCCATCTCCATCTTTCCAGCTGCATCATGCATTGTCACTGGTTGGCAAACTGACCATTGCCCGGCCGTCCGAGAGCCCATTCGACCAGAGCGATCGCTGCAACCACGGCGTTCCTGTCTGGTGTGCCCCTGCTGGACATCTGCAGGGCTGCTACGTGGAGGTCGACACACACCTTCACAAGATTCTACTGCGTCGATCGGGACTCCAGGGAGGAGTCCAGGGTCGGCCAAGCAGTGCTGCGCAACCTGTTCGCTTGAGGTGAGCCTGGTGAGGAGGTAAGAGATGCTTAATGTTGAGTGGTTGTATTGCTTAATGTTGAGCCTGTTGCCACCTCCCGTGGTTGTGCATGTGTATACTGCTATGTATTCTTTTAGGAGGCAGGGCTTAGGGAGAGGACAGTCATTGGCTGGGGGCAGTATGACCCAGAAATCAGTGATTGGTTACTACTAAGAAAGACAGATCAGGAACGAAACTGATACAGATTTTTTCTTTACCGAGGATTCCCAGCCTGACGACGGGGAATATTCATGAGCATGTGAATCCAAGCCAGACCCATGCTGGAGAACAACAGTTACAGGTAAGTAACTTGTTCCTTACAGTCAAAAGTCTTTGACCGACCAATTATTGTAAAGCTAAGGGAAGTGAATCCTGCCTCGTAAAACTGATGACAAAATTGACACGAGTGAACACAAAGGAGGGATGCCGATAAACAATGGGTGAAGTCTAAAGTCCCAATATACAGTGTGTTGACAAGGGTGAACCCGAAGGAGGGATGTCCACAATGAACTGTTTAAAAAGACATTAAGATTTGTGAATGCCACAGACAAAATTGCATTGAAAGCCATAGTGAACCCGAGGGAGGGAAGTGAACAGTCGAGTAGGATCTGAGCCCGGAAGAAGGTGTTCCAATGGTGAGAAGCCAACACCTACCGGCCCGTGAATGCAAGGATCTGAGCCCGGAAGAGGGGGATCCAAGGGTGAGAAGCCAAGACCTGCCAACCCGTGAATGCAACAAAGAACAGTGCAACAAAGAACGTCTTGGAATACATGCCAGAGTGAACCCGGCAGAGGGAGGCTGATATTCGAGAGTGGTCTGAGCCTCGAAGTGGGGGACGCAAGGGTGTAGAACCATTACCCAAAGTGCAAACAGGTAAATAACTTTTGTTTTGTACTCTGAACCTGTCAGGCCCCCAGAAGCAAGAAAACTTAACTACTGATGGTCATATTACCATTAAGAGTTTTTGGTAGTTCTCCAGCCTGGGGTCTGGCATGGATTCACATGCTCATGAATATTCCCCGTCGTCAGGCTGGGAATCCTCGGTAAAGAAAAAATCGGTTTCAGTTTTGTTTCTGAACTGTCTTTCTCCTAATAACCAATCACTGGTCTCTGGGTCATACTGCCCCCAGCCAATGACTGCTCTCTACCCAAGCCCCTCCTCTGGCAGCCATCTTCAGATTTTTACCGCACGTTCAAGTGTTGGGAGTCCTCGTGCTATAGCTCTCTAGCTTTTACTGCGTTTTGCGATTTTTCAGAGTTTAATCTCATTTTTTCAGTCAATCGAGCCTCAAGCTCCACCGTTTCTACTTCCGATCAATGGGAACCCGTTTCGGAATTTTCTGCGCCCCTCAAGGGCGAAGTTTTTGTCGAGTTCTGCTTCTTGGAGGATTCCAGAAGATCTTTGAGGTCTACCCAGCGTGGACATGGCCCAGGACAAAGGGAACACAAGCTGTTAAGGAGCTGCCCTGGATGCGGATTGCAGAATGTCTTCAAGGAGGACGAGCATTCTAGATAACTCTACTGTCTTCACGAAGACAAAACACACGTGGAGAAGGACTGTGCGTTTTGCAAGAACATGTCGGAGCGGACCATGAAGGATCGGTGTATCCGCCTCACCAACTGGCTGGAGGGGAAGAGCCCAGCAGCAGGTGAGAAGAAGAGGTCCGAGCGGTCTTCTAAGACCTTTGAGGGCGCTCCGGCGACGGGGGCCCAACAAAAGGCAAAGCACTGCGAGTCCGTGGGCACCTGGAGCGCCAAATGGTCGTGGCCTTCTCGGCTGCCAGGCAGGGCAAACTTTCACTGATGCCATCAACCACGAGCCAACGCTCTGGCTCGGGGAAGAGGAAATCAGAGAACCCGGGTAAGCTTCGGGAGAAGTCCCGTCGATCCCGATGGAGACAGCCGAGGGGGAGCGAGGCGGTGACCCTCCCCCCAAGGCGAAGGCCTCAAGCACATCCAAAGTCGTGAAGGCCTTGATTCACCCGGATAAGGCCTCTATCGAGGGAGTCGTGGTGGCCCTGGCGAAGCCTGTGGAGGCGACCTCGGGGCCCAGAGTTTCCCTGCCGCCGTGGAGGGAATCCGCTTTTCAGCCCATCGATAAGACCCCCGTGAGAACCCTGGTGGAAAAAGGGGGGGGGGGGCGGTGGCCGACACGGATACAGCCTCTGAAGAGGAGCTGGCTGGAGTCGTGAAGGTCCTGAACAAGAAGTTCGAGGAGGTCCGCTCCCACAGGAGAGATCCCTACGAGGCGGACGAAGAAAGCGACGGTGGTGCCGATGAGGTTCCCGTGAAGGCGGAGGATTCCACTCCCCAACCGTTGCAGCCGGTACCTGGGCCACAGGACAACTCGGGAGCCATCTTGATGGCGATCCAGGCCTTGTGTACAGAGATGAGGACAAGGTTTCCCTTACCTCCCACGGACGATCCAGCGGAGCCCGGACTGTCGGGAAGCTCTCCAAGCAAGCGGAGGAGAATTGATCCCCCCCCCCTCCGCCCTTCCAGCCTTCGCGGCCCTCACAACCTTCATCTCCTTCCCCTGATCTGAGGGATGACACGGGAACAGAGACAGCCACGACGGGGACGGATGACGACGGTGGTGACGAAGGGATGGGCCTTCCATCACCACCTCCTCGGGCCTCCCCGCCCGAAGAAATTGCCTCTTTCCACGCAATGATCGCCAGGGCGTCCGAGCTCTTCCAGCTCTGCCCTGAAGAACAGAAGAAGGAAGGTTTCCTCTATCAACGGCGTGAGGCCAAGAGGAAGATGGTCCTCTCGGCCCCGTTACTTAACGACATCTGGGACGAGGGGCTGTTGCTCCTGAAGAACCCGTCCACGATCCCTGCCAAGAGAGACCGGTACGAGAAGAAGTACCTGGTCCCGGATTCCGCCCCAGCATGCCTTAGGGCGCAGCCGACCCCGGGTTCAGTCGTTTCGGAGGTGGCCAAGAAGAAAGCGGCGGGGGCGACGGCTTCGACTTCGACCTCTCCGACGGACGGCGAAGGGAAGAAACTGGATGCCATAGGACGACGGGTCATCTCGTCGGCGTCGATGACGATTAAAGTGACTAACGCCCTCACGATTGTGGCCCGCTACGACAGGGAGGTGTGGTTTAAGATCGCTCCTCTGCTGGATTTCCTCCCTTACGACAAGAGGGCTGAGTCCCTGGAGATCCTGCAGGAAGGTGAGGTGGCGACGGACCATGCCATAACGGTGGCCACGGACATTGCTGACACCGGTTTCTGCCAGATGGGCAACAGTGTTTGCCTTTGCTCTGGGTGGTTGGCTCAAGGCGACCGATTTCCGCCAGGAAGTGCAAACCAGAGTTTTGGACATGCCCTTCGACGGGAACAACCTGTTTGGCAAGACAGTGGACGAGTCACTGCAGGCCATCAAGGCCGACACGGAGACGGCTCGGGCCTTGGGAGTTTTGCAGCAACGACAGCCGCCCTTTTGGAACTCCAGAGGCAAGCAAGGTGCCTCCAAAGGATTCAGCAGCGACTCCTCGACGTACCGCCAGGCGGCCTGCTCCTCGTTGCATGAGGCCTATAGAGGACGCGGCAAGTCAGGAGGATCTCGTCGTCGTCGGCAAGGAGGCCAAGGCGGCAAGACCGCTGCCGAGCAGGACTGAACCGGCCGTAGCGTCGGACCCCCACCTGAGCACCCCGGTGGGAGGCCGGCTGGTGAAGTTAGTCAGCGTGTGGGAGTCCATCTCCACCAACCGATGTGTGCTGGATGCCCTGGCCCGTGGGCACACTCTCGAGTTTCTAAAAAAGTGCCCCCGCATTCCAGAGGATGCCTACTTCCACATCCCCATTCTAAAAGGACATCGAAAGTTCCTCAGATTTGTAGTCCAGGGGCGACACTACCAGTTAAAGGCCCTTCCTTTCGGATTGAAATCGGCGCCCAGGGTATTCACCTAGCGCCAGTGGCGGCGCGGCTGCTTCTGCGGGGGATCCACGTCTACCCCTACCTGGATGATTGGCTCATCCGAGCAAAGACAAGAGAACTCGCCGTCGGGCACACAGCGAAGACCGTCCAACTGCTCACAGATCTGGGATTTTCCATCAACTTCGCGAAATCCCACTTGGTCCCGTCGCAAGTCGCACTGTTCCTGGGAGCCAGACTCTGGCCCGATTGGCCTCTCCGTCGGAGGAAAGGACGAAGGCCATCCTGGGCAAGGTGCAATGGCTGTCGACCATGGACGTGGCCAGGGTGAGCTCCATCAAGTCCCTTCTCGGCATGATGTCCTCGTGCATCTACCTCGTGCGCCTGTGCAGGCTGCGGATGCGTCCACTGCAGGAGTTCCTCGACGCCCGTTGGATGCAAGCTGCGGGCAGGTTCGAAGACGGGATCTCGCTCAACGAGACCTTCCGCCCAGCGGATCTGGTGGCGGGGATGGACTTCCAGACCCTGGCGCATCAGGAAACGGTGACAATGGATGCCTCCCTGGAGGGATGCGGAGCGCACACCGGAGATCTCCACGCAAGAGGCCTTTGTCTCCTGGAGGAGATGTCACTGCGCATCAACGTCCTGGAGCTACGAGCCAAGTTCTGGGCCCTCAGGTCGTTTCAAGGCCAAGGTGGTGAGGATCTTCACCGACACCACCACAATGTTCTACATCCGGAAGCAGGGAGACGCCAGATCCCCAGCCCTATCCAAGGAGGCACAGGATCTGTGGCACTGGCCCGTTGCCCAAGGGATGTACCCTTCCACCTGGCAGGAATAAAGAACACCATCGCCGACTCACTCAGCAGGGAGCTGCGCTTGTGCCACGAGTGGGAACTGCGTCAGGAACAAGTGGATCTGCTGTTCCAACGATGGGGCAATCCCCAGATCGACCTATTCGCGACGGCGACGAACATCAAGTGCTAGAGGTTCGCCAGCAGGTTTCCCTGGCCGGGGAGCATGGGCGATGCCTTCTCATTCCCCTGGGACGGCTTGTTCCCGTATGCGTTCCCACCGTTGCCATTGCTGGTGCGACTCATCAACCAACTCAGACGGTCCTCGTCGCACCGGCGTGGCCGAGACAGATCTGGTTCCCAGACCTTCTGGACATGTCAGCGTCCTCCCCAGTCAAACTGCTGACGGAGGCGGATCTCCTCGCCAGAGAAGGAGGTGCCATCCTCCACCACGACCCGGGGTCGCTGAACTTGCAGGCCTGGCTCCTGTAGTACTAGAGTTTGGAGGGTACGATATCCCGGCGGACCGCAAGGAGGTGCTTGCAAAGGCTAGGGTGTCCTCAACTCTCAAGTTCTATGGACACAAATAGAAGAGGTTTTCTGTCTGGTGCCGGGCACAGAAGATTAACCCTTTTTGCGAATTATGGCCCCTCAAGTGCTGCTGTACTTGTTATTGCTGGCCAAGGCAGGGCTGGCCCATGCCTCCATCAAGTTCCACCTGGCGGCTATCTCCCGCTATACCAGAACTACGGGGCGCTCATCCCTGTGGTCCCATCGCCTGGTGAAGGAGTTCATGAAGGGACTGTTCCAATCGTTCCCGCCGGTGAAGGCTCCGCCCCGGCGTGGGAGCTCAACGTGGTGCTGACCAGGCTCATGGGGCCGCCATTCGAGCCTATGCATTCGGCACCGTTGAAGTTCCTTTTGTGGAAAACAGCGTTTCTTGTGGCCATCACCTCGGCACGACGAGTGGGAGAGATCCAGGCCCTCTCCTGCAAGCCTCCATACCTGACTTTCCACGAGACGAGGGTGGTGCTGAGGACGCACCCCTCCTTCATGCCCAAGGTGCCGTTGGACATACATCTCAACGAGCCCTTGGTGTTACCTGTTTTCTTCCCATCGCCTTCGTCGCCGGCCGAGAGGACTTTGCACTCGCTGGATGTAGCTAGAGAGCTGAAGTTCTACGTGGACCGCACAAAGAGTTTTCGGAAGACATCACAGCTGTTTGTGAACTTTGGACCTGTGAACCAAGGGAAGGCCCTTTCGAAGGCTTCCATTACCAGATGGCTTTCCGGCTGCATCATGCACTGTCACCGGTTGGCAAACTGACCGTTGCCCGGCCGTCCGAGAGCCCATTCGACCAGAGCGATCGCTGCTACTGCGGGGTTCTTGTCTGGTGTGCCCCTGCTGGACATCTGCAGGGCTGCTACGTGGAGGTCGACGCAGACCTTCACGAGATTCTACTGCGTCGACCGGGATTCCAGGGAGGAGTCCAGAGTCGGCCAGGCAGTGCTGCGCAACCTGTTCGCTTGAAGGTGGGCCTGGTGAGGAGTTAAGAGATACTTAATGTTGAGTTGATGAAATGCTTAATGTTGAGCCTTGCCACCTCCCGTGGTTGTGCATGTGTGTACTGCTATGTATTCTTATATTCATGAGCATGTGAATCCATGCCAGACCCCATGCTGGAGAAGGAACAAGTTAATTACCTGCAACTGTTGTTCTTATACCCCTCTGCGGCTCTTCTCTTGGTCCTACTGCCACTTTACGTGCTACCACATCTGAAGATGAATGCCAGAGGAGGGGCTTAGGTGGAGGGCAGTCATTGGCTGAGGGCAGTATGACCCAGAGACCAGAGATTGGTTATTAGGAGAAAGACAGTTCAGAAATGAAACTGAAACAGATTTTTTCTTTACTGAGGATTCCCAGCCTCACAACGGGGAATATTCATGAGCATGTGAATCCATGCCAGACCCATGCTGGAGAACAACAGTTACAGGTAAGTAACTTGTTCCATCTGAGCAGAGAAGTGGAGTTCCAGTAGTGAAAAGTCAACCCCACAGTGCATACAAAAGGTATCACCCAACGTATGTACCAAAAGGAACGTGTGTTTATTATTTTGAAACCATCAGATCCTCGGAGGCAAGAGACTTTTGTAGACAAGAGACTTTTCTTTTAACGTGTTTTTATTGATTTTTAAACACCAACATAACTTACGGACTGTTATGTACATTGCATAACATTGTCCAGTCAATTGTGTTTGTATGTTCCACACCTCCCAACTACCCCGCTCCCTCATCCCAGCCTATTCCACTGACATTGTGCTAACATCTTATATCGACTTTAGATATAAACATTTGCATTTGTTACTGATTGTGCAGGACGGGTATTACTATTCAGGTATTGCTATGCGGTAAGGCCCTCAATTCCTGGACGGTTATTACTATTCAGGTATTGCTATGCGGTAAGGCCCTCAATTCCTGCACCATATGTTTCCAGGAGTTGAGGTCAATACTTGGTTATCCTTGGCCTCGCTGGGCTGCTTCCTGCCATACTGAGGTTTCCGCAAGCATCCATTTCTGGAGGTTGCCCCACCATAGTCGCACTTCCGCTGTCTTGTGCGCTTTCCACCCCACTGCTATTCTTCGTTTTGCCAGGATGTACGCTAAATCCTTCAGCTTACTAACATGTCTTGCTTGTTTCGGTTGCACAAAAATGCAGAGCATACACGCTACCGGAGTGCTTGTGTCTAGTGTTATACCTGCTCTGCTATTGCTTCCCAGTATTGTGGGGTCGGATCTCCAAGCAGGCCCAGAAGATGTGCACCAGATCCGCATTAATCAATCCGCATTTCGGTCAAGTTTGGTCTGTTGCCTTGCTGAAATTGGCAATCCTCTTCAGGGTTAGGTATGCCCTACGAGTTATATATAGCTGTATTGGAGCTTCGCGTTTCTAGACACCTTTTTTATTTAGTTTTTATTGTAAGTTTTCATACAACAGGAACCATGAACAGTGCAGGCAAAGCAATCAATCAACAATAATGAATCTCTTCTTCCCGGCCCCACCCATGCCCTACCAATGGTATATCAATATTTTTCTCCACCTCCCACTCCCACCCCCCTACCCTTAACAATGTCTTCTTTAACCTGGTGTGACCATATTAACGAGCCTTCGATTGTCTCTGGGTAGAGGCTATGGCAACATTAAGTCCACTTTTGTCCTTGGCCACCTCCTGAAAGTTATCCCCCTTCATAGGGTATAGTCTGACTGGGGGGGGGGGCAAGTTCTCCCCTCAGGTTCCTTCCAGGCCACACATCACTGGTATTCCTATAATAGACCTTTGTGCCCCACATCTCTTTCTCTCCCTTTAAGTATTTCGTCTTAAATCACCCCACATGTTCTCATGTTGCACTGCCCTCCAATTCAGGGCTACATTGATCCAGTCCCTCTTACAAGGAGTTCGGGCACCTTTCCATTTCATAACTTAGACAGGCTTGTGCTGCGAGCGGCAGGGGAGCTGCCACTCCTGTCACCCTTCTCAGTTCTCCCTCAACTTTCTCCATCCCGAACAAAATCAAATGGGGTGCTTTGGTGTGGTGTATCCCCCTCCATGTGCCCTCCATGTGCCCATACCTCCACCACTCTGATCCAGCCGAGCACTTACAGTACTCCTTAATTCGAGGGCATCCCCACCACATATGCTAATAGTCAGCCCTGTCCCCGCATAAGCGCCAGCACATCGGGCTCACGTACTGAATCATCTTTGAGAGCCGGACAGGGTCATATTGCCACCTATGGAGGAGCTTGATGGTATGCAATTTGTACTGCCACGAGATCGAGGTCTGAGAGGCCCCTTTACACAGTCCCAGCCAAAGCACTGGGTCGATCTCCCTCTCCACATCACTTTCCCATCTCCGTCTCAACTTCTCAGTGGACCCGTTCCCTGCAGGCACCAGCTCAACGTACATATCCCAAATCAGGCCCTTCATTTCCGTTCTTTTATCCAGGAGCTTCTCAAAGGGCGTTAGGTCTCTCTTCATCCCGTCGCTCCATTTTCCCCCCTTGAGCACCCCCTTTAGCTGAAGGTATGAAAAGACTGACAGAGTACCTATGCCCAGTTCCCCCTCCAAATCTGTAATTGTAATAAAGGTGCCCTCCCTCCACAGTTGGCCCACCCTCACCAGACCCACCTCAAACCATGCTTGGAATCTTTCGGGGTTTGGGATCGTGTCCCGAACACTGGGCGCCCACAGGTGGGGGGGGGCCATGTCGGTTCTCCTTGCATTTCCACACTCTTTTGCCTTATCTCCCAAATAGTTCCCAGAATCGGGTGGTCCCAAATTCTGCGGGGGAGCTTACCTTGTGGTACCCAAAGCCATTCCCCACTGTGGCAGGGAATAAATGAAAATTGTCCAGTCCAACCCATTGGAATTCCCTCTGCATTTGGAGATGGGGTACGAGGACCCTCAGCTGTGTCTCTTTGTAGTACAATTGGATTGCCCTGGGTATAGAGATTATGGCGTTCCTTGTGTGAAAAAGCATATCATCCGCATATAATGCTACTTTTTACTCCACCCCACCAACCGAGAGACCCTCTACTCGGGGGTCCTCTCTGATTCTCTGAGCTAGGGGCTCCAGGGAGAGTGCAAATAGGGTTGGGGTTATGGGACAGCCCTGTCATGTACCCCTACTTAAGGTAAACCAGTGGGAGTAACCTCCGTTAACTGCCACACATGCCCTGAGAGATGCGTAGACTGCCATTATGTCCCTCCTGAACCTAGCACCCAAACCCACCTTACCAAGGACTTCCTTTAGAAACACCCACTCCACTGTATCAAAAGCCTTCCCAGCATCCACCGAGAGAACGACGGGGTCCCCCATGCCTCATTAATCAGGTGTAGTGGCTTCCTCATAGTGTCCGCTCCCTGTTGTCCCTTTATGAAGCCCACTTGGTCCAGGTGGATCAGTTGGGGCATATATGCCTCCAGTCTTGCCACCAGAACTCGTGTGTAAATCTTGGCATCAATATTCAGGGGGAGATGGGGCAATAAGATCTGCATAGTCTGGGGTCCTTTCCCTCTTTGTGTATCACTGTTATCAGCGCACGAGAGAAGGATGCTGGGGCTTCTCCTGTCTCCAGGATATCATTAAACAGTTCCACCATGAACGGGAGGAGGGGGGTAATGAATGTCTTGTAAAAGCCCACTGAGAAACCATCTTCCCCTGGGACCTTTCCCAACGGTTATCTCGCCACCGCCCTTTTGATTGCCTCCGTGGTAATTGGAGCCTCCAACGCCACGGCCTCCTCTGAGGAAAGCTTAGGCACCCGAGTTCCTGCCAGATAAGACGATATATCTCCTATCTCTGAGTTATCCTCTGACTTGTAGAGATTTTCATAAAAAGTCACAAACGCTTCTTGGGTCCCCGGGTCTTGTGTGTTATCATACCCTTCTATGGCCTCCACCCACATTTCGGCACGCTGTCCCCTCAAGCTGGCGGCCAGTAGAGCGTCCGCCTTATCTCCTTTCTCATAAAACTTTTGTTTCAGGAGCTGCAGTTTCCTGATTATTTGACCTTCCTCCAAAAGCCTCAGCTCCTCCCTTTTCCCCCTTCCTAACACCCTGTCCCCCCACCCCTCTGTGGCGTCTAAAACCCTCTTGTCGAGCTGGGCAATCTCCAACCTTAACCTGTTCTGAATTAATGTCTGCTCCATTTTTTTCCTTGCCCTTTCCCTGATCAGGATCCCCCTCCATGTCGCCTTCCCTGCCTCCTACACCACCCTCATCGCGATCTCTTCCGTGTTGTTTATTTTAAAGTATTCCCCAATTCCTGTGATCAACTCCTCGTGAAACACCAGATCTTTCCACAAGGATTCATTGCATCTCCATTTGGACCCCCTAGGTACGAGATTGCGCCGGGTCCAGTCCACTGCTAGTATATCGTGGTCTGACCAGGTGATCGGGGAAATCTCTGAGGCCAATATTTCCTCCCACAGGCCTCTTGAGAAATGCATATAATCTATTCTGGTGAAGGTGCCATGTAGGGCCAAGTAAAAGGTGTACCCTTTTCGTTCGGGTGAAGATAACGTCATATGTACCTGAGCCCATAGACCTCTAACATTTCCAGGACCTCTTTGCACCCCATTCTAGGCAGTTCCTTTGTCCCTGTACCCCACACTTGTCTATCAAGCTTGACATCAGCCCACATGTTGAAATCACCCCCCTAGTATTATATGGCCTGAGGCTTCCAACATTATCTTCTGGAGAGTTTTCATGAGAAATCTCAGCTGACCCTGGTTCGGACAGTAGATTGTGGCAAATGTGAACCCTACTTTTTTTTATAGTACCAGCAACCCGGAGGGCCCTGCTTTCTTCGTCAGCCCATACCTTAGAAACCTCTGTTCTGAGCCCTTTCCCAATAAGAATATTCCACCCCCGCTTTCCTCAAGGGCCCAGAGCCCCAATATTCCTGCCCCAGGGCATCACTGGGGACCCTCCTTTCCCCTTCTCTAGCGTTTTTAGTCTCCTGGAGGAACATTACATCAAGGCCCGCTCTACGGAACTCCCTAGCCACCAGGGACCTTTTTGTGGGTGAGTTCATCCCCTTGGCATTCAGCATCCCCACCCTCAGGTGATTGTCCCCCAGAGTATCTGAAACAGCCATACCACTATCCCTCCACGCTTATATCCACTTCGCTCTCAGTGCAGTCTGTGCCCATACCTCCACCCGACAAGCAAAAACCGCAACATCGAAAAAGACCTGTGTCCTGACCCCCTACCCCAGTTCCCACCCACCCACCCCCCCCTAATAACCCACAAGGGCTCCCGACTCCACCCAGTTGACGTCACCAGGTTGAGATCGGACAACGAGCCAGGACCGATTCCCCTCCGGTCCCATGCCTTCAGCACCTCATTACCTTTGAGCCCCACTCCCTCCCCCCCAACCGAACTGAACTACAACTTTCCAGGCAGTCGGCGGCCATCGCGGCCTGCCAAGTCTCCTTTCCAACAAACCACACAAACCTAACCCAACAGGGGTCTACCTGGTCCCACACCACCATCTTACTCTACATATGAGACCGCATTACTAATGCATCTTCTCCCTGCATGTGTTTTCATTTTCAATCAGGTGTCTGCCATATGCGATGTGTTCAACTTCCTGTATTTCCTGGATCCCGGCATCTGTCTCTTCGTGGTCCTTTAATGAGCCACTGTCTATCACCATCCAACTTTTCGCCCTGGTTCTTCGAAGTGGCGGTTTCTCCGACCAACTCATGCATGTACCTCTGAATATCCTCTCCGGTCGTCGGTCTGTTTGTGACCATCCAGTGCAAATGCCATGGAGAATGGAAACCCCCATCTGTACCTCACTCCCTTCTCGTTGAGCCACTTCGTTAGAGGTACGCACATCCTCCTCCTGGTTAGGGTCAAGGATGATAAATCTTGAAATATTGTCACTCTGGACGTGCCGTACATGATCAGGCCGCTCTGTTTCGCTTTCTCTAGGATTTTCCTTTTGTCGGAATAGTTATGAAACCGGGCTAGAACCGACTTCGGGCCTCCTATCGCCCCGCCTGCTCTATGGATCCTCTCGATCTTAGACTTGTCGATGGTGTCATCCACAAAGACCAGTTTCGCAACTTCATGTAGTGTTCTCTTCAAGTCTCGCTCCGTCTCACCCTGCCTATCCAGGATGCCAAAGAGCCTTGGGTTATTCCGCCTTTCACGGTTTTCCAAATCCTCCATCTTCATCCTGACCTCTTCCTCCCAACGCTCCATTTCCGGAATCCGCCTGTCCATTTGTGCCTCCATGGTGTCAAGGGAGGTTTGGTTGTGTTCGACTTCCTTAGCCTCTCGTCCATTTTGTCTATTCTCTGGGTGATTTTGTCAACCCTACTCCCAATGTCTGCCCTCATGTTCCTGATTTCTTCCAGCAGTGCCGCAACTTCCTTTTTTAGTGGCTACGGATTCTTCCGGCGAAGTGGCCATGTTAGTCTGATACAGGGTTCCAAACCCAGGGCGACTCGGTGTGTACGTTTAGGTAGCCAACTTCAAATTCGCCCCCATGCACCTCCCCCTGCTGTCCAGTACGGGTCTCCCTTTGACCCCTCCTAGTCCTTACACCTCGTGAAATGGTGGCTGGTGTCCTCCGTGTGTCTTTCCCTTGAGAGTCCCTTCACGTCAGGAGGTGTTGCTCCTAACCTCCTCACGGGAGGCGGGTACACGCCCCGGGATCGGGAGCCCACACCTCCCTGTTCAGACTTCGGATGACCTCTTTCACATTTAATTGCCAGTCCAGTGCTTCTGCTATGGGGGCCAACCACCGTAGAGCAGCTTTCGCTTAACCCAATGCTTCTTACCACCCTGTCGGGCACTATTTTGAGAAATCACCAGCACCGTGACTCTCCCATACCTTTTAACTCCCGAGTCCTTTTTGTCATCCACTAGGGACACAACTATTTTATCTTCCCAGCAAGGGAAGAGTCTTGGCCTCAGTCCGCTGTACCTGCACTTCTGCGTATGGGAGAGCCTCTTTTGCCGGAGTCTATATTGTGGGCCCTCTCATTGGCTCTTCTCCTCTCCAGTGGTCTGTAACGTCAATTCACCCCCTGCACTCTTTCCTGCTTCAGGGCCCACACTAGGGTGATGTTGTCCGTTAGGCGTATATGGGCTCATAAACACCCTCTCCCCCGTATTATTCCTCATAGCAACGGTCACCGCAGGGCGCCGTCCGGTCTTCCAGGGCCTCCCTTTGTGGTTGAGTCAGTCTTACTGGAGTCTCACTGGAATCCTTTACTGAGTCTTCACTGGGCCCTGCAGTTTCTTCCTGGGCCCTCGTGTGCAGTTGGACCAGTATCCCTGAAGACCCACTGCGCTTTATGGGGTCCCGCAGAGCCCAACCGTGTCTTCCTGGGCCCTCTTGTGTGTTTGTGCCTGTCTCACTGGAGTCCAACTGCTCTCCTTTGTGGATTATGGGCTTGGTGCGCCTTAAACATTGATTGGCTGTTGTTCAGGGTAGGTGCAGGAGAGGAGATACGTGGGCGAAGGAACAATGCAACAAGGGGGAGGTCAACACAAAGCAATTGTAGGGATTTGTGGTAGCTTTCCATGAAACTTGTTTGCAGTGTGGCTTGACTAAGACAAGTTCTGAAAAATGCCAACACTGGTTTT
Source organism: Ambystoma mexicanum (assembly GCF_040938575.1). Classification (NCBI taxonomy): domain Eukaryota; kingdom Metazoa; phylum Chordata; class Amphibia; order Caudata; family Ambystomatidae; genus Ambystoma; species Ambystoma mexicanum. The sequence continues at coordinate 317,241,079 of NC_090941.1, forward strand.
CAATGTTGAAGAGATCGGGCATGAAGTGATTTAAAAGCTGTATAAGAAGTTTGCTTTTCCGTGACTTTTTGAGTCTGCGAGTTTTACAATGCTGATCGTACCCTTGTCTTCATTGTGTAGGCGTTTATCTCGGCGGCTGCTAACCTTCGTGTCTTTGTGGGCTGGAAAAGCAAACTCCAGTGTTAAGGTAGGTTGGCCTTCTTTTTTTAGCGTAACCAGTAGTAACGCCAGGGGTTCATTAGGTGAGGACATATAATCACCTTTCTCAGGCCCAAACAGTACCTTCTCCTCCCCGAAGTTGGGCGTCCCCCGCTGCCGCTGTTGACGCGGTCAGCCCGCATGGGCTTGCAGGGGGGGAGGGGTGCTCATGCCACCACAGGATGCCTCTCCCATTGATCGGGGAGAGGCTCCGACTCACCTCCCCTCTCTCCCCAGGCCATCGTCTTCACTCCTTGGAAGCACCGGCTGTGTCGCTGGAACACCCACGGGCCATGTCCCTCTTCCACACGGGTCCCAAGGATGGGCTTCCGCGCTGTGAAATTGCTGTGTCAGGCATCCACCGGTACCCACGTATTCCGGGACCGATTTCGCCTGTTCCTTCTGCTACAGAGGCAGTGGGGCTTCGCACGAACACCTGTTCAGGTCTTCGGGCTAGGGGGGTGTGCAAGTGGGGGTTCTAACCAGGGCCGGTCTTAGACCAGATTGCACCCCAGGCAGGTAGCATGGTTGGCGCCCCACCAAAATGTTGGGAGAGGTGCTAACTTCAGAAACAATGGGGATGGGGAGGGGAAAACGTACTTGTGTAGGGGCATATAACTTCTTTACACATTCTATATTCTAGTGCGGCTCCAATGTTACAATCAGTTAACTCTCTCCTTCACATCTGAAACCAGAGAAACCACACACGTAAGCACTGCTGTGAGAATCAACAGTCTCCTGCCCCTACCCTTCCAATCACTCCCCTGACATGCAAGTACAAACACCTCTCCTCTTTCATTTGCCTAAAAATGTATGCATATGAATGCATGTGCTAACAATGAAACATTTTACATTGGTAATCGCCGGGCATTTGTTAACTGTGTATCCGCCAGCGCCATTTATTGTCTGTGTCCTGTCCGTCTAAGGCTCTGTTTGCCTTATCATACAAGATGAACGGAAGAGGGGGATCGCTGAAATCTGAAATGTCTTATGTCTTACTAAGATAAGGGGAGGGGCAATGGGGTTGATGTGTTTTGCTTAAGATTCAAGGAGTCAGATCTGTATCACTGAAGCTGGTCATGGCGTATTTGCCTGGGATCTGCTTGATTCACTCGAGGTGGGCGATCCCTCTCTTTTGTGTCTGATCTGGTGCTTCTCCAGTGCCTCTGTGCGCCTCGGTGTGTGACCGGACGCAACACAATGATGGGTGCAGCTTTGTGTCTGTGTGTGCCCTGTGCAGTCTTTTAGCAAACACCAGCATTAAGGGGAAGCATGGCTTGGGAGCACCTTTGTGACAAATTGCAGAGCGCTTGGGACGTGAGGATGACCCGCAAAATATATAAGCATATGTGGGTGCTGTATCAGTTCTTTGCATGGCCCATTTAGCTTGCAGTCATTAATTTTCAGGGTGATGGCATTGTTTCAGTGACACCATGGATGGCGAGGTGGAAACATAAATTGTGGACTTTTAATATGTAGATTGATGCTTCTCTGGTCCGCAACCCCAACCTTACTTTGTGATATTACAGTGTAATACTACATTCTGAATGCTCTTTCCTCGATAGTGTTTATATTGGTTGTACAATATCAATATGAAAAAGAAGCTATTTTAGGTTATTTTACACTCATAATTTTGGAAATTAAATACTTGATGTATATAAATTGCTGTGCTTGTGCTACACCCAGAGCACAGCAAAGAAAGAGCTTTTCATGTCTGTGTTAAAGTGGCAACCATCATTTTAAAAGTAGGTTATTTCGGTATTGCTTATTATGTGAGTAAAATGTACATTAAAACTCATTGAATGAAGGGGCTTTGTAGTGTTCCATTACAATGACAAATGAACGCCTTTGCATTCCTGAATTGCATTAATAATACATACAGCCTATGATATGAGCGACTCTTATATTACTGTTTTACGCTTGTACTGCATGGTCGTTGCACCACTGCCCCACACCCACCTGCCCAGCACTGGCCTCACAGAGCAAGATGCAGGGCTACAATATTGCAAACACAGGCACATCACCTCTTTGCATCCAGACCGTGTCCCCATACTGGCACGAAGAGTTGCATGCACCCGAGATACTTTTATCCCGGGAGGATAGCTCAAGCGGCAACGTGCTCGTCTTGGCAGCAAGACAACATGAAGCAACACAGGTTCGATACCTGGGTCCGCGCTTAGAAACCTCTGGGTATTTAAGCGCATTATAAATTCGCAACTAAGACCAAAAAAAACAATGATGCAATTAAAAAACAAACAATTCATGTAACAGCGCTTCGATGCCCGCGGGCTGTGTGAGCGCTTCCAAAATGCAAAAATGTATATAAAATAACCACTCAAGCACAACTTTGTAAGTGCCGTCTGTATCCTACCAGCCCAATCAATCAATCAACCCCAACTCTGTACAGCACATGTGCTGAGGAGGAGGCATGTGTGATCACCCAACTTTCGGCCTGGGAACTGATAAGCAACACATGTTGCTTTTAAGGCCGAGCCGCAAGGGCTTGCAAAGACCCCACAGTGGCCTTACTTTGAATGCACTGCTGCTGACTGCAGGAATTGGAGAGTCTGATGATTTAAAAGGTTTCACTTTGTTTTATGTGTACCGTATGTACTTTTTTTACAATGATTAAAATGATGACAATGTTGTTTTGAAGTCAGACTGGCGCCCCCCAGAGCCTGGCACCTCAGGCAGCTGCCTGCACTGCCTGATGCAAAGACCGGCCCTGGCTAACCACTTAACGGGACTGAAGCATGGGAGAGTCACGCTGAGACTGCATTCATCAGCGCGCCCCCTGGTGGCCTCCTCTAGACACCTCTTTATGATTGGGTAATGCTCTACCCCAGACTGCGCCTGTCATTGTAGAAAAGAGACTTAACCACCGAAGGCCCTGATTGCTGAGAGCGGAACTATTGGCTTATGATATATGATATGATATGGCATTTATAACGCGCCTATGCACAAGTGTTTTAAGGCGAGACTAGGCAAGGGAGGGGGAACAGAGAGAAGACAGAGACAACAATCTTACTAGGCCAGGTGACATTGAGATCAAGTGGAGGGGAGAGGGAAGGGGAAAAGTGTGAGGTGAAAGCGGCAGGGGCAGCGCAGTACGTAGGAGAAACAGTAAAATAAAGAAAAACAATAAATAAGAAGTGCGGCCAGTTGGTGGCAAGTGCAAGGGTAAGTGCAGACATCAAGTGTCAAGTGCTGGTAGGGGGCTGTAGGGATACAGAAACAGCCCCCGAGTGCAAAGGTTCCCAGGGGGCAATGCAGGTGTGCAACTGGCGGGGAGAGGACCTGGACCCGAGAACAGAGGGTAGCCTGGTGACCAGTGCAGTTTCAGTGTCAGCCAGGAGTTCTGCAGGGAAGAGGAGCTGGGAAAGCTCAAGCGTGTGCTGTGCTCCAGACTCCTACCTTATCCCGTGCTTAAAACGTGGGGAAGGGACACCCAGAATACACCATGCCTGACTTATTATTTGTGAACACTTCCTTCTTTCTAATGAACATTATCCCTCACTTATTTTGTTTCTAGAGCTAGGATTGGCAATAGGTTTTTCTTAGTATAGGCCCTTTTTATTTGACAAGACACCACTAGGACTGCCTTATTGTTTGAGGGTCGAAGCGTTCTCCCATCTTAGATTTAGGCTTAGTTTAGGCGTTTTTCCAACCTACCTATACAGTTTAATGAACACCTGTGAACTGTGATCACTTGTCTGTCTTTACTGTTGCCACCATGAGTTCCTTACAATAGTTGTTAGCAATGGAAAATTAGCCTCAGGGATTAGGGACAATCTCCCCTCTTCTATGAAAACTATCCATCTAAGAATTCTGGACTGTGAGTCCAAACCCACTTGCACATTTATAATATCTTGTCTCAATCTGCATGATTATCCATTTCAATTATGATTTGCTGTTTACTTCGCTCTATCTGTTCCCTAGACTAATTCAGACTAGCCTGGCTAGTGTCAAACGCCCTCGTTTTGGAAGCTAGCAATTCTTTCTGATTTTGTAGCTCCTTCTGCAATGTGTCTTTCTTTCTGGTAAATCTGTGTTTCATCTGCTGACTCCTGACTAACTTAACAGACTTTAAGGTAAATGCCTCAAGAACTGAAACGTTTCCAGTCTGTCAAGCTTGTCAGTGGAGATTTTCAGACAAACAGTTTTTCTGGGCTAAAGGACAGGTTCAAGCACTTGTGAGGTGTTTCTCACGAGAGATACTTCACACAGCCCAGAAAATGTGTGTGTCAATTGATAGATATTAAGTCACTGTGCAAGCCGTAGGCTAAACTCATTGTGACTTCATGGACGAATAATGCCAGCTATTTAAATCTTCATGGATGGAAAATAAGCAAAATTGAAATGCTGCTGCTGCCGAAACTGCTTAATACCTAATCAACATGCTCTTGCTACCACTTGCATCGAAAGTCATGAAAGAGTTTACACAAAATGCTAAACAATTTTCTGTAGTTTGGGGGTGATACAGGCCCATTCAAAAACCCTTGAGTGTACTACAGCATGCGATGCAGTTGGGATGGCTTTGCTTTTCTTAATATTAAAGAAATCATAGCTTTTGTACATTTTTTATTTTATTTATTTGTTTTGGTTTGTTATAACCCTTTACAAAAATTCAACAATAATATACAATCCGATAGCAAATAAAATCTAAAAAGAAGACAATCACTCCGTTCTTAAGCTAAACACAAGAATCACCGATGACACATAAATTACAATTTCACAAACAAAGAGAAAAGATACAAGTCCATAAAACAACGAAGAAAAACTTTGACTCAATTTTCATACTAAAAACATAACAATCACAAATATCAAAAACAATGTTTAACACAGATCACAAACGTTTCTCAGAAAAGAGGTTACACATATACTTAAAGTAATAGAATTCTCATGCAACATTCTATTCCAAATGAATTCCCTATTAACTGTTTCAGTTGATTGTACAAATTGTGCAAAAGAAGCAATCCTTTGGCTTTTGAGTGCTGAACAGATGAACAATATATTTTGGAGTGATTCAACAACCCCCTCAACGTTAAAAAATCAACACCATTGCCATTCTTCTGAACATTGTTTTCTGATACACTTAATTTGATTTGTTTGGATCACATTAAAACTAAAATACATAAAATCTTTACATAGCCTCTTGCATGGATATTTAGTTAAATATCCTTCCATAAAAGGTGACCATTTCCATGTCGAACAAGCCTGCTTGTACAGTTTAGACTCTAGGATTCTATTCATTGTATTTTGCCAATCAAAGCCTATCAGACTTTCTTTGATTTTGGTTGGTCTATTGAGCAGTGTTGTGACAGACATGCCTAGGTTACTCAGGCATATAGTCATCTCGTTGTTCAAAGTATTAATGAAAGGATTAATGATTTCTTTGCCTGCACATGCGTAAAGTTCCCACTCATTGGCCATTTTGCATTTTCTCCACAGACACGTTCTTTTCCAAATTAACAAAGTTGAAAGGGATTGTAGGCCTAGTTCGTACTTTATAAGTTCATTATGTAACAAGTCAAGCCTACATATCCCACCAAAATGAGTCCATAACCTCCCTCGCAGTTTGGAGTTTCCACCCACTCTGGCTTGAGTGCCTATATTAGAGTATATCACATCCTCGGTCAACCGTTCAACCGAGCAATCGGCATTCATGTACCAGCAACAACGAGCTGCCCACCTGGGTTTGCTTGAATCCATACTTCAATAAAGTCCCCTAAACTGGTTAACTCATTCTCCAACAGTGAGTCGGAATGCTCACTGGGATTCCAGTATACATTCACGATAAGTAGTGATACAACTGCTACTTTGTCCCCAACTATGAAAGACACCACCAGAAAGAAGTTTGAAAAAAAACATTCCCCTGTTTTACACAACAAATTAGAGACTTTCGCTGCTATGATAAGTCCGCCCTTAGGGCGTCCCTTGTTGCTGCCTTGCGCAGAAAGTACAGACATGTTATAACCTTCCCAACACAATTTTTCTCTTGCCCAAGACTCTTGAATAGGAATAAAATCAAACCGTGCCAAATCCAGCATCAAATTCTCATTGTTCAACAGGTTATAACATTGTCTCGAATTCCAATTTACCAACTTTAAACAACTTTGAGAGCTAGAGTGGTTTACCCCATTTTTTCAGTGTGTCAATTGACTCACGCAGAGACAGAGCCAACCATCTCCAGTTCTGTTTTTCAGGGTTGGAGTCTTGAATACAATTCGACCTTTCATTAATTGCCTCTTTGTAACCTCGTTCGTTATTCACTGTACCTTGTGTGTTAATCAGGGTAGTGGGACTCGTAAAATTGTGTTAAAAAATATCAAAACCTCTACACTGTAGTTCTTCAGCTTCTTTCAACAGCATTACTTTCTCTGTTTTCGTGGATTGGTGAAAACGCAACACACTTGCTGAACTTGATGATTTTTGAGAAGGGATCGGGTAGTCTGTCTACTCACTATAGAAAAATCACTGCCAATATCCTTGATACCTCACCCATTTCTTCATGTTATCTTAGAGTAAACGGATGGAAATGCAGACAGAGGGAAATGCATTTACTTCTCGAGGAATCAAGCTAATAGAATAAACCTGCTATTGCGCACAGCAACTGATCAGGAAATTGGAGATCATGGCAGAGCGCCGGAATCTGAAAGATCAAATATGTGCAAGAAGGAAGTAGACATTAACGTTTTAAATACACGCTCAGTGCCCTTAAATACCTGCCAAAATGACAGTTCTCATCACTGTTCACCAATCTATTCTGTGTACTGTTTTTTCTGTGCTGAACACTGACATACCTGAGTCTCCAGGATTGTATCAGCTCTGTGTGTCCCTCTCACTGTGTACTCACTGTTCACTAGTGTAGGGAAGGCATGGTATCGCAAGTATCACACTGACACAATGGATACAATTAGTAAAACCTTTATTGAAAAATGTTGGGGTCGGAGAAACTCATATTTTGCCCTATAACTAAGATGGGAGTAGTCTCGACAATCACACTATAAACAATCCGTCAAATCAAAATGTCCTATGCTAACACAAACCTAATGCCTGCCCTATCTCTTGTACAAAAAGTGTAAAAAGGAGAAATGTATGCAAAGGAAAAATCAGTGTTCAAAAGAAGGAAGGTAGTTGAATCAGCTATCCTACTCACGTTAAACCTCATGGAGTAAAGTTATCCTTGCAAGCAGGATGACCCACTCTGCCTCGGGTTCTTAACACTGTAACCAGTTCCGAATTGTGGATTGAGACCCACTTTGCCATCCACGTTAAAGTCTCTTCATTGACTTTCAAAATTGTATTGCAACGTAAAGTTCACAAAGGTCCCCCTCTGTTTGGCTCAGACCTTACAGCACACAGATTGCATAGGTCCCCCTCTGTCGAGCTCCGACCTCTCACGTCACAGTGTAATCTAAAAAACAAGCACACCACTGTGTATCTGGAGAGCAGTGAAAGGAGTTTTGTGGTGGCATTGGTAGCCCTAGGGGAATGAAATAGCTCTGATTCAATTATTCGTGATTTGGTAGAGTCTACAAGAGACAACACCCTGTACGTTTGTACTTCCTCCAACAATGAGATATTGGGGATTATGTCTCTCACTCCAGCCACTTGTGTAGCAAGGCATATCTGGCATAGTGCTTCTGTCCTGATGAAGGTTGGATATCATTTGACGTGTTCAGACAGACACACCTGTATTTAAGAAAGGGTGTATGAACTTTTTGTTAGTTGATTTTGGCAGATGGGTATATTAATGAAAATACCATGTATTGACTTAGAGAGAGAGAGGCCGTAGGTTGAAAGTGTAAATGCGTATGAGCTGTGGAGTAAATGAATGTGAGATTGTCTATATATGTGTTGTGCATTTTAGAAATTGATAATGAAATAAAATTATTTTTGTAAAGAATTAGAAAAACATTTTTCTTGGTCATACTTGATCTATTGGTCCATATTCCTATTGTATACTGAGGGTTCACTAAGGGACACACTACGGTTGAGGTAGGAACAACTATTGCTTCATGTGTTTTACTATCATACTGATTGCTTGGAATAACTACCTTTGGACGAATGCTAGCGTTGTCAAAGAACTGGTCTAACAATTCCAAGCATATTTTAGAATTGTGAGAAAATCAAACAATTTTGGAAGATGTCCTTGGGAGAACTGATTGTTCATGGGCACACCTTTTGAGTGAATACCTTTATACTTTGTATTGGGGTTGTTTCTCACTGTCTTCCAACTGTCTTTTTATTGTACAAACAATAGGGTTACAGAGCACAGATCACACCAAGGGAACACATTTAGAGAAACTGGTAAAGTAGTTATGGGCTGAACTTTGAGGAATGTTTACTGGGTATGCTTATCAGGAAGGGAGCTGGCATCTTTCTTGAGGAAGGGAATGCTGACAGATTATAAATTGGTGTGTGGGAGGTTTAAAGATGTATTCATGACATGTGACCAATTTGTCATATATTTTTGTCCTGGTTTTCGCCCTCCTCCACCTCTGTCCTGTCTTTAGTTTGTGTGCAGGTTTTTGATGTGGAAGGTCATGCTACTTATAGAGTAATAATAATTCATGACAACAGCGAGTTTAGTGTTCATTATTTAGCTGTTTTAATTGGGCAAATATCTTATTTTATCATGCATGTTATCTACATAAAATGTCTTGCAAAATGGCATAATAAAATCTTGTTATCAAAACCTATGTGGCATGTTCTGTATTAACTCCTCGTTCCGCAAACGATGCTCCTGCTTATAGCACAATACCTGGAGCTTGTAGCTCCTAGTCAACAAATACTAATTTAGATGCCTTTTGAACGATTTATGGTTATTAGTATAGAGCAGCTTGGTGGATGCTGTAGTCTACCGGTGATATTTATGAGTCACCCTTTCACTTATGCTATTGAAATGGGTCTTGGATTAGCACTGTTAGCCCTGCGACTAAATGTCGTAGTAAAAGCGCAAACTCCAGCACTCCCAGCCCTGAGTCATGCAAATATTAATTTGCAATAACACAGAGGCACTGCAATCATTCTGCACTTAGTTTATCTTTCGTGACAATGGCACACTATTAAGTTTAAACATATACATCATTCAAAACACAATGTCCAGGTGAATTTTTAAGAAAAAAACATATTTCCTTTTTTACAGTTTTAGCTGGATTTCATTTGTTAAATCAATTTAAATATTATCACCTCAATTCCTAGATCCAAATTAATTCAAATGCACAGGTTGTGAACAATTTCTGAAAAACACCCACCTAAGACACATTTTTTAATATGTAAATACATTGCTAACAGTCTTTATCAAATCATGCCAATTTAATCAACCCAGCCTGAACACATTTCCACAAGCAGGTTCAGGATCTAAATATTGTCCCTCCGACTTTGTTATATATTGAATAACTATCCGTTCATCAACATCAACTTTTATTCAGTCTTTCATATCCCTCCACCATTTATATTTTTACGAAATCATCAGAAAATTATGAATTAAATAATGAAAGAAAATTTGAAAAAAAGACAAATAAGAAAATAATTCGATTTTTGAGTTCTCAAATTAATGTACGTGTACATATATGTCCTCGGTGTTTGGATTTAAACAGTTATAGTAATGTTGTACTGTCATATCTTTTGGTCAATAAGAACTATAAAATCATTTGATAACTTATGCTCAATAAAACATAGTGTCTCTGTATTAGGGATGAACGTTAAGATCACTGTACAGCCTGTTAATTTGCTTGGTATTGAACATCTATTATTCTGTTGATATACCAAAAAAGGAAAAGAGAAAAGGGGGAATTCATTCAAACACCAATATACTTTATTTTATTTATTTATATATGTTATATATGTTTATTAAAATGTATTTGCCTTGAGCTTTATTATTATTTCTGCTCTTTGTCAATTGTTTGGTCTTCGTGTTAGTTGGTCATTTGCTATTTTTTTATGCAAATCACTTTTTAGACTGGCATTTCATATCTTTCTTAAAGATCTTGTTGACTGTTTTTAAATCACTGCAAGTAAATAAGCATTAGCGTAATGCATGATGTTTTTTTTTAGCATGTGAGCGATTGTTATCCATATTGTATTCAACTGTTCTTACTGTAAAATTAAATAAAAGTCTTACCTCTCCATTTCTTTCGGAGAGATTCTACCCTAGCAGCATGATAACTGTGGGGTTTCTTGTCGTCCTGTGAGCACGTAGCACCATTTTCTTTGTTAGTTAAATATCATGACGTTGGTTGTAAAAATTGGAGAGGGATTTAACAGATTTCTCTAATGGTCTACCACAGTGGCCATCTTTGAATATTCATATTAACTTCAAACATTATATTCATCTTTCTAAATGTACACCAAAACTGCTTGTTGAATTGGTTAAAACGTATCTTATTGCAGTGACACTATCTTTATTCATTAGGCAAAAATAACCTCACCTTGGTGTTATTGCTGCATTTCCCTTTGGCTCTTCTCTGGTTCAACAATACGTTATTGTGCATTGTTCTATATTTACATAAGAATACATAGTTGGAATTACATTTGACTTGTCTTGTTTATCAATACCACATAATGAATTACACTCAACTCAGAGATTGGTATGATTGACACAAGATCCAAAAAGTGATAATCAGAAATGCAGTTAGGCAAACCAAAAAAGGGCTTCCACAGAATACTTGGCGAGTAAGAAATGGTGTCCAGTGTGTACGTACAGAATTGAGGTGGCAAGTATTTATAGTTGGCTAGTAGCTTGCAACTTTCATTTTTCCCTCCTGACTCTAGCATGCATAGTAAAAAGATCTATGTTGGAAGCATAATAAGACAATTACAGAAATCCGACTCTGCAGCATAGACAACATTAACAGTTACTCATGAGATGGAAATAGAGAAAGCTTAGTACGTCAGCAAGAAGCCAAGAGAATTTAAAATTTGGAGTACCATCTTGGGCTTAAACAAAGATCATGAATTAAACTCTTTTTATCATGCAAAAGCATTAACTATGAATCGTAATAGAATACAATACGAAGTAATATAGAACTGAGTTACAGAATGTAGATAATAGATCTATGGTTTACATGAATAAGCGTAGACTTAACCACCAATGTTTAGATGGGTCTAATAAATTGTACTGAGTAGTAATGTCAAACGTATGTAAATATCATTAGCACAAATACTGATAAGCAAAGAATTTTGAGGTCTGCTCCTAACGTTGAAATATTAGAAAATAAATAAACATGATTTACAAAGTGACAATGTCGAATCATAGAGATGACTATTAAGGACTTCTTAATAAAACAAGTGGTCCTTCTTTTATTTTCATTAAGAAGTAAGACAATTTTACTGTCAACTTCATTAGAGTCAATTGTAGACGAGGTAAAAATGAAAAATACATCAATCCTACCAATCACTGAGAGCAAATATGTGGTATCGATAAACAAGAGTCAAATCTAACTATAGAACAATGCAAATAAAATATTATGAAACCAGAGAAGACACTAAGGGAAAATGTAGCAATAACACCAAGGTTGAACTTTTTTTTAACTAATGAATGAAGCTATTATCAATGCAATAAGATAATTTGTGAAAGAAATAGGTTGTTTAGGTGTAATTTTAGAAAGATTAATATAATGTTTGAGGCTATTATGAACTTTCAAACGTGGAGACCATTAGAAAAATCAGATGTGTTTTTTAAAATGTTTACCAAACGAGGTAATAATATTTAACTAACAAGCAAAATGGCGCCAGGTGCTCACAAGATGCCAGGAAACCACATGGTTATAATGCAGCTAGGGTGGAATCCCTCCATGAGAAATTATTTTTTTGATTTTTTTGATTATTTGCTTGTAGTGATTTAAAAACACTCAGAGAAATCTGGAAGAAAGATATGAAAACTAAACAATTGACAAAGCAGAAATAATAATAAATCTGATGGCAAGTACAGTTTGATGAAGATATATTAATAAATTAAAGTTTGATGAAGATATATTAATAAATTAAAGTATGTTTTAAGCACGCTTGGACTAACTTTAGGAAGATTGATATTTGAATGAATTCCCTTTTTTTTCTCTCCTCCTTTTTTGGTATATGAACAGAATAATAATACTCCTACGTCCCGTCCCCTTTCCTCCATACTTATGGGACATCTCTCCGTCCTGTGGGACGGGACCGGAGCGCTTTGTAAAAAGCATCAAAGCATCCAAAATTTTGCATAAATGTTGTCCTTCCTCTCTTTCTGCGTGGGGCACGGCACGCGGCCGTAACCCCGCTCATCTCGGCTCCACTCCGCGCATTGCCCATCAGTCCTTTTCTCCGCTCGTTCGGGACTGGACGAACTTGCATCCGTGGAAGATTTTCTTCCCTTTTTTCCTCTCTGGCTCTCACTAGCGATCGTGTACTAGTCTGTCTGTCGTTCAAACTAGACTTTCCAGATTGTTCATCGTGTCAACAACGCTTTGCGAGGGCGGACCCCCATCCTCTTTGTCTCGAGTGTTTGGGTCCGGATCACCGTTGGGACTCCTGTTTTTACTGTGATTCCCTTTCGGTCCGGGCACTTCAACAACGGTTGGAGCGGTGGGCGGAGGTTTTTCAACTGACATTTTCAGGCGTATATCGACAAAAAAAAGAAACGCCCAGTGAGTTTTTTACTTTTCAGAGCACCCTGGCTGGGGGACCCCTTCCCGGGTTCTTCCCGAGCCGGGAGGAGGGTTAATTGCTCTATCACTGGGGATTGCCCCGAGGTGCCTTCTGGGCCTAATAATCGTACCAGAGTTTTCTCCGAGGATCACCGTAAGGGGCCTGTGGATACCGGAGTACACTCCGAGGCCCCTCCTGTGGGGGCTGCTTGTAGACCCAGTTCTACTGAGTCGTGGGGTACCAGAGCTTGCTCTGATGCCTCTTTATCGGCTTCCCTCAAAAATAAAACCAGGGCATGCCCTGAGGCCTTGGCTGGGCTTGGTGTTACCGAATGGATGTTCGAGGCCCGCGCTAGCAAGGCTGTTACTGGACCTGGGTCCGAGGACCCTCGTACAGAGGCTAAGGTTACCGACATTTCTGAGAGGCCTGGCAAGGCCTTATCGGTGAAAGTCGTTTCTCACCGTTCCCGCTCTTGTGGCGACGTCAGAACTGTTGAGGGGGCAAAGAAGGAAAGTTCTTCCTTTACCAGCAGCGCCGAGGTCCTTCCTGGGAAGGCTAATTTGGCTATTGGTATGTCGCAGAAACATTCCAGGCCCAATCTAGTACTGGCTCAGCCGTGGTTCCTTATGTTAAGGCTAAAGTTAAGACCCCTGATCCATCGACGGGGACCCCTGCCTCACTTCCTCTCGTGCCGCAGTTCTCCTCAGGTGATGACAAAATGGCGGCCGTTCCCGCCACGACCACGGCGCCATTTTGGGTGCTACCCCTACAACTACGTCATCGGCCTCAGGTGTAGGGCTTGGTTCAGTGGGTGAACATAGAATTCCTTGTGCGCAACCTTTTCATCCAGTTTACGACTGGAACGCACAGATGCCCCTTCCGCACAATGTTTCATTGCCTGCGGGGTCGGCAACTTTAATTTTTCTTGATACATCGGGAGATGGGCCTGTGTGGCAACCCTCCCCGCTGCGTCCCTGGAATTATCCTCCTCATGAGAGGCCTCCTCCGGTACCAAAACAGTCCCAGGAGGACGCCTTCTTGGGCAAATTTGAGACGTTCATGCGTACCGACCCCATGAGGGAATATTTCAAAGGGCTGTTTAGGGAGATATATCCGCCCGCGCCTCCGGCTCCACCCGCTCCTCTGGTGGCTCCGCCAGCGCCGCCCTTGCCTACGGTGCCTTCACCGACCCTTCCGCCATTGCCCCCATTGTCCCCTCTGGACAAGGCAGTGCCCGACACGGTTCAGCAGGATCCTGACCTGTCGGATGAGGCGCAGGGAGATCAGGACAATGAGGACCTGCCCCGCTCTATTAGAGCTTTTCATGACCGGGTACTGGACATGATGTGCTTTTTAGATGTTCCGGTGCCCGAGGCACCTGCTGCGCAGGAGTGCGTGCTTTCTGGGGCGTTCACCCTGTCTCCTTTGGAGCGTACCGGCCTGTTGTTGCAGAAGGGCGTCCTGGCCGTGGTCCGTAGGGTCTGGGAAAAGCTACACTCTGGACTTTTCGTCAATAAGAAAATTGACGCGCGATACAGGCTGCATTCTTCGGAAGAGGTGGCCCTGTAGTCTTGTCCGCCCCCTTCCTCCACAGTGGTGGCTGCGGCTACTTTACAGTCCAGGCCTGCAGCATCCTCTTCTACGACAGCTGCTCAGGTTCTGGGGAAGGAGGACAAGCTCCTTGACTCCCTTGGGAGGAAGATTTCGCTAACTCGGCCTTGGAGTTCCGGCAGGCCAATGCCGAACTAGTGTTAGCGGGGGCGAATATGAGGATGTGGAAAGGTCTGTCGGAGTTTGAGGCGTTCATTCTGGTCGAGAAGCTGGAAGACTTTAAGGCAGGATTATCCGATGCCAATGTCTTGGCCTAGGATCTCCTGGAGGCTGCGGCTCACCACGTAGACACTTCGGTTTGGGGCCTTATGCTGGGGGTTGATACCTCCCGACAGGCGTGGCTGCATGCCACCAAATTTTCAAAGGAAGTGCAGGACAAGGTGTTGGACCTTCCTTTTGACGGTTAGGAGCTCTTCCACTCTACAACGGATGTGGAGCTGACCAAGACTAAGGACAGCACCCAGACAGCGAAATCCTTGTCAGTCCTGGTTAAAACTCCCTTTAAGACCCAGAGGCCGTTATCGCAAAGTCGTCCCTCCTCTGGGTTCAGGGGATTCCTAGACCGGAAATCTCGTAGAGTGGATACCCCTTTGGGTAATAACCGCCGGAGGCAACAACGGACTTGGTTTTTCTCCCGCTCCTCAGCCTCCTCTTCCTCAGGTTCAGGTGGCAATACCACTGAAAAGCCTACAAAATTAGGATTCTCCGTGCTCGCACGAGACCCCGGTGGGAGGACGCATTGCATCTCATTGGGAGGCGTGGCAGACCATCACCAAAGACAGGTGGGTCTTGTCAGTCGCTCGGGCGGGCTTCCGCTTATATTTACCCCCTACCCCACCCTTCAACCCTCCTTTCCAACAATCGGGGTCGCCCTCCCTAAAAGCCGAGGTTCAGAAACTGCTGGACCTTAGAGCTGTGGAACCCGTTCCCTTCGGGGAACGAGGGGAGGGCTTCTATTCCCGGCTGTTTACGGGGCCCAAACCCAACCAGGCTGGCCTGCGCACCATCCCAGACCTTTCCCAGTCCAATCATTTCCTACCCCAAGAGAAATTCAAGATGATCACGCCCGGCCTGATACGGTCCTCCTTGCAGATGGGCGATTGGCTCAGCGTGGTGGACCTTCAGGATGCTTATATGCATATTCTGATCTGGAATCCACACAGGAGATATCTCTGTTTCTCTGTGGGAGGGGAGCACTTCCAGTTTTGAGTGCTTTCTTTTGGCCTCAGCTCAGCGCTGCGTGTCTTTACGAAGATGATGTCGGTGATCGCGGCCTATCTTCGTCTGCAGGGTATCCATGTGTATCTGTATTTGGATGACTGGCTGTTACGCAGCCCTTGCCCGTTGAAAGCAGCGTGCAACCTTCAGTCTCTCCTTCAGCTCCTGTTCCATCTTGGGTTGTCAGTGAACTGGCGGAAATCTTCCATGACTGTCTCGCAGGACTTGATTTTCCTGGGTTTTCCCTGGAACACGATCGACTGCAGAGTGTACCTGACCGGGGACAGAATGGCGGATCTGTTGGCCACGTGTCAGATGTTTGCGCAGTTGGAGAGCATGTTGGCCTGGTGGTTCCAGAGGCTTCTGGGCCTCATGGCCTCGTGCGTATTGGCTCTAATGGCTCTTCGGAGGTCTTGGAGTCAGGCTGTGGATCCGGACTCCAAGCTGATAATGATTCCGGCTTCCATGAGAGTGGACCTGGAGTGGTGGTCGTCTCTCAGCAACCTGTCGGTCGGTGCAGGGTTTCAGGACCCAGCCCCTATGGTGAAGGTCACGACGGACTCCTCCCTACTAGGGTGGGGTGCGACGTTGGATCTTCTTCAGGTCTCAGATCTCTGGTCGAGTCAGGACAAGCTCCTCCACAGAAATCATCTGGAGCTTCTGGCGATCTTCCTAGCGCTCAAGGCGTTCAGACTGATCATTGCCAACACGGTGGTCCGTATAGGCATGGACAATGTGGTGTTGATGTATTACATCAACAAGCAAGGGGGAATCAAGTCTCCCCCCCTCGTGGACCTGTCCATCCAGATTTGGAAGTGGGCTGTTCTTCATGGTGTCTGGCTGCTTGCAGTACACACCCCGGGCCAGTTGAATGTCACGGCAGATGCCCTCAGCCGGCGGACAATGGTCAGCTACGAGTGGGAATTGAAGGCGGAGGTCCTCTCATGGATTTTCCTGCATTGGGGCACACCGGAAGTGGACCTCTTCGCTACAATGGCAAACAAGAAGCTTCCTCTGTATGCCTCCAGAAGTGGGCTGGGAGCCTCCTCTCTGGGGGATGCTCTCGAGATTCCATGGCACAACATGAGGGCTTATGCTTTCCCGCCTCTGCCTCTAGTTCAACGGACAATTTGCAAATTGAAGAACTCAGTGAACTGTTCTCTTCTACTCATAGCCCCGTGGTGGCGGGCCAGGTTTTATGTCTCAGAACTTCAACACCTGTCGGTGTATCCGCCGATCGGGGGTCACCGGTAACCTGATCTTCTTCACCAGGGGGAACAGCAACTGTGGTACCCCTCCCCACAATCGTCAGCTTGGCGGCATGGTGTCTGAGTTCAAGTCTTTAGAACATCTTAACTTGTCTGCGGATAACATGCGTATTATCCAGGCAGCCAGAAAACCCTCGACTAGGTCCCAGTACAGAAGCAAATGGCTCAGGTTCTGTCATTGGTGTTTAAGTAAGCAGTTGGACCCTAGGGGGGCTACAATTGACACGGTACTGTCCTTTGTATCCTTCTTAGCAGAGTTGGGCGTTCACGTTCTGTCATGCAGAACTTATCTTTCAGCGGTTTCCGCTTCCTTTCTACGGACCAATGCTCTTACTCTCTGTGTAACCCAGTAGGTAAGAGGCATTTTGCAGGCTTGATGCGCCTTTATCCTCCGATTCGTAGTCCGCACCCAACGTAAGACCTAAATGTGGTCCTGACGGCGCTGTGCCATAAACCTTTCGAACCGATGGCCGCGGTGGACCTCAAGCACCTGTCATGGAAAGTGTCCTTTTTGGTCGCCGTTACTTCAGCAAAGCGGGTGAGTGAGCTCCAGGCTTTGTTGGTGGAGCATCCCTTCTTGGTCTTTCACAAGGATAAGGTGGTCCTTCGGACAAATCCTACTTTCCTGCCGAAGGTGGTATCTGAGTTCCATCTGAACCAGTCAATTTCGCTGCCGGTCTTTTTTCCGAACCCTGGTTCAGAGGCAGAAAGGGTTCTGCATTGTCTTGATGTTAGAAGGGCTCTTAAGTTCTATCTGCACAGGACATCTGAGCTTAGGAGCTCTTCTCAACTTTTTGTGACCTTTGGTAACCCAGAAGGTAAGCAGGCCTCTAAGGCGACTATTTCTCGAAGGATCGCTGCCTAAATTATGGATTCTTAAACTGTCCAAGGGCTGAAGCATCCTAAAGGTGTTCATGCACACCTGGTGCGGGGCAAGGCAGCCGCGGTTGCCTTTCAGAAATATGTCCCCTGGGAGACCATCGCAAAAGCTGCTACTTGGGCCTCCCATTCTGCCTTTTGCTAGCATTATTGGTTAGACATGAGCTCAAGATCTGATGCTCAGTTTGGTCAGGCTGTGCTGAAGAACCTGTTTCAGTAAGGGTTTTTTCCCATCCACCCATAGTTCCTGTAAGGAGTGCTTGGGAATCTCCCATAAGTATGGAGGAAAGGGGACGGGACGTAGGAGTATAACCAGGTCACTCACCGTAGAGACCATCTTACTCCTAGTCCATAGTCCCCTTTCCTCCATATGCCCGCCTGCCGTCCCCTCTAATAAGGGCCCTCTGTTATTGCTACGAGGTCTTGGACCTAGCGATAGAAAAGGACTGATGGGCGATGCGCAGGGCGGAGCCGACATGGGCAGGGTTACTGCCGTGTGCCAGGCCCCGTGCAGAAAGAGAGGAAGGACAACATTTTTGCAACATTTTGGATGCTTTTTACAAAGTGCTCCGGTCCCGTCCCACAGGACGGAGAGATGTCCCATAAGTATGGAGGAAAGGGGACTATGGACTAGGAGTAAGGTGGTCACTACGGTGAAGTAACCTGGTTAATCTTCAATACTGAGGAAATTAACAGGCTCTATGGTGATATCAAAGATCATTGCTAATATAGGTATACTATTTTTTATTGAGCAAAATGTATTAAATTCTTTTCTAGCTAGTATTGACCAAAACGTGTGATAGTTTGATATTACAATAATAATATTAATTTCACTCACCAAGGAAATACATTTATTTGAGTACTCAAAAATAGAATACATTTTATTTCTTTTTCCATTCTTTTTCCATTCTTTTTCGTTTTTTATTCAATTTATAATTTGCTAAGGATTTTGTAAGAAAATAAAATGATTGTGGAATATGAAAGGCTGAATAAAGGATGATGTTGATGAACGTATAGTTATTAATATGTAAGAAAGCCCTGAATAAGGTCACATACTGAGAGATCATATTGAGATCCTGAACCCGTTTAGTGAAGCATGTGTAGACGAAGTTGGTTAAGTTAGATGATTGTCAAAGGCTGTTTGAAATGGGCTAAGTTGGTTGTTAGGTAATTTTCTAAGACTGTTAGTAATGTATACATTTGAATATGTTTATCTTAAGTGTTTTTCTGAGATTGTTAGCAACATATGCATTTGGTTTGAGGAATAGAGATGATCATATTTAAATTGATGTAATGGATGAAATATATGTGAAATTGTATCTATGGAATTAAGGTTTTTTCCCTTTGAAGGGGGTACTTGGATCTTATATATTGATAGATGTATACTTTTAAACTTTATAGTGTGCCATTGTCATTAAAGATACACTAAGCGCAGAATCATAGTGTCTCTAGTTTGTTTATGTAGTACGTGTGTCACTAGCAGGTGAAGTCTTGAGTTAACAAGTAAGCAAGACAAGACAATCTATTTTGTTATAAATGCCAATAAATCTAGCACAACAGGCCCTCATTCACCTGAATACATTTATATTTATTTAGCCAATTTGTTTTTTAAAAACCATGCATGTAATCTCTTGATTTGTTTGTCTCCTCTTGACGTTGTTTTGTTTTTTTGCTCAGGTGGATGAAGTGATGCTGACTCTAAAGCAAGCTTTTAGCACTGCTGCTGCTCTGCAAAATGCCAAGACTCAAATCAAGCTGTGTGAAGCCTGCCCAATGCACGCCCTGCACAAACTCTGCGAACGCATCGAGGGTAGTACTCGCCATACTAATTATTTATCCTCGGTTCTTAGCCATCCGTTGCCACAAACATCCGTGACAATGTATCATAGTTGCCAACTCTGTTGGATTGGTCACATTTGCCCTAAAATGTGTATTATTTTCTATAAGAGTGCTTGGAGGAATGTTATGAAGCCACAGAAAAAATGTCCAGTTGCAAAGTTTGTATTGTTAGATAGATTTATACATCGTAACTTGTGCAATTTGTACAACTTATTGGCACTGATGGTAGTCTTGGTTAGCCAGTGCTTCTTCTTGTTCTCGCTACGGGGTAGGCACCAAACTTTATAGTGTTTTTATGGTATTGGATTGATCCCTTTATGTCAAAACCACTGATATAATTGCTAAAAATGTTTATACTGATAAGTGGCTAAATACCTCCCACATGTATCTCAGCAAACGCCTTTACCTGAAGTTTTATAAAGGCAGAGTAAAGCATCTCCTAATACCCTATTATGGTCACGTCTCCAATGCCGAGGATTCAGTGATGTGCTTTGCTTACATTTTTGCCCGTCACTGCCCTGCTGAAAAATACAGCTGTCTACACAACTAGATGTGCAGTTGAAACGTGTTGATGTTATTAAGCAGGGGGCAGACCCATTTGTTTTACATGGAAAGAACCTTTCAGGCTCTCATTGACAAGGATGCTTCTAAAGCACTTCTTAAAGTGGGCGTCCAATCAGGCAAAGTTGTTAGTGCACATTTCATTTAAATGTTCATATCTCATGGCCAACACTGCATGTGCTGGACTAGATTACCTAGCCCAAAATCTTCATTTTTAGGCAAGGGGAAGGGGCCTCATTAATAGCCAATGGGAAATTGTGTTGGATTTTTACATCTAATTTTAGTTTTAGAAGATATTTGTGATGATTATGGGATAAATAAAAGGGAGCAGATTTCAGGTTGAAAACACCTCTGCAAGTATATGTATATATGATCGGAGATCCTTTCATTCATGTTGACTGATGGAACCTGGGATAAACCGATTACTTAATTACCGATTAGAATAAAGTGACATCTCACTAAAGCTTGTCTTTTAGCTCCCTTCATTAGTTACATACGCCACACCTTTTTTAAAGGTTCTTTAAATCCTTACTCTTCTTTGGGTTGTGCCAGTCACTGCTCACGTCAGACTCCAAATATTGTTTTGTGGCTGCTTCAAGCAGGGTCGTAATTTAGGGGTCGGCAGAGGTTGCACTTGCGACCCCTGGGGTCTCCCTTTCTTTCGCTGTGGTCTCCCTTGCTACCCCTAAATAAAAAAAAATTGCACTTTTTTTTCTTTTTTTAAATTGAAGCTCCTGGACTTTGAGTAATGACCCTAAATAGGAATAACAAATAATTTGTCTTTCTGGAATTCTAAATAATAATTGCAAGACTCATTGGGCCTCATTATAACCCTGGCGCTCCCGTAATGAAGGGTGCCGGTACGGGACCGGCACCCTTCATTACAGGAGCGCCGATTACGAGGTTCCCTTTGCGGGACCCGCCAAGGACGCCTGATAAAACCAGGCGTCCTTGGCGGGTCCCGCGAGGGGAAGAGGGAGCTAATAACGGGCCGCTATTGACGGCGCCGTTATTAGCTCCCTCCCCCATTGAGCCCTATGGGGGCTCAAATGGGGATGGGTTCCTGCAAGGAGGAATTACTGGGTCCTCCAATGTCGGAATGACCCGGTAATTCCTCATTGCAGGAACCCGGTATTGGAGCCAGGTATGGAGGCAGCCATGGCGCTAAAAGCACCATGACTTTACCTCCATACTCCTAATGAGGGCGCTGTTATTAGCTCCCTCCCCATTCCCATTGAGCCCTAGGGGGGCTCAAATGGGAATGGGGATGAGTTCCTGCAAGGAGAAATTACCGGGTCCTCCAATGTCGGACTGACCCGTTAATTCCTCATTGCAGGAACCCGGTATTGGAGCCAGGTATGGAGGCAGCCATGGCGCTAAAAGCACCATGGGCCTCATTAGGACCCAGGCGGTAAGGGGTTTACGGCGGCGTAAACAGCGCCGACCCTTACCGCCTGATTCCGAGGTCCCTTAGCGCCATGGAGGTTTTAACACCTGCTTTTAGCAGGTGTTAAAATCCATGGCGCTAAGGGACCTTGATGTTAATTACGCCACCGTAATTTACAGTGGCGTAATTAACGCCTTCCCCACTCCCATTATGCCCTATGGGGCAAAAATGGGAATGGGGAAGGGTAAATGGGTTAATGGGGACTTACCGCCCCACTCACCTCGGAATGGGGCGGTAAGTCCGCCAACCACCATGGCGTAAACATAGTTTACGCCATGGTGGTAAAGGTACGACCCAGGCGGTAACTTACCGCCTGGGTCGTAATGAGGCCCCATGACTTTACCTCCATACTCGTAATGAGGGCGCTGTTATTAGCTCCCTCCCCATTCCCATTGAGCCCTAGAGGGGCTCAAATGGGAATGGGGATGGGTTCCTGCAAGGAGGAATTACCGGGTCCTCCAATGTCGGAATGACCTGGTAATTCCTCATTGCAGGAAACCGGTATTGGAGCCCGGTATGGAGGCAGCCATGGCGCTAATAGCACCATGGCTGCCTCCATACTCGTAATGAGGCCCATTGAAGGTTTCTTTCAGGCACGCTTCAGGGGGTGAGTCACTGATTTAGTCTTTGTTCCTAAACACCTCATATTAACAATGCAGACAAAATACTCAAAAAGCATTTAGAATAGAATAAGCATCCATTTCAAACTATGTATTTCGCTTTTCGCAAGTTGAAGTTATAGCATTTTTTTCTGCCGATACATATGGTGATCCATTCTTGTATGAAATGTATATCACATTACAGTGATATTGTAACCATATTTTTCATAGTGTACTTAGAAACAATGCTATGTGATGCCACTTTCTGTTTTGTCAAGTGGTAAACGGTTGTGTTACATCACTTCACGTGATGTCACTTCAGGGAAGTGGGTGTCAAATGACATCACTTGCTGTTATGTCATCAGTGGTCAAGGGTCATGTGATGTCACTTCCGCTACCGCTGGCATTTTGGTGAAATGACGTCCCTGGCTTCAAGCTCTTCTCGATTTCTCATCCCCTTTCAAGCACAGCCCTCAATCTTGATCCTTTAAAGATGCTTAGCCATGCTTGTTCGAGGCCTCAATGTAAATCTTTAATTAGGAAACACATTTAGCATTAACATTTAAATTCTAGAATAAACCCACCTTTTTCTTTGTGTATTCATTTAAAGTATTTTGTTGTCTTTTAAAGGCCTTTATCCACCAAGAGCCAAACTTGTAATCCAGCGACAACTTTCTTTGCTGACCGACAATGAACAAGCAGATATTTTTGAGCGTGTCCAGGTAATATGAATGGATATTTAATGTTACATCTTGCTTTATAAATGCATGTAGTACTTGAACGAAATCTGGATGTGTTTACCTCTCGCTCTTTGCAAGGGGAATGCTTAAATTTGCTGATTTATCATATTTCCAGATAAAAGAAGCACATTTTATAATGATTTTGTACTACCACCTGCTGCTGTCAGAAAATATGCAGCCACCCTTCCTTGACACTCACGTTCTTTATTTTATTTTGCCTTTTTAGCTAGTTCCTAGTATTCATGTTGTATTAGAGGATCCACATAAACAGGCTGAGAGAAATGTGCCATGTCTACCCATTGGCCTCTAAGTAGTATTATGTTTCGGGGGGTCAAGAAACCTACTCTAGTTACAGTCTCTATCCAGGGAACTGACCGAATATGTTTTGATGGTGTGATTTCTTGGGAAGTCAGGTGACGGCATCTAAGGGAAACCAGATATTGGTCATGAGCTGTCAAGAACAGCACAGTAGTAGGGGATGTCTCATTTCTGTGCTCGCAGTCCTCTGACTTCATGAAGCACCACCCACCAACAGATAAATGAGAAGGTTCCACCACTACTGTGTCTAGGAGCTAAGAGCGAACACTGTTGGTCCCTTGAACATCACACCCCTACAAGTCCTGATTAGTATAGCTCCACTGAAGTACAAAAGAAATACCCACACCTAATGAGACTACACGTTTAAAATTCCATATGGGACCTGGGAAGAGACATAGAGACGTTACCAAGGAAAAAGTGAGAAATCTAGTTAAAATAAGTATGTTTGTATTAAATTGACACTAGTTTATTATCCAGCATGGGGTCTTACATGGATTCACATGCTCATAAATATTCCCCGTCGTGAGGCTGGGAATCCTCGGTAATACTAAAGCAGTTTAGTTGTAAAGCTGAAAACTGCTGGTCACCTCTATAACCTATTGCTGTCCCTTTAGGTCATACTGCTCCAGCCAATGACATTCGTCCTTCTAAGTTCCAACACTGGTGGCCATCTTTAGATTTTTACCACACATTTTCGTGTTGGAAGTCCTCATGTTTTGCTCCTTGAAATTTCAGTAACTTTTCCTATGTTTGTGGGAAATTGTCTCAAATTTGTCATTCTTCAGTCACCGTTGGTGGAGACCCGTTGCAAGACGAGAACCAGTCCATCGTCAGATCTCCGCACTGTGTGAGGCGACAGGCCCAAGCTTGGACCTGTCTAAATGCACCTGGGTGGATGCCATGAGAAAAAGTCTCTTCAGGGCCTGCTTGAAATGCGGCCTGAAAAACATCTTTGTTGAGGATCAGCATCTCAAATGCATCTACTGCTTGCATCCAGACCACGACGTAGACAGATGTTCCATCTGCCAGGACGTCTCTTCCAAGATGCTCTTCCAAGACGTGAAAAGACCACCATCCAAGGTTAGCGGCGTGGATTGAGGAAGGTAGGGCTTCTGACTCTGCCTCTGTGTGCAGTCATGCCTCTTCCAGGGTTCGTAAGCCCAAAGAGTGTGCTCCCTCTGGCAAGAGGTCAAGATCCTTTGAGTACACTTCCTGTGGAAAGATACCAGAAAAGGCTAAGGCGTCTCACGCTTCCACTTCTTCATTGACGGGCACTTCGGCTGCAAAGCCTTTGTCTGCAAGGCAATGGTTGTCATCGCCCTCCCTTTCGATCGGTCGTTGACCGTCAAGCAGACAGGTGCTGTCTGCGAGGAAATCATTGACACCATCTGCAAAGCGCAAAGCGCAAAGCTAAGCCATCACAGACACTGTTGAGGGACCTGTTAGTGGCTACACTGTTGACAACCTCATCCACCAAGGCTGTTAACCTGTCAATGACTACCCCGTTGATGACTTCGTCCACTAAGACTGTCCTTCCGTCAGCGACTTTGATGTCGACGACTTCATCCAGGAAGACTGCTGCTTCATGATACCCTGATGGTTAAAGGGTACCATCAAGAGAAAGGGAAGAATCTAATTGTAACTCAACAGTAGACTCATGCTCAAAATGATGATTTTATGACTGAGGAACAATGAGAACCTGACAAGCTAGATAGGTTTCTTACAATGCATTATGTCAATAGCATGGAGGGTAAAGCTTCATTTAGGCCAGACATATGTGTATTAAGGCATTAATCCACCACGCTTCATTCAATTGAAGGACACATTGCTGGTTGGGGACAGTCCTCGCAATACCAATTATCCACCACTGTAGAACGTCCACTGTATGTTGGAATTCAATTAAATGCAGTACTAGGGGGGCTATGCTATTCTTGCATTAAATTCTGGATCAATGTTCCGCGATCCGTATGTCAGTTGCCTGGCCCACATACCATAGCCCACAAGGACATTGCCTCGCAGTTCTTTCCTTTTTTAATTAACATTTTATTGTAATTTAAAACACATACGAAACATATCATTGCAGCACAGTAAGTGACTTGACATTACATATTTCACTGATTCCAGGTACAGCAGAAATGAGGAAATTAAGTGCATCATGGTAAAAAACATAAATGCAGGAAAGATAGGTGATCCGATATACCCCAGAAGAGTCAACAGCCATCTTCCTCCCATCTGTGCCATATTTTCCGGAATTTAGTCAGGCACCCCCTTGCATTATATATCAGTCTTTCATACGACATACAGATGTCCATATCAGAAACCCGTTTGTGATCTTCGGGTGCCTCTGGCGTGTCCCATTTCATTGCGATATTCCTTTTAGGCAGGATAGCCCCGGTAGAGATCAGCAGTTTGTCCCAGCGATTATAAGAGTGGGAACGCCAGATTTCCAGCAAGAGAAGTTTAGGTTCCGCAGGCACGCGTTCCCCGACCACACCCGTCAGTTTATTCAGGATTTTGTCCCAGAAACACGAACCAGCGGACATTTCCATACAATATGGAAGAAAGAGCCTTCTGCCCGGTCACACCTCAAGCATTGCTCATGAGCCGCCCTGCCACATCTGAAGAGTAGTGTGCGAGACAGATACACCCTATGTAGGATCTCAAGTTGAATTAAGTGAAACGGGGAGGAGATTGGCACCACCCTTGGGGACATCAAGGCCTCCACCCAGACCTCCGGATCTATAGCCCCCATTTCCGACTCCCACTTGCCCCAGAGATTGACCAATCCCTGCAAGGAAAAGGAGGATAAGCATTGGTACATAACAGAGGCAGCTCTGCTGGTAATGCAGTGTGTGACAATGTTGGCCCCTAGAGGGAAACGGGGCCCTACCGCGTGTATATCGCCAAACTGGGTTTGCAATGCGTCGGTGACCTGGGTATGATGAAAGCATTTGGTCACTGGGAACCTACTAGCCTCCTGCAGGGTGGAAAAAGGGACCACTCCCCCATCGACCAGTACCTGACTCGGGGTTTCAATACTATGATGAACCCAAGTCCCGAACACCCCAATTTTATTGACTTCGGGCAAAAATGAAATTCACCACAAGGTTTGGGCCTGGGTCGGTCTCCCGCTTCAACCAACGTCACGAAGCTCCAGCCCCCAAACGCTGATCACATTTCTAGTTATTGCTGGTAGGGTATGGTCGCCGCCCCCACCGTACAGCAATTGGATAGGCGGGACCCCTTCCATCCACGCCAACTCAGCCCTGATATGGGGTAATGCAGGGTCCCCATGATATGATATGATATGATATGGCATTTGTAACGCGCCTATACACAAGTGTTTCAAGGCGCGACAGGTCATTAACATGACATGCAACCAATCATTAATCACTGACATTTGTGAGGCCCCGTAATAAAGTTCAATGTTGGGCAGCCCAATGCCCCCCTCCAATACTGAACGTTGTAACATGGACAGGGCAATCCTGGGTTGTTTTCCTGACCATATCAGATCTCTAAGGGCTCAGTCCATTTTTGCAAATTCTATCCGAGGGACCGGTAGAGGTACGTTCTGGAGGACATAGAGATACTTGGGCAACATAAGCATCTTGAATAATGCTGCCTTCCCCAACAGTGTTATGGGAAGCATGCGCCAATGCTTCACATCTTGTTGAAATTACTCCATGATCGGATATAGATTGTGAGAAAGAAAGTCAAGAGGGTCAAGCCCAATGTGGATCCCTAGGTAATGGAAGCCCATCCGCGAGTTCATGTAGGACTATCAGGGGGAACTGCCAAGTCCCCTCCCCCTCACCCCCTTCACTGGGAGCAATACTGATTTTTCCCAGTTAACCCTCAATCCGGTGATTATCGCAGTGTCTCGAAGACACTGGGTCACAATGGGGTAAGAAACCCTTGGGTTGCTCAAAAAGATCAATACATCATCTGCGTAGAGGGAGATCTTGTCCATAGGCCACCGGAAACCCTCCCACACCTTGTAAAAGCAAAGCTTTATGGCCAGTGGCTCGCCGGCAAATGTAAACAATAGGGGGGAAAGCGGGCACCCCTGACGGGTCCCCCGTCATAAGGGAAAAGATCGAGATATTACACTGTTTACTCTAACCGCGGCCTCTGGGGCCACATACAAAAGTCTAACCCAATTTACAATCCTGTCTCCAAATCCCATTCCCGCCAAAACTCCCCGAAGGTGCTCACAAAGGAGTCAAAGGCCTTTTCGAACTCTAATGCGAAGAGTGCTAGGGGCTCAGGAAGGGTCGAAACTGGTCTAACACCAGATAGAGGCATCTAATGTTCATGCGGGTGTATTTGTCAGGAGAATCCCACTGATCTGGGTATATTAGCATGGTGACCACCTGTAGCACCCGATTAGCCAGTACCTTGGCTAGTATCTTGGACTCCCCATTTGAGAGGAATGGGTTGGTCGGTCGGTAGGAGGAACACCAAGTGAGGGGCTTCTATTTTTTGGGAATAACCACTATGATGGTTGGTCTCAGGCCTGGGGGCAAACCTCCCATCTCCCTACTGTGGTGAAACAGATTATGCAGGTGTGGAACCATCAGGTCGCCCATGTTTTTCCACACCTACACAGGGAATCAGTTGGGGCCTGGGGTTTTCCCAGCCTGGAGCTGAGAGATGTCCTCCGTGATTTCCTCCTCAGTAACCTCTGCATTCAGGCTTATTGATTGTGCCGCAGTGAGGCGGGGGAGTACAACATTGGTGAAGGGGTCACGAGCGATTTGGTCGGGTCTCTCCGGAGCCTGATATAGCGTTTCATAACATTGTGCGAAGCATTCCACCATCTCAGAGTCTTCTGTGTGACTAGCTCTGTCTTCATCTATTATTTGTTTAACATGTCAGTTTCTCTCATCCCTCCGTTCCAACCAGGCCAACATTTTCCCCGCCTTGTCCTAGATGTCATAAATCCTATTCAACTCGTACCTGTGTGCCTGCCTGGCATTGTCCAGTTGAATATTGTGTAGTGTCTCCCGGGACATCAAAAGGAGTCTGTGTGTGACGGGCGAGTCTGACTGGAGAAATTCCTCCTCCTGGTTTTCAGCTATAATTTTGGCTTCGGGTACCCGCTGCAGCTGGGCCTGATGTTTCGCTGAGATCAAGGACACCAATTTGCCTCTAAGAACCGCCTTGTAGCCCTCCCAGAGGGTCACCAGGCTATCGACCCACCCAGTGGTAGTTGTGAAATAATCCTTGGTATTGGCTGCAATTCCTTCCAGAATATCTGTAAAGTCAAGATAGTCGTTTTTGAGATGCCATCTGGTCTGGCGTCTAGGCCTATTGGTTGCCATCTCAATAAGAAGTGGGGAATGATCAGAAACGCCCCTTGCCAGGAACCTGGCCGAAGTAATCAGATGTGCGTTCCACTGCGAAGGAAATAAATAATCCAGCCGAGACGTAGAGGCATGCACCTCGGAGTGAAAGGAATAACCCCTGGCATTGACACTGACAACCGTCCAAACATACCACAAATCAAGCGCATCAGCGAAGGTGTGTAACTTTGTGGGCGTCGCTGGGTCAGTGCCCCGTAAGTGAGTGCGATCCATAGCCAGGTCCATGACATCAAAGTCGCCTCCCAGTATCCATAATTCCGGTTGGCAGGAAAGGAATAGTTTTTGTATGACATTGAGGAGGTCCATGGATAACGGAGGAGGGGCGTAGACAGACAGGGTGCCAACCGTGGTCCCCCAAAGCTCCCCATATATAAAAAACCGGAGGGGCAACCTCTTATGAGCAAGTATCAGCACCCCTCGGGAACTCCACAAAAAGCCTGCATGTGTCTGATAGTTGGTTCGCCTGTAAAATTTACAGACGGAGCCTGCAAGGTGCATTTCAAGGAGGATAGCCACATTTGGAGGGCATTGGTTGAAGAACTGGAGAACCAAGCCCCGTTTTTACACAGGAGCATAGGCCGTGACGAACAGGACTGAACCGGCCGTGGCGTCGGGCCCCCACCCGAGCCACCCGGTGGGAGGCCGGCTGGCGAAATTAGTCAACTTGTGGGAGTCCATCTCCACCGACCGTTGGGCGTTAGATGCCCTGTCCCGCAGGCACAATCTGGAATTTCAGAGAAGGTGCCCCTGTATACCACCCGTGGCCAGGAAGGAAAACCACGTCCCACAACTACTTCTAGAGGTACGAGCGATGCTAAGAAAGGGAGCCATAGAACTCGTCCCAAAAAGGCTCTGGGGCTCCGGAGTGTACTCGTGGTACTTCCTCGTATGGAAGAAGACCGGCGGTTGGCAACCCATCTTGGACCGTCGTCGTCGAAACAAGTACATCAAGTCTCAGAAATTCCGGATGGTCACCCTCCAGCACGTGTTGGGACAGCTGGAGAAAGGCGACTTCCTATCGTCGCTGGACTTGGAGGATGCCTACTTACACATCCCCATTCTAAAGCGACATCGCAAATTCCTACGATTCGTGGTCCGGGGGCGGCACTATCAGTTCAAGGCCCTTCTTTTCGGATTGAAGTCGGTGCCAAGGGTATTCACCAAGTGCCTGGCACCAGTGGCGGCGCAGCTGCGCCTGCAGGGGATCCATGTCTACCCCTACCCGGACGATTGGCTCATCCAAGCAAAGTCAAGAGAACTCGCTGTCGATCACACTGCGAAGACCGTCCAACTGCTCATGGATCTGGGATTCTCTATCAACTTTGCGAAATCCCACTTGGTACAGTCGCAAGCCGTCTTGTT
This sequence comes from Ambystoma mexicanum, assembly GCF_040938575.1. Lineage (NCBI taxonomy): Eukaryota > Metazoa > Chordata > Amphibia > Caudata > Ambystomatidae > Ambystoma > Ambystoma mexicanum. The sequence continues at coordinate 317,271,115 of NC_090941.1, forward strand.
CCTGGGAGCCAGACTCGACACAGTGGCGCGATTGGCTTCACCGTCGGAGGAAAGGACGAAGGCCATCCTGGGCCAGGTATAACGGCTGTTGACCATGGACGTGGCCAGGTTCAGGTCCATCAAGTCCCTACTCGGCATGATGTCCTCGTGCATCTACCTCGTGCACCTATGCAGGCTGAGGATGTGACCACTGCAGGAGTTCCTCGATGCCCGTTGGATGCAAGCAGCGGGCAGTTTCGAAGACAGGATCTCACTCAACGAGACTTTCCGCGAAGCGATCCGGTGGTGGGGCACGCGCGCATCTGGTGGCGGGCATGGACTTCCAAACCCCGGCACATCAGGAAACGGTGACGACGGACGCCTCCCTGGAGGGATGGGGAGCGCACACCAGAGATCTCCGCGCAAGAGGCCTTTGATGTGTAGTGACCTCTCCTCCGGGAGCCAATATCCTGGAGCTCCGAGCCTTGTTCTGGGCCCTCAGGTCGTTCCTTCCATCCCTCAAGGACAAGGTGGTAAGGGTCTTTACCGACACCACCACGATGTTCTACATCCGAAAGCAGGGGGGCACGAGATCGCCAGCCCTATCCAAGGAAGCGGAGGATCTGTGGCACTGGGCCGCCGCCCAAGGGATGTTTCTGGTACCCTTCCATCTGGCAGGAATAAAGAACACCATCGCTGACTCACTCAGCAGAGAGCTGCGCTCGTGCCACGTGTGGGAGCTGCAGCAGGATCAAGTGGATCTCCTATTCTGACAATTGGGCAATCCCCAGATCGACCTATTCGCGACGGCAACGAACGCCAAGTGCCGGAGGTTCACCAGCAGGCTTCCCTAGCCGGGGAGCATGGGTGATGCCTTCTCATTCCCCTGGGACGGCCTGGTCCTGTATGCATTCCCACCGTTGCCGTTGCTGCTGCGACTCATGAGTCAACTCAGACGGTCCCCAGTGCAAGATGATCCAGTCGCACCCGCGTGGCCGAGGCAGATTTTGTTCCCGGACCTTCTGGACATGTCAGCGTCCCCCCCAGTCAAACTGCCGACGGACGCGGGTCTTCTCGCCAGAGAAGGAGGCGCCATCCTCCACCACGACCCTGGGTTGCTGAACCTGCAGGCCTGGCTCTTGCAGCACTAGAGTTCGGAGGGTACTATATCCCGGCGGACTGCAAGGAGGTGCTGCAAAGGCCAGGACGTCCTCGACTCTCAAGTGCTATGGACACAAATGGAAGAGGTTCTCTGTCTGGTGCCGTGCACAGGTGATTAACCCTCTGCGGATTACGGCCCCTCAAGTGCTGCCGTACTTGCTATCGCTGGCCAAGACGGGGCTGGCACAGGCCTCCATCAAGATCCATCTGGTGGCTATCTCCCGCTAAACCAGAACTCCGGGGCGGTCATCCCAATGGTTTCATCGCCTGGTGAAGGAGTTCATAAAAGGACTGTTCCGATCGTTCCCGCCGGTGAAGGCCCCGGCCCCGGCGTAGGAGCTCAACGTGGTGCTGACCAGGCTCATGGGGCCGCCATTCGAGCCGCTGCATTTGGCACCGTTGAAGTTCCTGTCGTGGAAGACATTGTTTCTTGTGGCCATCAATGCCGCACGACGAGTGGGAGAGATCCAGGCCCTCTCCTGTAAACATCCATACCTGACATTCCACAAGACGAGGGTGGTGCTGAGGACGCATCCCTCCTCCATGCGCAAGGTGCCGTTGGACTTCCATCTCAACGAGCCCTTGGTGTTACCTGTTTTCTTCCCGTCACCTTCCTCGCCGGCTGAGAGGACTTTGCACCCCCTGTATGTGGCTAGAGCGCTGAAGTTCTACGTGGACCACACGAAGAACCTTCGGAAGACATCACAGCTGTTTTTGAACTTTGGACCTGTGAACCAAGGGAAGGCCTTCTCGAAGGCTTCCATTTCCAGATGGCTCTCTGGCTGCATTATGCACTGTCACCGGTTGGCAAACCGGCCCTTGCCCGGCCGTCCGAGAGACCATTCGACCAGAGCGATCGCTGCTACCACAGCGTTCTTGTCTGGTGTGCCCATGCTGAACATCTGCAGGGCTGTTACGTGGAAGTCAACGCACACCTTCACTAGATTCTACTGCATCAACCGGGATTCCAGGGAGGAGTCCAGAGTTGGTCAGGCAGTGCTGCGCAACCTGTTCGCCTGAAGGTGGGCCTGGTGAGGAGGTAAGGGATGCTTAATGTTGAGTTGTTGAAATGCTTAATGTTGAGCCTTGCCACCTCCCGTGGTTGTGCATGTGTGTACTGCTATGTATTCTTGTATTCATGAGCATGTGAATCCATGCCAGACCACATGCTGGAGAAGGAACAAGTTACTTAACTGTAACTGTTGTTCTCCAGCATGGGTCTGGCATGGATTCACATGCGAACCCTCCCTCCTACCCCTTTGCGGCCCTACTTTCGGTCCTACTGCCACTTTACATGCTACCAAATCTGAAGATGGCTGCCAAAGGAGGGGCTTAGGTAGAGGGCAGTCATTGGCTGGGGTGGTATGACCTTGAGACCAGTGATTGGTTACTAGTAGAAACGAAACTGAAACTGATCTTTTTCTTTACCGAGGATTCCCAGCCTGACGAAGGGGAATATTCATGAGCATGTGAATCCATGCCAGACCCATGCTGGAGAACAACAGTTACAGGTAAGTAACTTGTTCCTTCTGTCAGGTTTTCATTGTTCCTCGGTCGATTTGATCATGCCATCATTTTGAGCATGAGTCTACAGTTGGGTTAGAATTAGATTCTTCCCTTTCTCTTTACAGTACCCTTTAACGATCTGGGTATTTTTTTGCATGCACTTCTCTATTGCACCTCGGCCATCATTTATCCAACATGGCGGCTATTTTCCCTCAAGCATTGGAGGCCGATTGGCACAGGCACGGCTTCTTGTGGATTTCTCCTGGCTCTAGCTTTACACCTTGCGAATGATAAATCCATCACAGGATCTGTCTCTCTACATACTAGTGTAGCATCATGTCCCTATATTTCTATTTACTTTGACTTCGCTGGCCTTATGAGCCGTAACTCATGACCGCCAGCCATTCGAAGATGGCGGTGACGTACCAAGTGGGATGCCCAGACCTTAGGCAAAGCCGTGAGGATGAGGTACGTGCAGGTCACGTCACTCACTCTCAGACACGTGATTTTCATAAGCTAGTGCGTTGGATTTACCATTCTGCTTTGGCTACAATTTCCTGTGATGTTGCACAAAGAGTGCAGGAATAGGGACTATGACTGATTTTCATCTGTTTTTCTTTTCCTTTTAAGCTCTTTGTGATGCAGTTTAAGGTCGCTTAGCACCATTACTGACTATCAGCTATGTGCTTTTTGAGACCGCGCCGCAGCTCTTGAAAACTGCCCAATATGGGTGGTTTCTCCTTTCAGTTTCCCACTGTATGGACTCAATGCAGATTCAATGCAAGCGCCTGTGCAAGGTAAGCTTGTGGGTTGGCTGTAGCTCTCTACTACGGATATAATTTTGTGTTATGTTTCACACAGAATGCAGCAATGCAGACTTTGACTAATTTCCCTTGGCTCTTCTTTTCTATTTGCTTTTAAAGCCCTTTGTGATGCAGCTCAAGGTGGTTCAACACTGTTTTACTGGTTTCTTCCTTTGAATGATTAACCACTTCAATAATGTAGGGCACGCTTCCTTTCCTCATGGGATACTAGATGTGATTGGGCCTGCATTTGTAACTAATGTGATCATGTCTAAACCATTCACAGTTGAATAAGGCCGCCATTGCAGTGCCATCTTTATGGAAACTAGGTGCCACTCTTGCTACATCATGGTTAACTATTACACATACCATGATTTAAGAATGATTGAATAGGGTATGTTTCATACTCTCTCTTTCTGTGTTTGAGTTACTCTTTTCATCTCATGGCACCTGTCCTCTCACTCTTTGGTGATCAGGCAGCTCTATTAGGAGTTTGCTCGTGCTGTGGTTTTTTGTGGTTAGTTCACTCACTTTTCTCTGGAGTCGGTGGGCTGGTGATGGCTATGACATCCATTCCTTATATAGCCTTTTAAATAAGTTCATATGTGCTTGTTCCCAGGGCGTTTTTGTTGGGTCCTGACGAAGGCAGAGTCATTTGCTCAACACACCGAAATGTATGGCATACTAAATGAGCAGCATATGAGTCTGCAAGGTCCGACAGAAACATTGGATCATCATTTGGAATACGTAATGAATCATTAGATCTATTTTCTGGTATACATTTGACTGTTGCTATATTGAGTGAACATTTCTCTTTTAAATTGTTTTGCTTTTGAGTTGGCTATAAGTGATGACTTTGACATCACCATTAGTGTTGCTTTGTTTGTCACACTTAATACACAGCACCACTTGAATTGGATGTTATGAATTGATGCATATGTACTAATCATTCCTGGAGGGACAATTTCATTGTTTCGCTATGTTTTCCCCAGTCCCCCTCAGAGTTGGGGACAGCCCTTTTGTATTAATTCTCTGCGTTGAGAGCCAGTAAGAGTGAGTGGGCTGGAATTCTACACGATTTGCCCCCTAACTGCAGGTCCCACCTTATATTGTCCATCGTCCCCATTCACCATATAAAGCCTGATTGATCGGGTTTATTAACGTCGGCATACATTTCTCCAATCTATTGCTAAATATTTTGGTAAAGTTCTTCGATTTCAAATTTAAAAGAGCTATGGGTCTATACCATGAGCACAGCTTATGGTTTTTCCATGATTTAGGAATGGGGGTTTCTTGGGCTTCTCTCATCGAGTCCTGAAGGACTCCTCCCTCTCTGATTGCATTGAAGACACTGGCCAGTGGTTTTGCTAGCAGCTGGCTAAGTGATTTATAAAAACTGTCTGTAAACTCGTCTGTGCCTGGCGACTTGTTCACTTTCAGTACTTTTATGGCCTGTAGTACATCTTGTGGATCTATTGGGGAATTGAGATATTCCCTGTTAGATGGGGACAGCTTTATTAAATCCACTGTGTCTAAACAAGAGACATGTTCCTCCTGTTTGGGACTCTCAGAAGTATACAAATTCTTATAAAAGTCTTTAAATAATTCCCTCTTATAGTTCTCGTCACCCCATTCTTTACCCTGGCTAACCACTGTTGTATGTATAAATGACTTTCTTGCATGCTGCCTCAACAAGTGCGCTAACAATTTACCCAGGACATTGCCTTGATCATAATCATTTTGTTGTAATCGAAGTAGGGTACATTCGGTTCTCTGGTTCCTTAATAGCCTCAGTTGGTTTTTGGATGTGGTGGTCTGTCTATACATTTGCCTATCAGGTGCCTCGTTTTATGCCTTTTCAGCTATTTTTAGCTCTTCTAGAAGCTGTGATTTGGTTTGACCATTGATGCGCTTTATAGCAGTCGTGCTGCCAATGATGCTGCCTCTAGCTGCTGCTTTCAAGGCGTCCCAGTGGGTGCTCTCGGCTGTGTCCTCTGAGCGATTATTACCAAGTAGTCTCAGAATGTTTGAGGTCCTCTAAACAGACTGCATCCCAAAGTATACCCAGGGGTAAGCGCCATTGGCGTGATCTTTGATGCCTCGCCCAGTCCCTGCATGAAACGTGTACCATACTATGATCGGTTAAGGTCATTGGCTCTATGTCTGATATTGAATTTAATTTATATTTTTTATATCGCGCTCCTACACAAGTGTGTCAGAGCGTGACAATGCAAGGGAGGGGAACAGGGGAGAACAAAACCAATGATCTTACTAGGGCCAGTGACATTGAGAACGCGCAAGTGCATGGGAAAGGGAAAAAAGGAAAAAGGGGAAAAGTGCATGGAAGGGGGTAGAAGTGGAAAGTGCAGAGCAGAGGAGAAACCGATAAATAATCATAAATAAATAAATGAAGCAAAAAAACAATGGTAGTGCAGCCAGCAAGTGGCAAGTGCTGTGTTTAGCAGACAGGGTATGACTGACAAGTGCAGAAGAGAAGGGGGTGGGGGATGGTATGGGTACAGATACAGACCCCAGTGCAAGCGGTGGCCCGGAGTCAGTTCAGGAGGGTGGCAAGGTGAGCAGGTACCTCGGCCCGGAGGACAGAGGGTGGCCAGGTGCACAGTGCTGAGAGAGAAACAGATCAACAGGGAAGAAGGGGGGGGGGCAGAAGCAAAGAGAAAGGTCATGAGGTGCTTCCGGAACCAGAGATGGTTCTCCTCAAGAGAACCTGTTGCATGCTTCCTGATGGCGCAAAGATGTAGTCCGTCTGAAATGTAGAATTCTGCACGTGTGAGGTGTAGGCCTTGTCCATTGGGTGTTGTGTGTACCAATGATCAACTAAGTTAAGATCCATCAGTAGGCTTTTCAGCTTTTGTGTGACTGACCTATTGCTGAATAGGTATATTCCTAAGTCCCGTCCCCTTTCCTCCATCATTGTGGCCGTCCCCCAAAATGGGGACGGTACAGGAACCTTTGCCAGCGAAAAATTGGGCTTCCCATTTTTAGTATAGTGCATGGAGACGTGACCTCGGGCGTGGGAACGCCCGCCCTCTGGCGCCCAGTCCCTTTTTCGACACAGACAGTGTCGGACCTGGCAACCAGCGCAGAGACTTTTTAAATTTCCACTTGCTCCCCATTTTAGTTTTTCAATCTTTTTTAAACTCCCTTCAGTGCCTCGCCTCCCCAGGCGCATGTCGGCTGCAGGAGGATTCACGAGATGTGCATCATGCGACTGCTTGTTCCCAGCCTCGGACCCCCATGCACTCTGTCTTGAGTGCCTGGGGCCTGACCACTGCTGAGACGCGTGTTTTGCTTGCAGCGTTCTCGGTCACAGGGCATTGAAGAATCGGTTGTCGCGGTGGAGGGAGAACATCCACACGTTTCCTCCACCCCACCTTAAGGACCTCTCGTCAAAACAAGGTCATCCCGTTGTTCAGCATGGCTCCTCAGCACTGCCACTCCTTCCCCGGGGTTCCCACGGACAAGGGTTCCTTGGATTCAGGTTCTGGCAGGCCTGGAGGCTACCGACTCCCAAAGCATGGGGCTCAGGAGCTCTCCCGGGCTGTCCTCGGAAGGACAATAAAGTGTGTCCTCTTCTTTGGGTTCATTGGATGCCACCTCCTACAGACAGTCATCAGCACAATCCAGCATGGCTACCGGCACAGGTGTCGGCATCCAGCCCACCAAAGCTCACTCAAAGGTCATGAGTCAGGGCGTTACGACTACCGGCCAGTCGGCCGAGGACTCAGCGCCTACCAGAGCGGTCTCTGAGGTTCACGCTCCTGCTTCAGGTGCAAGACCCAAGCTGTATCCTCCCATGTCCAAGGCCTCTTTTGGCTCAGGGGTTTTGCGCCCTCCCGCCCAGGGTGAGGCGCAAGGCTTCAAAATGAAGGAGAAGCACGTGGCAGAGCCTGCCAGGCCATCGGCCATTTTGGATTCAACTCAATAGCCCGCCCGTGCTCTCGCCCATTGAATGGGATTTGCAGGAAGATCCCAGTCCCCTTCCATCTGGCAGCAGCAGCAGTCTTTATGGTACAGGCATCTGGTCTCCTCAGATGTACATCTACCCATCACAGCCTTACGGCTACACGCCTCGGACGCCTCGGGAGCGGCGAACCAGCGCCTCGGAGGGCTGAGCACCTAGGGACCCGGCATCCAGCGAGGACCGCTTCTTCGAGCGCTTCTTCTGCCTCATGCATTCAGATGACGGGGCTCTTGAAGGATGTGATCCTGCAGGTGGTGCCGCCCTGGCCTCCTCTGGATCTGCCTCCCGTTTCTTCAGCGCTGCTGGTTCCAGTGCCGGTCCCTCAATCGGTCTAGGCCCTACTGGTTGTTCAGACCCCTCAAACTCCTCCTGTACCACCATCACCTCCCCTGAACAGCGGGTGGACCTGTCTTCGGCTTCAGACTTAGGGGGGACCTTGCTGGCACCTGTGTCCTAGGGCACATACTGCCCGCGGTCTACCAAAAAGGGGGAGGGGGGACGATGATGACCATGCCGCCCAGGACGATGAACCCTCAGCATTCATTAAGGCCTTTCATGACCGACCTTCAGGGTCTGGCAGAGTTCTCGGGGGCGGCCCTCTGTCAGAGGAAGCCCCCCAGGAGTCAGGAGTGCTAGCAGAGGTTTTGGGCAAACGCACCACGGTCCGTTCTGGCATCCCTCTCCAGGAGAATGTCCTGCAGATGGCGAGAAATGTCTGGGCTCCTGGCATCCCACCCGCAGCTGCATTCTTCAGTGGTGGCTGTAGGCTCACTATATCTCAGGAGGATAGCTCGGGGCAACATGCTCGCCCTGGAAGCAAGACAACACGGAGCAGCACAGGTTCGATCCCTGGGTCGGCGCTTAAAAACCTGTGGGTATTAGGCACGTTATACATAACCTATCATATCATGTTGTGTATTCTAAACCATCGTCTTCGTCTTCCCCACGGGAGCCAGCTCCAGTTGTCTCTCCAAGGAGGACGAGATCCTCGAGTCTTTGGGCAAACGCTGTTATGCCATTTCAGGACTGCATCTGCGGCAAGCCAATGCTGGCGCCCTCTTGGCCACGACTAACCAAAAGCTGTGGCAGGAGCTTGGGGAGTTTCTGCCCGTCCTACACGTGGAGAGACAAGCCTCCTTCAAGGCCTGTCTGGCGGATGCCCAGCCCACTGCGCAGGACCTCAAGGAGTCATCAGTCTCCCAAATCAACACAGCCAACAGAGGGCTGTACTTTGGTGTCGGGATGAGAAGGACGCCATGGATTCATGTCACTTCGTTCTCATCTGACGTGCAAGAGCGGATCTTAGATCTGCCCTTTGTGGGCATGGACCTCTTTCATTCATCAACCGATGTCGAGTTGACAAAGAAGAAAACCTCCACTAAAACCGCCAAGTCCATGGCCATACCTGACAAAAGCCTGGGCAGAAGTCCTTTATGCGGTCTCAGGGCAGGACCGAATTCAAGGCCAGGGAACACAACTCCCCAGTGGATTTTTTCCAGGACAGCTGGAAGCGTCTTTTCAAGAACCCCTGGATCCATAGTCTCCATGGGTTTCAGTCTTCCTCTTCCTTTTCCTCCACCATCCTCTCCTCCTCTTCGTCAGATCGGTTCCTCAGCTCTTTTACAGGAGGTCCTTTCTCTCTTGGAGATGCAGGCTGTAGAACCGGTTAATCACTCAGACAGGGGCTGCGGTTTCTACTCCCGGATGTTTGTGGTACCCAAGAAAAACAAGTCTGGCCTGATGGTTGTCCTGGACCTGTCATTTCTCAATCTGTCTTTACCGCTAGAACGCTTCAAGATGATTACTCCCGCGCACATAGCAGAGTTGCAGAGTGTCTGTGTGCAGGGGACTGGATGTGTTTCCTAGACCTCAAAGATGCGTACCTCCATGTCCCCATCTACCAGCCGCATTGGAAGTTTCTGCAGTTCACAATTATGTTGTAACACTTTCAGTACAAGGTGCTGCATTTCGGCCTGAACTCGGCCCTTTGTGTCTTCACAAAGTTGATGACCGCAGTGGCGGGTCTCCTCCGCTTGGAGGGCCATCACCTATACCCCTATCTGGATGCAGGTTGGTGTGGTGAACTCCTACCAGAATTTGGAGGATATTCTTCAATAGCTGGGGTTCTCCCTCAACCAGAGGAAGTCACATTTTTGCCCCTCTCGGGATCTGGTCTTCCTAGGGGTGCGCTGGAACACGGCTATTCGATGGGTGTTCCCCACACCGAGCGGATCCTCTCCCTTCATAAGGCGATTGGGCACATTCCGGCCATCTAGACCGCCTCAGCAAGGTGGTTCCAGCACCTTCTAGGCCTGATGGCCTCCTGCGTGCTCACTGTATAGCACGCTTGCGTCAAGATGAGGTGCCTCCAGCTCTACCTGGCGGCCAATTGCAATCATGAGACGGGTTCTCAGTCGAACAGGATCCCAATACCCCCACTCCTCTTGCCCGACCTTCGCTGGTGGCTGATGGACAGCAATGTTTCAGTGGGAGCTCCCTTCACCCGACTGGAGCCTACCCTGGTGGTGACGACAGACTCCTCTCTTTCGTGGTGGGGTGCTACTCTGGAGGGCTTTGTGATTCATGGCACTTGGTCCAGGGTGATAGCCCTCCTGCCTATCAATCTGCTCGAGCTCACGGCAGTGGTTCTGACCCTCAAAGCGTTTCTGCCCCCATCAGGGACAGGTCTGTTTTGATCAGGATGGACAATTCTACTACAATGTTTTATACCTGAACAATCAGGGTGGCACCCATTCACCCCTCCTCTGCATGGAGGCGGTATCAATTTGGGAATGGGCCCTGACGGAGGCGCTTTGGATTTCTGCATTCCACCGCCCGGGGGACAGAAATGTACAAGCAGATCAGCTGAGCCACTTGGGGTTTGACACCCACGAGTGGCAGTTGCACACCGACTCCTTGTTGCCCCTGTTCCAGCTTTGCGGGTTTGCGGACCTGGAAATGTTCGACACCCTTGGAATTCCAAGTGCCCCCAGTTTGCTTTGACAGGGTCGAGGTTTCTGGGAGACACCTTCCAGGTCTGTTGGCAAGGCCGCAAGTGTTGTGTTCCTGCCCCTACTCTAGCCTACCCTCTGCAAGTTCCGGGCTTCCGGGGGCTGCAGCCTCATCCTGATTGCCCCCGAATGACCTTCGAGAGCCTGATTTTCAGATCTGCTGCATTTGTGCTCCCACACCCGAGGCATTTGTGCTTCCGTGGGCTATGCTAAATTTAAAGGGGAAGCTCAATTTTTCGCTTTACAAGTTTCCGGTACTGTCCCCATGTTGGGGGCCGCCCACTAGGATGGAGGAAATGGGTCTATGGACTATGAGTACTCGAGTCTGTGCATGGGGATATAACGCACATCATTGGTCTTGTGAAAGGTACTAAAATAAATTAACATGAGTGGAAATAATAAATCTGTGACTGGATGAGCTACTCACTTTGACATACTCTTCTTCCCCACTTCCCTCCACCATTGAGTGTGAAGCAGTGATATAGGTTTCTGAGGTGATTAAACTTTCCTTCTACAGAAACTGCCCCATTACCCAGTTCAGTTGGGATATTGACTGTCCTGTGTGCAACCTCTGCAAACACCACGCTTGTAACCTGATCCCTTTTAAACAAGTAGCTCACATCTGCAGTACTGTTTTAATTATTACCAGGCTGAGGAAACAGAGCATCTTTCATACTCCCTGTGCCAGTGTCTATTTTTTCCGACTGTCTGGGTGATCAGGTGTTCCCTACAGTGTGTGAAGAACTCATGGTGGCAACAAGTAAGACGAACACAAGTGATTACAGTTCAGGGGTGTTTATTGAACAATGAATTCTGTATGCAGGTTGGAAAAACGCCTATTCTAAACCTAAATCTAAGATGGGAGCAAGCGTTGACAATCAAATGAAAAATAAGGCAGTCCTAGTGACGTTGTGTCAAATAAAAGGGCCTATACTAAGGAACCTGTTGCCAAACGTTACAACTAATACAAAAAGGGTGTGGGATAGTTCTCAAGAAAAGAAAGAAGTGTTCTCAAATAATATGTCAAGATGCGGTAGCCTGGGTCTTCCTTCCACACATTTTGAGTTTAGTGTAAGGTAGGATATAGGAGCACAGTACAGTCTTGGGCTTCTCCAGCATGAGACGACAGTTCTAGTGACTGCTCTAAGGAACATCGATGGCCAAGTCTCGTTTCCTTGAAAGTCTCTTGCCTTCGAGGGTCTGAGGTCTTCAATTAACAAAAACAAAAGTTCCTTTAACAAATGAAAGTTTGTTTCCACTGTTCGCTGGGTGATGGGTTCACCGCTGGATCCCCCTCTTCTGGGCACTGACCCTTCTCAATTATTTACCACAGTTTCACGTAGGGTGATGGCTTCACCCCTGGGTCCTCCTCTTCAGGGCGCTGACGCTTCTCAATCTCAGCCGGATCTCCTTCGGTCGGACTCAGACTTTTCTCCTCTCTTTAGTGGGTTTCATTTACCTTAGTTTCTCAATGTCTTTTCGAACCGTTCATAGTGGACATTCCTCGGCTGGGTTCACCTCTGTCTGTTTCTCAGGACTTTAGATTTAGACTTTTCCCCTCTCCACAGCATCCCTTGGTCAAGGTCACTCTTGACAACTTCACATTTACTTAATTCTGCAGGATTCACTTCCCTTGATTTCACGCAAGTTGTAGATCAAAGTCTTTCGATTGTACTGGGATTTTACTGGAGCTCCTGTAGTACCACTTTGACCTCTTTCGGCGACTCTCCTACGGCCTTCTGGTACCCGTAGTTTCACTTTGATGGGGATCGACCAGAGTCTCTTGATTTAGCACCCACATGGTGCCGCTTTCCCTTTACAGCAGGTCTTCTCTTAACACTTTTTCCAGTTCTTTTACAGTTCATTAAACTTCGTTCAAACTTGCCACTTTGCGATTTTCATTCAACACAACCCGGACTCACCGGCTTTGATGAACCGATCGACTTTCAGCTTAACTGGAGTCAAGGCCGGTACCGCGGTTGCGGGAGCTTCCCTCGCTCCTGCTTATCTGCGTAGGCTTGCCCAGTGCACCATTGACATCTGCTGCAAGACACTTGTGCTATTGTTCGCGGTCTTAAGCTTTCTTCCATGAATGTTCCTTGGGCCTGGGACGAAAAGGGCAAGGTCACAGCTCTCCTCGACACCCTCTCGATTCCTGCCTCCTTTCTCCTTCTCTTGAACTGCCACGTCTAATAAGCCGTCTAATCATGCTGTCTGCCGTGCGCACCTTTCTCATACTGTGCTGTCTTGCTCCACCTTTTATCCGTGTGGGGAAAGGAAAGGACCGTCAGGTGTGCGATTAAGGTCAATTGCCTGACTTTGCCTGACCCTTGTTTAACATTAGTCCATTTACTGTCATGTTGTAAGGGAGTGTTCATGTGAGACAAACGGGAATGACCGGGATTTTTATCATAAAATAAACAAGAGGGTTTATGGGAATTGTAGTTGTTGGTTATATTTGACTGAGAGTTTGGAAAGTGAGAATTAGAGGGAAGGGATTGGTAGGGATTATGAAGCAACCGGGCATAGTCGGAGTCGTGGACTGAACAGAGGTAATTGTGAGAAAGGTAATGTTTTGTCAAGGGAGATTGGGTGTTCGGAAATTAATTATTAGAGGTACGTGAAGTAGAATGATTGGGAATATCAGAGTAGAAGACAGGATAGCAGGGATTTTGGGAGTTTGGTTTTTAAAGGTTTTACCAGATGTGAATGAGTTGTTGACTTTACCTTTGGGTAAGGAAGATTCCCTGGGTAAAGGGGATGTTGATCGGGGGTAGCTTATAAAAGCTTCATGGACTTCATTCCCTTCCCTATCCTCCCTGTGATGGTACCGTGTCTCACCTGGAGTATTCCCCCTAGCATAACTCCGGGTTCCCCTACTCAGGTGGTCCTCCCCCACTAGTCCAGCCCCAGGAACTGGCGCCAACAGCGATGGCCCGTGTCCTGGCCACCTGAATAAGGGATTCCTGAGCTCTACTCGGGAGAATACCCTCAGGTTTCTCACAAGTGATATGATTGTAGTTAAAGACTTGGGGTCGTGGCTTCAAGAGGCTTGTGGCCATTTCAGATTCATGCCATATGCCCTTGAAGTTTCTTTGCTCAGCAGCCTGTTTCCTCCTCCCTGGTTTGCTTCCTTCTTTGCAGGTAAAGGTGTTTATACATAGAGATTGCCCAATGGCTAAGAGTCTGCTTGCTTCCCCTTTCCTTGGGAAGAATGGATTTGTGTTAACATTACAATATACACATGCCTTGCTGCTGAATGTGTAGAGAGGGGTATGTTTTCCACTGTAATGTTCTGGCTGAGTGACAAGGTGCTGTTCATGTGTAAAGTAAGTATTGTGGTATGTATTGCTGCTCCACTCTTTGGTGTACTTGGCATCTTGTCTCTGAGGAGCGAGGTCGGTGGTTCCATTTCAAGAGATGGAATGGGTCCCTGCTGGATAGTGGCGTTTTTGGGAGGGAGGTTGTCCCGCTGCTTGCTGGTAATATTTAAGAGGAATGCCTTGATCTAACACACCTCCCCAAATATTCACTCCCTGCAGTAGTGCACAGGATACTTTGGCGGTTATGGAACGGCTCTGAGAAATCCCCTATGTTACATCTCCAGTAGCTCATTTCTTATCTTGTTGTCATCCCTGAAGTCCCCTGCCTGCTACAAAAGTACTCTGGTCAGAGAATATGACTTAGTCACAGAGGTGTGTTATTGTCAAGCCATCGTCCCTCCTTCTTGCTCTCAGTTTGTGAATTAATTTTGATCTCTGTCTGATCATCCTACTAAGTAAGGTAATCAACATATTTGTCCTCTTTATTTCCACAACACACAAGATGTAGAACCTATTTTCCATTATAAGCCATTCTGAAAAATAAAATGATCTATGCTTCCCGGTGGGCACCCTATTTTAAAGATTGGTAATTGACCGGTATCCTTATAATGCTAGTGGGTTGAGTGGGCTTCCCCTGCCGTTAGTGGTTTCGTGAATTGTTAAAGAAGTAACACAAATTGCTTTAGAAGAAACTATTTTTCACATGCTCTTTAACATATTTGTTTGGAGACATTATGGTTTTAATTTGATTTGTCAAAAGTGATGAATCCCTCTAATTCAACGCCCGTTTCATATTGATTGGCCCGGGATGAATCACATGTAATTCATTCTTGACACAACATACTTATAAAATGCTAAATTGACTGTTGGACTAGAACTGCTTAACATATTTCAACACAATCTGAAAATCATTCCCCCTGCAGCTCCGTCATCTCTCTCTGTGTTTCCCCTGTGCAAGGGTGTCGAAAGGAGGAGGCTGATGCACAGATTGCATTGTTGTGATCCTAAACTTTTTTTTGATGAAAATAAAGGAGGCAAAACCCTAACTATCTCCAACGCTAAGAGGGGTTTCCCTGGCTCAACTTAACACTAAGGATTCTGTCAGAAAGTCTGTACAAATTATACCATCCGGTGGCAAAAGACTGTTTCCATTCCTTAAACCTTTAACTCGACTAAAAAGGTTGGCGAGTTTTCTTAATATAGAAAAATTGCTTCTTTCTTCTGTAGAGTGGACCACCTTGCCAGTAGTCTGAAGGGACTGTTTCCTGAGGGAATGATCCCTTTCCTAAGGTTGCAGTTCTTCTCAAAGGCGCAACAAAAGTTCCAGATTGACAAGTCTCAGTTCCAAATTAAAACAAAGTTCAACTCAAAATCTTGGTACCAAGAGGGGGCGCTGTTGCGCACAGAGAAAATGGCTGCCTAAACCCTGAGCTCCAACATCACCCCAAGATCCTGAGCTTAGAGATCCGTTCATGGGCCGTCTCTACAACTTTATCCCTACTGATGTGATTGCCTAGGACCTCAACCACAACCTGCGAAAATTTGGGGATGTGGAGGCACCGAACGGCTGAGATCTGGCCGTGTGAAAATCTGCCGGCGCAGGCGGTGCTGAGGTGCTGGCGAGCGGCACTAGGAGAACTCACTCGAGAGCTGTGGCTGCTGTGCTCTGCAGACTTCGGAGGGGCGGAGCCTGGCTGGCGGCTCGCTCCTGATACTGCCGCGCAGCCTGCACTCTTGCGGACAGATGCCTGGAGGTACCTGGCTGCCTCGGCAGACAGCCTGTCTCAATCCGAGCCCTCGGTGCAGAACCGCTTAACAACCTTCCCCTGATAATTGGGCTACGGAGCTTCGGCCTGCACAGGGACCTGCTGCGACACTGCGGGACACTCAAGTAAGCAGCCGGCTGGAGCGGCGGCGGGGGGGGGTGACATACCGGTTTTGCCGCGGAACCTACTCCTGATGGTTCACGGCCGAATTCCATTATGTGAAACGTTCGCACGCTGAATACACCCGGCGCACATTTTGCCCTCCCATTGCTTGGATGAAAGTCGTGATCCCCCGGGAAACTTCTGTGGCCTCTGGCGCTCTTGAAAGACACTTAGTGCGATTGAAAAAGGAGCGGGCAGCACTACGGCAGAATACTATCCTCTGTAGCGTGTGGGTGGTGTGAGGGCTGCTGGGGTGATATGTGCTCTCTGAACCCTGTGTATTTGGGGGGACGCCACCAGCACATTGCGAAGCTGCACTCTAGATTTACAGCACTGGGACTACAGGCGTCCTAATCCCTGACCGCCTCCTGGTGCCCTCAACAGTTATTGAGCCTGAGCGGGGAGCACCCTGTAGCTTCTTGGGCTGAGCCCTGTTATATCAGTGGTGTTGGCTCGCCGCCACCACACTGCGACTGCGCGGCCTCCCCCTGAACGCCTGCCAGGCCCGGATTGGACTAGTGGTGCTGCTATAATACGCAAGGCGCCTGTGGAGCTGCGAGACCCGCTTAATACTGCACACGTGGGAGAGCACAGTCCATTTGTGTGTCACGATCCTACACTGGTGGCCCACTGCTTTGGGCTGCGGATTCCCTGAGCCCCTACCCGCGAACTGCGGTTTGGACCTTGCAGATAAACCTGCTCTACATATTTGATCCAGTAACTATGGGGGAGCCAAGCAAGACAAACAGGGCATCCAAACACCCGGAGGCAAGAAGAGGGGGCCTATGGACACGTTTACCAACACGGCGAACCATGCTGGCACGGTGGACACACATCCTTCTACTGAAATGCCGGGCGAGCGTGAGGAGACGGAGAGAGAGGACAAACTGACCACACTTGTCCAAAATGGATTTCTGGCAGTAAACTCCAAGCTGGACGACATAGTGGCAACCATCGGATCCATGAGAGCCAGAATAGACAAGGAGAGTGCACGTGTCACAGAAACCGAGAATAGAATAAGCGTGAATGAAGATACTATTGCCCATCACAGTCGTGACATCTCCCATATTAAGGATATGATGCACAAACTGCAGAGTAAATGCGAAGACCTCGAATCCAGGTCGAGAAGGAACAATGTCCGAGTGGTCGGAGTGGCGGAGTCCTTCGGTAAAGGCCAAATGGAGAAGTGTGTGGAGGAACTATTTAGATCCCTGTTTGGGACGGAATCACTCTCCGAACATTTCCTGGTGGAAAGGGCGCACCGTACTCTAGCACCGGCACCCAAGCCCGGAGCCCCGCCACGTACAATTATCGCTCGCCTCTTGAATTATAGAGACATAGAGACAGGGACACTATTCTTCGTTTGGCAAGAGAGGCTGGCACATTACATCATGATGGTGACCGAATACATATATATCCTGACGTCTCCGCCGCCGTCCAGGCAAGCAGAGGCCCTTATGAACCGGTTAAGAAACTCCTTAGAGCGCGGCAGATCACATATGCACTTATGTTCCCAGCAAAAATGAAGATACAACATGCTGGGAGGGCACACTTTTTTGAAAACCCGTCTGAAGCCTTGGCTTATATTGAGTCCTCTATACCCCTCCCCCCGAGAGGGAACAGGCCGACAGCAAACAGACCCCCGTCCGGCAGACTAAATGTAAGCATTTTACTAACTTGGTTGTGGTGATTCGGGGCCTTACCACAAGACCTCTGATACACGGAAACTCTAAAACGGCCATTATTTGTAATTTGGTGATGATTGGGAGCCGGGGATAGCGGCCATGTGAGGCAACATGGCTACCCTTGGAATACTCCACAAGTTGAGGGTCAGACATCGTCAAGTTGGGGGAGACGATGAGGACGGTGGGTGGGGTAGGGAAGCTGATAAGGGTTATTGCTGTTATGACATCCCGTGGTTTGGAATGGGAAGTGGCCCCCGCCTTGTGGCACTATGCCCCGAGGAGGTTACTTGGGGAGCAAGTTGTTGGTTACTTGTTGAAAAAGTGGTCTCGGGGGTGCTGGCGCGCTACACGCTTTATGAAAACGATATCCAAGAGGTTGGGCATGATATTCAACCATTTTCATGTAGGACTTGGAACACGCATTGAGGGTTAAACTATTATCATGGAATGTAAGGGGACTCAATAATCGGTTGAAAACTAAGAAAGTGGGAAACTACATTGTCAGGCATGGTGCTCAGATTGTTATGTTACAGGAGACACATACGGTTGATACTAATAACGAGTGTATATTGCCTAGTTGGGGCAAATCCAGGTTCTACACAAACTACTCTTCTCAGTCCAGGGGGGTCATCACGCTCATACACCCAAATGTGGGATTCCGGCCTGAAGGCCATAAATCAGACCCCCTGGGTAGGTATGTTTTGGTATGGGGCTCAATTGCAGGAAAGCAGATATTATTGGTTAACACATGTGGCCCTAACATTGATGACCCTGCCTTTTATACAAACATATACCAATTGATTTCCACTATGGATATGCCTACTGTGTTCTGGGGTGGGGACTTCAATATTGCTATGGACCCCAGACTGGATAGATCCAGCACGGTCGTTCGAGCACCAAGTAAGGCGGTTCTTACCCTTAGACACACCCTAACCCAGCTTTCCCTCGAAGATGCCTGGCGAGTGCTGCACCCAAATAAAAAGGGCTATACATACTATTCCTCTGTCCACGATTCTGAGTCCAGAATTGATTATTGGTTTATATCCCCTGCTATGATTACTGAACTGAAGGCATGTGAGATACTACCCCGTAAATTGTCTGACCATTCCCCAATAACTCTTGAGGTCACATTTCACGGCTGCCCTAGACCGCCCAGAAGGTGGAGAATGCCCGGGGGGCTGCTGGTTGATGCTGGTGTGATAGAGGGGCTACAGATTGAAATTGCGGAGTTCATTGAGAATAACGTGGGCTCCGTTGATAAATGTTCCACGGTGTGGGAATCCTTTAAGGTCTGGGCTAGGGGCACTCTGTTATCCAAATCCGTGGGCTTGCTGAGGGGGGTCAGGACTGAATTAACCCAAATTGAAAATGAACTCAGAGACCTGGAAGACGCTTATACTCGTACACAAGATGGGACCACACTGGCTGGGATTCAGATACATCTCCAGAAATTTAATAGCCTAGCTGCGAGGGAAATTCAGTATATGGCGGCCCTGGTCCGAGCCCGTAGATATGGCAAGGGCAATAAGGCGGGTAGGACGCTTTCCAATCTATTGAAGCAAGACAGACACCCCAAACGAATTACTAGCATACAAAATGCAGGTGGTGAAATTTTGTTGAATGAGCAAGAGATTAATCTTGAGTTTGCTGGGTTCTACCAACGGCTGTATAGTAACAGAGACACTAAGTCAGTCGCCGAAATCAAGACATATCTAGACACACTGACAATACCAAAACTCTCTGAAGAGTCCCGCTTTGCAATGGACCAGCCTCTCACTGTTGCGGAACTTGCTGAAGCAATCAAGGAGCTTGCATCCAATAAAACCCCAGGGTCTGATGGCTTGGGGGCGGAGTTCTATAAGGAGTTCCGCGAGGAGCTTGCTCCTCTGTTGTTGCAGGTCTGGGAAGAATCTCTCCAATGTAAAATATTGCCTCCATCTATGAGAGAGGCCTTGATAACCGTACTCCCTAAGCCGCGCCGCCCGCCCCAGGACATGTCGTCCTATAGGCCACTCTCTCTTATCAACACGGATGCCAAGATATTTGCCAAGGCGCTGGCCAATAGGCTTCTGCCGGCGGTCCCCACGCTCGTTCACCCTGACCAAAATGGGTTTATCCCTTCTAGATCAACGGCCCTAAACCTTCGTAGACTCTTTGGTATCATGGCCCAAATAGACCCGGGTAGGAACGCAGTTGCTATCTCATTAGACGCTGAGAAGGCCTTTGAGTCTGTTTCATGGGCCTACTTGCTGGCGGTGCTGTAGGCATTTGGTGTTGGCCCCAATTTCATCAGATATGTGGAGTTACTATACACAGAACCTGGGGCTCGGGTATTGACCAATCAGTCAGTATCAGATCTGTTCCTTTTGGGAAGAGGCACCAGACAGGGTTGCCCATTCTCGCCCATACTGTTTGCCTTGACGATTGAACCTATGGCGATAGCAATCAGGCTTCGACATTCCAACAGGGGAATTAATCTAAAGGGTACTACTCAGCTAATTTCCCTATATGCGGACGACACGCTCTTATACATTCGCGAACCGGAAAACAACTTAGTACCCGTCATGGCGGAAATCCAGGAATTTACTTCATACTCGGGGTACTCCATTAATATAAGTAAATCGGAAGTCTTCCCTCTTACACCGGCAACCAGCCGCCCCGGCTCCCTGCGCGGTCTGAGGTGGTCGGAAGAATCAATTCAATACTTAGGCATACTCGTTTCACGAGGAAAACACACGCTATACACAGAAAATCACGACAATACACTACAGGCTTTAAATACCAAATTGCTGCTATGGGATCGCCTGCCGATCTCATTACATGGTAGAATAGCGGTCCTAAAAATGATAGTCTTGCCCAAACTATTGTACCTATTCGTGAATATCCCGATATAGCCAGGACGACCTTTTTTCAATAAACTTAGGTCAATGGCAACGACCTTTCTCTGGAATGGGAAGACTCCGAGAATAGGGTGGGAAAAAATGACTGAACCATATTCCTCGGGCGGCATAGCTGCGCCTGACTTTGAATTGTACTATTATACTGCCCAAGCACAATTCTCGAAATACTGGTATTCTAAAGATGAGGGCCCCCCACATGTGGTGATAGAGGAGCTTACCACTTCCCCCACGAACATACAATCCGTAGTCTTTGATACACACTACAGGGACACATGTGACTTTAATCCGGTGAGTTGCACGATTGGTGCATGGGGAGCTCTATTCAAAAGACTGGGAGTGTCTGCCCCCTACAACCCCGAGGTTTCCCTCTGGAATTACCATAATATGAAACCAACGCATGACATTAGCCTGGTATCCTAACGGGGAAATGAGATTGGGCGACATATTCATTGATGGGAAATTCGCAACTCTTCCGGCGATCACGGGGTGTTTGGTGGGGGTCCACTCAGAGTGTTACAATACTATCGCATGAGAGCTGCCTTCCATAGACGCTGGGCGTCTTTCCCCGATGAACCCCCACACACCCTTGTGTGCAGATGATAACCTCCGGAGACCGTTTGAAAATTTCCAATCTGTATGCAGCGATACAGGCACACTCCCCCACTACTAACCTAATCAAAGACAGATGGGAGAGCGATTTTCATGCCCCCATAGATGACAAAACCTGGGAAAGATACTGCTCCCTCACCAAAAAGGTTTCTTTGAATGCTGGATTGCGACTGATCCAATTTAAAATCATAAACAGACTACACTAGACCCCTGTCAAGATAGCCAAGTTTGTACCGGACAGCCTTGGGGAATGTCCCAAATGCAAGTCGGACCAGGCCGGTTCATTCCACATTCCAAATGCCTTATCATATCATATCATGTACTGGAGCTGTCCGATGGTGGCTGGGTTCTGGAGGGAGGTGGCGGATATCCTTGAACAATTTACACAAATCCCTCCGACACTAACCCCGCAGAAGTATCTGTTCGGGGACATTGTTAAGTGCTCTGAAAAGCGCAGGAGACTGTTTAATGTCTCGTGCGCAGTAGCCAAAAAATGTATTCTGCAACACTGGAAGAGCACTACACCGCCAACTGTGAAGCATTTCCTTCGAGAATTGACGTATGTTAATGAGACGGAAGAACAGTTTGTCCTCACCCGCCCAGCGGCGAGTAGACCTAAGGATATATGGGGACCCTTCAGAATGTACTTATGTGACATGCTGTCTGATGATGATGAAAATATGTAAATGTAATAACCCAAAGAGATGTATGATATGTGGACCTAATTTCTCCCCTTAGCTTTTTCTTCTTTTTATTGTTCATCTATGCCTGAACTGTGAAGTAGTAGCGTGTTTTGTAACCTTGCGACCACTATTAAAATAAAGTGTTAAAAAAAAAATCATGGTACCAAGAGAATGACGACCATCCCTTGGTCTTTCACAGGCTTTTCACAATATTCACAAATACCAGGGGAAATTATTCCCTTTCCCTGGTCTTTCTTAGACTCTTCACAATGTTCACAAACACCAGGGGCGGGGGGATACTTTTGTTCCCCTGGTCTTTCTCAGTCTTACACAGTTCACAATGCCAGGCGGTATGTTTCTTCCACTGGCCTCTTTCAGGCTTGCGAAATTCACAATACCAGGGGGTATCCTTCTTCCCCTGGCCTTTCGCAAGCCTCTTGTAATGTTCAGCGATTGTTTCCCTTCTCTTGTCCTTCGTCATAATCTTTGCAAATTTTTCGCACAATGCTCCCAAGTACCAGGGGGTATGACTCTCTTCCCCTGGCATCTCTTAGGCTTCTTGTAATGCCAAGAGAATGACTCCCGTCTCCTGGTCTTCGTCACAATCTTCACAAACTTTATCACGATGCCGGGGTGGGGGGGTATGCTTCTTTCCCTGATCTTCCTCCATTCACAATACCAGGCGGTATGCTCCTCTTCCCCTGTCTTTTCTCGCACAGCCCACCTGGTTCACTCCCTTGCCAGGTACTGTCACTGTGAAGATGACGTGGGTTACTCTTCACAGAAGGGTGCGGGTCCCAAATCCATGAGATTTTCTCTTCCCTATGTCGCATACGTGGTTTACTATCCTGCTGGGTACTGTGGCTTTGAAGGCAGTTTGTTGTCTGTTGAGGGTCCCAGACCCATTCCTTGTGACTTCGCTGCCCTCGGAGTTCCCATCACCATGCCGGCTACCCGGACCTCTCCAGGATTCTTACTGGTGATCTCTGGTTGTCTGTGAGCTTCTCTTCCCCACTCAGGCTTCTCACGGTCTCTCCACATACCACAGCGTCCTCAATGCATTCCTCTGCTCCTGGTCTGTGTGCTTCCAGCTCTGTACACTCAAGCTCTCCTTGTCGGCTGGTTATCCTGCCCTCTGCCTTCTTCGTTGCTCACCACAGTGGAGTTACCGGGGACACATCTGCCAGTGGCCAAGTGTCTCGGCCTTTGCACTCCTGGGGTCTCCCTTGCTTCGGCTGCATTTGAAGTTGCTGGCTACTCCACCAATGATCTGACAGGTTGTAAAGTCCTTCTTCTCTTAACCAACTTTATTTCAGTTCGATTGTACAATCTTAATGTGTTATTGACATTTAAGTACCAGATAATAGTAAAACGCACATTGATGCACCATAACAGTGACAACACTCCCTCCCATTACTTTTCCCCTCCCTCCACCCCATCCCCACCAGGTCTGGCAAAACCCCAAAGTCATTAACAGTCTCGCAAGAACTGCGCCAGTTGGCGTGGCTTGTACAATTGTGCGGGAAAGTCAAGGCCCTATTCCAGAATTGGGGTCCAAATCTCATTAAACTGGTGTAGCAACCCTTCCTTAGCTGCTGTGACTGCAAGACCGTGTCCCTGTCTCAGTGGTTCAATAACCGGGCTATCAATGGGCGAGCGGGGGTGCCCGGTATAGGTTTTCTACCACCCGGTATGCGATGGCCCTCTCCACCGCAAAGAGTCCCTTACCGCCCAGGACCTCCTTCAGCAGATCCTGCACTTTCAACTCCATGTTGCGTTTTTGTGCTGTTTCAGGTACACCAATTATCCGCAGATTGTTCCTACGGGACCTGGACTCATGGTTGACCTGCTTATCCAACAGTTCCTTCACTGTCCTTTTAAGTTATGTTAGGTCCCTCGTTGTGGAGTTGGTTCCATCCTCAATCGCAGACAAGCTGCCCTCAACTTCATCTAGACACTCCCCATGTCTAACCAGTTGGACCTGCATGTGATCCACCTTGCAGGTTAGAGTGTTAATTTTACCGACCAAGGAGTGAATTCTTGTTTGGACCTGACAAAGCATTTGTTTGATGTTACTCAGCCCTCCTCCCGGATGCGACAGTGTAGTCTGAGGGGTGCCCTCCTGGACATACTGCTCCGTAGTTGATGGTTTAGCTGACTGTGAGGATTCAAAATGTAGTTTGGATTGCTGTTTTCTTGACTTAGGTGCTTTGGACATGATGTCCTCGTCAGTGCCTGTGTTGCTCGCCCACTCTCGGGTCTGACCGTGTACCTACTGGTCCCGCATCTCGTCCCAGTCGCAGTTTCCGGATCCCTTAGTCTCTCACGGGGTGTACCATAAGACCAGGACGATTCCCCAGAGTCCACGTGTAGATATTACCCCGGTTGTCACAGGTATGCAATAGCGGTGGCGTCCACAGTGAGCTTCACCTCAGAGGGAGCAGGTCCCCCCACTGAATGGCTTTTTAATAGTCCAGTCAGGCTTTGCTTCCACGGGTTGATTCCTCCCCCAGGCGGCACTCCCTGCACCCTCTTCATTGGCTGCTCCAACCTGTCTGCACGTTTTACTCAGCACTCCGATGCTTAATTCGAGGGAATAGACCCCTCCCCTGGGTGCAGTCACTTAAATTGTGGCAGTGCTTGTGGGCTAGTATGTACCTCTGGTATGACCGCGCTAACCCTGATCAGGGCACACCAGTAGCTCAGTGCCTGGGTTCGGGCATATCGGGGCTCTTTTCCCCCCTCCTCCATGCTCCATGGGTCAGCTGAGCACCCGCAGCAGCCCCTCCAGTTCGATACCTGCAGGGGATGGCCGATGTCACTGCCAGCCCGCTCCGTGTGTCTGATGCTCATCTCCTCACTGCCCCCCGGTAGGGGATCCAAAATTCTCCCAGAGCCTCCCAACAACCGGCCCCTGCCGCAGTTTCGCCCGGCAGAGGATGTCGTCCCTCGTTGCCTGCTAATGCGCCGGGCCGTTTGAGACGAAGCCTATTGTCCCTCAGCTAGGTTGAGTCGGGCGCTCCTCCACACACCGCACAAGGGAGCCGCAAGCACCTCAGCTCTACGGGGTCTGTGAGTCTACTTCATGGGCACAGTGAAGCTCCGGAGTTGCTTCTGGATAATCACTGCATGATCTTACATAGCTTGAGTCCCTCGGCAAGCGTTTAGCAGTATGGATGAGATAGGATTATGTCTGGACTAATTTGAGTCACTCGGGACCTCACCGGCCTGCAGCCATGTGTACTGGGCTCTCTAGCGCCCCCCACCCTGCCCCGCAGGCGGCAACCTTGTTGAACAAAGAACTTCTATGAATTGAACTTTAAAGGAACCCTGGTAAAAGTTTCAGAAGTAGAGTGGTCAGGCGTCGCAGGGGCACTCATTCGAAGGACTCTGACTGAAGCCTGTTTGAGGTTATGTTTATATTTTTCGTGAAACTACAAAGACCAAGAGTCCTTAGGGGAGGCTAGTGTAGTGGTCCTACGAGGGTCGAGCAAACCCCTTGTATACTAGAAAGTCTTAAAAACTGCCGAAACGGTGAACCTGGCAAATGTGAACCTGACTGAGGGATGCCTAGTAATAGAAGTGTGTAAAGCCTTGCTGGGGGAGATTAAGGGCAACCTGGCTGGGGGCTTAGAGGAAAGCCTGACTGGGGGCTGAAACACGAGCTTAAATAAAGTGAAGAACCTAAGCGTATTGTGAAATTGGCAAATGTGAACCCGACAGAGGGATGCCTGCGAATTGAGTATTGTGAACTGTAAGTCACACTTTTTTGAGTGAAAGGCCGTAGTGAACCTGATTGAGGGAGGTTAACATGGCAAGCAGGATCAGAGCCCGGCTGAGGGGGATCGAAGGGGCGAGGAGCAGTTGCCCAAGGTAAAACGATTGCCAAAGGAAGTTTTGTTTATATTTTTTTGGTACAACCGGCCTTCTAAGCCAAGAGACTTTTGCAGGAAAAGAGACTTGGCCCCGGAAGCTCCTGGCATCGTTGAAAGGAACTGTAACCTCGTGCTGGCAAGGCCCTGGAGTGTGCTGTGCTCAAAGGTCCTGCCTTGCCCTGTGATAAAAACGTGGGGAAGGGAGACCCACCAATACCATCCTGATTTATCATTTGGTGAACACTTTCTTCTTTTCTTGAGAACCTTATCCCACACTATTTTTGTAAGTTAGTTGTAAGGATTGGCAATAGATTTTTTTAGCATATGCCCTTTTTATTTCACAAGACGCCACTACGACTCCTTTCTTATTATTTGATGGTCGTAACTTGCTCCCATCTTAGATTTAGGTTTAGATGAGGCGTTTTTCTCACCCATTATGCAGTTTATTAAACACCCTTGAACTGTGATCAATTGTGTCTGTCTTTACTTTTGCCACAATGAGTTCCTTACACAACCCAAGAGCTGGAAGAAGCTCTGACCTGTTATTTGAACACTTATCATTTTGACGCTGACATCCCTACACATTGTATACAGATAGATGTGAAGGCAAGCATAGGTTTTGGACACAGACAGACATTTACTTTGGACTTCCTAACGTAGACTATCCTTAGTTTTCATTTAGGTGGGGAAATCCCACTTTTGCATAGGGCAGCCTTGGCCTGTTTCCAACCCTTTTTTCTGTCTAATAAATGTTTGTAGCCCAAACTCCAGTTCAGTTGTCTGTGTGTACTTCATGATGCCTTCGTAGTACCTGCCTTCCAGTCTCCAGCTAGTGGGTTTCTCGCTCGACACATCACTGCTGGCTCTATGGGTCTGCCCCTCAATGACTTCCATGCTCCAGGGGCCCACCATTACATAGCACTCGCTCTAAATTGAATCATGAATCATTTTGGTTGTGAATTCTAGGAGGTAACCAGATTTAATTGATCTTGTGCTAACCTCATATTGGAACAGTCTCAGTACCCATTTTGTATTAGATGCTTTTTGTCAAAAAAATTAGATTTTTGTATGATTCTTACTGGTATGATTTTTAGTATGCAGTTTTGTTTTTAAGTATATTATTGTTGATAATATATTGCAAAATATGATAATTTTATGTGAAGGGCTTGTTATAAACATGACATCACATATATGAATATTAAATAAAACATTACAATAGTACCTTAGCACGTAATCACGTTTTGTGTATTCTATTTGCAGAAAATGAAGCCCATCACTGACCAAGAAGAAAATGAGCTTGTAATTCTTCATCTGAGGCAGTTGTGTGAAACAAAGCAAAAAGCACATCTCCACATTGGAGAAACCCCATTGGTAATCAAACTTCTTTTTTATCTGCTCAACTTTTTCTTAGAAGATGTCTTACGATCATAGAGCAATTTCACATTCACGTTTTGAAGAAAAACAATAACATGTAAATATTTTAAATTATATAGAACTCTTTTAGTTAAATTTCATGATTTTGTATAATGGTTGTAGTATTTATAACAGCAGTGTGCAAAATACTTAACAGAGATCAGTCTTAGTCTAACTCCTAATCTCCATCCTCACAGACGTTTTGTACATGAGGATGAGTCCTCAAACCCGAGAAGTGCCACAGTTCTCCTTATAATACAAAAGAAAGTAATCTTCTTAACTCAAGTTTTATCTTTTTAAGCTCCTCACCTTTGAACATTTGAATAGCTCTCACTGGCTCCTATTTATTAAATCGAAGTTAAACAGCACAGGAGGCTTTGCCCAGTGGTGGTTGGGAAAAGGTCTGTAAGGGGGAAGACAAGGACTTAGAATACCAAAGATTACTGCCATGGAAAACAGAGGGGGAAATGTCCCTACTAATTAACAGTGATTAGGTACTTGAGGATGTACCAAGCATTTAGATCCATCCTCTTTCAAGGGAAAGGACCAAACCTACAAGTGTGGCTATGCCTATAGTTTGGATATAGAATTACAAACAGTTACTCTGTTTGAACAGGCATAACTCATGTAATTAAGTACAGCCACCTATTTTCAGTTTGTTTTGAGTAAATTGCTACATATTGCTTTCATCCAAGTAAATGCATGTTGAATTGACCCCAAGAAGCTGCCATACTCGATGTCACCTGTAAGACAAATAGGCTTTGGAAACTACACAGTACTGCAGTGGGAGGGGAGCATGGAAGGTTTTAGAAGGTGCAGGTAGTAAAGTTGAGGATTTTGTCAAGAGCTCTGAAAGAATAGGGAGACTGAAATTGAGACTAAAGATGTCTTACCCTTGCCTGCTGTGCCAAATAAGACAAACAAAAAACACTCTGAAGAAACGCTACCATAAGCCTGAAAATATTTTAAGAGCTCTATGAACTTTGAATTTCTGGAGAAACGGGATCATAGACAAAAAGGTTAAGGCTATGTATCTATGTATGTATACTCTTACACATGAAAGGAAGATGTAACTGCAGAACAAAAACTTGCATGAGGCCAATAATGGACCCCGTCAGTAAAATAATTTCCCATACAGCTCTCTTGACCACAAAGCACCAAGTCTACATGTAGCTGGTATTGCTGTAAGAAGAAAATGTGGCCGTTGAAAATGCGGAGGCATATCCTATAGGGGCTCAAAAAGAGGTATGTGGAGTACCTGCAAGACCAAAGGAAGACCCAGTGAGGCCACTGGAGCATGGACTAGTGTTTGTAATTCTTATAAAGCATGTACTGCTGCCTCTTTGAAACAGCTACATCTAGTGAAAGCCAATCATGAACCATTTAATCATACAAATAGGTCACCTTGCATTTGGTTGACACCTCTAATGATAGATCATTGACAAGAGATCTCAGCAACATATGTGAACTGCTAGTGTCCCTGGCAATCTTGATTCTTGACTACAGAGAGCAGTTACTGTAGTGTAGTCTCTCTTCGATAGTTACATTCTCTCAATTGCCTGATGTCTAGAGGAAGGCGATGGAGAACTAAAGCAGAATGGTTTGGGTGGCAAAGCAGCAAAGGACATGTGGAAGACAAAAGTGGAGCCATTGCTAAGACTCCTAGCAACAGAAATCATGCCAAATGGCAGCTAAGTGGTGGGACCCGAATTAACTTCAGGGTGTTCCTTCAGATCTTCCCTAATACAATGGTCAGTAAGGCATTCATAGAGGTTGGGGCTAGGCATAGGTTGCATGGAGACCACGTAATGTGCATTGCATCCACTCCCTAAACATCTGATTATAAAACATGGCCATAAAACCGTGGTAAAGACATCAATCACAAGTATCTCCCAGAGCAGAGTGATTATTTGAAAAACTTGAGGATCTCCACAACAATCGACTGATGACAGAAAAACCTGGCTCAGACAATCTGCACATTCTTTTTCTTCCTGGGGAATATAGATTATCATTTGAGATAGACCTTACATTTCAACTGCCCTAGAAAATATCTGCTGGACTATCTTTGCTAAGGTTTCGTATCTTGTTCCTCTGCACCCTCTGACTTTGCTTGTTGCTACCCAATTGTTCACATGAACAAGAATATTTAGATTCTTTAAAGCAGGAGCAAACACTGAAAGTGCTTGCCAATGGACTGCCAATTTGAGGAGCATAAATCATCTTTGACCATTTTCATTGAGCCACCTGCCTCTGCACAAGTATCCGTAGACCCAGTCAACTGGCATCCTTCACTTTTGTCATTGGGGCAAGTCGATTGAGACCTTTTAGCAAGTCTGTGGGATTTTTCCCCAACGCTAGACCATAGCGCTCCTTTTTTGTAAACCGAAAGCAGAGCCTTCTACTCTTGTGATACTGGTGAATATTTTGTGAGAATGTTCTATACTGCTGACTTGGAATTTGGTACAAGGGGACTGTCGCTGACATGCATCCATAAACTCCTGTGCCCACCCAATCATCATGCTGATCTGATGTTGCAGAGCCACCAGCCTCTCCTGTGGCAACATTACCCTGCCCTTCTGAAAATGATCCCTTGTGAACACCAGGTATTTTTTGGATCACAAATGGGATTTGTTCTTGTTGATGATGAGTTAGTGGGGCTGGAGAACTTTGTAAATGATATGAATGTCTGCTTCCAACTTTAAAAAATAAGGAACAAAGATTAACAAGTACGGCAAAACCTGAGCCCTTTTTCACCCTGTTAATGTAGCAACTTGTCTGGTGAAGCCAATACACAAAATTGTAAACAAATGAGGTGTGGTTAACGACCTGGTAATTGGCACTTGGAACTGAACATTATCTTTGCCCACCGTGGGTAGAGGAACTACTGGTGGCTCTGATGTGTTAGGATGTGTAAAGGTAAGGATTGTTAGTGAAGCCAGTAAATCACTTGCATAGATTAGTGTGATGATTGACTGGAGAAATAGCATCCTAAATGGGTGAATAGGAACAATGACCCAGATGTGGCCATTGTTGATCAACAATCCTGGCTGCTGTTCTTCCTCAACTTGTCCTCGTGCTTTTTCCTTGTTGATTCTCTGGTTCCCACCTATAGGTAGATTGGGAGCAGGCGAAAAAGCTAAGTATTCGTAATGTGCAGTCTCCCGTTTCTCTACACTGCTGGTGGGCTTGCAATAGAAATAACCCTGGCCTCTGCAACTAGCATCATGACGGTAAGTTCATATGCATATGAGCCTGGTTCTCAGATGAACAGGGAGGGTCTCGATGCCACAATGCCCATTTTAGGTGGCACTTCAAAGCACAACATTTATGGGGTCAATTAGAATTTTATGCAATAGCTTGGTACTGTTATCTGAATCCAGCGTTCTAGAAAGACACTTGAAACTGAACCAGACATCCTTACACAGTAGCCTTCCTGTACGTGATCTTGTGGCAAATTGTCATGTCTTTGAAATGGATGCGCTCTGTTGTAGCGGTCAGTTGACATCTGAAAAGAAGACCCCACTGACCATGAGTCCTCCCTCGAAAGGGCCATGTGCCCCTTGTTGCACAGTCAGCAGTGCATGCATTCTTTTGAAAAATTATGCACCCATCTGCATCATCCCTCTAAAAGTCCAAAATGCTTTGTGGTCTTCCATTGACTTTTTCCACATCTCCTCCTCCTTGACCACCAGGAATACTGATAAAATCAACAGAATCTTCTTCTGACTTTGTACTAAGAACTCATGCATAACTGCCACTGAGCTTTAATCATGGTACCAGGCACAGCTGGAGTGTAAAATACACAATTGAATGTTAAATCTTACAAAAACTGAACTTGATCTTGCATTAAATCCTGCAATCAAAATCAAACATTGTATACTATATCAATTACAGAAGTCCTTCAAAAGTAATTGTACAGTTATAAGAAAGGCATGATATCAACAAGGAAGACAGACACAAGTGATCACAGTTCAACAGTGTTTATTGAACTTCAAATGGGTTGGTTGAACTCCTATCTAATCCTAAATTTAAAGATGGGAGCAAGCTACGACCACCAAATAATAAGGCTGTCCTAGTCTAGTCTCTGTCAAAATAAAAGGCCCTATACTAATAAACCTATTGCCAAGCAGGGTCGGACTGGGACAAGAAATAGGCCCGGTCACCCAAAAAAAAGTAGCCCACACCTCGCCTCACGACCTTTGACGACGCCACCAGAAGTGATGTAATTTGACCCCACCCCAAAGTGACATCCCGGGAAGCGATGAAACACAACCTTTCACCCCTTCACAAAACATGAAGTGTCATCATATAGTATTGTTCCTAAGTACACTAAATGACTGTGAATCCAAGCAGACGTCCAAGGCCAAATGATATGCTATTGTATAGCACTTAAGCTTAAGCTCTTTTTATAGAACTAATATGCATACAATATCACCCAACCTGTGTTGGTACTCATTTATCAACCTAAGAAGGCTTAAAAAAAAGAAATAAAAAAAAATAGGATTTTTTGTTTTCATCTTTTCCATTTTTTTCTCCAAACCAGCCCAGGCATGGCCAGAAACCGGCCCCCATTCCCCAGGGCCGATTTCGGCCCAGCCACGGGCGGAAAGGCCAAGGGGCCAATCCGACCCTGTTGCCAAGCCTTACTTCTAAATGCACAAGGGTGTGGGACAATGGTGTATGCAAAAGAAAAGTGTTCAAGAAATAATATGCCAGGACGGTTGAGCACTAGGCTTCCCTTGCCCATGTTTTCAGCAGGGGGCAAGGTGGCACGTTCGAGCTTCGCACACACTCTGGCTTCTCAGCTACGAGGACACAGTTCAAAGCACCGATACCAGGTCCTTCTGTGAAAGCCTCTTTTGTGATAACAGTCTCTTACTGCAGAGGGTCTGTCGTAAAAATAAAAAAACAATCTCAAAGTTCCATTCCTATCAGGATTTTCACATGCACAAGTTCTCGCATTCAATGTTCGTCATGGGTCTCCCTTCTTCAGGCGTAGACCCCCTTTTCATCACAGTGTTCATACTTGGTCTCCCTCGTTTGGGCTCGAACCATGGATCTCCCTCATTTGGGCTTGGATCCTCTTCGTATGGATCTCCCTTGTCCGGGCTTGGATCTTCTTAGTATGGATCTCCCTCGCCTGGGCTTGGATCTTCTTAGTATCAAAATTGAAGACTTTCGATTGTGCAATGGGTTTTGCTTAAACCGTCGCAGGACCACTTTGATTCACTTCATACAATTGTTTTCATCAATCTTCTACTTTCATTTCTCTTGGCAGGATACCTCACAGAGACCTTCGATTGAGCACATTCGCTGTGCTGGACCACTCTGTCAACTGTATCTTGCTTTCTGAAGATCAAACATTCATCAGCAGTTTAGCTTAACTCGCGTCCAGTGTTCGTTGTACAATGTGGCCGCTTGCAACCTTGACTTCAACACAGATCGGTTCTTGCATCGGTCTCCCCAACTCACCGACTGTGTTGCTCTCTCTGTTGCTTCTTTGTTCTTGGAGCCAAGGACGATACCACAGCAACTGCTGCTCCTCCCCACCTTAGTCAGTTACGCGGGAGGGCCTTTGGTATTTTCAACACACAATGCAGGATTTTTCAGTCTGGTTTCCTGGCCTTATGCTTTCTGCTTTGAAGGTTTCTTGAAAGTAACGACGTCTTTCCCAAAAGGTCAAGGGTATTTCCCTTCTTACGAACCCTTCCGGGTTTGTCGTCTTTCTCCCCTCGTTCAGCTGCTGACTCGAAACTGCTGTTTCTTCTTGTGCTTTGCCTCTCTCAGAGTGTGCTCTTGTGGTCCGCCTTTTATCCGTATGGGGGAAGTTTAATGGAAATCAGGTGTAAGTGATTGTCAGTAATTGCCTGACTTCGCCTGACCATAGTAGCTGGACACGTCAGGTACACTGCACGGGTGTGGGGGTGTTTTCTCCTAGAGAAGCTGTCTGTGTGGAAGTGTTTATGAAGAAGGAAAAGGTAGGATGGGTAAACATGTTACAGGGGGAGGAATTCTGTGTCTCGCCATCTGGTGTCCCACTCCTACCCCCCCGAAGATCCCTCACCCAGGTGATCCTCCCGCACTGGTCCACCTGTCAGGATTGCACCATACCTTGCTACTAATCGGATGGGTCTTCTGGTGAGAGCGGCCTCCGTTCCCCTGGGCAGCCACTGCAACCAGGGGATGGAAACTGTATCTTGGGTCTGCCCAGGCGAAGCAGAGCCAAAGAGATGCCGAAAAAAAAACCTTCTGGGTAAAAAACCCACCAGCCGGAATCAGGAGCTGAGCACGTTGAGGAAAATAATCACTGGAGTCCAACAAGAGGAGGTACCCAACCAATGTAGGCAACAGCTTCGAGGAAGGAGAACAGGATGTGAACGAAAACGGGAGTAGGCAGAAGGAGACCAGGAAGGGCCAAGGAGTAGCAAGCAGAGGGCAGAAGAGGAGAAAGATGCAAAGCATAGCGCAACAGAGTAATGTTGCAATGCTCAGTTCCTGGCTGTTTACTCAGTGTTATGCTTCCGGACGGGTGACCACATGACGTGCAAGGCAGGGATCACAGGACGCCGTCCGCCATGATGGATAGGGCGGAAGTGTTTCCAACACCTCCAAATGGACCATACCGGTTTCGGCTGCGTACGCGGTCGAGTCATGACATCATGCCCCCCCCCCCAACCAAGTCAATTGCCACCTGGCTTCCAAGGATAGGACTGATGAAAGTGATGCAGAAGGTGAGG
The DNA here is from genome assembly GCF_040938575.1 of Ambystoma mexicanum. Taxonomy (NCBI): domain Eukaryota; kingdom Metazoa; phylum Chordata; class Amphibia; order Caudata; family Ambystomatidae; genus Ambystoma; species Ambystoma mexicanum. The sequence goes on from NC_090941.1 coordinate 317,304,713, forward strand.
GGCATGAAGGTCCTCTCGCTAACTGGATATCCTTTCCAGTTCACCAGATATTGCAGTCTGTCTCGATGGAAACATGAATCACATATGGCATAAACTTCAAATTCCAAGGCTGAGCCAAAAAGACCAGAGGAGGCGGAACATCGGGTTTATGTAAGTCAGGTGCTGATTGATAGGGTTTTAAGAGGGACAAATGAAACACAGGATGGATTATTTTCCAAGATGGTGGTAGAAGGAGCCTAAAGGCTAATGGATTGATGACCTTTATGATCTTAAAGGGTCCCAAGTATTTAGATGAAAACTTTGTTGAGTGTAGATGTGAAGACAGATGTTTGGACGACAACCAAACCTTGTCTCTGACTCTGTATGTAGGTGTTTCGGTACATCTCCTATCAACAAAACGCTTAGTGCATTGGCGCGCCCTTTTTAGATTGTCTACAGCAAGCTTCTGCGTGGGTCATAATGATTTAGCATGCTCTTCCGCTGATGGGACATTGGTGCATGGCAGCAAGGAATGCGGTATGCGCTGAGGGTGGTAACCATAAGTACACAAAAAAAGACTTATACCTAGGGACATATGATGTGTATTGTTGTAGGAGAATTCAATGATGGGAAGCAAAGTAGCCCAATTGTTTTGAGTAGCTGAACAGAAGCAACAGAGGTATTTCTCGATAGTCTGATAGGTCCTTTCTGTCAAACCATTAGTTTCGGGGTGGTATCCTGAGGAAAGAGAATGACAAATACCAAGGGCCTTGCATAAGGCAGATCAGAATTTGGACGTATATTGAGTCCATCTGTGAGAGATTATACTGTGAAGGATTCGATCAAGGCGAAAAAGCTAATTGACAAATACATTGCTCCTTTCTTCAGCAGTCAGCAGTTTAAGTGGGACAAAATGAGAAAACCTGGTAAAGACGTCCACGGGTATCATTATGACAGTAAATCCATTACACTGTGCTAGGTCTACTATGAAGTCTGTGGCTATAGTATGCCAATGTCTTGGAGGAAGTGCGGCTTGAGTTAATTTTCCGATAGGTTTTTTCCTGGGACAGTCTTCGCCTTAGCACAAGGTCTTTAGGAAGAGTAGGCCACCAGAAGTATCTTCTTGTCAATTTGATGGTAGCATGAATGCCTTTATGCCCCGCTATGTGTGTGTTATGGCACATCTGCATGCCTTCCAGCTGAAATTCCGGGGTGGGTAAGTAAAACTGTTGATTGTGAAATAGAAGACCAGAAGTGTCCTGTAACGCAGAAGGCCTTGTCACTAAGGTCTGACCCAGGGCATCCTTTACTCGTTGTAAAAATGTATCCACATGAGCAATACAGGATTTAGGAGACAACATCCTGGTTTTACTCAGGGCAGGTTCGAAGATGTTTGTCCTGCTCCTGGATAGAGCATCTGAAATGATGTTCTTAGAACCCTCGATGTAGGAAAACAAATCATAATGTTGAGAGAAATGGCCCAAACTGGCCTGTCTACTGTTTCTGCATTCATGTTCTTGTAAATATTGAAGGTTTCGATGGTCAGTACCGACTAAAGTAGGGGCTAAAAAACACATCAACAATTGTCTCCACTCCTGACAAGCCAGCTTGATCGTTAAAAGTTCCTTCTCCAAAACAGAGTAATGTGTTTCTGCAGGCGACAAGGTCTTGGAGTAATATGCCAGTGGGTGTTCTATGCCATCATCATGTAACTGTTTAAGAACTGCGCCAACAGCGCAGGCAGATGCGTCAGTCTCTAGAATGAAGGGTCTTTTGGGATCGAGTTGTCAAAATATTGAACAAGTGTTTCAGTCACTGGAAAGCACTCTCAGCGTGGTCAAACCAAAGGAAGAGAATGTTCTTTTTTAACAAGGCGGTAATGGGTAAGATGACATGGGGGGAAAAAGATGGAATGAACTTCCGTTAAAGGTTTGCCAACCCCAAAGCCCGCTTTATGTCCTTAACAGACTGCAGTGCTTTCCATTCTAGGATAGCTTTAATCTTCCTAGAATCCATTGATATGCCTTTGTCAGACAGTATATATCCAAGATAAGATACTTCCTTAATGCTGAATAAGCACTTTTTGGGTTTGGCTTTAAGATGATTATCCTTCAGGCGTTTTAATACTTCACGGATATGGTGGGGATGGTCTTCCTCATGTTCAGAGTATATTGGGATGTCATCTAGATAGACAATCACGGTGTGTAACAAAAGATCAGAGAACAAGTGGTCCACAAACCTCTGAAAAACAGCAGGGGCATTAGCCAGCCCAAAAGGCATCACCCGATACTGGAAATGCCCAAACGGTGTGCAGAAGGCAGTCTTCCATTCATCGCCGTCCCTTATTCGAACAAGATGATATGCACCCCTCAAGTTGAGTTTAATATATATCTGCACTGACTTTATGGCTTCGAGAATGTCCGGAATCAAGGGTAGAGGATATTTATCCTTAGTGACATTATTCAACCCACGATAGTCTATACAAGGCCTCCATTCAGCCGTATCTTTCTTAGCCACGAAAAAGAATGAGGCTCCTGCAGACGACTTTGAGTCTGTTATGAGACCATTGGCAAGGTTTTCTTGCAAGCAAGCCCATAAAGCCTCTTTTTCTACTGGGAAAAGAATAAACATTGGATTAAACAGGACTTCAGCATCTGATAGAAGTTCGATGGCACAGTCCTCCGTTCTGTCGGGGTAACCATTTGTGTTGATCATTTTCGAACACCTGCTGGTACTCCCGATACTCATCGGGAATTAAACAATGTATGCGCGATACTGGTCCCTTAGCCGCCCTGGGTACAGAAAATTGCACTTAATTCCTAGTAGCGGAAAGGCAGTTAGTAATGCAATACTCAGAACCCAAAGAAATGGTATGGGCCTTCCAATTTAGGAAGGGATTATGTTCCTCTAGCCACAGCATTCCCAGTATGACAGGATAGTTGGCGGACTGTATAAAATCAAGTGATTTGACCTCATGGTGATGAATCTTCATAGTGAGGTGTTAGGTGTTGGCTACGATAGACCCTCCTTCCAGCGGGTGTCTGTTAACCACCTAGACTAATAAAGCCACCTCTTTCTGTTGGATGGGAATAGACTGATTCCTTGCCCATACAGAATCCATGAATATTCCAGCCACCCCGGAATCCACCTAGGCTGTTGTCTCAATTAAACTGATCATCAGTGAAAATATAGAGAGACAAAGTAACAATAAGGATGCCTTACAAGGTGGAATGGTATTGAATAGCAGGGGGTATTGACTGATCTCCGACCCTTTAACCACTAAGGTTGGGAGCTGGGGTTTCCCTGACGCCTTGCGGGTGCCACAGGTCATTTGTTTTATAAATGTTCTGCAGAGCCACAATACATACATAGCCCCTTGACCCTATGATGAGTATCCTCCTCATCGGATAAAGGACCTCTGGCAGCTCCAATATGCATTGGTTCAGTCTTGTTGGGCTGTCTTGTTGTCAGAGGTACAGGTGCGCTACGATATGTAGGTTTGATACGCTTTTTTTTAGCTTTGCGTTCCTGTAATCTGAAATCGATTTGTAGCGTGAGTTTAATCAATTCATCAAAAGTACGATTACGTGGGGCACACGTGCCAACTCATCTTTAATGTCCTTGTGTAAATGCCTGCGGAACAGAGTGAAGCACGCCTCTTCGGACCAACTGGTGGTCTGGGCAATTTGAAACTTGGTAATGTAGGACATGATATCCAACGTTCCCTGAAACGAAGTCCAGTAGAGTATCTTGACTAGCGTAAACGAGTTCAGGGCGATCAAACATGCCCTTAAATACTGCTACGAAACCAGCATAATTATCCAGTATAGGATCATTAGCCACCACCAATGCAGTAGACCAAGCCAATGCATCTGCCGAATGCGTGGTGATAATGCCAACCTTGGTGCGGTCAGGGGGGAACGCCTGCTGACGGAAGGAAAGACCACCAGGCAGGTGTCCAGGAACTCTTTGAGTTTTTTAGTGTTTCCCTGGAACTTCTCAATCCGAGAGGCACTAGGCAAGGATGGGGTGGGCATTTCACGGTTAAGCAGAGTCTGGCGCAAATAAGCATTTTCTGTCTTTAACTGCTGCATTTCTACAGACAGCCACTCTACAGTATTAATCAGCTCTTGTAGCTGTTCCATTTTTTCTTTAGAGAAAAGGCGTTGTCATCTGTCATGATCGCGCCTTACCTTGCTATTAGTCGGTGGGTTCTTTTGGTGAGAGCGGCCTCCAGTCGCCTGGGCAGCCACCGCGACCAGGGGATGGAAACTGTATCTTGGGTCTGCCCAGATGAAGCGGAGCCAAAGCGATGTGGGGAAAAAACCCTTCTGGGTAAAAAATCCACCAGCCGGAATCGGGAGCTCAGAACATTGAAGAAATAATCACTGGTAGAGGTATCCAACCAGTGCAGGCAACAGCTCTGAGGAAGGAGAACAGGATGTGAACAAAAAAAACGGGAGTAGCAAGTAGAGGGCAGAAGACGAGAAAGATGAAAAGAGTAGCACGACGCCCCATTCCTGGCTGTTTACCAGGTGTTATGCTTCCGGGCAGGTGAAGTCATGACGTGCAAGGCAGGGATCACAGGATGCCGTCCGCCATGATGGACAGGGCGGAAGTGTTTCCATACCGATTTCGACCACGTATGCCAGTGAGTCATGACACCACCACTAGGATCTGGATTCAAAGGTGATGGACGTGCCCTGTCCCCCAGAGAGAGATCCCCGGGGTCTAGCGGGTGAGACACCTTCTGGTTTCTCACACAGTGCATGCGCTGTAAATGCCAAACCCAAAACAATGTAGTACAGAGAATAAGCTTGACTGCATTATCCTCTTTTCACTGTCCAATGGATCAATCGTAAGGACAGATGAAAGTTCAGTTCCAAAGTTTTCCAGCTGACAGAACTTGCATATTAGATGAGGGAAAACTGTAGCATAACCATCTGGATTGCCTTATGCAGTGGCTTCAATAAACTGGGCTCACATCTTTCAAGACACAGGTATCATTAGGACATTGCCGATCCGGAAACAAGGGTGTCGGTAAGCTTACCGCAACCCTTGTTTCTTGACCGTCAGATTACAAGTTTGCCTGCCGGGCCCGCTGCGCTCGACATGTCTGACTCTGCCCGGCGCAGCAGCCAAGGTAGTCACACTCTTCATGGAGGTGCTTCTGGGAACCAGTTCCCACAGAGTCCTATGGGACTCCAGAGGAATGGGGAACAAAATTTACCGGCACCTAGCTTGCCGGTCCGACGGGTCTTGTAATGTCCCGGTGGCACGGGCAAGCTAGGTGCCAGTAAAATGTCACGAGTACGGCGGCAACCCGCCGGAAGCACTGGCATGGTTTCCGCCAGACTCGTAATGGGCCCTCCACAACATACGGAGACTAGAATCGAAGGCTGTCGAAACCAACATTTGCATGGGATTTTGGACTTTTGTAGCACCATGTCAGGTCCCAGCGCTGAATCTCCTGCAGGAGCAGATGAATAGCCTACCTAGTCCCTCAAACCAGTATAACAAACAATTTATTAAACAATTATTGGATTGACCAGAGTGGGGGAAAAGGGGATTTGGAGAAAAAGTTCTTTTCTTTCTGACTGGCCTTCCTAGGTAGAGCTGGGTTCCTTTCTCTCGGCTATCACTCTCTCTACTTGTGGTCTCCCCCAGGGATCTAACCTATCTCCCTGGTTTTTCAAAATCTACATGGCTCCTTTGGCCCACATTATCTCTGCCTTCACCTCCGACTTTGTGTTATGCGGATGACACACAGCTCTCTGAGCCGTTTTTCCAAACAGAGATTTGGGCGTAGATCCTTATCCTCTGCAGGTGCCTCGCTCTGGAACAGCCTACCTGCCTCTCTCCATATTGAGCCTGACCTCTTTAATTTCTGGAAACTCCTAAAGACTTTCCTCTTCTCTTCCTCTTTCTCTCTCCCTCTCCTTTGCTAATCTCCTTCTTCCTCTCTACTGCTTCCCTCCTTTGTTCTCATCCCCAACCTGCTCAGTCAGCTGACTGGTCGCCTGGTGCACCTCCAGAGCCTCACTGGGCCCTCGCCTCCCCACCCCCCGCCAGTCCTAAACTTGCCTCCGGGCCTCACTCTGCCTTGCACTTGCACTCGGAATACATTCCATGAGAGTGGCACAAACCCTGCACTTAACCCTGGCCCTTGCTGGACTGGGCTCACTTGTCCCTACCCCCTCCCTCGCACTTCTGACGGCGCACTTACACGAACTTGCTGCACTTGGCTTAACATGTTTGTCTGTCATGTTCCCCTCTATCTCCCCTACCTGCTGGCTCCCCTCCCGTAGGTCGACCAACCTTTTTGTCTTATGTCTCCCCCGCCCTCCAATGCTAGTTATTGCTGTTAGATCATTCAGAATCTTTAAGGCATAAGAATGACGTTGCTATCCCCTTGTTCCCTTCCTGCCTTGAAGCGCTTAGAATCACTTAACTTGTGTATAAGCGCTATACAAATAAACAATTACAATTACAAGCTTGAATCTCCCTTTAACATGCAAATGTCAAACGTGCATGCCTGTCATGACACATTTGGTGTTTCTCGTTAAAATGCCATGTGCTTGTCCCTTATTCTTTTAATGCTACCTGAGGGGGCAGGGGAAGTGAGGGGAGGCCTGGGAGGAGGAAGACCTTCCGGAACCCCACACCTTGTCCTGATGTGGAGTAACCCCCTACATATCATGTTATGTTGCGATTTAAACCTCACTCCTCTGGGCCACTTCGTCTAGAATGCATCACATGCTCATGCGTCCCGTCTCCTTTCCTCCATCCTTGTGGGCATCCCCCAACATGGGGACTGTACCGGAACCTTTCACAGTGAAAAATTGAGCTTCCCCTTTAAATTTAGTATAGCGCGCAGGGGCGCGGCCTCGGGTTTGGGAACGCCCCGCTGAAACCGCCCTCCTGCGCCTCACCTCTGCACAGACGGACCTGGCAGCCAGCATAGAGACTTTTCGAGCTTTCCGCTTTCTCCCCGTTTTGTGTTTTAATTCTTATTTAACTTCTCTTCGGTGCCTCGTCTACCCCGGCACACGCCAGCTGCAGGAGGATTCACAAGATGTGCCTCATGCGACCGCTGGTTCCTGGCCCTGGCCCCCCATGCACTCTGTCTTAAGTGTTTTGGGCCTGATCACTGCTGGGACACATGTTCGGCTTGCAGCGCTTTTGGTCAGAATTGGTTGTCACGGTGGAGGGAGATCTTCCACACTTCTCCTCCACTGTACTTTAAGGACTTTGTCTCCAGATCGTCTTGTTAAGACAAGGTGCCCTCTGTTCAGCATGTCTAGATAGCGTGGTGACTGCTTCCCTGGGGTTCTCACGGATGGGGTTCCTCGGATTCAGGTTCTGGCAGGCCCAAGGCCCCTAAGGCTTCCGGCTCCCAATTCGAGGGGGCCGGGGGCTCTTCCGGGTGCTCTAGGGGCAGACCTGAGGCTGTCCAGGCTACCGGCTCCCGAGCTGAGGGGCTCAGGGGTCCTACCGGGCTGTCCTCGGAAAGATGATCAAGTTCGTCCCCTTCTTCAACCCCAAGGTATAAGGGATCGTCGAGTGCCACCTCCAAGACTCTGTCCTCGTCTCGATCCAGCACGGCTACCAGCACAGGTGCTCAGGACGGCCAGCCTACCGGAGTTTGCGAGTCGGGCATTACAACTACCGGCTAGCCGGCCGAGGGCTCAGCACCTTACCAGATTGATCGCTGAGGTTGACGCTTCTGCTTCTGGTGCAAGACCCGAGCTGTATCCTCCTGTGTCTGAGGCCTCTCGTGGCTCAGGACCTTCGCACCCTCCCACCCAGGGAATGGCGTAAGGCTTCAAAATGGCAGAGAGGAGCGTGGCAGAGCCTGCCAGACTGGCGGCCATCTTGTAACCAACTCAGGGCCCACCCGTGCTCTGACCCATTGAATGGGCTTTGCGAGATGATCCCAGTCTCCTTCCCTTTGGAAGCAGTGATACAGGCATCTGGTCTCCTCAGGGATACATCTACCCATTGCAGCCTTACAGCTACATGCCTTGGGCGCCTCAGCGCTTTCACCAGGAGCGGCGGCACAGCGCATTGGAAGGCCGGACCGCTAGGGACCTGGCAGCTAGCAAGGAACGCTTCTTTGAGCGCTTTCTCTTCCTCATACGTTCTCCTCAGATGAAGGGATTCCTGAAGAATATAGTGTAGGAGGTCATCCCACAGGTGCCGCCTCCCCCGGCCCCTCCTCTGGGTACTCCTCCGTTTCTGTCGAGCTGAGAAGGACAGCATGGATGCACGCCACTAAGTTTTCTTCTGACATGCAGGAGTGGATCCTCGATCTGCCCTTCGAGTGCGTGTATCTTTTTCATTTCTTCAATCGTAGACCAGTTGACAAAGAAAAAACCTCAGCTCAAACACCTGGAAGCAGCCCATCAATCCTATCTGTAACCTCCACTGGCTTCAGTCTTCCTCTGCCTCTAACATCCTCTCCTCCTCTTCGTCAGATCTGGTCCCTGGCTCTTTTATGGTCCTTTTGCTCTTGGAGATGCAGGTGATAGAACGGAAGTAGAGGCAAGTGGAGTTTCTAGGAGGTTACTCTGGCTGCTGTGTGGATTGTATTGCTGCTACTTTGGTGCTGCAGGACGCTGTGCATCATAAAAAGGAAAAAGTTGGAGTTTCCCTTTAAAGATTTGAAAATCGAGTGAGCCCTGGTGAGCCCCTCCTCTCCCCTGCAAGGACTTCCTGCCTCCTACATATACCCCACTTCCTTCGTGAAGCGGAGCGAAGTGGAGGCAAGTGGAGTTTCTAGGAGTTTGCAGGAGGGTGAAGAGGTGTGTGCTCCGGACGCCGAAAACCGCTGTTCAAGTCCTGGGATGATGGCGCAAAGTAAGGTTCACAGTCCGTTGAGCGCACGGACTCGCCTACAGGTAAGGAGAGGAGGGGCTGGGCTCGAATTGCAGGAGGTGGCGGGAATGGAGGAGTTCGATCGGGAGCAGAGTCCGCAATCATCACCATTTACGGAGAGCCAGGAGGAAGGATTTGATAAACATGCGATGATGAGCGAAAAGGGGTGGGGTCCCCTTCTTACCAAGAGGTGGCTGGGGATTGGGGCACTTCAAACCCTCAGCTCATCACCCCGAGGCAGCCGCCACTTGGTGAGGGGATCGGCCGTATGGGGAATTTAGAAGCCACTCCTGTGGTGTGCGGACTGGAGAGTCAGGCAAAGCCGGTGGCCGGCTTTGATAAGAACACTTCGCCACCAAATGTATTCGCTAATGGTGACTTGGCGAATAAGTTGGCCAAAGACTTGTTTGATCTTTCCTTGAAAATAGCGAGACAGAAAAGACTGAGTATATCAACAGTCAGTGATTGCTTAAAAATGCTGGACAAATCGATGTTGAAAGCCGACAGGGAGGTCGAATGCTAGGCTAGTGTTATAAGCGCCCAGGGAGCGGCCCTGAACTCGAGTGAGTTGGGGATCTCCTCTGGTGATTTGGGCTCTGGGGGGATACAAGATATTGAGAAGGATGGTTCTGTGGAAATTGCTCAGTTGGAAAGTGGAGATACTTGGCCTGTTAACGAGAGGAGTCCTTGTATTCCATCTGGTTCCCTGTCCGATGCAAGGTCCAATGAGGAGAATGATGAAAATGATGCCCTTATGGAAAAGGATTCTTCTATTTCATCATCTGCCTCCTCATCTTTTATGCCAACACCGTCACCAAAGAATAGAGGGGGAAGTCAAAAGGAAGAACATCAGGGGGTGGCTGTGGATTTGGCCCATCTGCAACAATTGGTGATGGCTTTGATCTCTACATCACTAATTCCCTTCACAAAGCTCTATGAAAGTCTGACTAGTTCCCTGAGGGACCAACCTGCCTTGATTTCTACAATATCGAATAAAATGCTGCTCTTGGAGTCCTTGGCGCTAAGAGTGGACACAAGATTAGCTAAAGAAGCGGAAACTTCAGCTGTCTGGCAAGGCTGGTTGTGCGATCTGGCCCAACCGGAATGTGCAGACAAGTCTGCCATGATGGAAGCCTTCCTACAGGACCGTCAATGGATGCAAATAAATATGAAGGGAGAAACTCAAAGGACTTGTTCTCCAAAGGGAAAAAGGAACGCTCTTGAGACTCCCCTCCTAGAACAGGCGCTGTGTGTGCCAGTAGAGGATCTGACAGTTGCAGCTGAATTTCAGCCAGGTAACCTTTTGGATAAAAATCTGTTTTCAGTTTTTAATAGGAAAAAAGATCAGAAAGCTGATGCTCCATCAGTGGATGGAGCAAAGAATTCTCCGGGAGAAGTTTCTAGAAAAGGCCCTAAATTGGATACATTGAAGAACGCAGTGGCTCAGCAAATAATAAAAACAAAGAATATGCCTGCAAAAACAGGAAGGAAAACAAAGGGATCTAGGGCCTTTCTGAGAAACATTAGATCCCCTCCATCTGCACCGAAAAACATTCCTGCTGCAAAAAAATCCATTATTGAGCTCCAGCTGCTTGAGGGCGAAGGATCGAACCCATCCTTGGGCCGAGAGGTGAATTTAGAAGCGAAAGAGCGAACGCCATCGGTTGGTGAGTTGAGTCTGTTAGTAGAAGAATTGGAGAGACCTGAAGAGGACTTGGACTGGAATGATGTGAGCAGCTCAGAGTGGCAAAAGATGGAGGGGTTTATTGTAGAGACTAATCAGCCTGGGGTTAAAAAGGGCCTTACTCGGCTTGGCCCGAAATTCAGAGTGAATTTTAAGGGACCGTCATCGGTGGATATGCAAGAGTCACCAAAGAGGCCTTTACAAAGCGATGAAAATTCCCCTAGATCAAATCAGGCTGAAAAAACATCTTTAAAGTCTTATGAGAATTCCAAGTTCTCGGGGGAAGGAAAAATGAGTAGGAACATCGACTCTGGGAAGCAAAAAGCGGCGAACGAACTACCTCAAAGACCTTCATTGAAAAGCCACTTGGCCCATGAGCAAAAGAGGCCGCGCCCAAAGAGGAGACCTCAAAGAGTCGTGCTTGGTCGTCCCACAATCTTTGCCGTGAGAGAATCAAACAGGATGTTAACATGCTTACTTTGAATAGAAGAAACGTCCTGCGTCTGTTTCATTGCTTGATCCCGAAGTTTGCCTCAAGTGATATTAGGGTCGTGGAATTTATGGAAGAGAAGCAGGTTGATTGCATGATTCTGCATCTATTCTCTCAAACTAAGAAGGACTCAATCCTGGCATTAAAAAATTCATTTCTGGGCTTGGGATATGAAGTCTCAGATTATCAGGTGCAGTTAAAAGCAAATTGGATGGAAGCTATTGGGGTTAAGGAGGTCCGGAAAGGAGGTCCAGTCTCTAAACCTGCACCTATTAGAGACCGGGGAGAACCTGCTCTTAAAAAGGCAACAAGCAAGGTGGGACCATCGACTATACAGAATGAACTCCACTCTCTGAAATTTATGGTGGCTAACCAAAAAAAGGAAATGAGAGGCCCTAAAAGCAGTGGAAGGGATGGGACAAATGAACCACTATCCTGGTCATGGTTGGCTGGATATTTGAGCCACCATGGCGGCTGTTAGACTTTAACGGAAGAAAAACCAGAGCCCCTGAAGATTCGATTCTGGAATACTCTGGGCTTCCAATCATTCTTCAGTGAAAAGATTCTAGATTTGGTCTCGTTTGACATACTCCTATTTCAGGAGACTTGGTTTAGGAAATCCCCCCCCATTGTGATGTCTACCTAGCCTTTTTGAATCCGGCTCCCAAGGGGGTGATGGGTCTGCCGTATGCGGGTCTCCTGATGCTTCTGAAAAATGATCAGGGATGTGCGGTGGTGGAAACCAAATGTCCAAATCCGTATGTTCAGATTATCTATCTGAAACAAGACATGGATCTGAGCGCCATATCATTGGTGGTGATTAATATATACTGGCGTGTCAACATGGGGAAGGATGTGAATTTTATGAGGTCAATCACAAGTGTAATTGATGAGATGTTAAGTGAAGTGGAAGGTGTTAAGATTCTAATATGTGGAGATCTTAATATAAAGTTGGTTGACACAGAGGGACTAGTATTAGTGATGAATGAATGGAAAGAAAGAGAGTTGGTTTGGATGAGAAATATGGAAGCCAGAGCCATGTCCATGCTTAATGGACAAACAGAGGGTGATATCCCGGAATGCACAACGTGGCGATCAGGGAAAAGAGTTTCTTGCATAGACTATTGCTTTATTTCCGAGAACCTAAGAGATGGAATTGAGAGCTTTTCCGTTAGGCCCCAGCGCCCCAGTGATCATGAGCTGCTGGCTATCCACTTGAGGAAGTGGTATGACCAGAAGCCCAGGGATAAAATGGGAGAAGCGATCCTGAACTCTTGTGGTCTGCGTCTGTGACTAAGAGTGCAGGATCTCAGGAATGTAAGACAGGCTTATGGGACCCAGCTCTCTGAAGATCCCACTGATTTGGATTACACTGGACTGCTCAAAGAATTCTCCCAGGTATATATCTTGGGCAGTAAATCTTCCTGGTCCCAAAAACATGCCTATGACCGGACGCAGAGCGGACTTTAAGAGCTGTCTGTTCCAGAAATTCAAAAAACACCTGGGAATTAATAAACAATAGGGGTGTCTTTAGGCAGTCCAGTACCACAGTGATGGTAGCAGAAAAGGATTGGATTCTCCACTATTCAGCCCTATGCGCAGACCCGGGTGGGGTGGAAGCGGTACTCAAAGAGCCCGGATTGGGGAGGTGTAACTTCATGTTTGACGAGCATGATGCACTCACTATGATTAGTAAGCTGAGTGGATCTCGTGCAGCTGGACCGGATGGTCTCTGTAATCAAGAACTTAAAAAACAGAGATCTCTAGGCCAAACTGTTAGTGACCATGTTCGATCAAATTATGATTACTAAGAAAATCCCCCCTGCCGCCCCATGGAGGGAGGCGCATATTGTGCCAATTTTTAAAAGGGGCGATAGGTCTGATCCCAAAAACTATCACCCTATTGCCCTTTTAGATTCCTACGGAAAGTTGTTTGCTATGGTCTTATTGCAGGATCTAACCAACTGGGCGGAGACAAAGGGAATATTGGACCCTAGACAAACCGGCTTCGTCAAGGGGGTGGGTACGTCCCTAAATCTTTTTATCCTTCATCTTCTAAAGGAAAGAGCTTTGGGCGATGGTTCCACCCTGTTCATGGCCTTTATGGACCTTGAACAGGCCTTTGATGGAGGTTTTAGAGGCAGCCTATGGTCGAAATTGCGAAAGTGGGGTTGTCTCTGGGATCTGGTGGAGGCAATCGAAGCCCTGTACACTGGTACCTTGGTAAAAATTAGGTTGTCTTCAAGAGGATATCTTTCCTATAAGATCTTCACATGTCGAGGGTTAAAGCAGGGATGCTCTTTGGCGCCTCTGCTATTCTGCTTATATATAGCAGACATAGTATCATCTCAGATGAGGATTCAAGCTTTTCCGCCTAAAATAAATGGAGAGGAGGTGCCTTGGGTTCTGTTTGCGGATGATTTGGTCCTCTTGGATTAAACTCCAATAGGACTTCAGCGCTGCTTAGAGGCCTTTGAACTATATTTGAAGGAAAATGGGATGAAGTTAAATGTTAAAAAATCTAAAATCCTCCTAATGAAGAGAGCGGGAAAAACAAAAATAGAGAGGTTCACATGGAGGGTGGAGGGTGCCCTGCTGGAAATGGTAGAATCAATAGTGTATTTGGGAGTAACACTAAATGAGAATAGTAATGAGGCTGCCCAATTAGAGTACCTGCAGTTAAGATTAACACCTCTGATTAACCAAGGTAGAGCATTTCAACGTAGATTTGCCCAATTTACAATGGAGCCAATCCTGTCCTTTTACAAGCCGAAGGTGGCCCAAATCTTAACTTAGGGAGCAGAGTCAACACTCCGTCTTTCTTGGCAGCTGTGGGGAAAATTGGAGCCCCTTTTTTAGAGATCAGTTCTAAAATTAACCCCTTCATTCCCACCTTGAGCGATTAGGCGTGAACTCAGACTTCAATCTTTAGAGTCCATGGCGATTTGGAAATCCATCTCTTTTTATTGAAAGTGTGCGTTGGAAGAAAAAAAGCCTTTTGAAATCTTGGCCTTTAATAAAATTCTGCTAGAGGGACCCCATAAGCTTTGGGAATTGAAGATTGAGGCTTTTCTACAGGAAAAAAGATATTGCAGTGGAAATGTTGATTCAGAATCCTCTTATTGTAAAAAAGAAATTAATAAATGGGAACTGGATCTCCACAGTGGATCAGTCTGCGAACTTGAAATCCCGGCAAAAACTAACCTTGGAGAGTGGAATGGTAAATGTTCTCCCAAAATTTCTCTTGAAATTCCCCTCTTCTAAATATAGAGACCTCCTTCTTAGATGTAGGTTAAATATCCTACACACACACGAGAAGTCCTGTTCATGAGGAAAACTCCTGGGGTTGAAAATGCTCTGTGTCGTTACTGCATATTTGAGAAGCATGTAGAAACGCCAGAGCACCTAGTGATGTATTGTGAGGGTCTACATGAAATACAAAGCTTTTTTTTTTGGATGAATTTAAAGTGTTGGGCGGTACCCTTACTCCTCAATAATGGTTGAATTGGATGTTAATGCGGGATCAAACTAAACTTGTAATTGGCGTAATAAAGATGCTAGAAACTGTTCTATGATAATTTAGTAAATAGTGATGGCTATCAGGAAACTTTGGATTTTATGTATGGGAGATGTAATAATGTAATAATGTTAAAGGTTTATTTTGTGTATGCAGAAACCAATAAAACATTTTAATAAAAAAAAAAAAGAAAATAGAACCGGTTCTTCTTTCAGACATGGCCTCCGGGTACTATTCCAGGATTTTTGCAGTACCCAAGAACAACTAGGCTGGCCTGAGGGTTGTCCTGGATTTGTCATTTCTAAATCTGTCTTTACCGCTGGAACACTTCAAGATGATTACTCTGGGGGGTGGAGGGCGTGTGGCTGGCAGCGGCGCATGAGCATGTAGCTCCCTGGAGCCCCCGGGATGCCCGTCAAAAATCCTGTTTGAATCCTGCTTTTTATTAACAAATATTACCCAGGCTGAACCCAGACCTAGGAAACTCTGGGGGCACGGTTTTTTTCAGCTAGAGGCTTGAG
Source organism: Ambystoma mexicanum (assembly GCF_040938575.1). Classification (NCBI taxonomy): domain Eukaryota; kingdom Metazoa; phylum Chordata; class Amphibia; order Caudata; family Ambystomatidae; genus Ambystoma; species Ambystoma mexicanum. Next base: position 317,319,781 of record NC_090941.1, read on the forward strand.
GGGCACTCACTGGGATCCCAAGAGGTGAGCGCCGGGTCACGCTGGTAACGAGAGACGTAAGATCCAACATGGCCACCGGCGCTGGGAGGTACTGAGGAGGCTGCCGATATGCAGCCCGGATCGAGCAGACACAGCGACAAGTGGTCTGCATCAACAGGAGTAACAGCAACAGGGCAAGTACCCACCGGTTGAGCAGGCGAGGAGAGCGGCTGACTGAGCCCCAGGCTGCAGTGGCGGAGGAGATGGTGCAGAGCTGCACCCCTGATTAGGAACTTGAGTGGGAAAGTCAGGGCCTTCCGACTCGATCACTGAGAAGAGTAGGGGATCGCAGTGGCTGTAGGGCTTCAGTCGCCCGGCCCGGACTGCAGGCCGAGGATGGTGGCAGCGGGAGCCGCGGCTGTGGTGCTTTGTTGAATGAACCGGCCCTGGGGGCAGCTAACTGGGCAACCGGCCCGAAGAGACGGGCAAGTGTGGTGCCAAATGATGCCGCTGTGTGAGGGACACAGGGGTCGGGGGGCTGCACATGTCCTGCCCCCCATCAGAGCCATTGATAACTGTGGGGGTGGTTGCTAGTAACGGGAACGGGCCGTGGGCTGCTGTGAAGAGGCCCTCAAGGTGGGCTGTTGAGGCTGGTGCATATGTGGAGGGGGCAGGAAGCACACCAGAGTTGGTGAGGAGGCCCTCTGGGGCAACTTTAGGGTGAGGGTGCGCAGTGCCTTCGGGTGGCCCCGCCAAACGAGACTGCAGAGTGGGTGGACTGAAGACTGGCCAGAGAGGGCATTGTGTTAGAAATCCCTCATCTGAACGGCCAAGAGGCGCAGGGAGACATCTGGAGCAGTAGCTACTAAGGAGCAGCTGGGAAGCCTCGGGGTGTGTCACCTGGGGGACACCCCAGACCAGGTGGGGTGCAGCTTTAAGGTGGAGTTGGGCTCCTTCATGGGGGAACCCTGAAGTGTATCAGGCAATAGGTCCAGAGGAGTGTGGCTGGGCCATGCAGCAACCCCAGAATAGAGAGGAGGAGGCTATTTGACCCGGCGCTGAGGACAGAGGAGGAGATCCCTAGGAGTATAGGGATATAGGCCTAGGGGACTAGGGTGCAGAGACCGGCCAAGATAGTGAAAGGCCAACAAAAAATAGACCAATATGTAGACCCCAAAAGCAGGCAGCAGAAACATGAGGACGTGGGACAAGTGTCAGAGAGCAGCTGATGGAGAATCTGGGGCAGTGACACTGGAAACTCTTCCAAGCCACGGAGGCATCCCTGGAAGTGAGCATTAAACAAGTAGGGGTGCATGTATCGCTTGTAAGGGCCGATTTAAGGAAAGTGTGCGACGATGACCTGCAATGTCTTAAGAACTATGTAGCTGGCCTTGTGGGGGCAACAAGGACATTGGAAACGAGGGCGGAGGATGCAGAAGGTCGATCTCGGCACTGCAATATCCAGTTGATGGGGGTCTCGAGGAAGGGCCGATAGTGGAGCTCTTTGTGGAAAACCTTATTTCGAACACTCGCCGTGAAGGGGCTCTCATAAGCTTTCACAGTTGAGCGGGCACACAGGGTGCCAGGCAGGGCCCCACCAGCTGGGGCACCGCCAAGAGTGATAGTGGCCAAGATTTTAAATTTTCGGGGCAGGGACGCTATCCTGCAGGTGTTCCGAAGGGTTGGCCCCTACAAGGTACATAACACAAAGCTACACATCTTCCCAGACTTCACGGTGGCAGTGCAACGACAACAGAGGTCCTATGATGCAGTGAGGCAGCGCCTCTGAGAACTTAACATTAAATACATGAAGTTTTTTGCGGCCAAGTTAAAGGTCATTGCAGATGGCAAATCCTGGTTTATTCGCTCGCGTCACCATAGGAGGTGTGTAATTGGTTGGACTCTGCTTCGCGAGGTGGCGGGGCGGAAGGAACACCGCAACCGGGTACTGCGACTCTGTGGGGATGAGGCGGGGGGCTGGAGATGAAGGTGAGGGGCAGAGGTTTATACTGGAATTTGGACTGCAGATTCTGGGTGGTGAGAGCGAGACATGATGTTGGAATCTTCAGACTGGGTTAACGGCAGAAATGCCCACAGATGAGATTTCTGAGATGGCATGGGATCCAACTGGCTATGCTCCAGGAAGTGTACATGTTGCGGAAGCACCTGGAGTCACTTAAGAAGCGTTGGGGAGGAGGGAGTAGTGGTGGGGACACCATACTCATCATACGCTAATGGAGTCTTTATCTGGGTTGCGGCAGGAGTACCAGTATGGGTAGATAAAGTCTTGACAAATGATGTAGAAAGGACTGTAGTACTAGTGGGTACACTTGAGGGGAGGCACATCTCGTGTGGTTAACTCTTTTTTTTAATTTTTTTTTTTTAACTTTGTTTATTTTAAATAAAGGCAGGATGAAAATTACAAACATTATAAGCAGTGATTATTTAGGTATGTTGATCCCCAGTCCTTTATCCTTTATCCCCCCCCTAAGTTTCCTCCCTCCCACCTCCCTTTGGTCCCTCTGTCCCTTAGTCATTGTAGGCGGAATCTTCCCTCCTGGGCTGTCCAGTTTGCGCATCATCGTCTATGTGTCTTCCTCAGGGATCTCTTGATGTTTCAGGATCCAGCGGGCCCGGATAGGTTTATAGGTCAGGGCGGGGAAGCGCTGGTCGTATTCCAGCACTGGGGCCCAAACATTCTGAAAACGATGGAGCGTTCCCACTTGTGCTGCCGTCACCTTCTCCGCTACCAGAATGTCCCAAAGTTTAGTCCACCATTGGGCTATGTGAGGGCCTTCCGGGGTTTTCCAAGCTCGGGCCTCCACCGTTTTCCCTGCTAGTAGGCAGTGAGATAGTAGTTTCGATCTGGTCCCGGAGCGCGGGTAGATCTCGGGGATTGGAGCTCCCGGCAAGACTGGTTCTGGTTCCAGGGGAATCGTTGTTCCGGTAATTCGTGTGATGGACCCTAGTCATGATTTCCAGAATTGTTGGATTTTTGGGCAAGCCCACCACATGTGGAAGAAGGAGCCTGGGTGGCCGCATCCTCTCCAACAAGAATGATCCACCTGAGGGTTCATATGGTGAAGTCGGAGGGGCGGGTAGTACCACCTCAGCGTGATCTTGTACGCACATTCCCTATTGGTAATGCAGGTGGATGAGGTGTGTGTTCTGGTCCATATGTCCACCCAGGTTTGATCCTCTATTGGATGACCCAGGTCCGCCTCCCATTGGGCCATGCAGCGGGTCTTTGTGGTCAGGAAGTCACTTAGGAAGCGCCTGTATAGGGTGGATACTCTGCCGCGGGTTGGAAGGTCTCCCAGAGTGAGTTCTAGGGCAGTAGGAGGGCGTGTCGCTGCTTGCAGAGTTTGGGGGTGTGAGCACCAGTGGCGTAATTGAATGTAGGTGAATCTGTCCCTTTCCTGGAGTTGGAATTTCTCCTTGCATTGGGCGAATGTGAGAGGTCTCTCCCCCCCCCATATACAGCTCGTCTATGGTCTCCAGCCCGCCCTTAATCCAGTTACGAAAATTGTGAGGGTTCGTTCCAGGTGCGAACGTTGGATTATGGAAAACCGGGGAGCGTGGGCTCAGTCCTCTTGGCACGCCCTTTCGTTTTAGCGCCCAGTCCCAGGAGCTAAGGGTGTGTTTGGTTGATAGCAGGAGATCTCCCCATTGTGTCCTGAGGGGGGGGCGGGATGTGTGATAGGAATCGTAAGGGTAGGGGCACTTGTGATTGTTCCAACTGTACCCATCTAGGGTGGTTTGTTATATTTTGCCATGCCTGGACCTGTGCCAATTGAGCTGCCACTCTGTAGGCCTGCAAGTCTGGGACCCCCAATCCTCCCAATTTGGAACTCCCCAGCATAGTTCTGAGAGGGATTCTCGCTTTCTTACCTTTCCAAATAAAGTTCAGCATTTTCCTATGGATCCCTCGAAGAGTTGGTGTGGGGATCGCTACTGGTAGGGAGGCACAGGAGTATTGGAACAACGGAAGGAGGTTCATCCTGCATACAGTGATGCGCCCGAGCAGTGAGATCTCTTGGGTCTCCCAGCGTTTCAAGTCACCTTCCAATTCTCTAAAGAGACGGGGGAAATTGGCTTTGTATGTGTCTCTTGGGTCAGCCGGGATGTGGACCCCTAGGTAGGGGATGGCTCTTTTTTCCCATGTTATCGGGCACATCTTAGTCAGTGGTTCCCGTTCTGCTGGGGTGAGGCCGATGCTGTCGAAGTTTATGGTGAGGCCTGAGACCTCCCCGTAGCTGGCGATTTCTCGTATCGCGTGTTTTAGGGATGAGTGGGCCTCCGAGATCGTGAGCAGAATGTCGTCCGCGTATAGGGCGATTTTGTGATGGGTGGGGCCGCTTTGTATGCCCTTGATTTGGACGTTCGCCTGATCTTTTGTGCAAAGGGCTCCATGGTGAGTGCGAAAAGCAAGGGTGACAGTGGACAGCCTTGCCGGGTTCCGCATGATAGGGGGATTGGAGCCGAGCTGTGTCCGTTGATTCTCAGGCTAGTTTTAGGGCTATTATAGTTGGCTAGAACCATCGTTTGGAAAGTTGGCCCGAAGCCGAAGGCCCCTAGGGTGTGTTTCATAAAAGTCCAATCCACCCTATCAAATGCCTTAGCTGCGTCGAGAGCCACTAAGGCTAGTTTTTGGGAGTTGCGGGAGGCCAGGTCCACCAGGTTCAAGGTTCTCCGAATGTTGTCACCTGCTGTCCGGTGTAGGATGAAACCTGCCTGGTCGGGGTGAATGATCTTCGGCAAGATGCGATTTAAGCGGGTTGCTAGAATTTTTGAGTATATGTTTGCATCGATGTTTAAAAGTGCGATCGGTCTGTAGGACGTTAAGCTTCTTGGATCTTTTCCAGGTTTGGGCAGGAGGATGGTGGTTGATTCCTGCATCGATGGGGTCACTGCTCCCGTTTCTCTGAAGGAATTGAATAGGGTAACCAAGTGGGGGGTCAGTTGTGCTCTGAATAGTTTGTAAAACCTGGTTGAAAAGCCCTCTGGGCCGGGGGCCCGTGTTTCAAGTGATTTGCTGGCTTCCTCAACTTCCTCCCCTGTAATGAGCTCCTCCAGTTCGTCTGCACCAAACGTGGACCATAAAGATTATCTCCCATCAGTGATTAGGCTGGCGGGGGGGATACAGGGAAGGCCCGTTTGTCTGGGGTGGGGGGAGATTTTAATTGTCTAATAGACCTGCACCTGGATAGCACAGGGAAGTCCACTCACCCTAAACAGCAGGCTGCAACATCCTTGAAGCAGGTGGTGGGAGACGTAGACCTGCTAGAATTGTGGCGAGAGTCACACGGACAAGAGGGAGGTTATTCATTTTTCTAGGGGGCCCATGCATCTTGCTCCCGCTTGGATTATATGTTTGTGGGGGCGGAGGACTTTCATTCCTTCAATAAAGTGGAATATTTGGGTAGTCATTTCAGACCATTCACACCTGGTTACGCAACTGCAGGGTTACAGCAACCTCCACCATTAAGAATGTGGCAGCTACCCGCCGAGTCCCCAAGGATTTGCCGTTTGCGGTTACACTACATGAGGAGATAGTGCAGTTCTTTGAAGTCAATGATGGGTCGGTAGAATCTGCTGGAACCTTGTGGGAGGCCTTTAAGGCAACAATCAGAGGGGTCTATCTTCAAGGTGACCGGGGTCCTACAGGATCAGTTTCGAGAGTCCGAGTGGGCGATATCTGCACTGGAGAAAGATCTGGCGGATGGAATCCAGGTGGGGGAGGACCTTGTAGATGCATTAGCCTCTCACCGTGACAAGCAGGTTTTGTTGTCCCACTTTGATGGCAGTAGTCTGGATGTCGAGGTCCATGGGGAAGGGGATAAGGCCGTACGGCTTCTGGCTTGGCTGATCTGTGGGGAGTAGCCCCTGAGCACCATCACCCAGGTCAGGCAGAAATCGGGAGAACTGATTAGCACCCAGGGAGGGATCAATGAGACATTCCAGCTGTTTTATCAATCCCTGTATTCTAGCGAGGGTACCTACACTGCGACTGAAGCAGATGACTTGCTGGACCTGGTACACCTACCGGTTCTAAAGGGGGATCGGCAGGAGGAGCTGCAGGGGCCCATTGGGGAGACAGATATTGGATGGGCGTTACAGTCAATGAGGAAGGTTAGAGCCCCAGAGAGCAATGGATTCCTGGTGGAATTGTACTGCAAATATTCAGACCTTTTATTCCCCACCTTTAAAAAAAAAAAAGTGTACGATGGATCCTTTCAGGCCAGGATACCTCCCAATTCAATGAGGGAGGCGGTAATAACAATCCTGTTAAAGGGGGAAAGGATCCCTCAGATTGCGCGTTCTTCCGCCCAATCTCATTGTTGAACTCTGATGCAAAGGTCCTGGGGAAGATATTAGCTGCCAGATTGTCTAAAGTGGCCCCGATTCTGGTGCAACCAGTCAATGCAGCTTTATAGGGCGGCAGAGCATCTCCATGAATTTGACCTGGTTGCACCATGTGATGATCAGGTCAAGGATTCTGGAAGGGAGATGGCACTTGCATCTTTTGATGTGATGAAAGCTTTTAACTCATTGGAGTGGGACTGGCTGTTTAGGGTACTGAAGGCCTTCAGACTTGGGCAAAATATTTGTCGATGGTTACGACTGCTGTTCAGTATGCTGAAGCAAGGGTAAAAACGAATACTTGAATTTTGTCGCAGTGCGCGTTGGGCTGAGGGACGAGGCAGGGTTGCCCTGTCTCGTCGATCTTGTTTTCCATGGCATCAAAACCTATGGCGGGACATCTAAGGAAGGAGATAGGAGAACTAGGGATACTTGCGGGAGGGGTGAGGCATATTGTATCCTTATATGCAGATGACTTGTTACTTTATGTAGCAAACCAGCAAGAGAATCTGCCAATGTTGTTAGAGATTCTGGGTAATTTCTGCATGCTGTCAGGGTTTCTCGTCAATAAAGAGAAGTCTGTTGTACTGTTCCAGTTGGTGGCCATGCAGAGCCCCGACTTACATACCCTCCTAGACTGCGGGATAAGATGGGAGGGGGAAGAGTTTAAATACTTGGGAATTACAGTTTTCCATGAGGTAGAGGCGACATTTGTGTAAAATACCGGCAGAGCAGCGTCTATGATTGGAGACTCGGTCCAATATTGGAAGAAGTTACCAATATCATTAATGGGAAGCGTGGCACTATGCCAAATGGTTATACTCACAAGGCTTCTCTACTATTTCTCAAACATACAGTCTGGCATAAAGAACGTTTTTAGAGCATTGGATTAGAAGGTGGGGGTGCTACTATGGCGAACAGGGAGGACGAGGGTTTCACCTGCAACTTTGAGATGCTGCGGTAGGAGGGGTGTCTTAATTTTCCCGATTATGAGCTCTACTACATGGCGGCGCAATTGCAGGCAGTATTGGTATGGACAGACACAAGGGGAGAATTGCAGGCAGGGTTGCCGGGGGCCCTTCTGGCTCACCAGGAGGGCCTAGAGCTGCTGTGGGGCACGATATGAGGCATGGGAGCCACCAACGTATTTCCGGTGGTGAAAATGCTCTAGAAGAAGCTCCTAAAGAAATTGCAGGTGTCTGATCTCTATAGTGCAGACTTATCGTCGGGTGCGGACCCGGGGGCTCCGTTTGGCACTGAGGGGCTATGGGCATATGGGTGTCTGGCTTGGGAGATGAGGGGTGCAAGACTTTTAGGGGATCTGTTTGAGGATAGGAGGTTGCTGTCCGTTGAGAAATGGAGTACCCGCTGTGGGGTATCAAAGGGGCATTTTTTAATGGATGGTAGGGTGACCAGGCGGTGACCAGGCGGCTGGCCGCCATGTGGAGGGAGATCCCAGAGGAGCCTCAGACAAGCCTGGTGATGCAGTTGCTCCTGACGCAGGAAGATGGAGGGGCTAGGGTCACTCGGATTTACCAGGTATTGAGGATTACATTCCCCACAAAGGAATTGGTGGTTCAGAGTAAATGGGAGCATGACATGGGTGGTTCGGTTTCAGAGGGGCAATGGACCAAAGTCTGAGAGCAGGTTTGCATGGTTTCACGGAATGCAAGATTCCAGCTTATTCAGTTCAATATCATCCATAGAACGTATGTGACTCCCGCCAAACTAAATGCGATGAATAGAGTTGGGATTGTCCCTGTGGTGCGACAGGGATATGGCATATGCTTTGGGGGTGTTCGGTTGTGGCATGTTACTGGCAGGCAGTGATGGTGAAAATTAATGAACTACTTGGCTCTAGTCTTGAGTGCCACCCGAAGGAGTTCTTGTGGGGTTTACTCCCAGGGGGAAAACAGAAAACGAGAAATCGAATGGCCCAGTTTATGCTGCTACTAGCCAGGAGGCGAGTGGCTATTGCTTGGAAAAGACCCCAGGGTCTATCATCGGTGCATTGGAAGGAGGATGTCTGCAAGTTGGGGGGGGTGGCGGAGTTGGATATACTGCACAAAATCAGGGACCCAGAGATGGAGGATGGGGTGACTGTGGAATGGGGCCAGCTGCTGGAGGCGTTATGGTTTTCTGCAGATTTTAAACCCCCTGAAAGAGCGGAATGAGTGATTTGAATGTCTGCAGTGAGAACTATAATGAGGGTGGGGGGGGGCGGGAGGTACTGGTGGAGTGGGAGGCCGTCTGAAAATAGGGGGGGGGGGCAGATGCCATGTGTTCAATTGTACTTGTACCGTAATTTCACTGTTTGACAAGTCACTCCTGTTGACAGTTATTTATAACTGTCTGTGTACACTAAAACTTGAATAAGCAAATGTTTTTAAAAAAAATGATTACTCCCACGCACATAGCTGAGTCTCTGTGGGCAGGGGACTGAATGTGTTCCCTGGACCTCAAGGATGCTTAACTGCATGCACCCATCTACCGACCGCAATGGAAGTTTCTGCGTTTCACGATTATGTCGTCCCACTTTCAGTACAAGGTGCTGCCCTTCGGCCTGAACTCGGCCCCTCGTGTTTTCACGTAGTTGATGAACGCAGTGGCGGGCCTTCTCCGCTTGGAAGGGCATCATCTGTACCCTTATTTGAACGACTGGCTGGTGAGGTCGGGGTCAACCAAGGGGGTGTTGCAATCCTGCCAGAGATTGCCGGTTATCCTTCATCAGCTGGGATTCTCTCTCAACCAGAGGAAGTCACATTTGTGCCCATCTCAGGATCTGGTCTTCCTAGGGGTGTGTTGGGACAGTACAGTTCAGCGTGTGTTCCCTATGCCGAGAGGCTCCTGTCCTTCCACAAGGCGGGCACTTTCTGGCCAACTCAACCACCTCGGGTTGGTGGTTCCAGCATATTCTGTCCAGCATATTCTGGGCCTGATGGCTTCCTGCGTGCTCACTGTACAGCACGCTCAGCTCAAGATGAGGCGCCTCCAGCTCCACCTGGCGGCCAATTGGGATCAGGAGACGGGGGTCTCAGTCAGACAGGATACCAATACCACTGCTCCTGCTGCCCAATCTTCGCTGGTGGATGATGGTAGGCAATGTTTCAGTGGGAGTCCCCTTCACCTGACCGAAGCCTACCCTGGTGGTGACGACAGACTCCTCTCTTTCGGGCTGGGGGACTTCTTTGGAGGGCTATGCGATTCATGGCCCATGGCCCAGGACAGAAGCCCTCCTGCATATAAATCTGCTCAAGCTCAGGTCAGTTGGCCTGGCCCTCAAGGCATTTTTGCCTCATCGAGGACAGGTCTGTTCTGGTCAGGATAGACAATTCTATGATAATGTTTTACCTGAACAAGCATGATGGCACCCATTCTCCCCTCCTCTGCATGGAGGCGGTATTGATCTGGGAATGGGCCCTGATGCAGGGAGTTTGGATTTCAGCAGTTCACCTCCCGGGGGACAGCAAAGTAGAAGCTGACCTGCTTGGGGTTCAACACCTAAAAGTGGGAGTAGCACACCAACTCCTTGTTGCCCCTATTCCAGCGTTGGGGGTTCACAAAACTGGATTTGTTTGCATCCCCTCTGAATTCCAAGTGCCCCCAATTTGCTTCATGTGCAGGACGTGGTCGGGGTCTCTGGGAAATGCCTTCCAGATCTTTTGGCACAGCCACAGGTGTTATGCGTTTCCACCAACCCCTCTGCTCCTCTGGCAAGACCCTGGTTTTCGGATATGCTGCAGTTGTGCTTCCAGGGTCCCGCCCATCTTCCGATCTCCAGCAGGGGATTCCTGATGCAGCAGGGCGGGTTGGTGGAACATACGGACCCAGCTAATCTGGCGCTGGCGACCTGGTTCCTGATCAGCTGAGGCTGCAACATGCTCAATTTTCGTGCAACAACTGGAACATCATTCAGCAGGCCAGGAGACCACCCTTGACTCGGTCCCAGTATAAGAGTAAATGGTCTAGGTTCTGCCATTGGGCTTGTGACAAGGGTCTGGGCCCTGTCACCTGTCCTCTGGATGACATACTGGCTTTTTCAGCACACCTGGCTCATTCTGGAGTTCAGGTGGATACTTGCTGTACTTATTTGGCGGCCATTGGGACTTACAGGCATTTCCCATAGTATGTGTTTTCTGCGGCCAACCCGGTGGTTAAGGCCCATATTAAGGGATTGTCTAGGCTTTTTCTGGTGATGCATAGGCTGCACCGGTCTGGGACCTCAATGTGGTTCTTGCAGCTTTGCAGCGCAAGCTTTTTGAACCAATGGCCTCTGTGGACATCTGCTTGGTGACACCAAAGACTGGTGGCTCTCACCTCTGTGCGCAGGGTTAGTGAGCTGCAGGGGTTTTCCACGTGCAAGCCTTTCACCACGTTTCACAACGACAAGGTCATCTTGCGCACTTATCCAAACCTCTTGCCCAAGTTGGTCTCTCCATTTAATCTGAATCAAGAGATCTGCCTGCCAGTGTTCCTCCCGAACCCGCAGTCAGAGGCAGAGGGGGCCCTGCATTCGTCAGACGTCAAGAGGGTCCGCACGTGTTATCTCTTGGACAAAATGTTTCAGGAAGTCAGAGGCATTGTTTGTGTTTTTTGAGGGCTCCTCCCACGGCTCTCGGGGTTCCAAGGCTTCCATCGCCCGTTGGATGGTTCAGGCCATTTTGGAGTTGTACAGAGCCATGGGCAGACCTGTTCCTGAGGGGATTCATGCCCATGAGCCAAGGCCAGGGCTGTCGCATTTTAGACACATGCTTCTTGGGATGTCATCAGTGAAGCAGCTACTTGGGCCACTCTGTCAGCCTTCTCTAAGCACTACGTACTGGACAACAGCTCCAGGCGCGATGCAATTTGATCAGGCAGTTCTGAAGAACCTTTTTGCTTTGTCCTAGATATGAGGCAGGTTATCACAGCTCCACGCTATGTTATTGTTCGGTGGCGTCACCCACAAGGATGGAGAAAAGGGGACGGGATGCATGAGTAATTAATGTTACTCACCATGCTGACTAGAGTACTCGTAGTCCATAGTGCCCTTTCCTCCATACGTCCCATACTCCTTCCCCTGCTAGTATGCCAATGGCTAATATGTAATAAGCGTGGCCAGTAATCTAAGTGTCCAATGTGTTCAAAGGGTACTGAGGTGAGGCAGTGAGGCGAAACCGCGCCCACGCACGCTAACCTAAACTTAAAGGGGAAGCTCCATACTCCTACGTCCTGTCCCCTTTCCTCCATACTTATGGGTCATCTCTTCGTCCTGTGGGACGGGACCAGAGAACTTTTGTAAAAAGCATCCAAAAAAATGTTTTTCAAAAATGTGTCCTTCCTCTCTTTCTGCGCAGGGCCCGGCACATGGCCGTAACGCCGCCCACCTTGGCTCCGCCCCGTGCATCGCCCCTCAGTCCTTTTCTCCGCTCGTTCGGGACTGGACGCACTTGCATCCTCGGAAGGTTTTCTTCCCTTTTTTCCTCTCTGGCTCTCGCTAGTGATCGTGTACTAGTCTGTCTATGTCGTTCAAACTAGACTTTCCAGATTGTTCATCGTGTCACTGTTGTTTTGCGAGGGCGGATCCCCATCCTCTTTGTTTAGAGTGCTTGGGTCCGGATCACCGTTGGGACTCCTGTTTTTACTCCGACTCCCTTTCGGTCTGGGCACTTAAACGGCGGTTGGAGCGGTGGGAGGAGGTGTTCCGACAAACTCCTTCACATTTTCAGGCGTTCATCGACGAGAAGAAAAAACGCCCGGTAAGTTCTTTACTTTCCAGGTTCCTCTCGGGCTGGGAGGGGCGTTGATCGCTCTGTCACCGGGGTTTGCCCTGAGGTGCCCGTTGGGCCTAATAATTGTACCAGAATTTTCTCCGAGGGTCTCCGTAAGGGGCCTGTGGATACCGGAGCACGCTCTGAGGCCCCTCCTGTGGGGGCTGTTTGTAGACCTAGTTGTACTGAATCGTGGGATACCGGAGGCCTCTCTGTCGGCTTCCCTCAAAAATAAGACCGGGGTGCGCCCCGAGGCCTTGGTGGGGCTTGCTGTTACCGAACGGATGTTCGAGGCCCGCGCGGATAAGGCTGTCACCGGATGTGTGTCCGAGGTCCCTCTTTCAGAGGCTAAAGTTACCAACGTTTCTGAGAGGCCTGACAAGGCCTTACCGGTGAAGGCTGTTTCTCACCGTTCCCGCTCTTGCGGCAATACCAGATCTGTTGAGGGGGCAAAGAATGAAAGCTCTTCTTTTACCAGCAGTGCCGAGGTCCTTCCTGGGAAGGCTGATTTGGCGGTTGGTATGTCGCAGAAACATTCCAGGCCTCATAGTACCGGCTCTGCCGAGGTTCCTTATGGTAAGGCTAAAGTTAAGACCCCTGATCCATCGACGGGGACCCCTGCCTCACTTCCTCACGTGCCGCAGTTCCCCTCAGGCGATGACAAAATGGCGCCCATTCCCGCCACGACCACGGCAGCCATTCTGGGTGCTACTCCTACAACTACGCCATCGGCCTTAGGTGTAGGGCATGGTTCCTTGGGTGAACATAAAGTCCCTTGTGCGCATCCTTATCGGCCAGTTTACGATTGGAACGCCCGGATGCCTCTTCCGCACAATTTTTCGTTGCCTGCGGGGTCAGCACCTTTGATTTATGTGGATATGTCAGTGGAGGGGCCTGTGTGGCACCTTTCCCCGTTACGTCCCTGGATTTGTCCACCTCGTTAGAGGTCTCCTCAGGTTCCCAAGCAGTCCCCGGAGGAAGCCTTTTTCGGTACATTTCAAAGGTTAATGCGTACCGACCCCATGAGGGAATATTTCAAAGGGCTTTTCAGGGAGATATGTCCACCCGCGCCTCCGGCTTCACCCGTTCCTTTGGTTGGTTCCGCCGGCGCCTCCCTTGTCTGCGGTGCCTCCCCCGACCCTTCCGCCTTTGCCTCCATTGCCCCCTGTGGACAAGGCAGCGCCCGACACGGTTCAGCAGGATCCTGACCTGTCGGATGAAGCGCAGGGCGATCAGGACAACAAGGACCTGCCCCTCTCTATTAGAGCTTTTCATGACCGGGTACTGGACATGATGTGCTTCTTAGATGTTCCAGTGCCCGAGGCACCCGCTCTGCATGAGGGTGTGCTTTCTGGGGCGTTCACCCTGTCTCCTTCGGAGTGTACCGGCCTGTTCTTGCAGAAGGACGTTCTGGCCGAGGTCCGCAGGGTCTGGGAAAAGCCACACTCTGGACTTTTTGTCAATAAGAAAATTGACACGAGATACAGGCTGCATTCTTCGGAAGAGGTGGCCTTGTCTTGTCCGCCCCCCTCCTCCACAGTGGTGGCCGCGGCCACTTTGCAATCCAGGCCTGCAGCATCCTCTTCCACGACGGCTACTCAGGTTCTGGGAAAGGAGGACAAGTTCCTTGACTCCCTTGGTAGGAAAATCTTTGCCAACTCGGCCTTGCACCTCAGGCAGGCCAACGCCAAATTGGTGTTAGCGGGAGCTAATATGCAGATGTGGAAAGGTCTTTTGGAGTTTGAGGAGTTTATCCCGGTCGAGAAGCTGGAAGACTTTAAAGGGGGTCTATCCGATGCCAGGGTCTTGGCACAGGATCTCCTGGGGGCCGCGGCTCATCACGTAGACACCTCGGCTCGGGGCCTTATGCTGGGGGTTGATGCCTCACGGCAGGCGTGGTTGCATGCAACTAAATTCTCAAAGGAAGTGCAGGACAAGGTGTTGGACCTTCCGTTTGATGGGAAGGAGCTCTTTCATTCTACAACAGATGTAGAGCTCACCAAGACGAAAGATAGCACTTGGACAGCTAAATCCTTGTCAGTCCTTGTTAAGACTCCTTTCAAAACCCAGAGACTGTTGTCGCAAAGTCGACCTTCCTCTGGCTTTAGGGGCTTCCTCGACAGAAAATCTCGCAGAGTGGATACCCCTGCGGGGAACAACTGCCGTAGGCAACAACGGACACGGTTTTTCTCCCGCTCCTCAGCCTCCTCCTCAGGTTCTGGTGGCAACACCACCGCTAAACCTACTAAATGAGGGTTTTCCGTGCTCGCACGAGACCCCGGTGGGAGGACGCATTGCGTCTCATTGGGAGGCGTGGCAGAACATCACAGAAGACAGATGGGTCTTGTCAGTCGCTCGGGCGGGCTTCCGCTTACCCCTACCCCCTGCCCCACCCCTCAACCCTTATTTTCAGGTGTCAGGCTCGCCCTCCCTCAAAGCCGAAGTTCAGAAACTTCTGGACCTCCGAGCTGTGGAACCCGTTCCCCTTGCGGAGCGAGGGGAGGGCTTCTACTCCCGGCTGTTTACGGTGCCCAAACCCAACAAGCTGGCCTGCGCACCATCCTAGACCTTTCCCAGTTCAATCTTTTCCTACCCCAAGAGAAATTCAAGGATGATCACGCCCAGCCAGGTACGGTCCTCCTTGCAGATGGGCGATTGGGTCAGTGTCGTGGATCTTCAGGATGCGTACATGCATATCCTGATTTGGAACCCACACAGGAGATATCTCCTTTTCTCTTTGGGAGAGGAGCACTTCCAGTTTCGAGTGCTTCCTTTTGGCTTCAGCTTGGCGCTGCGTGTCTTCACGAAGATGATGTCGGTGATTGCGGCCTATCTTCGTCTCCAGGGTATCCATGTGTATCCATATTTGGAGGACTGGCTCATACGCAGCCCTTGTCCGCTGGCAGCAGTGGGCAATCTCCAGTCTCTCCTTCAGCTCCTGTTCCATCTTGAGCTGTCGGTGAACTGGCGCAGTGGTTGCCAGTCAATTCGTCGAAAAAAATTGGTCGACCAGACAAATGGTCGAAGCAAATTGGTCGAAAACCATTTCGTCGAAATTTTTTTTTTTCTATTTTAACCCTTTATTTATTTATTTTTTTGGGGGGGTCCCCCCAACCCCCCTTTTTTGCCTTAAAAAACCTTTTTTTGCCTAAACGAACACCCAAAAAAAAATATATAATTTTTAAAAAAAATTCGACGAAATGGTTTTCGACGAAATTGCGTCGACCAAATGTCATTCGACCAATTTGAGGTCGACGAATTGACTGGACACCGGAAATCTTCCATGATTGTCTCGCAGGACCTGATTTTCCCAGGTTTTCGCTGGAACACGATCCACTGCAGAGTGTACCTGACCGGGGACAGAATGGTGGATCTGTTAGCCACATGTCAGATGTTTGCGCAGTCGGAGAGCATTTGGGCTGGTGGTTCCAGAGGCTTCTGGGCCTCATGGCCTCGTGTGTGCTGGCTCTTCCTCTTGCTCGTCTCAAGATGAGACAGACCCAGATGGCTCTTCGGAGTTCTTGGCGTCAGGCTGTGGACCCGGATTCCAAGCTGATAATGATTCCGGCTTCCATGGGAGTGGACCTGGAATGGTGGTCATCTCTCAGCAACCTGTCGGTGGGTTCGGGATTTCAGGACCCAGCTCCTATGGTGACGATCACGACGGACTCCTCCCTCCTGGGGTGGGGTGCAACGTTAGATCTTCTACAGGTCTCGGACCTCTGGTCACCTCAGGACAAGCTCCTTCACATAAATCATCTGGTGCTTCTGGCGATCTTCCTAGCGCTCAGGGCGTTCAGACCGATCATTGTCAACAAGGTGGTCCGCATACGCACGGACAATGTGGTGTCGATGTATTACATCAACAAGCAAGGGGGAACAAAGTCTCCCCCCTCGTGGACCTGTCCATCCAGACCAGCTGAATGTCACAGCGGATGCCCTCAGCCGGCGGACAGTGGTCAGCTACGAGTGGGAGTTGAAGGCGGAGGTCCTCTCATGGATCTTCTTGCGTTGCGGCACACCGGAGGTGGATCTCTTCGCTACAGCGGTCAACAAGAAGCTTCCTTGGCATGCCTCCACCGGGGGGCTGGGAGCCTCGTCTCTGGGGGATGCTCTCGGGATTCCATGGCACAACATGAGGGCGTATGCCTTCCCGCCTATGCCTCTAGTCCATTGAGCAATTTTGAAGCTGAAGAAGTTGGTGAACTGCTCCCTTCTACTCATAGCCCCCTGGTGGCCGGCCAGGTTTTGGTTCTCAGAACTTCAACACCTGTCAGTGTATCCGCCGATCAGGTTACCAGTGTCTCCCAATCTTATTCATCAAGGGGAACAGCAGATGTGGCACCCCTCCCCACAATCGCTCAGCTTGGCGGCATGGTGCCTGACTTCAGGTCTTTAGAGCTTCTTAACTTGTCTACGGATAACATGCGTATTATCCAGGCAGCCAGGAAACCCTCAACCAGATCCCAATACAGGAGTAAATGGCTCAGGTCCTGTCATTGGTGTTTGGAAAAGCAGTTGGACCCAAGGGTGGCTACAATTAACGCTGTGCTGTCCTTCATGTCCTCCCTAGCAGAGTCGGGTGTTCACATTCTGTCATGCAGACCTTACCTTTCAGCGGTCTCCGCTTATCTTTCTGCAGACCAATGTTCCTACTCTCTGAGTAACCCAGTGGTTAAGAGGCATTTTGCAGGCTTGACACGCCTCTACCCTCCAGTTCGTAGTCCGCACCCGCCGTGGGACCTAAATGTAGTCCTGACGGCGCTGTGCCATAAGCCTTTTGAACCAATGGCCACGGTGGACCTCAAGTACCTATCCTGGAAAATGTCCTTTCTGGTCGCTGTTACGTCAGCGAGGCGGGTGAGTGAGCTCCAGGTCTTGTCAGTGGAGCATCCCTTCTTGGTCTTTCACAGACAAACCTGGCCTTTCTACCGAAGGTGGTAACTGAATTTCATCTGAATCAGTCGATCTCCCTGCCGGTCTTTTTTCCGAACCCTACCTCAGAGGCAGAAAGGGTTCTGCACTGTCTTGATGTCAGGAGGGCTCTTAGTTCTACCTTGACAGGACTTCCGAGCTTAGGAGTTCTTCTCAACTTTTTGTCACAACTTTTTGTGACTTTCGGTAACCCTCAGGGTAAGCAGGCGTCTAAGGTGACTATTTCTCAGTGGATCGCCGCCTGCATTACAGAGTCTTTCACCGTCCATGGGCTGAAACCTCCTAAAGGTATTTATGCACACCTGGTGCGGGGCAAGGCAGCTGCGGTTGCTTTTCGGAAATATGTCTCCTGGGAGTCTATCGCTAGGGCAGCTACTTGGGCCTCCCCATCCGCTTTTTGTAAGCATTATTGTCTTGACATGAGCTCGAAAGCTGATGCTCAGTTTGGTCAGGCTGTGCTGAAGAACCTTTTTCAATAAGGGGTATTTCCATCCACCCGTAGTTCCAGTTAGGAGTGCTTGGGAATCTCCCATAACAACAATGCTGGAGGAAAGGGGATTATGGACTATGAGTACTGTAGTCACTGCAGTGCGTAACTTTAATTTATGCATTAATATAAGGCCAGAGGCATAACCTACCTTCTCCTTTTATGTGCTCTGTCTCATTTTGAGGGCTACAGTATCTAACAGTCCCTATGATGTCATACCTTTCCCTTTCACCTAATTGCACCTAAATTAATCTGTTGCCATCAACCTGTGTGTGATGGTTTAGGTGCCTGATTTCCCTTTTCTCCCCCTTCTGTCCAGCTCTCCTCACCTGAACTGCCGGAATTACTGCTGGGATCCTGTAGCCGCCGTCGTGTAAGATAGTCCTTCTCCTTTTTTCGATGTGCCTGCTTGTCACGGAGGGAGGCCACCTTGACTGCTGCTGGGAACAGCTGGCCGGGGACCTCCCTTCCGGGACTAAGCCGAAATAGGGGAAAAAACCCCGGATGGGGAAAAAACCCTGGGACTCCTCAGGTTGTCAGCAAGGTAGTATTGTACGTGGCCGTGCAGGTGAGCAGGAGAAAGTAATAAGCAGGATCCGCGTTGGTTGCAGGAACAGCAAAGCAGCAGGGGGGTCCTACTGAGTGGAAGAATCCCCGAAACCCCTGCCAGCCAAGCAACTAGCGGGGCGAGGACCAGGAATGGGAGGAGGTCAGGAAAAAAGCACCGGCAAGGCACCGGCAAGGCAGTCCAGAGAGAAAGCAGAGGAACGAAGGAAAAAAAAGGGGCGGAGCCTATCCGCGAGGACGGAACCGCAGAGAACTGAAAACAAAAGTCGCCGAGGCACGGCGACTACAGGGAAAACTGGAGGAGAGAGAGGTAAGAGAAAAAACGTACGCCGTGAAGGGGCGCGAGAGCAGAGCAGAGCAGAGCAGAGCAGACGGAAGCTGAACGGGGTAGGAGCGAAGAACCAGGAAGCAACGAGGGCTTCCACTGGACAGTTGCAACGCAGGGACCGCTGGGCCGGGAAGGTAATTATACTCCCAGCGGCCCCGCGTCGTGAGGAAGAAGCGTGATGGACACAAAGGAGGGACTAGTGCCTTGCATACCTGTGTCCTAATTTCCAACGCGGGAGAAGCCGCCAAGCGGAACGCCTGCGGGTGACAGTATGCCCCCTTCCAGACCGTATCACCCCCGGCTTCCCTGGGTGCAGGCGGTGAAATCTAGCGAGCAAGCGAGGCGCATGCACCTGAGAAGCAGGTTCCCAAGAGTCCTCCGACTCCGGATAACCCTTCCAGGACAAAAGGTATTCCAACCTGCCTCGATAGAACCTAGAGTCCCTAATGTTGGAGACTTCATATTCTGCTTGAGTGGGGGTCTGTGATGGAGCAAGTCTGGGCACTGGTCTGTGATGGGAATCGAAATAGAAGTCTTTAAGGAGAGAGGAATGAAAGACTGGGTGAATGCGACTTAGAGAAGGCGGCAGCCGAAGACGGTAAGCCACAGGATTGATTTTGAGAAGAATGGGAAAAGGACCCAGATAACGAGGGGACAGTTTAGAGGGTCTTGTCCATTTGGGTAGAAACCCGGTGGACAGCCACACCTTGTCGCCTGGCTTCCAGTCCGGACATTCTTTGCGATGTTTATCCGCTCCCATCTTAGATCGTCTCCTGCTGTTCTCCAAACTCTGTAATGCTGTGTCATGGGCATCCTTGATCTGATCTAACACCTCTTCGGCCGTCGGGGAATTGGTGAAACTGGGAACTTCAGGGAGAAAGGACTTAGGGTGAACCCCATAAGTACAAAAGAAAGGTGAAAGACCTATGGCAGAGTGTTTGGTATTGTTATACGAGAATTCTGCAGTAGGGAGTAGGGAAACCCAATTCTCCTGATGTTGAGTGACGTAACATCTCAGATATAGTTCGAGAGTGGCATTAAGTCGTTCCGTCATCCCGTTGGACTGGGGATGAAAACCCGAAGAGAGTGCTCTCTCAATTCCTAAACGGGTACACAGGGCTGTCCAGAATCTCGAAGTGTACTGGCTTCTCCGGTCCGAGATGATCTTGTCGGGTAGACCGTGTAGCCTGAAAATGTCTCGTGCAAACACTTCAGCCATCTTGGTGGCTGTGGGAACCCCAGAAAGAGGGGAGAAGTGTGCCATCTTGGAGAATGCATCTACCGTGACCATGATGCAGGTACATGATCCAGATTCCGGGAGGTCTACAATGAAATCCGTAGAAACCAACCCCCAAGGGCGAGTAGGCATTTCAACTTGGGTAAGTAATCCCAACGGTTTCCCCGTCGGATATTTTGATCGGGCACAAATAGGACAGGTCTTCACAAAGTCTAGGGTGTCTCTCCTCACGGTGGGCCAGGAAAAGGTTCTCGAGATGAGCTCCAGAGTGTTGATTCCCCCGCGATGACCCGCAAGGCGGGATGTGTGACACCAATCCAGAATCTTCTTCCGCAGCGGGCCTTCCGGAATGTATAGACGTTTCTTGAAGAACAGCCAGCCGTCTTTCTCTTGATAAGGAGAAGTGGGGTGCAACGCAATTCGAGGAAGCTCTTGACTCACGGCGGTCTTAACCCCTTGTAGGAAAGTACTGACCTGGGCCAATATCCGATTGTGATGAAACATGGGTTCAGTGTCTAGTGAAGCCCTTTCCTTGCTGGAGTCCTTGCGAGATAGAGCGTCTGCCAGACGGTTAAGCGAACCGGGAATGTAAGAGATCTGAAAATCATATTGTGAGAAAAGATAGGCCCAACGAGCTTGCCTGGAATTTGAGCACTCCATTTCTTGGAGGGCTTTCAGGTTTTTGTGGTCAGTCCTGATGAGGAATGGATGCCTGGCCCCCATGAGTAAATGGCGCCATTCGTCACAAGCCAATTTCATAGCCAACAACTCCTTTTCTAGGACAGAATAATTCAATTGGCTAGGTGAGAGAGTCTTGGATAAGTAGGCTACTGGATGCTCCACACCGTTGACAGTCTGAAGTAGAACCGCTCCAATCGCGATTGCAGAAGCGTCAGTCTCCAGGATGAAGGGCAAAGTCTGATCTGGGTGGTGGAGGATCGGAGCCGAGCAGAAAAGATGTTTGAGTAGTCTGAAACTGTTTTCGGTATCGGGCGACCAGTAGAACGGAGAGGCCTCTTTCTTGAGTAGGCGAGTGATGGGATATACTACTTCAGAGAAGTTGGGGATGAATCTCCTGTAATAATTGGAAAGTCCCAGAAACCTTTGCACCTCCCGGACAGATGTGGGTGCGGGCCATTCGAGGATGGCCTGAACCTTCCTCTGATCCATATCTATACCCTCTTCGGACAGCTGATAGCCCAGATACTGCACGGAAGGGACCGCGAATTTACACTTCTCAGCCTTCACTAACAGCTCGTTCTTTTGTAGACGTTCCAGGACTTGAGTGACATGCCCGATATGTTCTTGTAGGTTGGGGGAGTAGATAAGGATATCATCCAAATAGATGATGACAGAAGTAGAGAGCATGTCAGAAAACATTCTGTCCATAAATCTTTGGAACACAGCCGGGGCGTTAACTAGCCCGAATGGCATCACCTTATACTCATATAGGCCGAATGGAGTGCGGAATGCCGTCTTCCATTCGTCACCCTGGGAGATTCTGAGCAGATGATAAGCGTTTCTGAGGTCAAGTTTTGTAAATATTCTGGCCCCTTGTACCGCCTCGATGATGTCGGAGATAAGTGGCATAGGATAACGATCACGGATCGTCACCTTGTTGAGACCTCTGTAATCGATACAGGGTCTCAGATCAGTAGAGTCTCTTTTTTTTATGAAAAACAGAGGAGCCCCTGCTGGGGATTTTGAAGGCTGAATCAACCCGTTCTTCGTATTAGTGTCCAGATAGTGTCGTAACACAAGTTTCTCGGCCAGAGTAAGGGAGAACATTCTGCCAAAGGGAACTAGGGCATTGGGTACCAGATCTATGGTACAGTCTTCGGGCCGGTGAGGTGGCAGTATGGAGTGAAGGTTCTCCCGGAACACCTCAGAGTATTTTGAACAATAGTTGGGCAACGCAAACACTCTCACACAGTCCGAGGTATAGGCCGTAACGGATTCAGGGCCCTTCTGGCTCTTCGGAGGAAGACAATGTTCGGTGCAGTATGAAGAACCAAAGCTCAGCTGGTTCTTAGTCCAATCGATCTGGGGATTGTGTTTGCGAAGCCATGTGATTCCCAGTATGATTGGGAAATGAGCAGCCCGGATAATGTCGAATCTTACCACTTCTGAATGATGAAAAACTGTTAAGGACAGATCTTCAGTGGTATGGGTGATGAGTCCGGATGATAAGGGAGAGCCGTCGACTCCTTCTATCTTCTGTCCTTCCTTCCGGGGTATCCTGCGTAGACCGACCTGGTCTGCCCACAGGGTATCAACAAAGTTTCCGGCTGCTCCGCAGTCCAGTAACGCAAGAGTCTCCACCTTCTCGCCTTTTACCGTAAGAGTGGCAGTAACTACCATGAGTCTGGTATCTTCCTTGGGTTCAGAAGAAGAAACTGTAAGCGAAACATAGGGACGAGTAGAGAGAACTGGAAACCCCCGGACACTAGTCCCTATTGATGCCGAGGGTGCTCGTTTCCCTGCCTCTTGCTAGGCAATTCAGAACAATCCTTAAGAAGGTGTTGGTCTGACCCACAATAGGCACAAAGTCCCTTTTCCCTTCTTCGCCGTCTTTCGGCAGCAGTCAAAGGTGCTCTTGTGGCGCCTATCTGCATGGGTTCTTCTGACGCGGCAGTGGAAGAGCGACGAGGAGGAGAGCATGCCCGAACATCCAGGGGGAATCCTGAGCCTCGTTGTCTGCGTCTTTCTGTCTTCCTTTCTTGTAGACGATACTCGATATGCAGTGCAGCCGTTAGTAGGTCCGAAAAAGTAGGCGAGCGAGTAGACCTGGCTAACTCGTCCTTAATTTCCTCTTTGAGACCCCTCCTGAAAATGGCATACTGTGCAGGTTCTGGCCAGCCGGCGCCAGAAGCTACTGTCTTAAAGGCCGAAATATAGGACAGGACATCCAAGGAACCCTGCTTGACATCCAACAATTCTTCAGAAGCAGTGAATGATAATTCTGGGCGTTCGAATGTCTGTCTCAGAGAATTCTGAAATGCTGAGTAGTCTTGAAGTATGGCATTGTTGCTTATGACTAGGGGAGTAGCCCAAGTCAAAGCATTGCCGATCATATTCGAGATTAGGAAGCCGACTTTAGCTTGATCCGTAGAGAAAGTGCGGGGTCGGAAAGTAAAGTAGACAGTACATGCCTCTAGGAATTCCTTCACCTTCTTGGGGGCACCGTCAAACTTTCCCGAGGATAGTATCGTGGGCGGTAGTTCTGGAGGAGGGGGTTCCCTGGCGGAAACCATTTGTCTAAGGAGGGCGTTCTCCGCCTTGACTCCCTGGAGTTCTTGAGACATAGCTTGGATCGCCTTCCAAAGCTCTTGCACTTGTCCCTCAGCGGACATCGTGTCTTTACTGGTCGTTGCAATCTGTGATGGTTTAGGTGCCTGATTTCCCTTTTCTCCCCCTTCTGTCCAGCTCTCCTCACCTGAACTGCCGGAATTACTGCTGGGATCCTGTAGCCGCCGTCGTGTAAGATAGTCCTTCTCCTTTTTTCGATGTGCCTGCTTGTCACGGAGGGAGGCCACCTTGACTGCTGCTGGGAACAGCTGGCCGGGGACCTCCCTTCCGGGACTAAGCCGAAATAGGGGAAAAAACCCCGGATGGGGAAAAAACCCTGGGACTCCTCAGGTTGTCAGCAAGGTAGTATTGTACGTGGCCGTGCAGGTGAGCAGGAGAAAGTAATAAGCAGGATCCGCGTTGGTTGCAGGAACAGCAAAGCAGCAGGGGGGTCCTACTGAGTGGAAGAATCCCCGAAACCCCTGCCAGCCAAGCAACTAGCGGGGCGAGGACCAGGAATGGGAGGAGGTCAGGAAAAAAGCACCGGCAAGGCACCGGCAAGGCAGTCCAGAGAGAAAGCAGAGGAACGAAGGAAAAAAAAGGGGCGGAGCCTATCCGCGAGGACGGAACCGCAGAGAACTGAAAACAAAAGTCGCCGAGGCACGGCGACTACAGGGAAAACTGGAGGAGAGAGAGGTAAGAGAAAAAACGTACGCCGTGAAGGGGCGCGAGAGCAGAGCAGAGCAGAGCAGAGCAGACGGAAGCTGAACGGGGTAGGAGCGAAGAACCAGGAAGCAACGAGGGCTTCCACTGGACAGTTGCAACGCAGGGACCGCTGGGCCGGGAAGGTAATTATACTCCCAGCGGCCCCGCGTCGTGAGGAAGAAGCGTGATGGACACAAAGGAGGGACTAGTGCCTTGCATACCTGTGTCCTAATTTCCAACGCGGGAGAAGCCGCCAAGCGGAACGCCTGCGGGTGACACTGTGCTGCTATTTGTCATGCTGTTTGGACATTTGATATACAAGAAATGAGTTAGCAAGGTAGACGAAGGTATTGAATTATGAGATGAAGATGGGATGTCATTACAGAGTGGAATGCTTGTCTCCGAGGTGTGGGAATAACCACTGTAACAAGAAAGACAAACGAGGAGGTAGAGTACAAGTATATGGTTGATCGTTTGAGAGTACAAGAAAAGAAAACAAATATACAAGTACATCATCCTAAAGATTTTTGTATTAAGCACATTTTTCCTGTTTAGTGTTACTCTAAAGTTCCCTTTGTCCATTCAGTCGGTAACACTGATTGCGCATGAGTGCTGGGGAATAGAAGCAAACTGTTCGGTTTGCCCTTTTTGAGATCTGTTGCTAACTAAATGTAATCGGTAATATCCAAATACTGTACAATTTTAACTAATGTGAAACCTTATAGCTTCACCCTTCACTGCATTTCTACCTGCTGCTTCTAGGGCCTGGAAAGAAATTACACAGCAGGATAGGCTACAGATTGTTCTGGCCATCTCTATTTATTTATAGGGCAATGTGTTGTACACTAGACCTGGTGGTTATAGCCTGTCAGCTAGCTGTTGTTTAGGATGAATATTCTGTCTAGAAGGTAAGCGTGTTACACAGTATTTGTAGTACCAATGGTTCATGTAGAACATTGTTTGGAGTTTAACCCTATTGAACATTTTTTTTCTTCTGATGACAGAATGTTTCAAACAATGCTATTCCTGAACTCACTGCGCCCAGTGGAAGATTCAAATTGGATGTTCTGAAAAATAAGGCCAAGAAATCCTTGACTAACTCACTGGAAAACATATTCTCCAGGGTAAGGTGAAGTGCGATAGCCCATAACCTAACCTTCATACTTGTTCTACTATGACAGCTGCACATAGACAAGCACGTTATTGTGAATTTGTGGTTTGGAGGCAGCTTGAACCATGGGGAATGTTCAGTTTAACAAAAATCAGAACGTTTTTTATTGCTGTGCCTTAAGTGGAACGTTCATGAATTCATTTCTCTAGCGCTTGTCTGCAATCGCTATGCCTTGTTCATATGAAAACGTGCATCTTGACTAAAGTGACCTGTAAGAAAAGAAGAAACCTGGTAATGCTTCAAGGCAAAATGTAACACCGTACACCATTGGATGTCCCGTTATGCATTTGCTTTTTCACTGAGCACCACAAAGATTGTTGGAGAAGTTCTGCTCTATTGTTGTATTTTCTTAAACTTCTTAGGCTCTGCACATAAGATGTGGACACATTCTAATATCCTGATTGTTTATCTTGTGTTTTTATGACACACCAAATGTTTTTTTCTATTCATGTGTTAGGAAAAATATTGTGCTTCGAACAGAAACCCATACAGAAGATGCATACAGTAACCAGGGTATCCCTGCGACCAGATGCCTCACATAGCAAATACACATATAAGTAAGCAGACCTTGAAGAAGGTAGAGTAGTAGATAGACCAGGAACAAAACTGACATAAGAATAGGAAAGTTGTAATTGTTGCTGAAGCAGAGGATATGAGTAGAGGAATAGCATGGGATTAGGAAAGACCAGCAGGAGGGTTATCACTTTGATCGATTTAAAGATGAGAAGTAGCAATTTGAAGAGGGAGCGGTTGCATATAGAGAGCCAGCTGAGACATTGAGAGGCGGGAGGGAGCATTGAAAGGTTTAGAGGGTGCAGGCACTAAAGTTGATGATTTTGTCAAGAGCTGTGAAAGAATAGGGAGGCAGTGCAGTAAACTTGAGGCGTAGATGAGGAAACGGAGTACAAGAGTGGAGATGAGTGATTTGTTTTACTGATCGGTAAGGAGCTGCATATTTCTTCATTAATTTTTGAAGTCTTAGGTTGCTGTCAAAGAGTACCACAAGGTTGCAGACTTTAGGGATGGGGAGATGTGTTGAGAGGAGAAAGATGTAGGTGAGTTTTGAAGGGGCGTATCATTTTGCACAAAGTTAGAGTACTTCTTTGTTGAGATAAGCATGTGATAGTGAAGTGCCAACCAGTGGTGGATTACTGAGGGGCAGTCAGAGACTTTCTTCAAAAGCTATGGGGTGAAGCCAGGGAAGGAGAAGATTATATGGATATCATTTGCAGATGATAGTAGAAACTAAAGAAATGGGGGTTAATGACCTTTCACAGAGCAGCCTTGAGTTAGTGAGGAGAGAAAAAGAGTGGGGGATTTGCACCAGTGACATAAGTGAAGGTGCTTGCTGGTCTTAGGCGCCTCTTTTATTCAGGATCAGCAAGTGTGAGAAGGATGAGGGAATCAAAGTAATTGGTGTGGCTTTTTCATTATTTATCTTGTATTTGTGAGGCATTATTGCTGAAAGATTATTTTATGGACCATTTCATTGAGCATCTTATGATTCCCAACTAAAATCAGATACTTGACCAAGTGCATTGGATTCAAACCACATTGCGACTTAGATGGGGTCTGCTGTTCTCTGTGAGGGGTCAGAAATCTGTGGCGGACAACTTGGTAACGGTATTTCACAATTAGCCATTTTATTAACTCATAAGGGTATAAACGCCTGTGAGAAACCTAATGGTGTCTCCCTAGCTAGTCCTCGGGGATCTGTCATCCAGGTGGCCAGGACACGGCCATCACTATTGGATACAGTTCCTGGGGTGGACCCGTGAGGGAGGATCACCTAAAAGGGGGGGTCCTTGGGGAGTGGGACACTGACAGGCGAGATGCAGTATTCCCCCCTTTTTTCAACACCTTTTCCCCATCCTACCATGTAGGCTATTCCAAAATACTGCCCCCCCTTTTTCCACATGAACACTTTCGCACAACATGAAAGACAACGGACTAACACAAGAGCAGTTTACCTGATGTGTCCCAATACCAGCGTCTGGCAAAGTCAAGCAATTGACCAGAATCACACACTCACCTACGGCCCTTTCCCTTCCCCACAGAGATAAAAGGTGGAGCACAAGAGCACAGGACGAGCAAGGCAGATTGCACGACGTAAGAGCTAACTCAACACGGCAGTTTAAGAGGACTCGGGAGAAAGACAGCGCAGACCGAGAGGGAGACAAGGAGAGAGTCAACCTCGCCCTTTCCGACCAAAGCCCGTTAGACCTCCGCAGAGGGAACGATAAGATTGCAAACAATAGCCAATGTGTATTGCAACAGATGTGCCCTGTATGCGAGACCCTCCTCCACTGATTATTAACCCGGGGAGAGACGCTGTTCTCAGTGGTACAAACCTTGACTTCAAGACATCAGAAATCCAAGTAGTTAATCACAGCCGGTGAGTCAAGTGGAGTGTCGATAAGAAACCGAACTGTGTTGAATGAAAAGTAGCCGAAGGATAAAACTTGGAAAACAAAAAGATACTATTGAGTAATAGGGGGGGGGGAAACCAGATACAGAGGAGTCCGGCACCACATGGGTGTTCACGCAGGAAACTCTGGTCAATTACCCAACGGTAAAAAGGCTAGTGATAACCAGAGGTCAAAAGCCAAATAGCCCTCTAACTAGTATTTTCCCCAAAAAAGAGACAACACAGATTGATTGTGGTATGCCAAATGCAAGGTACCCCAGTTTTAATTGCAATATAAACTGGGGGGGGGGGAGCAAGATTAACAACCAAGCTCTCACTCAAGAATTTCTCCACAACTCAACAGGAAAGAGCAGTTTTTATAGACATTATGATGTCATAGTTATGAAAACTTATCGTTCCTGGTCATTGGCTCCTGTCATGGGTACCAGGCAGGTAGGTGGGGCAAGCTGGGTGGAGGCTTGGCAGGCCTGGCATAGGCACACAAAAAACCCATAGCAGATACCTCCTTTTAATTCCTTTCCTAGTGTTTGGAGTAACTTCCTGGTTACCACTTCCTGTTGCCAAACAGGAAGTGCATGACAATTCATGAGCTCTCTAGTGTTTGGGTGTGGCTGGCTATATAAGCCACACCCAAGATTCTTCCAGTGCTTCGTGTTGCTTACTGTGAGCTGCATCAGCAACACACTTGCCGTGCTCTGGATCAGCCCTGCTTCTGCTTACCTGCTCCGGATCCTCCTACTTCTGCTTACCTGCTCCGGATCCTCCTACTTCTGCTTACCTGCTCCGGATCCACCTGCTTCAACTTACCTGCTCCGGATCCTCCTGCTTCTCCGGATCCTCCTGCTTCTGCTTACCTGCTCCGGATCATTCTGCTTCTGCTTACCTGCTCCGGAGGAACCTCCGTGCTTTCTCCACACCGCATCTATCTCTGGTCAAGAAGGGACTTCTACACAGGCACCTGTAAGAACAAAGAAAAACTGCGTTAGCACGCGCACTTCAGTAACACTGCGCATACTCACCGAATCTTCCTGCGACGCTGGAATCCAGATCAGTTTGTACGAACACACAAACCCCTGAAAAAGAAAGAAGAGACATTATTCATTGCGCTTCGCCCCAATAACGAGGAGACTTATTTCAATGCGCTCTCTCTCATAACACGGTGCATACTTACCAACGCCTCTGTGCATACTTACCAGACCATCAAGTCTGCAGTAGCGCTGAACCCAGACTCGAGGCGCTAATCCCACATAATCCACTCCTGCAAGGAAAAGGGAGAGACATTACCAGGCGCGCTCGAATTTAGACGCTGCGCATACCTACCAGCAGCACTTCTACACGCAGCGCTACTCACCCACAAAATACCTTGCCAAACAAAGGCAATACAGACAATTCTGGACACTCAACATCCTCCGCACAATGTTCACTTGTGGAAAGGACTTTCTAGCCAGTGAAGAAACTGGCACCTTGAACACTCCGCCTCGCTGTGAAGGCATATAAAAGCGTGTGGCTTCTGAACTCAGCCAACAGACATTGGCATCAATCATATGAGTGAATCGCGCCCCTGCGAATGCAGGATGGAGTACACACCCTACTAAAAATCAAGGTAAGCCCTTAGGGGACATCACAGCACACAGTAAAGAGAAGGAAAGGGCCCAGGGGAATCGGGTGATTTCAGGTCTGAGTGTACATCTCGTATTTGACAGGTATCCCTCTGGGTGAAACAGGGGGAAGTGAGAACTCGGGGTCAAGGGAGGCTAATCCATCGCTCCTGCAGACACACCGGTGAGTGTGAAAGCTCCCTCAACTAAGCTACATATATAATCCTACATGTTCAATAAAAAGTATTGGACAATTCTTATCGAAGATCCCACCCATAAACCATCCCATAAAAATGTGCTACCTCATCATACTTGAATATTATTGGTAGGCCTTAAATTACTTCTGCAGTGAAAAAAAGACATGTGCTCATCGTTAGCATGCCGTCACACTCTCCATGAAATGGCTGCATGATGACATGTTTTATGTAGATGTGAGGAGAAGACAAGCGTATCACCTTTGTTCTTTAATTAAATAAAGCATCCCATATTGTCCCCCCCATGATGTCTCGAGTAGATGGGAGGAGAAGACAAGCATATCGCCTTTGTTCTTTAATTAAATAAAACAGCCCATATTGTCCCTGCCATGATATCTCGAGTCTCAAGGACCTGTTCTTGCAACCACACCATACTGGTCTTGACACATTTATTAATTGCTATTATTATGAATCATTCTGCTCTCACCAGGTGCACGATAATTACTCGTCTTTTTAGTCACACTGCGTTTCTCTGTCACGCCTAGCCGATTGCAGAAACATTAATCTGCCAACTACTCATGAAAGTAGTCTGGCATGATATTGTAACTTGATTCACCTTTTCAGTTGCATGCACACAATGGTATCTTGTTCCGCAAACTAACCCTCCCCTACAAAGCCTTGGGTGTTTACATTCCTTGGAAGCTGTTATGTCCAGCTACCACAGAACTTTTCTGAATTAAATGTATTTGTTCAAGCATGCTTAACTGGGGCATTTTCTTAAAGCTGAAGAGCTCCATTCTCTGCTGTGTTGGTGCAATTTAAAATGGCAGCTGCTTGTCACGTTATTTTTCTCTGCAGGACACATTGGCTTGCTAACTAATGAGTACCAGGTGCATGCATGGCACATTATATCTCTACCTATGGGTACCAGCAAACATATCTGCCTTCAGGCGTTCTGCCCTACTTGTATAGTGAGTCCCTATCTTGGGTGCATGCCTTCCTGTCACCTAATCTATTCTATTTTGAAACGCACTAATTGTGCAAGCTAATGCCTTATCTGTCCCCTACTTGTGTAGCGAAACAAACTATTCTTTGTGCCAACTGCATTTCCAGGAGAAGTTAAGTTGCAGTTTCAAATGTGTCCTTTCTTATCTTATAATTTTGTTTCTTATGAGGGAGGCAGGGGGGCAGAGCCTGATCATGCTCTCTAGTCAATAATTGCCCCACTACATTCTCCCTCTGGTCGAGTCATCGTCCACTTCTTCATTTTGTCTCATTATATTATAGCCCTCCTTGGGCAGCCGCACTACGTATTCTGCTGAACTGCATGTCATAAACCAGCACTCACCATTGTTGTCACATTTCATCCTGTGCTCACTGTAGTTATGGGTATCTTTTGGGCATGGAAACAATGCTCCAGGTTGTTTAGCTGGTTGACCCATTGGGTACATGGGACAGTTAACTTCGTCATCAGTTTGAGTGCATCGGTGTCAGCCATATTACCCATTACTGTCATTTGGAGTGCCTTCTTGCCAGTCTTTTTACTTTGGCTTATTGCTATTCTCAAGATATAAAAAGCCATTAGGACCAGTACCAAAATTGGCAACAGGAATTTGAATGCATCTGTCAGCCAGATAGGCATCCAGAAGAATAGATAACTGAACCAGCCATCATCCTCAATGTCATCCACTTCCTCCTACATTTTATCATACAGCTCTTTCAGGGAGTATATGGCCTTTGTTAAGGTCCCATTCTCCTCATCATGTGTAGGTGCATATGTACAGCAGTTTGGCCCTATCTTAGTGCACACTCCTCCCTCCATGGGTGTGAGGAGGTCCAGAACATACCTGTTCTATAGGGTCATCAATCTTGCCGCTCTTAACTCCTCCTTGATGGCATTAAAGCCTTTTATTGTGGCATTAATAGTTTGTAACAGTTCCCACCTAGTTATCTGGATCCAATGTGCATTTGCTGCTGCTTGCAGGCCAGGCGTTAGAAAGGATGTGAAGAGCGTTGTTGTTTTACCAAACAACTTATGACTCTCTCGGATTTCATCGACTGGAACATTGGCTTCTTTGGAAAAATAGTTTTTTGTGCGTTTTAGGCCTAGGGATCTTTTCTTCCTGTTGTGTGCCATTGATGGAAAAGTCCCAAAGTCAACCTCACTTTGTGGTATTACTAATGCTGGTGCATTTAGTAGCACTATTGTACATATGCCACCCCAGTTGGGTGGAAGCTGCATATAAGCTCTTGTACCACAGGCCCAGTCCAGTAATGGTCCATTAGTACAGCTGTGCCAACTTTCATACCTTGTAAATCCATAATGCATTTGCACCCTTCATTCTCACCAAGCTTTACTGAACCATTATTTCTAAAGCATAATGTTGGTGCTTGTAGTTTGGTTATGGGTAGTGGTTCTGCTTCATCTTCCACCCATGTGAAAAATGTTGCAGTTTCTTTCCATTTCTCACGGCTAACTCTGTCCGCATTTTTTATCACTTCTATTGGTGAAGTCCATATTGCCTCTGCTTTGCATCCCATTATTCCATCAACCCATCCTCCTGAGGTATACACTTTCCCTTTTATTTGCATTTGTGGTCTGTCCGCACAATGAGGTATCAAATTAAACTGGGCATCTATACACCTTAATATTTGGTGATCCACTACTTCGACATCTCCTCTTTTTGGACCTGATAGTATGTACTTGAGCACCTTACTTTTCATTCTTATACTCTCCATCATGTGTGCCTCTTTTACATAGTTGTCTATGTATGGGAATTCTGATTCTGTGAGATACTTCATCATGGCCGATTGTCCCTGAAATTGTCCTCTGGTCTGGCATACTGTGAGATGTACCAAGCAGTGTGTTCTATACTCGGGTACTTCTTGAGGCATAAGTACTCGGGAGGCTGTCATGCCATAGGGGATAAATGAGCAAACAAAGCAGCTTTCCCTTGATCTTTCTCTCCCCCCACCTTCTCCATTGACCTATACCATGAGTTTCATTCAATATTTATGGAATTATCAAAGTACTTTCTCATGTAATATTCTTCATCTGCAATACTTACCTCAGCCCTTACTGTCCCCACAACTAGGCGAAATACCATTTCCTGCGCTAACTGGAAATCTACTTGTTTTTTAACTTCTTCACTAACATTATGCCATAGGGACACATTTATATTATCCTAATCAGTTAAATGCAGTGTGAGATAAAACATGAAATAAAAACAACAAAAGAGAAAGGAAAACAGAAAGACCGCAATAGCCATGATGTCTGTCGTGTGTATATGTGTCCTGCGGCGTATTGATCGGGGTATTATGAAGATATCAGGAACATAAGGATATCAAAACATTCATACATTTTACTTCGTACCGGGCAATAGTAGGTTATCATTTTTCAATGGTGAGCGAGGCAAGCTGTATATACTGTTTTCAAAACATTTTACAACTACATATAATGACAATAATAAAAGATTTGATTGATTTTCAAACCACTTCCACTATTATGTAGTTAATTGAAAAATATAAAAATACTGATGATAAAAACATAAAAATATAAAGATCTGGAAGATAAAAAATAGTCCCAATAAAAATGTGAAGATAGTAGAGTAGAAAAAAAGTCTCTTATAGATGTATGTTCTCATGAAAAATAGTCCTTAATGGTATGCTGGTGATGCATTCAATATGTCCTCAGCATCAACTTGTTTCTTACTGTTCCAGTGATAGTTCAGCATCATTGTTCTTCAAGTGGTGCAATGCTATTTATTCTCAAGTTCCTTATTCCTTTTATCTTCATTCTCAGCATGCACTTGAGCTCTTGTCCTTAGTCTGGTTTTGTTCTCTTCTCCCTCGGGATCCTGGTAGTTGGGCAGGGAGGCGGCACTCTTGGATCGTCTTATGTTGGCTTTGTTGACCCACAGAAAATAGTTGACAACTGCAGTGGTACTCGATTCTATTTGGTCTTTTTCTGTGCCTTTAGCAATACCTTCCCGCCTTTCCTTTCCTGTCAAGAAATGAGAGAGAGGCATTTAATCATGGACATCAAACCGTGATGTAGCTCATTTACAAACATAGTCACAGTGCTTTGGGCCTCTGTCTGCGCACGCATGGGCGAGGTATTGGGCACATGCACCCTGCAACCTTTCACCAACTCATAAGGAGTCAGGTGATCATCTGAGCCTTGCTTATAGCTCAGGGCAAAAAGAGCCAGCAGAAGGCAATACATCCAGTACTTAAGCAGTGTGTCACACAATCTTGCTAACCCGTGATGCCCGAGAGGTTTGTGTGCTTTATAAATGTAAAATAAATAAATAAATCTCCACAATCCTCCCTGAAATTTTCTCCATTATGTATACAGCAGTGTTGCAAGGAGATTCTCACTCACTGCTTAATAAGTACATTTATTGTTTCATAAATACTCTTATCTGCTCCTTTGGACATTGGATACTGATTTACTCAAGGTAAAATTGCCACTTACTTTAATTTTATTTTTACTGCTCCAATCCCTTTTAACAACCCCACATCATATGGACTGGTTGTCCATAGTGTGTCGGGTACCCTTACCAAATCGACTCCATAAATGATGGTACTTTTTTTAGCTAGTAATATTTGTTGTAGCACCTCTGTATACTCTATTCTCAATTCACATGGTATATTTATCTGAAACAATACCTCATCATCAGAGTCACTGTAGTCCAACAACTCATCTGTCAACTGGGTCAGTCTGTGTGATGCGTCAAGTGCTATTACTGTGCGCCAACTCACCTCATCAGTGCCATGTAAAATGACTCTATCCTCCCTCACTACACCTATCTCTAGCTCAGTTTTAACCAGTTCCCCTTCAGTTACATCTGTAGGTATCTGTGTTCTGAATGAAAAGTCGAGTGGGTAGTCTCAATAACTGTCCCTCAATGTGGGCAAGCCAAGCTAACATCACTTGTGCTCCATAGAAAAATTCTTCAGGATCTACTGGTACTCCCCTCTGTACTTTCTGCCCAGGAAAGGCTTGTATATATTCATTTGCTGTCTGGAAATGTATGGCTGGCGTAGAGCATATTATGCCGCCCTTTGTGAATGATATTGACATATTGAGTTTGGCCATAAGATCTCTTCCCAATATGTTAACAGGTGTCTTCCCGGAATACAGGAATGGAATAGCTACCGTCTGATCTCCTACTGTCACAGGATGTTGTTGTCTCAGTGTCAACTAAGCAAGAAAGAGTCTGGTCGCCTATAGATACCTCCACTCTCGGTTCCTGTTCAGTGTCTGTGGTTAATGATAGGATAGGGCACCTCAAGCTATTCTATGGGCTGTCCTGTTGGGGATACATGTTTAGTCCTGTCTCTGTAAAAGGGTTCCTCCAACCGCTGTCACTCCTCCTATCCGTGATGTCTGTGTCTGTGGCAGATTATTGGTATCCCACTGTGTCACTGCTTGTTGTGATTGCACTACACTCTGTGGTTGCTGAGTCAATCTCTGCTGTGGTTGTTGTGGCGCTACCTGTGGCTGTATCTGTGGCCCTTGGCGTTGCTGCACCTGCTGTGCTTGTCTTGTCATAGTACTCATAGTTTTGCTGTGGTGCACCATATGGTGCTAGATATGCCATCCCCCCTCTTGGCCCATCTTGCATTGCACCTTGCTGCATTGCTTCTCTACTTCTACACACTCGCAAAATGTGTCCTACTTTCCCACATGCCCAACATATTGCTCCTGTGCCCCCAGGTCCTCCGAAGCGAGACTGTCCACCACCAAACCCAAATTCTCTCCCTCTGTGAACAAATCCTCTTTCTCCGTTGGGGTAAAAACTACTCTACGCTCTACCTGCAAAATAACCACCCATGCACTTTCGTGGCATGACAGCTCCCTGTCCATTCTTCCTGTCTCCTGTATTTATCAATACTGCTCCTTCTACCCCCATTTTGGATCATTTCTTCTGCACCAATTTTGCCTCTTCTTTTTGCATTTTCTCTATTCTCTTTTGATCCTTCTCCTGCTTTAACCTACAGTGATGTATGATAGTTAATTGTATCTCTTGCCATGGTCTCATTTCAATCCCCACAATCTTTAACTGTCTCTGTACTTTTTCAGGTAGGCCCTGACATAGAATATGTTAAAACACTGGTGTATTGTTATCCCAATGGTCTTTAGTTTCCAAACGCCAACATTCTTTAATGTCTTGAATATAGGCAGTGAGGTCCTCAGTAGGCCCCGTCTTCCTAGTCATTATGGCGCTCTTGTCAGATTGTTCTGGAAATATCTCCCTCAGTGCCTTCCATACATTAGCTCTACAATTATTAAATGGTGACCCGTCATATTTAGTGTTGCTATGTTCTGTCACTGCAAAATAGCCTGGTCGCTTCCACACGTCCTCTGCCTGGCCACCCAATATGGATGCAATTAGGCTTTTCATGTTACCTATAGCTAATGCTATGCCAGCTGTCTCTCGCTCTAGCTTGTAGATCCACCGCCCCGCCCCTGCTGTCAATGATGGCAGCTTAACCATCAAGTTATTGTTGTCTGTCTGATTCCATGGAGTATAGTGGAGTTGCCCTAATTCCTTGTGGAGCAGTGGCAATTATGTTACCCCTTTCTTGCGGAAATGTGATGCTGCATGAGTTCTCTTTTTCAATGTACGAGCTAGATGGTGTTGCTGGTGTTCTAGCAAGTTTCTTAAAACATATGGCGATTTATGGTCTTCATTTATGGGGAGTAATGATGTGAGGGGTGGATACAGGCTTAAGTCTGGCCCCAGTAATTCTGCTATCACTCCTATGCCTGGCCTGTGGTATCCATTTGTTGGGCGTGTACTGCCTCTTACCCCTCCTCTTCATCACCAATGTCTATCCAATCTGTCTCTGTCACTTTCTCCAGTGTCGTCATCCTCAAGTATGAGATCAAAACACACAGCCTTAACGGGCTCCCTTACATATTTTCCTCTCAATATCTCTGGCAACACATCTCTGTCCCTGGTCTCTGGGGTTATTGTCCCACTCCCTTCTCCCCACATCTCTGGCATCATATTTCTGCTCATCCTTTGCCTCATCACCTTCCTCACTTTTTCAATGTCTTCTCTTTCTCTTGCCATTCTCCTGTTCTTCTCAATTAGCCTCTTTACATACTCATCCCTTTCTCCTCCCTCCCTTTTCCTTCTTTGTCCTTCCTGTTCCTCTCTCTGGATCTTCTCTGCTGCTTCTCTCCATTCCCTCTCTTTTTCCCTTTGTGCATTTTGCTCTATCTCTCCCTGTGTCCCCCTCCTGACTTCCTCCCTGGCTGCTTCTTCCATTTCATCATACTCCACTACCTTCACATAAATATTTTCTGTGCCCTTCCCATCGAGTTTCAATAATATTTTTCCTCCTAACCATTTCTCTGTTACCATCACAGTCTCTCCACTATCTCCATTACCTATGGGTATGCTTCTCACCCTGTGACCATCTATCTGCATACCTCTCACCCTCCGGAGCTCTTCCTTAGCTGCTCTTAGCTGCTTTTCTAAGCTATGTAGCCCTCTATACTCTTCCTCATCCCTTAACTGTGTCTCTGAGCTGCGCTCTGCTTCATTCTCCATTTGCACTAATGGCACCTTTCCTTTTACCAATTTTACCCTTCTCCGACTATCATCACTTTCCTCATCAGGGGATTCATAGCTGCGATTACTATACCTTACAGCTGCTGCTTGTACCGGGTATATTCCTGGGATGGTCGATGCTAGTGTGCTCTTCTCATACGGAGGCAGTACTGTGAATTGTGTGTGGATGCCTGCCTCAGCTGGTGATGGCGAGGCTGTTGGCTGTGTGCAAGCGTTTTCCTCAGAGGGAGGAGGTGGCAGAACTGGGGGACTGCTCACGCCCCAGCTAACACATATTAAGCATCCATTCCTTCTTAGGCCCCTCTGTTTCTTCCTCAAAGGCCTTCCAGAGTTCTAATACACCTAGCCTGTTCTTGAGCTTCCTGCCCTTGTGTGTGGCGTGTAAATATGTGCACATGTGTTGGAGTACATTTTTACAGTAAGTGCCCTCTTGTGGCCACGATAGGTACATCTTCCCAGCAGTCCCTTTCACCCACTCAGCATGATACTTAAGGATTTTGGCACTATATCTATGGAATGCTTTGCATAGGTGAATTATTGGGGTATCTGACATGGTGACAACTTTTAAGCAGCGCGCAGCTTGGCAATTAAACAGAATAAAAAATGCAAAATAGTTGTCAGCTTACTGATAATTAGAACAGAAATAGCCTTTGCAATTCTCTCACACTTTTCCCTTACTCACACCCCCTGCCCACTTCAAATATACAGCATCTAAGCATCTATTATATCTGTTTTCATTGTCTAGGGCCATGCCCCAATATCCAAATCCTACTTCTGGGTCACAACAATAAAATTTGCTCACAATCTAAATGTTCATACTTACCCCATAAACCTCGACCAAACAATTCTACCTGCTAC
This sequence comes from Ambystoma mexicanum, assembly GCF_040938575.1. NCBI lineage: Eukaryota > Metazoa > Chordata > Amphibia > Caudata > Ambystomatidae > Ambystoma > Ambystoma mexicanum. Next base: position 317,357,258 of record NC_090941.1, read on the forward strand.
TCTCACAATACACAAAAGAAAAACCCACCTCTACAGGACCTGTCTCACAACACAATGCCGGCAATCAACAATTTAATCAATAAAAACATAACACAACACAATAAAATACAGCTGTCTTCCGGTTTGGTTCTTTGGCCCCGGGGTATCCTTATCTCTCTGTCTCTTTAACTCTACCCGCAAAAGAAGAAGAATGCGCAGTCTTCGAAGACCTTGTCTAGGGCTATCCTTAACTTCAGTTTGTTAAATATCATACAATACATTTTACACCCCCCAGTTGTTACCATGTACATAGCATACTCACTTTTCAGTGGACCTTGGAGGGTTGTGGGTCCTCGGGTACCCTCAGTTTGCCAGCTCCTCCTGTTGCTTGCAGCGGACGGTGGGAGAACAGGCATGTTTCCACTCCATAGCCAGCCCCTGCTGTCCTCCCTGTTAGGTTGTGCACAACCAAAAAAGAAAATCTGCTCTCCAGACCGATCCGCTGTCCAAAGTGGAGGGTGTCAGGGCACCCCAACGTCCACATAGTCCAACCCTACTCTGCTACCAAATGATAACCAGAGGTCAAAAGCCAAATAGCCCTCTCAATGGCAGAGGTGTTGCTAGGGGGGACTTAGAGGGCTATATCCTCGGGTCTTTTGGTTGCAGCCCTGGATAGAATCTCAGGGTCTACAACCAAAAGGCTAGCTGGCCCCAAGTCCCGACAATCCCGACATTAGTGTAGCCCTGGATCTTTTCCAGACCTAGCAACTCCCCAGCTAAATGGTATTTGCCAAAAAAAGAAACAGAGTGATTGTGCTATGCCAAATGCGCAGTAATTACTTGTCTTTTTAGTCGCATCGCGTTTCTCTGTCACGCCTAGCCGATCACAGAGACATTAATCTGCCAACTACTTATGAACTTCCTGCGATGTTCAATCCGTCCCATAGACTTCAAATAGTCCGCCGTGTTATCGTAACTTGATACACCTTGACCGTTGTATGCACACAATGGTATCTTGTTCTGCCATGTTACCCTCCCCTAGGGGATTCAAGCATGCTTAACTGGGGCCTTTTCTTAAAGCTGCAGAGCTCAATTCTCTGCTGTGCTGGTGCAATTTAAAATGGCAGCTGCTTGTCACATTTTTTTTCTCTGCAGGACACATTTGCTTGCTATCTACCTAGTGCCTGGTGCATGCATGGCACATGATATCTCTACCTATGGGTAGCAGCAACCTTATCTGCCTACAGGCGTTCTGCCCTATTTGTATAGTGAGTCCCTATCTTGGGTGCACGTCTTTCTGTCACCTAATCTATTCTATTACACACTAATTGTGCAAACTAATGCCTTATATGTACCCTACTTGTGTAGCAAAACTAACCATTCTCTGTGCCAGCTGCATTTCCAGGTGAATTTAAAGAGCTGTTTCAGATGTGTCCTTTCTTATCTTATAATCTCGTTTCTTCTGAGGTAGGCAGGGGGGCAGAGCCTGATCATGCTCTCTAGTCAATAATTGCCCCACTATACTACCATAACCAGAAGGCCTTGGGAAGAGGCGAAGAACGGTCAAACTGGTAATACACGGGTCTCATAAAATCCACTGTACCGTCGAAGGTCTTTGACCGACAGAGAACTGTGAAAGCTAAGGGAAGTGAATCCTGCATTTTGAGAATAAGTACATTAACAGTGTGTTAGAAAAGTCGGTGAGAACGAACCCAGCAGAGGGAAGCCGACAGCCAAAAGTTGGCGAGAGTGAACCCGGCAGAGGGAAGCCGAAATCCAGGTGCCAAGGCTGAAAGCCTGTTTTAAAAGACATTGAGATTTGTGAAAGCAAGAAACATTGTAAAACAAGGGGAAGGGAAGTGTCCCCCTTGTTTTCTAGGATCCGTGCCTGACCAAAGGCGATCCAGCGGTGGAAAGTTACCACCCAAAGTTCAATGAAAAAGAAACCGTATTGTTAATTTGTTGAATAATTCGGAAGGGTCAGCGCCCAGAAAAGGGGCCCCCAAGGGTGAACCCATCACTCAAAGTGTTCATAGAATAGAACTTTGTGTTTGTTGAGATTACCAGGCCTCGAACGCAAGAGACTTTACATTATTGGTATTGGTATTGGAGGTGCTGGTGGTTGGCCAGGACTCTGCTAGTCCCTGCTGGGCCTCTGATTATTGGCCTGCACGTCTTGGGCCCTGCCCCAAACTGTCTGTTGTAGTTAAGAGCCTTGGCATTAAGGTCATGGCTTCTGGCTCCAGAGAAGCACAAATATCTACGGTTTGCCAAACCAGCTTTGTTAAACTGAACATTCTGAAGAAGGTTCTTCCCTTTCTGCCTAATGAGACTAGGGTCAAAATTGTGACTGCCTCCATTGTGGGGGCAATAGATTATTGCAATGTCATTTATCTTGGTCAGCTAGAGGCGCTACTTCAGCGCCTCCAGATTGCGGTTGCCAGGCTCGCTTTTAATGCTCCCAGACTGTCACACTCTTATGACCTTCTTGAGCGCCTATACGTGGGCTGCCTGTTAAAACCCAGGTGAACTTTAAGATATTATGCACTGTTCACCGTGCTATTCGCTCCGTGGGAGCTGAATTTCTTCAAACTAAGTTCTCTCTTTACCAACCTAAGAGATTTCTCCGCTCATATAACCAATATTTGCTGTCTGTCCCACACTTTCGACGTGCTTGGGCGAGAGGCAGATCTTTCTGTGCTGGCCCCGTCACTGTGGAATGCTCTTCCTTTTTATATTCTGAGCAACCATGTTTTATCAAGCTCAAAACACTGTTGTTTTAAATGTGACGCTCTCCTCTCCGGTTCCTTTCAGCACCTTGATGCCACCAGGTGTTTGTTGCGCTTTATAAATACTTATACAATAAAGTACAATTACAAAGAGACTTAAAGGATAGTTCCGGGACTTTTTTTTTATTGTCCCTACGGTTCGGCCATGTGTTTTTAAGCATAAATCGGTAGATCGTAGAAAACTTTCCTATGGACCTTACCCGACTTTTCGTCCATTAACGCACTCGAAATCAGCCGCCATTTTCTGATAATCCTATCATTTCCCCCCATCGACCTGGCTCACCTGCGTTTGCGGCACTAAATCAAATCCCCCGCCCCTGAAACAGACTTTATCAAAACATTCATATTCCCCGCCTCTATCCGTGACGTGACTGTGCTGCGTAGGCAAACGCGCCCAGGCGTCTTCTACGCGACTACACAAAGAACCCGGAAACCAACACAGATCAGCTCACAACACAGCGCGCCACAATTGGGAATATGAAACTGTACTTTTAAATCAAGCCGCAAGATTGTAAATTTGGTAAAGTACATTTATTTGACATCAAATGTTTAGAGAATATTCAGCGATTTGCATTTTTATTTGCTCACGTTCCAAAAAGTTCGTTTTGAGGCACGTGATGTTCCTTTGCTGTACATAGGGTCTTAGATCATCTCACAATACAGCGCCACAATTCGGAATATGAAACTGTGGTTTAAAAGTAAACGGCAAGATTGTCCATTTGGCAAAGTACATTTATTGGACATCAAATGTTTAGAGAATATTCTGCGATTTGCATTTTTCTTTGCTCTCGATCCAAAATAGTTCGTCTTGAGGCAAGCGATGTTCGTGTGCAGTACACAGGGTGTTGGTTTACGATAAAATAAGCTCTTCGGTCGCACTGATAATCGCATGGCTGTTCCAACAACGAGGCACTAGGCCACCACAACGGTCTGTATGTTGCATCTAGCCGTTAGTACCGCGTAAGGGCATACTTGTACTTGGCGATCGTCCCATAAAATGGTCAGGGTGCTAACGTTGTTCACGCGGAGAAGCAACTGGCGGTTATAAAAGCCGTCCGGCGGTGTCTGGTACTCGTGACACATACAATAATGAAGGATGTACCTGTTTTAAAAACATAAAAAATGAAATTAGTCTCACCATCAGATCTTTATTAAAATTATTCATTTTATATATTAGGTCGGGAAATTATTTCATAGCTAGGACAGTGCAACTGGGTATTATACGTCAAGGGGGGGTTGTAGGATACTGAGACAGTCCCCCAGTGCAGGGGTTGACAGGGAGGCAGTGCAGGTGGAGAGTGGAAGGGCCCAGGACCGAGGTCGCAGACAGTGGACCAGTTGTAGCAGGGCAGAGGGAGAGAGAAAGCAGAAGCAAAGAGGAAGGTTTTGAGGTGCTTCCGTAAAAGGAGATGGTTCTCGTCAAGATAGTGCGCGGTACAAAACAATATGCCACATAGAACGAACAAGTACAACTTAACCCGTCTTTAAAGCTACTGTATAGTAATTAAATTGCGGTATAAACTCATCTAAAGAGTTACTTAAATTATATTTGCATTTTCCATTGTGTCTGTGCGTAGGGCAGCCCCGAAATACCACTCCTTCTATGCCGACGTTATTTCTTCTAATGAACGAACATTAAATGGCTTTCGTTTCTGAAATTATATTCATTATCGTTTCTTACGTTATTGCCCCACACCCCCAAAAAGAAGTCTTTCGGGATGGTCCCGGCCTGTCAAGGTCAAATAACAATAGAACCTTATACTGAGTCGTGGGCCATTCCGGCACCCGAGAAAATAATCAAAGCAGCTGACCTTCACTTTGAACGAGCACACATTCCTAGTTAGCTACATTCAGTGCAAGGCCATCTCACAGGACTCACAGAGCAATCACTTTTATTTACACAATACATAGCTACACATATTCAATGGGCCTGCGACATGAGGAGACTCGAGAGAACAGACAATCAAATTACAATCATTTAAACCGTGATGTGTATTTCTCAATGAGCTCTTCTTTAGGTGGACATGGAACAGAGGCAATGTTGGGTGGCAATGCAGTTGTCCCCTGCACAGGTTCGTTCACAACTCCATGTATGTGCCTATCTAGGACATCAACAATAAGTCTCTCAATAAAGTCATATTGCATATACTCAAACACTGGTTTGATAACCCATTGTTTACTTCTTTTTGTGAAGGCCTTATTGTAGCGAAGCGTCCCTAAAGTTCCGGTCGTCCTACTTTGTTGACGGCCAACATTATGGTTATGTGCCAAGACCGCTAGAAGAGTCCGATTTATCATGCCCTACATGCCAAAATGCAATCGTTTTGGTCTGTACTTTAGGCACATATTGTGGAACACCTCCAAATCTCCTGTGTGGCAGAATTCCGTGAGTCCCCTCAAATCTCTTGTTATAGTTTTATCAAATACTATCTTTTCAAAGGCTTTGTGAGTGGGTGATGAAGGAATCAACCACTTCTTCTTCCGTGCCTCCTCTGTGGACAAATGGCCATGTTCACAATTGTGGAAATGTTGGTTCGTGTTCCAGCGGTGAACGTTGCAACAGTGTAACATTACTGACCGCCATTTTTCCAGTAGAATTTCCAACGACCCTCCACATGTTGTTGAGCTCCACCAAAGATGGTTGCTGATTGACTTGGACCACTGTGAAATACCTTGCATATCTTTTTTTTTTTACCTGCAGCCGACATTTTTTTATTGATTGTTTTTGCAAGATGCCAAACGTCAAATTGGTGATTTATATTTTTGTACTCTTCTCTCATTGTCTTGGCAATTGAAACGTGTCTGTCCGTGGCTATCAGGTCGATCACCATTCCCCGCGATTGTAATTCTTGCAATGATGCTACAAAGCCAACTTTCTCCATGGCCACTGAGGATGTACTTTGTGACACCAGCACGACCACCGAACTCACAATTTTCTTACTTTCCATGTCCTGAAAGTGGTAGGTGCAGTACTTGGCTGAAAATCCTGGGCTGTCGCACTGTCCATCACCGGCTAGCCTGAACCGTTTGCCCGCGAATGTACTATCAATAGACATTTTTTCCATTCTCCAAGCTTTGCTAATGGCTGGAAATAGATAATCGGTTTGGTATTTGTAGAACTGAGTTTTCGCAATGAAATGGATTCCCACAAACTGAAAGAAAGACTCTAACTTTTTAAAACTTGAACCACTAAAAAGTGCAGCCGCTGCACAAAGTAGATTGCCTGCTGGCAGTTGCCCCAGCATGGGTTGTGCAGACCATGAGAAAGGATGATATTTTGTACAGGTGGCATGTATTTTAAGGTTAGTGCCTCGAATTGCACGAGTCACATTAATCAATGGCTCCCCACATACTTCCCCACCAACCGAATGCCCACATTTCATCCGAATAATAATATCAATCAAACAACTATCGAATACAATGAATTTGGCCTCTTTCCTTATACTGTCACTCTGCATCCCAGCGTGTTCGGCCTGTAACGTTGAGGACATGTCACTCACATGAAAGGTAGAATCTCTGATATCGTCTTCCGCTATGTTCAGTGATATTGATGGTGTTTCATTGTCGTCCACTTCATTCTCTTCCATTGCAACATCTGTTCCTTCTCCGGCGATGGGTGAATAAAACAATTTCTTCAACTTTCTCGCGGTCTTAGTTTTTGCGGGTGTGGATTCTGTGAATTGATCTCCGACTGCATCCGAACTACCAGGAGGACATTCACTATCAATGGCTGGTGGTGGTATAGCTCCGTTGTCAATCACTTCATATTCTTCCCATTGGCACGATGCATCTCCAGTCTCAAGTCCCTGCCAAAAGGTTTGACAAGCAACATCTCTCGTTCGCTTCACTGTCTGTGTAGATCTAGTTCGTACACCCACTCGCAACTAGAGGACAGATTGGAAAAGGGATGTTCAGTTTAAACACAACTTAACAGTATTGAACTATTAACAATGAAAAACAACATAATATAGTGACCAGGACACTAACCTTCTTTTGCTTTCTTTTCTTTGAAACTTTCTTGCCTCGAACTTCAACATCAGGACGCTGTTGCTCCGACTCGTGTGTGCATGTCTCCACTTCCTCTTGCGCTGCAACGACTATATTTTCATGATAAGCACATCCATCACGCACTGACGTTCCATCGACTCCCTGAAACATGGAACTTCCATTAGTATGTATAATAATATTGAAAACACAAAATGTACTTGGGGACCAATACCCACGTGCATCTCAATAGCAAAACACGAATGAACGCTTTCTGTAGAACATTCAAACGACAATTATTCACGCATTGTTGATCTAGTTAGATGGAACTGTCAAGATCCATACCTCGGGCTCCTCATAGACTTCCATTGATGATATTATTGAAGATGATGCTTCAGTAACTCCCTGAAACACAGTAATTGCATTAGTATGGTTTTCTATTTTGTTACAAAGAACATAAACTTTGTGCAGGCGTCAACGGCTCATCTAAATAGACCTGCACAAATGATCAGTTGTCTAAAATAAATAATGGATATGTAAATATGATTCGATTTGCTCGATCGTTGGAAGTGTCACCACCCAGAGATCTGCATCAACTACTAGGGGTGATGTTCTTGTAGAAGAAGCTCCGTCATCTCCCTGAAACATAGTACTTGCGTTAATAAAGAAGGAAGTATAGCGGATGTAATCATGTCATATGATTTCGCTTGATCGAACTGTCAGTATCCATACCTCGAAATGCATAAGAACATCAAGGGACGATGTAACTGCGGTGCACACTTCTGCAAGCTGTTGCGCCGACCCGTAACTGCATGCTCCCCCTTCTTCTTGGACTAATGCTCCATCGACTCCCTGAAACATAGCACTTTCATTAGTAATGAACACAATATTGAAAAAAGAAGACACATAGGAGGGCGACGACAGAAGGACATATCAATGGCTAAAAACGAAAGAAACATTGTGTGTAACAATCACGCTACAAGAATGCAAGATCTGATGATCTCCATCGATGGAACTGTCCGGAAACGTACCTCGAGCATCTGAGTGACATCAACGGTTGTCGTCAATAAGTTGGACTCCTCAGCATCTCCCTGAAAGACAGTACTTGCATTATTTTGGATAACAATAATTATAACTGAAAACAAAGACTAGAGGACGAGTACAAGGGTGTACCATTAGGTAAAATAATCACACGATAAATTAAAACTATTGATTTACATGCCTAAAACAAGTCAGTGGCAGAATAGCTAAGTAAGATTACCCGATAGGCGCTTGAAGTGGCTGATGACTGCAATAACGACACGGATGGAGAATCTTCCGCCTTCATATTGAGTGGATACATAAATGGGGTAATTATTGTTAGCTAATGCTACACACTACCGCAAGGCCGAGAGATAAATACGTAAACTTGACTCACCAGTGGAGGGATGTGGACGAATAGAGTGGGAATAGCGGTTGAGAGCAATTTTCGCCTCGCTCGCGGTGTGTTCTTCTTTATTAGCAATGATGTGGAGTACATGTCTGAGCTAAAGTGCCTGCTGCAGATGCGGTATCGATCACCCCTCTTGTCCGCAAAGACTTCTAGGACTCTACTTTCAAGCTCAGAAGGTGGATATCCGCAATATCGGACCCATTCTCTTATCTGATCTATTGTTTTAGGGAAAACATGCATTATAGTACCTTCAGATTTATTATGGGTCTTCGAAGGGCAACCGCCAATGGAACAGGCAGGCATTGTGGAAAGTTCTGAAAAGTAAAGATCAACAATTCTCTATGAATACCAATGTGTTAAAAAATTAAATGACACATAAAAGGTTCAATGCAAGGTTCGTTTTGGTTCTTGGAACTATACACGTTATTCACATGCGGATAAGTATTTGAATAACTTAAAAAAAATAGAAAGATAATTTGACTAAACTCAGAACATGTGACTAGTTCCTTGCATGTACTGTCTTGAACGAAAAGAAATTGGACGCAAAATGATTATGGTACATGGCCTTACCTTGACGAACAAACAGTTAGATGCAGGGATCAGAGTAGTTTCTTGTCGTAGAACAGGGAGCAGTTCACAGGTTTGCAAACTGACGAGTTTCCTCGAAGTGGTCACGGAAGTTCACAGAGATGAAGAGCAGATAACCAGCACCTTCACGGGTTGACTAGCAAAGCGCAAAGAAGTTCTCATTAGAAATATGAAGTGGGTTATAAAGAATTCGAAACAGGGGTGTGTTTGTGAATGAATGACGTGTATATGTCGTGGCATTATGCGGTTTGCAGGGGGCCGTCCAGCGTGAGGGGGGATGCTTGGCAGGAGACACGGGGTCTGGAGGTAGACATGGGAACAACAACCCATGCTCTATAGACCACTTTGAAGTGTACATGGTCTTTGGCACCTCTTGGCCTTTATCGCTCCCTGACAGCTCCACTTGCCAGCACAAGTACCCCAGTGCGAACTGCCTTTGATAGGGCGGGGGGGGGGGGTGGATTGGGGCGGTGGTCGTGCAGACAAGACACAGGAAGACTCGTGAATGGAGACACACTTATGTGGATTGCAGGGGGCCGTCCAGCGTGAGGGGGGATGCTTGGCAGGAGACCCGGGGTCTGGAGGTAGACATGGGAACAACAACCCATGCTCTATAGACCACTTTGAAGTGTACATGGTCTTTGGCACCTCTTGGCCTTTATCGCTCCCTAGTGGTCAAACGAAAAAGGCACAGTCCCAAAATTTTTGTTGACGGGGGAGAAATTCTCAAGAGGGACCCAATAATAGGAAAAAACAGGAAGTACCAAAAGGTACAGAGAATTAGTTACCCCTTACTATTCTAACTCCAGAGTTGACAGAGATCAGGATACTATAGTCACATATATTTACACCAGACACACAAACATCACTATCAGTGGAGCATGGGGGACTAGAAGGAGAAAAACATTCGCCACAAGAAAATATTAGCAAATACTTTTATTTATATAAATATAAAAAAGACAGAATCGATTCCAACATCAATGTATCAAAAGATACCAAAAGCTAAAAAAAGACATAAAATACATTAATACATATATGAATGTGTCAACCAATGACCCTATTCTTAGAAAGAATTCATAAGCTATATTGTCACTCATTTAGACATTAGCTGAGGTGTAAATTGTCGACATGTTTCGGCCCATACAAAAATCAGACATTTCCTCAAATGTCTATTTCGAGATAGATATTGTGGCCATCTTCAGGACATATAATTTCTTCACACTTGGTCTTTTAAGTGATGTGGATGGGACATCATTGATTTTTTGACTCTGAAGAGAATGTAATTCGATCGATGATGCACATTCATCCGTGATGTGTATGAATGTTTATATTTAGTCCACGTCAATGTGGGTAATACCCTGGCTTCACTGGCAAGGCTCACCTAGTCCTTCTCTTCGTTGGAATCCCCGCAGAAACGATTATTTAGGGGACGCCGTGGTGACACGGCTATTCACACACAGGATACTCATGTAAACGTGTCTCAGTAACCCAAATAATATGTTTCCGAGATGTAAAGCAATGATTGCATCGTATTCATGTGCGGCCGCTCGTAAAGGTTACTTCGTTCACAAGCCCCCGTCAACAAAAATTTCACAAGCCTGTGAACGAAGTAACCTTTACGAGCGGCCGCACATGAATACGATGCAATCATTGCTTTACATCTCGGAAACATATTATTTGGGTTACTGAGACACGTTTACATGAGTATCCTGTGTGTGAATAGCCGTGTCACCACGGCGTCCCCTAAATAATCGTTTCTGCGGGGATTCCAACGAAGAGAAGGACTAGGTGAGCCTTGCCAGTGAAGCCAGGGTATTACCCACATTGACGTGGACTAAATATAAACATTCATACACATCACGGATGAATGTGCATCATCGATCGAATTACATTCTCTTCAGAGTCAAAAAATCAATGATGTCCCATCCACATCACTTAAAAGACCAAGTGTGAAGAAATTATATGTCCTGAAGATGGCCACAATATCTATCTCGAAATAGACATTTGAGGAAATGTCTGATTTTTGTATGGGCCGAAACATGTCGACAATTTACACCTCAGCTAATGTCTAAATGAGTGACAATATAGCTTATGAATTCTTTCTAAGAATAGGGTCATTGGTTGACACATTCATATATGTATTAATGTATTTTATGTCTTTTTTTAGCTTTTGGTATCTTTTGATACATTGATGTTGGAATCGATTCTGTCTTTTTTATATTTATATAAATAAAAGTATTTGCTAATATTTTCTTGTGGCGAATGTTTTTCTCCTTCTAGTCCCCCATGCTCCACTGATAGTGATCTTTGTGTGTCTGGTGTAAATATATGTGACTATAGTATCCTGATCTCTGTCAACTCTGGAGTTAGAATAGTAAGGGGTAACTAATTCTCTGTACCTTTTGGTACTTCCTGTTTTTTCCTTTATCGCTCCCTGACAGCTCCACTTGCCAGCACAAGTACCCGGTGCGAACTGCCTTTGATAGGGCGGGGGGGGGGTGGATTGGGGCGGTGGTCATGCAGACAAGACTCGTTTGCCGCAGGGCCTCACCAAGGAGAGGCCATCTAACTGCATGTAAGAGGCAGGCTGCAGGATCTAGTACATGGAAGGCAGGGGTGTGAGTTTATAAATACCTCACCCTCCCAGGAGAATATATGGGTGCAGTTCACCCTGGAGACCCTGGATGCTTAGGCAGTTAGTCAGCAGCAGGCTGGCCTGTGGTGGCAAGGCGGCACGGGCCAGAGGGGGTCATCTCTGTACCCGGTGCCCAAAAGGATGATTTATTATGATCAACCATATGGATTATTTACCTATAACCATGTTTTGTATCAATAAAATCCAACGGCCTTCCTTTTATTGCCAACGCTTGAACAAAGTGGTGTGGTAAGTATTTTTGGGGGAGGAGGCAAGGCCGGGAGGCTTGATGCCAACCCGCAAAATAACATATGTATGTCTGCTGCATATGGGTTCAACGGTTATGTGGATTGAAGGAGGGCGGCCAGCGTGAGGGAGGATGCTGGCTGGAGACATGTGGTGTGACAAGACAAGGCACAGGAAGACTATTCAATGGAGACACACTAGATTCATTTAAAAAATCAAAACAACCATTGTTAAAATATATGTTGGGTTTTATTTTAGATCTTAATTTCAATTGAACATAAATAATAAACATTACACATTGTAAAGTTCCGGTTGCAGCACATCCAGGGAAAATCCGCGGTATTGTCCACTGTCGCTGGGGAAATGTTGTCTAATGGCAAGTACCGCACAGGCAGGTATTACTCTCCGAACGCGGTGTCCGAGCCTCCCGTGAAGCCACCAAGTGAAGCAACGATAGGCTACCAGCCTGTACCACCTGTGAAAATGAAAGATGCAAACTGTATTAAAATGACAAAACTTTCTTATCACTGTCGATTCAGGTAAAAAATGTCATTCTGCTTTGAAAAAAATTCTATCTAGAAAATGCACAATATGGAACCAATTTACATGCATTCGAATGATATGTAGATGTAATTGTATATGTGGGAGACGACCATGAAATAGTAGTGGCATCACTGACATCACAACCAGAGTATACTTACTCGTTACTCGGATTACGCGGACGAACAGTGCCGCGAAGTTCGTGCATAAGCACCATCATCATCCTCAACACGGTCCGTGAGAGGCAGGCTTCCCTGAACTCTGGCAGCTCGGTGATGCATTGCGGACTTGGCTCGCCTTCCGAAATTTAGGCCAAGCACCCGGAATTTTCACGGCAGCAGCAGTTCTCCTTCTCAGTTGGCATTAGCTCGCACCGATTGCACGTGCACCAGGTGGAGACGCCGTCCATGCGACATGGTCCAGGCTCTTCATCCGTTGACTGGTCCTCCCAACTGCCGTCCGAATCCCCATCGTTTTCGCGTGCTTGCCTTTCCAGTAGTTCTTCCTCGGTGTACTCGGGCTCGTACATATACGGCATTATTGTAGCCATTGTGTGGTAAAGAAAGTAAAATAATTTACAGAGATGGTACAGGTGTTCACAAGGCCTAGAAGCGGCGAAGGTAGCTGACCAGAGCACAGAAACGAGTCACAGAATACTCAAAGTAACACAGAGAGAGTAATGGAATCGAAAATCTGCTGCTGTGTGTTGTGAAACGGTGTGTTTATACTTATTGAGGAAAGAGGCGTCCTGCCATTTCCATGGCGACACTTCATTAGCTGAGGCGCAGCGATTGTTGACACGAAACGTGCTTTGGCGTTGGGAAATGGGCGGTACGCGTCTTCTGATGTCAGGCTCAGGGACGGGGGATTTGATTTAGTGCCGCAAAAGCAGGTGAGCCAGGGCGATGGGGGGAAATGATAGGATTATCAGAAAATGGCGGCTGATTTCGAGTGCGTTAATGGACGAAAAGTCGGGTAAGGTCCATAGGAAAGTTTTCTACGATCTACCGATTTATGCTTAAAAACACATGGCCGAACCGTAGGGACAATAAAAAAAAAGTCCCGGAACTATCCTTTAACCATCGAAGAACCTGATAGCTGATGCGGAACAGTTAGTTCGTGCTGGGAAGGATTGAGCGTCTGCTGTGCTCAAAAGTCCCACCTTGTCCCATGCTAAAAACGTGGTGAAGGGAGACATCAAGGCAATCACATCCTGACTTATGATTTGAGAACACTTCTTTCTTTATTTCTGATACCCTATCTGACGCTTTCTGTAATTAGTTGTAAGGAATTGGCAATAGGTTTTTCTTAGAATATGCACTTTTATTTTGACACAACGCCACTCGGACTGCCTTATTTTTCATTTGATGGTCGATGCTTGCTCCCATCTTAGATTTAGGTTTAGTTTAGGCGTTTTGCCACCCTGCATTTATAGTTCAATAAACACCCTTGAACTGTCTTTACTATTGTCACTGTGTGATACTCACACTCCTTGCTGTCCTTAACCTAAAGACGATTTCCCTACCTATCAAAACAAAATGGAAAACACTCTAATAAAAGGAATCTGTCCCTCACACTTATGAATACAATGAACACATAAAGGTAGAATATGGCATTTCAGATTCAACAAAAATATCAATTGCACTCCACATAAACCTGGTACTTATGTATCCTTATAAACTAGGTCGAATCCCCTTTCCCAGGTTCAAAGCAGGATCTCCAACTAAAGTTCAAAATAAGAAATGTTCCTTTTTGTAACCAAGTTCTGTTCATAAAGTTCTCCTTGTTCAAAATGTCTTCCACTTAACACTATTTCCACAATCACAGCATCTTTTATCTTCCAACTGATATTCAATATCTCAAACTCACTTCTCCTTGGAAAACAAGCATTCTACAATTCTTCTTGATTCATAATAAGATTCTTGTCAGGATGATTTTTAACACAGTTCATTAAACACAATAGTGGCATTGTCAATTTCTTTCCTTTACAACCACAGTACTTCAATGTCTTCTTCTGGTTCACTAACCTGCCAGGACTGCTACTAACAATCTGTGTCCTGGTATACTCACCTTCCGGGATAAAAGCTCCTAACACTACAAGTACTGTGTGGTGAGACTTGCTTCACACTTTCAGAAAAGTCCTTGACTTTAAACAACATTGAGATGCACAACTTCTTCTGTGGGGACATAATACACATCAATGCTGTTTATTCTTCTGTTTTATTTGCCACATGTAATGCAGGTTATATTCCTCTCCTCCTTGATACTTCTTACAAGGAGGGCTAATCTCCTGCCACTCTTGGTCTCATAAATTCACATCACACAACTGCTGACAGTGTCTCTTTATAACATTTGTCTTTCTTTGGCTGAGGTCATGCTTGTTGGCGTATTGCGTGATTATTGCCTCTCCCCCCTTTTGGAAATATTGGTTACAATCTGTCTGCAGTATTGTTGTTTTATTACTTGGCCAATGTGGCTTATTAGCTTTTTGAAGGTTTGCCCCCTCTTTACTTCGGCTATGGTGGTTATTGTTCCTCTTCGGTATTGCCCCCTCTTTTCTTTGGCCATGCAAGTTTAGAGAAGTAGCTAAGTACCCCATCCTCAATCACTTCGCCCATATAGCCTATCTGCTGGACACCAGAATGCGACACACGTACAAAGCCCTTTGAACTACAGATACCAAGGAGAATCCTGTAAGCAAGGTTTCCATTGAGACAACCATACCCATACATGAGACAGTATGATGGCTGTCCTAGTGATAGTCCGGAAGAAAGCAGGACAAATTGAAGAAGCAAAGAGAAATAATGACGTCATACAAATGGCAAGCTGAGGTATATAGAGAAGAGATGCAGAAACCAGAGGATGTAGATGATTCTATAAGGCATCAAGAAAGTATCGAGAGGAATGACATCTTGGGACCAATATGAAAACACGTATGCTACAAAAATAATGAAGATACTAAGCAATTTCACATGTGTAAATATGCAAAGAAACACAAGCCTTCTTGAGGCTAGCTTTATAGTAAATAGAGTGCGGCATGAGCCAATATGTACATATGTATATTAGTCAGTAAAAGATGGATGTTCCAACTATGTACAATAGCAGTGCTGAGTAAAAAATAAAAGGAAGACCGCTTTTCCCAGTTTCCAAGTATGGCGCAGTTAGAAAACAAGTGAATTACAGGCAAAAACTCAGAAAGGCAAGGTTGGGTGAGCCAAGAAGTCAAGGCCTTATCAGACTGAGGTGAGCTGACATTGGATACAAATCGTGTGAAAGAACGAAGCTTCCTGTTCAGAAGGCATGGAAGAGAACAAGAAGACGTCAGAGGTCTTAAAATAGCATTTTAATACACTGAAAGCTCAATTTCGCAGTCTTTAGTCACGTGGGGAGGAGAAGTCGGACGAGCATGATGGTCACACCTACGCACGAGGGCAGAGTGTGCCTTCACTCCCCCAAATTCTTCAGTAGCAAGTAATATTTCCAAGGACGAGTTCAAAGCCCTAATTGACAGCAGACCACTGAGGTTATGATGGATTGTCATGTTAATTGGTGGGAGGCTATGGTTAAGACTAGCTTATCTGCACCTGGACGCTCATCCTGCGTGCTACTAACGTAGGTTGGGAGGGTACTGACGGAGGTTAGGAAGCAAACAATGGTAGGGGACCGAATGATGGAGGAGTCCTATAGTTGTGTTGCCAATTGGATGTCGATATTTAGTGACGTTCATAGTGCTATATTTTAGGGAAGGGCTTAGTTACCCCACCAGATGTTAAGAAGCATATCACTTTATTTCACTGCCCAAACAAGTATGGATCGTATACCTAGATGATCCGTTTAGACCCTATCGCATTCACCCATAGGTTTTTAAGTTTTGCCACGTAGGATGATGTTGGTGATACGCAGGTTAACGTCATGAATGACGAATATTTACTATAAAAGTGTGATATTTTATTTTTCTTCATGAAATGCTTTGAGATCGTAATGAGAGACATCTGCTGATGTCCGTTGTACTCCCTGTTTTAGATAATTGATATTAAAACAGTTATCCTTTTGCCAACTACCTGAGTTGTTTCGATTATTGATGTTTGAATATAAATCTGCATCCCCATCTATCTCAACGGTATTGCTATCTCATCTTAAAGGGCTGGATGGTCCAGTTCACAGGTCTTTATATGGCTTCAGTATTGCCTCCTCTTCGTCTTGGCAATAATGATTGTAACCTTTCTTTTCGTACTTTATTTTAAAGTGACTCTAACGTCAATAAGACTTCCTTTCATTAGTTCGATATTCAAAATATGGTTAAGCAGTTAGCATTCGACTACTGCGCGTTCCGAAGTTACCTAAAACAGGCCAATTCACCGGTCTCTCTACAAGCTTCCGTTCGAACCACTGCCTTTGGTTCTTCTGATGCTCTTCAAACGCTCAACAGCTTTGATTGTGTTCAAGCGGCCCACGCCACTTGGGAAAGGAGCCTGCTTTGCTCCTCCTGCGCTGCAGTGCTCTCCAGCTGCCGGGACCAGGCACAAAATAGGTAGAGCTCCTCTATCCCAAGGGACAGCCTGTCAAAATATTGCTTCAAATGGATTGTGTCCTCCGACGTATTCCTCACCTTTTGACAAATGTTGTCCATCTTCACTGCTTCGAAATCATTTTTCAGCAAAATAAAATTTTCGTCAGAGGGCGCTGTGCGTTGATGGCATCGACTCAATGTCATCGAAGGTATATTTAGCACGCGCAGCGCCCGTTGGCTTTAGTTCCTTGTGACGCACTTCGCCATTTCGAGATTGAGATGTCTTCATCATCGACACCGATGACTCTGAAGTCCGATTTCAAAAAGTGTCGGGATTGGGGTCGAAAATATCTCTGACCGATCTCCACCGAAAATGTTTGTGGTGCTTCGTGGCGGACAATGTCACCTCCATCTGCTCCAAGTGCCAGTCTATGACTGGAAAGGCCTTGAAGGAACGGAAGGGGAAGCTGAAATAGGCTGAATCACTAAATCCCCTACCCAGACCGTGAAACCTTCGACTGACGAGTCGAGAGGGGACACTTCTCGGAGGAAGAAGGCCAAGCGGTCGAGATCGAGGAGTGGCTCACACCACTCTTCTTCGCCCTCAAAGAAAGCGAAAAGGCACGTGGGTCGCCCTAGTCAACTTCGTCGTCGGACGCTTCCCCAGAGAGAGTTGTTTATCCAACTGAAAAGTCCACTCCGGCCGACTGGAGGCGTCCGAGCAGAGATGCTCAAAATATTCAAAAAACAAAAGCCTGCAAGCCATGCTCCTACCGCGCCTTTGAAAGAAGCCGGGAAGGAATGGGTTCGATCTAAATCCTGCGCGCCCTTGAGCCCGGGACGAAGGCCCGATCTGCATTGTGACCCCTCAAGGCCATGATCCGATGAAGTTTCATCAAGGGATCAGTCGAGCCACAATCACAAGTCAAGGTCCTCGACACCTTCGGCGGCGCCTTCGACGCCAGTCAAACCCTTTAGGAGGGCATTTTAGAGGGATTAATGGTTGGTTCAGACTTAAGTGAGAATCGTATTCATCAGAAGCCAGAGTATTAATGCTATGTTTTCTATGCGTTTTCACTATCAACAAGATGGGTAGCTTTGGAAAGGGAAGCCTCAATCTGACATCAAGCCATTAAATATTCTGGTATCCTGGAAATCTCTCCCTCTGAGGAAGACACATACTGCATGTCTCTTAACAGAGCCCTCCAATTCCCTTGGGGCCCTTCTCCTCCCAGGTGATCCTCCCGGCTAATACCAACCCCAGGGTTAGGGTTAGGATCAGTTAGCGGCTGCCTGCCCCATGCCACCTGGGAGGAGACCTAAGGCAGGGTTTCTGTGAGAACTCGACAGGATTCATCACATCTCCCAGAGCCAAATTATTATCTGCCATTCAAATGGTTTTGTTTGGATTTTGCTGTAATTGATTTGATTTGATTTTTGTTATTTATATACTGCTGATGTAGCTAAACAAGCAAATGTAATTGCCTCTGGACGCTAGACAAAGTTACATGCTTAAGTGAACAGATGTGTCTTTAGTTCCTTCCTGAACATAAGATTATTCAAAAACCAAATTTCCGTGGTAAGGAAGTTCCAGAGCCGAGAGCTCTGCACAGTGAAACCTCTTCCTCCTCTGGTTGAACATTTGAAAGCAGGGACAAGAAGTGATCTTTCAGTGACATTAATGTATGCAATGGAACATAGGGACTGAGAGCCTTGGACTAAGAGTCTTGGTGCTAAACCATGAATGCACTTAAAGACAAAGTTATGTTAAATACAATGCACTTGTCAACCGAAAGCCAATGCTGTTCTTGCCGAAAGGAGAAGCCGGATTGAAATCTTTGCATACCATAAAGTAATTGAACTATCAAACTATCCATATCCTGTGATGGATAACTGCAACAATAATAATAAAAATAATAATTTGGCATTTATATAGCGCTACGAACCCTCAGGTATCTGAGCACTGCTTATTATTATCCACGTTTGTGTGGTGCTCATTTATCGACCTCGGAAGGATGAAAGGCTGAGTTTGGCCCTGCCGGGATTCGAACCTGCGTTAGCAGGATCTGCACGAATGTCAAAGCGAGCACTCTACTCGCTGTGCCACTTGACCGGCTTGCGTGTCTGCAGGTGAACAGGTGAAATTAAATAAGTGACAGGTCAAATGTACAAGAGCTTTGCAATTGCACACTGTGCTCTTTTTATCCATTTAATAATGTCCCTGCTTAGTTGAAGATAGTTGAAAGTTTCAGTGGATTGGGCACCAGTTAACAATGTTACCTACAGGAGGTTTAAGGGTGGGCTGGCAAGGTTCTAAGTCATCTTCTTTAAAATTGTTAAGTCCATTCTGCAGGTTGTTTAATGTGTCCTTGATTTGGTAGAGGTATGGCATGTGTGATTTAGCCAGCTTGGATAGCTCGGCTATTATCATAGTACTAGAATAATAGGTCAGCCATTCTTTTAAGTAATTCCTCACTTTTTCTTCCTTTTCGCCCTACCTGGCCCTTCCCTTAACTTTTTTGTGACTTCTATTGCTAATATAGTTGTATGTACTTTTCTATAGGCTACATCCTCAATTTGATACAATCTGACAAAGCACATTACTCTCAAGCCATTATTTACTTAAAGATTATGTAATTGTCTCCAGTAGGCCTAACACTTCCTATTTCATTCCATACTCTATTTATGCTCATTTCTGGAGGTTGGCATCACTGTGCGGTTCATTGAAAGGGATAGAAACTGTTGCATTTAATCAGACGATGCAGCAAACCACAATTTGATTGATCCCTGTAAGAGGGTGCAGTGCCTAATGGTTTATACCTTTCGTTCATCCTCCCTTCCCTACAAATTACTAGAGCCTGACAGTGCTGGCTGTACATCACCACCAGACTGCAAAGTCAATGGTTTGTCATGAAACCTAAAAAGATACATTTTTGTCTTTGTTTTGTATTTTATGAAATGTATTCTATAAAAAAAAAACGACCTGAAAACAATACTTTGCAATTTATGGCAGACTATGAACTATTGGTCCATCAGGCTACTGTCCCAAAAAAGTGGGATCACCTCTGGAGATTGTCGGTTGATCCCTCTGCTCTGATAACTAAGTGCTTAAGAAATGTGATTCAGCCTGATTTATCTTACAACGGAAATAGGCCCTGGGCTTGGGTTGGTTTGGGTAATGAATTAAGGGATTTAAAAAGAAACCAAAAAGAAGTAATTCCAGCTTGCTTGAGGACCATAGTCCATTTGTCCGCCCCTCGATTCCTTAATTCCTTGGGACTCTGCCTCCTATACTCAAAGAAAAGTGACTTAGTCAATGTTGCTTTGTGTCTACCAATGGCGTCGCTAGGGATGGGCCTGAGGGAGCTGGGCCCCCCCTGTGAAACCCTGTGCCCCCCTTGTGCCCCACCTACCTAAGACGAGCAGTGACCATGTTCTCCCCTTACTTTTGTCTGTGCCCCCCCTACTTTTGTCTTTGGTCCCCCTCTGTGCCCATCCTAAATTAAATTCCTTGCGACGCCACTGGTGTCTACTGCTCTTCTTTCTTGGCTTGGTTGTTTCTTTTCTGTTACTGGTGTCAAGATTCTGGGTCTGCCGTAGGTGGTCCTCTCCACCTGCTGAAAGCCTGGGGCCTTGTCTTGTCTTACATTTTGCCACACCTGGGTAAGGTGTCCTCAGATCTCGCTGGCTCCAATGTGCTTTGACTATGCACACTGGAGTACTGGCTGTGACGTTTCCACAGCCATTGCCAGCACATGATGGGCGGGTGCCCTTATGATGGATCTGCCTGCTCTTTTCCACATCCCCATGGTCTAATGCACTTATCGCCTTACTTCCTTTTCCGCCTCAATGCCAGGCAACGATCAGGCCCTTCAATTTTCTCCTTCTTTTCCTCTGTTAAATTCTCACTTGTGCCGAACTTTTCTCCCAATCAGCCTTTGTTTTCTGGTACCTACTCTGCCAACATTCTCCCCTACTAGGTCTTTCTGATATACACTGACAACTTCTCTCTTTTATTCCAATTCCCTCTCCCCCTCCACTCTTTTATGCTCTCTTGCCTCTCTCCTCACCCCCGCCAGCTTTATTCAGACTATTTTACTCACCTGTCTCCCTTTCCGCTTTATTTCTTCAATTTCCACACTCCTCCAGTCTTAATACTCCTCCCTGCTTTACTGCCTGCTCGTCCCTTCAGTTTTCTTCTGCCAATTCCTCCTCCTCCCACACTGCCTCTCCTCCATGCTACTGCCTGCTCGTCCCTTCAGTTTTCTTCTGCCAATTCCTCCTCCTCCCACACTGCCTCTCCTCCATGCTATACCAGATTTACCTGAATCTTGCCTTTCCTTCTTCTTGCTAGTCTTCCTCACCTTGCACAGCTGTTCCAGTGCTTCGTCCAACACCCACACCTGGCTTAAGATGCTTTGGACCTGCATCCTAAGTCCTCAAAGGTCCAATTCTGATCAGCTGTGGTGCACAGTTTAAGTTGTGCAGAGATTTGGGACTACACTTTGAATGCAATTCTCCACTGATGATTGGTCCGGTCATTGACAAGGTGGCTTCGAGGAGGGATCTGTCAAGAGGTGAAGAGACCTTTTACATATAATATTTTACTGGCCACTGCTGGTGATATGGTTCTCCTCCTTGAGGTGCCACGTGTCAGCAATGCAGCCCCCCCATTCTGCAGGTAAATTTCCTACAAGTCTCAGCCATCTGAGGCAAGTTCCCTGTTATCCTCACAATGCAGAATCAATATTGATGTTGCTTATGAGCAGTGAGTCCCCACCACTGATGATTCTCTCACAGTAAATTCGTTTTTTGGTACATAAAACGGGGTGCTACCATCACAGAGAAATTGATGTGCAAAACAAGTTGTTTGTGCCTTGGAAAATTGTTGGGACAAAGAGCTCTGTAACTTCTCCAAACCCAAACATGGACAAACAGCAGATATTTGGACAGGCAGGGACTTTCTCCCTTTTAGTGGTCAGGGGCTTTAAAGAAACGGTCATGGTGATAGAGAGAGCAGCATAGGTTAGACATGGGCTAAGGAACCTGTCGGACCTGCCATACTACTCCTCCGGTCATACATCACATAGCTGGTGGTAGCATCCGTCCCCTATCGTCTTCCCCATTTCATCTACTAACCAAAGTCTGGGACTGTGTCACAAAGTATGCATCTAGAAATAGAAGTCTTATGCGTTTCACATCTTGTAAGCTGTACCAGACAAACCAGGCAAATTTGTTATTTGCTTAGCCAACTTGTTTTGTGTTTTTTTATACTAGTTTTGGTTTCGCTTGTATGGACCAGTTCTTCAGAATATCTTAATTTATGTCATCAACCCATAGCGTTCCCTATAAGCACTTCCTTGTGAGACGTTCGATGGGCAGACAATGTGCAATATATCGAATGTATGCCTAGGGAATTTACAGTACTTCGAAACAGGATATTTGTGTTTGATTATTAATGTACGGCTCCATTTACCCGTCCCTTTTATATTTAATAATCTCAGTTTGATGGCTCTTTCTTCTTGTTCGGGATTAATTGGATGGGTGGAATATTGCAGTACTGATGTTGACATCTGCATAAAGGTCATTCATATAGTGTTAGATGGAGAGTGCAGCCTGAAGATTCTGCCTGCTGAAGGTGTGAAGGCTTTTTGCACAGCAGTAGCAAAGTCCACTGTGGTGTGGTAGCAGAAAGTTGGTAACATTGATGATTGTTCTGTTTGCTGTGTATTTAAACACGAGACAGAGTTTCGTTCACATACTACACCGTGTATATACAATGAGAACGCAAATTTCATGAACTGGGAGTCCAGCATCTCTAATCGGATTAGTTTTGCTATTATGCTGAAAAATAAGCACACATTTTATCTGCATTCTTACAGGGAGCTAACAGAATGCGAGGACGTCTGGGCAGCATGGACAGCTTCGAGCGCTGCAACAGCCTTGCTTCAGACCGGGTATGTGGAGAGTCCCTTGTGTATTTGATGGTTTTTATTTATTTATTGCGTGTTATAGTTCAAAATGTGTACTTTTCACACATGACAAAACAGAACAAAGACCAATTAATACCATAATTACATCAGTAAAATACACTTACAGATTCTCAGTAAACACAGACTGGTTCTAACACATTTAAAATCCAACAGTTTCCAAAAAATCTAAAACCTTTAGCAGTAAAGAAATTTCATTTGTATTTAAAATCCTGCACCAGACCTCCTCTTCCCAACCTGGGTCATCAATTAATCAATTAATCAATTAATGGTTTTAACATGTCTTCAGATTTGTAAGAGATAAAGAATAACCTAATTGTTTAAATGACATTTAAAGATTGTTATTTACTAGCATAAACTAACCAAACATAGCGTTTGCCAAGTTAACTCTCTTCTTTTTTTTTGTTGCATCTGTTCACTTTGCTGATAAAGCATTTATCCCAGACATTCATGTTTTCAACTGATTTGTGAGACTGAACATTATTAGGGCAATGGAAAGTTCTGTAAGATAATATTGTCTTAAATCCCCTTTTAGAACTTAAAATCTTGCTTTTATATATATTTACCATTCACTCCCTCTTTATAATCAGCTTTCATGAAAGAATCTTTAGTCGATGTTGTAACCTGTCCCTAAAATGTCCCTTCTGAATGTTCTAGCAATGCAGAGGTCACATTTATCAACTATCAAAGAAGCAAGTGTCAACAAATCATTGTTACAATTGTTATTGCAGTTAATGTAACCTATGTTTCCAACTACAGTCAAGGGGCTTTCAAATGAAAAGGCCTTGAAAATTAAACGGCTCTCCCAACTTTGAGGCGGTCTCTCTGCAGTGTAACTTTGGAATCTTCGTCTCTCACACAGTGCCAGTGTGGCGCTATTACTTTGAGAACACCTTTTGCTTTGTGTATACTTGTTAATTTTGGAAATTCAAATTGGTAGGTGACAATGTTGGCTGAATTAAGTTTCTTCTAGAGTTGTGCACACGTTTCATATTCATATGTCCTGTCCCCCTTGCCTCATATTTGTAAGACATTCATCCCAGTACTGAGGACATTAGAACAACATTTCACTTAATTATCTTTTTTACTTTTACCTCCTGATGTCATGACCAACATGCAAGCCTTGCTCACCCAGTTATTGCTGCCAAACGTGCCCACTGGCTTCCTGAAATTCTAGTCCTTTTTTCCCTTCTGTGAGGGTAGGGGTGGGACTTGCTTCTACTGTTCTTCTGCATTTTACAACTGTGTTTTTATTTTTTGACTGCCTGGGTTTTAGGTCCCTGATTTGACTTCCTGGCTCCTAGAACTTTTGCTAAGACCACATGTGAAAATATTCAGAAAATACAGGTCCTATTGGTCTATCCTAAAGAATTATCCCCAGAAATGTTGCTTTTGGCATTTGTGCGTTGCATTCTCTTTTAGTGAAAAAGGTCAAGAATTTGACTGCTTTGGGTACAAGACATCTTCAAGTTTACTCACTGCAGGGCTTTTTGTGGTTCCGTGCTCAGAAGCAGAAGGTAAGCCTCTTTTCATTCTGTCACCTAGACACTTTGACTGGAATTTTACGGTCCAGTTTATCGGTCAAGGAAGTGATCAGTGGGTTGCTTGCTCCAGCAACCATAACATCATGTGAGATTCTTTTAAGGCCTTAGATTGGCACTGTACAGAGGTTCTCACACATACTAACAACTAGTTTAATCTGTTGGTGCCAAAGCAGCATACACCAGGGCTTGCACAGAGGTTTCGAAAAGGACTGACATTGAATATTGTCCACAATTGTCAGTTGGCCTTAGTTTTGCCTTTGAGCCATCATACTGCCCTTGTCTACACACACACAACAGGCATTTGGAAACTAGAGGGCGCAGTGCCAGGATAAATACAGCTGAGAAAAGAACCACTAGAACCTCTGCTCGGTTTTATTTGTCTCCTTCTGAATTTCTAGGAATTAAAATGGCTGCGCCACACAGATCTTTTGTGGTCAGCATCCCTTCTTTGCAAGTTGGTTGATCATTCTGCCTCCTTGGATTGGCTAACCGTTCTTAATGTTTTGGGAAACACTGATTCCGTATTTTGTCCTACTATTCAACAAAATGGGGCGCGAGGGGAGAATAACAGCAACCATGGAGGAGGCAAAGGTAGTGCTCCTTCCTAAGAAAGGCAAAGATCTGTCAGACTGTGGCTCGTACAGGCCAATAACCTTAATCAATACGGATGCCAATATCTTAACAAAAGTCGTGGCAAACCATCTCGACCAAATTCTTCCAAGCTTAATTAACCCAGACTAGTCTGCCTTTATGAAAGGCAGGCAGACTAGCGACAATGCCAGGAGGATAGCCCACCTCATAGAAAAGGTTAACAAAAAAGACCCCAGCCATCCTAGTAGCTTTGGATGTTGAAAAGGCCTCTGACAGGGTGGAGTGGCAGTTCCTGTCCACAACAATGAGACAAATGGGCTTTGGGGAGAAATTCCTAACAATGATAAGGGCCAAATACCAGAATCCAGCGCTAAGGTAATTAGTTAACTTCCATCTATCCAAACCCATGAAGGTCCAAAGGGGTACAAAACAGGGATGCCTCCTGTCCCTTTTCTCTATGCCATCTACCTGGAACCACTCTTGGAGGCAATAAGGGTGATGGGGATATAGAGGGGATACCATTTAGGGGAAGGATCCATAAGGTAGCTACTTTTGCAGATGACATGCTGTTGACTCTGAGGGACCCGGAAAGATGTCTGAGAACAATGGAAAGCGAGACAAAGTGCTTCCGGGTGGTAGCTGGATTGAAAATACATCCCCTAAAAAACAGAAATATTGATCCTCACAATACCAAAAGAAACCAAGGAGGAACTCGAGGGCAGCCTAATTGCGTCAAGAAATACATTGCCTACCTGGGTATTAAGCCAACTAAAACGGTGGAGGAACTTTTCGTGTTCAATTACACTCCGCTGTTAGAAGCTATCAAAAAGAAGATGTTGGACTGGGGTCCATTAACGGTAACCTGGATGGTAAGGATTAACGTGCTAAAAATGGTGATCCTGCCACAGATGTTGTACTACTTTATGACCCTCCCTATACAGGTCCCAACCTTTTTTTTCTGAACACTCCAAAGACGCACCTGAAAATGTATTTGGAATAATAAAAAAACAAGGATAGCTAGAAAGTGATGATGATGCCGAGAAATGGATGGGTAATGGGGAGCCGGACGTGGCAACATATTTTAGGGCAGCACAGATGAGGATAATGAGGGACTGGTCAAAAGACGATTGGGGGAAAATATATGGAGGTCAATGGATAGGGCATTAATAGGGGATAACATAGAGGAGGTATTGTGGATACCGAAGGGAGACAGACCAAAATAAATGTACTACAGTAAGATATTGACAGTGGGCAGGGACTCCTAGGATGAAGTGATAAGGCAGGCCCAAATCACTACATTTCCCTCACCATTCATCCCAATTTTCGATAATCCAAGTTTTAGCCCAGAGGAGGGGGAAAGGAGCTTTAGAGCTTGGCAGGAAGGGGGCCACCTAAAGCTTGGGGACATGTTCAAGTGAACGGAAATGAAGTCATTCCCCTAATGCAAGGGAGACTTTGGATTGAAAGAGTCAGAGAGATTCCAATATGTCCAGATAAGGCACTGGGTCATGCAACCCTCTATTAAAGGTGCAGCAACGCGTAGCCTAACCCCTTTGGAGAAATATCTAACATCAGATTCTGGAGACAAACACATAGTGGGGGCAATCTACGCTTTAATTAAACAAGGGGAGATCCCTGCAGAAAGAAAATATATAAAGCTTTGGGAGGGGATCACAGGTCCCAAGGGAATGGCAGCAATTGTGGACCAATATACCTAAGTTAACAAAATCCCTCCAGTCCCAAGAAATATATGGATCATGAATTTATATTGCAATGGCACCTAACTCCAGAGACATTACATTCATTTTACCCCTCAGTGTCGAATCTATGTTGGAGACAATGCGGAAAGGTTGGAACATGGAATCCCAAATGGTGGGAATGCCCATACATTCAGGAATATTGAAAGGTAATAGGGGAGGCATTAGGAGAGGCATTGATTCTGAAGGAAGAGGGCAATAGAGGATTATCTATATTGGGGCAGGGGGGACAACTTCAAGATCTGTCGTCCAAGGCAGAGCACGAAATATATGTAATCTTGACGATGGCAGGAGCATTGGGGGTGGCACAAAAATGGTAAGCAAAATAACTTCCAACCGAATGTGAGTGGGTGGGAAACGTATGGAACTTTGCCCTATTGGAATAGGCCACATACTCGCTGCAAGGGGACCAGCAAGGCTTTCGGAAGGAATGGACTTGGGAATTCTTCAAAAAGGGGCAAGGGGGAACTGGTGCCCGAGGAAGATGAGACTGGTGGAATGAACCTGGTTAAATGCTGTCAGAAGACAATGACAGAAAACACTTTAAGAGGAAGCTTCTCCATTGTTGGTCAGACTCATGGGGCGGGGGGTAAGCGGGACAGAAATGTTTGTGAAAGTTGTGAAAATGTTAATAAAATGTTATATGGAAAAAAGTGATAAACTAAGCAGTTGCAGTTTCTGGGAAAACATGCAACATTATTCTTTTTTAACAAACATCCTCATTGGAGGGAAGCGTCTTTAGGACAATATACAACTGCAAGCAATCAGCAATCTCCACCATCTTGCTAATGCTGGGGACCACGGAAAGGGGAGGAGAGGGAGGGAAAAAGAGAAGTGAGAAAAGTAGAAGGGGGCGTGTTCTCACCATGCCACATTCCAATTTGTGGAATCAAATTAGGAAGGACCATTATTGTGGGAACCAAGAGGGTATTCCCCACAAAACAAACTACCTATACGTTTAATTGAAATTCGATGACATCTAGTTATTCCAATCCATCTTGCCTCTCTGCTTACAGGACATGTTCTCCTTTGCAGATGGTCATCAAATCTTGTACGCAGTCGCCATGCCAAGTTCTTTTCTTTTTGTTTCCAGTGTCTTAGGATTTATTCAGAGCAACAGTAAAGGCCCAATACAACAAGTTCTTCTGAAATGAAGAACACTGCAGTGGGCAGAGATGCTTTCCAAGAACCAACACCAAACGCAACAGTTTGATTGGGATGGCAAACAATAGGTCTGCACAGTCATGCATGTTGACCCAAAAAGGTCCATAAAAATGTGCATCAAAGAGCCAGTATCCTTATTGCAGAACCAACACTTTCGGAATTGCAGAAAAATAGGCTGATGCATCTGGTGGGGCTCATATTTCTACCCTCATAAGCCCCCTCACAATTCACGGATGTCCTCCATGCAACACTGTTGGAGATGTTCGTACACCCATGCACCTTTAAATTTCTGTGGCATACCTGAGGGTCTCCACGGAATCATGAACTCCTTCAGTCGTAGTGGGAAATGTAGCTTGCTTCCATAATCCTTATGAAAGCTCTGATTTGGAGACTTTCTTTCAGGAACTGATTTGGAAGATTCCGCATCACGGTTTGGTGTCTCTTTGGACATCAAAAGGTCTGGTCTACGCTTGCGTGCTCATAGTATTCTTAATGTCTTGGACAGGAATGGAACAGATAATACTCCTTACTGATTCATCAGCTGCACCAAATTGGGCTACCAGATACATTCTTCTCCTCATGCCATCTTAGATACAGTGTCGAGATTCTGAATGGAGCATTTTAGTATGTTATTTCAGTAATGTTAAGTTATGCTCATCTTCTAATGGACAAGTTGATCATCTGCTTAGGTGATAAGTTGACGGAGCCCACGCCTGTGAAGAAAGGCATCTTTGTTCACATCACACTGCACAGCCAAGACCAGAATTCTTCTATAATCATTGGGCCCTGGAGTGGGAAAGCCACTTTGAGGCTAACACCACTACTGTCCCTCTAGTAGAAGCTAAACCAAACCGAACTGGGGAATCCCTCGACACAGCATTTTCATGCCTGTGGTGCTTGACACAATTCAGAAATAAACAGGTGTTTACCAGCTAGGTGCTGGCAACTGCCACAGAGGAGGAGCAGAGTGACATTGGAGAGATGAAGGCCTCAGCCTTTCCAAGGCAGTGGAGCGACCAATTTCCGACTGGGGACTCGTGCATTTCACTTGGAAGCATTGAAACGAAGTCTGCGGTGTGCATGGAACGGCGGGGGATTACAGCCTTGCTGAACTGCCGACAGAATTAAAAGCACAGCTCTGAGCGCACTGTGTACACACGAAATGCCATAGTCAGAAGGTAATTAACATCTTCAAAGCACCCCAGAGTTATGGTTGTTGTCAAGAATAAATATACGTCCCGAAACAAAATTCCTCCTGCTACATGGCGACTATTGTTGCAAGGCAGTCCGCAGAGGTACAGTAGCAGATGTGGAAAAGCGGAGCGCGTACGGCAGTGAATGTGAAACTGACACAGACAAGAGGGGTGGAACGCTCGCACTCAGCTGATAAGTGGTTCATGCGCAATACTGGATGTCGGCCTGAAAACGAGCAATACTACTAAAGCCGGAATGTGCTGAACCTCGTCTAGGGGCCCTGCCGCCAGAGAGCTCGCAAAGCGAGTGTGCAAGAAATATAAAACACGATAAGGAAAAGGGTGGCTGCGAAACGGAAAGAAGCACGGAGGCCCAGCCCCAGAGAATGTAGGGGCCGGACACTGTGTTGCAGAAAGAGAACATGCAGATTGTTGAAGCATGACAAACAGCGCAGACCTAACGCTGTAACTGGGCCATTTACCATTGCCGCTACAAGGCTGGAAATGTGGAAGCTGGTAAGGTAGGAGTAATACTGACCAGATCGGTGCCCAGGAGGCCCCCTGCTGTATGTGAGCAGTGCTACAACCGCACCAGCAGAGGGATAGTATACTTTGCGGTGGAAGATTATTTGGACTGCGGATGACTATTAGCGTAAATGCTACCATCAACTTGCTTTTCACTGAATATAGGGAAACCAATGTCGTATATGTAAATGTTAGAGCTGGATTGTATGTAGCAGTGAACAATCCTATGACTGTTGAAGCCTGAATGCTACACAACCCCAGGAACCCAGTGCCCCACGAGGAGCAGCCACATGGGCAGCAACGACACTGAGCAACGCAATGCGCTGGCTGGGGAGACCAAGCCACCAGATGGGGCAGGGGGTGAGCATGGAAACCAGATATTAAGGATAGTCTCCAGACCCTGCCACAGGCTGAGAACGGTGCACAGTCCTCGGACAGTGCATCAGCAAAAACACACCAACATTCAGAGCGCTCCGGACACTATAGCCCCTGGCCGTTCAAAGGGGCTGGAATGCAGCAGTGACGGCGCCACTAGCGGAGCTGGACAGCATGGCACCCAACAAAGTGATTGACAGGCCCAGGTTGGAGCCCATCGTAGGCTAGGGTTGCAGGGTGAAGCTGGGCACCGTGGGACACTGGGGTGAAACGCCTTTGGCCACCCAAAGCGGAGAGACCACTACTGGAATTGACATGGCCTCCAAGCTCACTAAAGTTAAGGGGAAGCAGCCAACAATTGAGGAGTTTTCCAAATTGCCACAAACAATGGAGGCTGTTAAAAACAAGTGACCGAGCATGCAGGGCGAAGTGACTCCAGCGCAAAATGACCAACAGATCCTGGAAGCGATCACAGACTTGAAGGCATCATGAGAGAGCAAGCTCGACACCGCTATGGCTGAACTAAAGACCTTGCTTGAATTTAAGATAGACGATGTAAGTGTGGATGTCAATTTGCTGCGGCAAGATGTGAGGGCGCTGGCAGAACGCACAAGCGGACTGGAAACAGAGGTGAAGGCGAATACAGCCACCTGCACGGCAAATGTCAAAGAAGTTCATACACTACAACAAGTGCGAACCCTAGAGAACAGGGTGGAAGAAGCAGAAGGGTGTGCACGCAGGAATAATGTGTGAATTGTGGGGCTCCCGGAGGGAGAAGAAGGATCGGACCCGACTGACTATGTCGAGACCATGCTGTTACAGGAAATCAAGAGAGGAGTGCTCACCCCGGGGTTCGCAGTGGAGAGAGCGCACAGAGCCCTGGTTAGGAAGCCACCACCAGGAGCCCCCCTCCCCACGGCCGATCATCACCAAGATATTGAATTACAAAGACAGAAAGAAGATCTTGGAGCACTTTCGAAAAGGGGGAACAATAAACAGAGCGTCTGCGACCATCAAAGCGTACCCAGATTACACATTCTTCGTACAGAGACACCAACTAAATTATGTGGCGGTCAAATGGAGGCTAGGGGAAGCGGACTACAAATACATGCTGATTTACCCATCGAAACTGAAGGTGTTTCTTAAGAACAAGGCCCCATTTTTTGAAACTCCTGAGGATGTGGCAGAGTGGTTGGACGCACGGAACTGTCCAGCAGGAGCAGATGACCAGATGGAGAGCAGAACGGATAAGTGAACCTGTGGTTTCCCGGGCTGTAATGTTGTATAGGAAATTGACTTTGTCACTTGAATATAACACAGCATATAACAGGATTAGCGGGAGAGGTTACACAAAGACGGGGAGAGATGTAAACTGTGCAACATACTGTTAGCTTAATGCAGGAGACATAGGTGCCGCTTTAGATCGGCAGCACCAGTAGACACACTATCAACCCCCATTGGTAGTTTAGTTGGGATACTGGTAGTACGGTATCTTCCTGCTGAGCTCCAAGTATCGGTATTACTGGGAAAGGGGCTAGATGCGGGGTAGCCGGAGATCCACGGATGGAGCGGGGCAACAGTTGGGGATGGTTGGGGAGGGAGTTGGGGTGGGAGCTGTGGTAGTTCAAGTAGAGGAGGAGGAGGGGGGCAGGGGAGTTATACAGTTCGGGTTGGCTGGGGAAACGGGGGGGAAGGAGAGATGGGGTAATGGGAAGAAGGGGCCTGAGATCCAAGGTTGGAGCTGGGCAACAGTTTGAGACAGTTAGGGAGTGGGTAGGAGGGGGAGCTGGGGTGTTGAAGTGTGTTAGGGAAAATTCTCTGTTTAGGCTGAATTTCCTAACCTAGTGAGTCCCCCAGCAGCCTAACAAAGTGGAGGAGGGGGGAGGAGTTTGGGGAGCTGTAAAGGGGCGGGCCTACAATCACAAACCACTGTGTAAGAGGAGGAGGGTAGGAGAGGAGGCGGGCCAAGTAGGGAACGGATGAGATGGGAGACCTGAAGATAGTGACCTGGAATGTGAGAGGGCTAAATAATTGTATCAAACAGAATAAGGTCATGATGTTCCTGAAGAGACAGAAAATAGATGTGCCTTGTTACAGGAAACTCACTTGACCAAAGATAAGCAAGAGGTGGTGGTGAGGAAATGGAAAGGGACCACCATAGGAGCAACCTACTCAGCATACGCCAGAGGGGTTATAACGTGGATAGCACCACATGTCCCGTTTAAGCTACTACAGTCCACCATAGAGACAGACGGGAGGATGGTGTTAATAAGAGGGTTGGTAGAAAATAGAGAGGTGAGCATCATTAATGTTTATGCTCCGAATCAGGATACTACTGTCTACTTTAGGAACCTATATGTCAAGATTAGCCCGTATATGGATGGAGTAGTTATATGGGGGGGGACTTCAACTGCACATTGGACCCAAAGCTAGACAGATCAGATGAGAAGGTCGAGAGGCCTACCCCATTAGCTAAGGCCTTGAGGGCCCTATTAAGTGATTTTGGACTAGTGGATGTGTGGAGGATGCACCATCCACAGAACAGGGAACACTCTCACTATTCTGCCCCACAAAACCTGCACACCCGATTAGATTATATATTTTCTGCATCAGAGGTAACGGGAGAAATGATGAGAACAGAATACAAAGCTGGTTGATAGTAACATGGCAGAATTTACCTCCTAGGGTGAGAATCCCGACATGGAGACTCAGGGCCGAGGCACTAAAAGACAGTGTTTAAAGAAGACCTGAGGAAAGAAATACGAGAGTACTTTGAACACAACACCGGTAGTGTAGGATTGGCTGTTACACTGTGGGAAGCATTTAATGTGGTGGTGAGGGGGGCGGCAATATCAAAGTCAAAAGGGTTGCAAGGCGGTATAATACAGGAATTGAATGACGCAGAAAGGAAAGTGGAGACCAAAATGCGGGAGGGTGTGAGTTCCCCAGAGGAGGCTGAAACCCTACACCAACTACAACAAGATTGCACGCAGGGATCACTGGGAAAGACTATGCAACCTAAACTACAAAAAATACGTAGAAAGGCAGCACGCAGAAGGAGATAAGCCAGGTAGATTACTAGCCTGGTTGTATAAAAGCACGACCCCCAGACAAACAATCAGAGCAATGCAGGGGATGGATGGGCAGACACAAGATACCCAAGAAGGAAGGTGTGAAGAAATGTGTTTTTGAGTACTATCAGTGATTGTACACAGACATAACCGAGGGGGATGAAATTGATGCGCTGGAAATATTGACAGAGATTAATCTTCCCAAACTTGAGGCAGTGGAAAGAGGGAACTTAGAGGCTCCAATTACGTTAGAAGAATTAGAACGAGTGATTAAGTTACTACCCACTAATAAAGCCCCAGGGGTGGATAGACTCCCAAGTGAATTTAAAAAAACATACAGGTCAGAATTGCTCCCCTCGATGCTAGCAATGTTAAACGAGGTGTTTGACAGGAGCAGGTTGCCAGAGTCCCTTAGGGAAGTGATCATCATTCCACTCCTCAAACCCAATAAATCGAGCACAGACTGCGGATCTTACAGGCCACTATCAATGCTCAACCAGAACAGTAAGATACTCACAGCAGTGATGGCCAATAGGTTGAGACCAGTTATAAATAAACTCCTACCTCCTGACCAGATGGGGTATGTCCCACGCAGGAGCATATCCGACAACCTTAAGAGGCTCCATCACATTATAGAGCAGATGGAGGGTGGGGCTCCCAAGAGGTGGCAGTAATCTCATTGGATGCAGTGAAAGCCTTCGACTCAGTCAAATGGCCCTGGTTAATGGCTGTGTTAAAGGAATATGGTATAGGGCCCGCATATTTGAAGTGGGTCCAACTGCTATACAGCAAACCATTGGCTCAAGTCAGAATGTGAGCGGCCATATCAGAACAGTGGCAACTTAGCAGAGGTACTAGATAGGGATGCCCGTGGTCCCCAGTGCTGTTTATTTTAGCACTTGAACCCCTGGCGATATACTTGAGGCAGCAATATGGAGAATTAGGGATCAGCACGAAGGGAGGGCAACATCTGATATCGATGTACGCGGATGACATGATGCTGTACTTGAAGTATCCTGAGGTAAAACTACGGTATATCTTGGCTATTATGGAGCGATATGTGATGCTGCCTGGCATAACCATTAACCCCAAAAAATCTAGCATATTCCCCCTCAGTAGATATGTGGGAAAACCACGACATAAACTGCCGGTATTACAGATAAGGTGGGAAACTGAGATGTTCAGATACCTGGGGATAGATGTGTACCACAATGTTGAAGTTGAACACAAGCAAAACACAGAGAAGGCGGTGTCTAAAATTGAAAATAGCATGACATTTTGGGCCAAGCTTCCCTTGACCATGATGGGGAGAGTGGCACTGTTAAAAATGGTGGTACTGCCCAGGCTACTACACTACTTTGCGAACATACCATATATGATACCCAACCGATTCTTTGCTAAAGTTCAGAGTATATGTAGGGGGTTCATATGGCCCAACTCCAGGAATAGAATAGAGTTATTGAAGCTACAGAACCCATATGAACAAGGGGGCATTAGATTGCCCAATGTTGAGGTATACTATCTGGCTAGCCAACTTCAATACGTAGCAAGGTGGTTATCAGAGGATCCTACCCCAGAGTCCAAACTGTTGAAAGCCGAGTGTACTCCTTACTTTCTGAAGAAATGGATATGGCTGCCAAAATTGCAGCGGGAAGAAGGGACAAGACTCCTGGAACTGGGTTGGAAAATGTGGCGGAGAGCCTGCCAGGTAATGGAGAACCCGTTCCCGTGCTCTCCACAGATGCCGCTAGTGGCACTGGATGGGATGGATGAGCAAATGAGGAGGATTGTCAGAAGACAATGGGAACCGACTGGTATAGCAATCCTCGGGGATGTGTGGCAAGACGGGAAGGCGATAGAGTTTGATACACTGGTGGAAGACACAGGATTACACCAAGGACAATACATCACATACGCTAGGCTGGTGAGGATGATAAAAGGTACATGGTCAGAGACAGTGTTGACCCTTACAGCCCGACACTGCCATAGAAATATTTTATGATGTGTCAGATGGAGGCCATGAGGTCTCCCGAATATACAAACTGTTGATGTCTAAGGTGGGGAAGGAGGTGATCCAGACGAGATGAGATTGGGAGGAGGAGGCTGGGGAATCAATGGGAGACTGGTTGTGGGTAATGGTACAGCGATACCACAAGAAAGTATCAAGGAACGTGAGATTGCAACAGATTCAGTTATATGTTACCCATAGAGCATACATGACCCCTAAGAAGATGGCCAAGTTCAAAAACTCGGGAACACAGACATGTCCAAAATGTGCAGAGGTGAACACAGGAATGGTACATATTTTCTGAGCATGCCCTGAAATAAGGATATTCTGGAGGGAGGTGTCCTACCTCATGGCGGGGAAGGAGATAAATGTGGATGTGAACTTCCTGTGGGCATGTATGTTAGGGGGGTTCCCCAGGCCGCGTAAAATGAAACACGTAAGTAAACCCAAAGACCTGGCGTACATACTTGCTAAACGCAGGATAGCAATGAGTTGGAAAGCAAGTAGAAGACCGAAAGTAGAAGCCTGGTGGCACGATCTTCAGAAAGGGGCGGATGCTGAAACAGTGGTGTGGAATGAAGCAGCACTCAGAGGTGGGGAGGAAGAAGTGGACACGTTGATAGCCTGGAAGCAAATAGTAGCTACACTGTCTGGCTCTGACCAGGCTAACCTGGAGGAAGACAGCCCTTCAGGGGGAGAGGAGGAAGGGATGCCCATAGAAGAGTTTGTGGAAGCATGAGGCGTGTGGTAGGCTCCGGAAGTGGGGTGGTGTAGGTGGGGTGCGGGGGGAGAAAACAACATGAAACTGTGCATGAGAATCGAAATGCATACTTGCTGCTACACTGTATGGTTATCAAGTTGGAACTAATAAAAACTGTTAAAACAAAAAAAATCTCTTTTCACTCAGTTACCTGTACACAGAGGCACACATTTGTGGACCAGTTTGTCGTTCATGTAAGTTATCATTGGTCTCCATGCTTCAGCAACTGTGACATCATGTGAGATCCCGAGATTCTTGTAAGGACTTAAATAGGCTCCGTCTAGAGGTTCACACACAGCCTAACAGTTATTTCAATCGCAAGGTGCCAAAGCAGTGAACACAAGTAATTGCACAGAGGTATCGAAAAAGATTTGGATTGAGGCTTGTCCCTAGGTGTCGCACTATGAATATCATTCACAGTGCGCATTCATTAGCAGGAAACACATCCAGGAGGAGGACTTGGAGCTTTTCCCACCGGAAAGAGCATCAAGAGCTGGCCTTACCAAAATTCTGTGGTGCTTAGTGTTGGCGAAGAACGGCCAGCCTTCTGAGGAAGCCACCCTGTTAGCTGCTCAATCTCAGCCAATCAGGTGAGTCCCACAGAGGGATACTTACGTTCTTGGGACAATCCCCTAAAGGGTGGGGGGGAGGGGTTCCAGTAGAAATCCAACTTCCATTTCGATGATCCATTTAGCCCAGTTTTGTCAGCCAACTGCAGTAAAGATCAAGACAGGAGAATTGGAAACAACAGCTTAAACGTCAGCAGGATGACATGGTGCCAAAAAGGGAATCAAGGCAGTAGGAAGGAATAGGAGGAAACGACAGAAAAGAGTGTTGGCAAAGAAAAGTTCTGGTAATGAAGAAGAACAAAATATGAGGCACACTCAAGCGAGGAGCAGGTCCCTTATGGGGTGGAACGTGTTTCAGCACATACCTTTGGGTCAGCAGTTAAGAACGCTCCCTCAGTTTCAAGGTCTTCACAGATGCATTTAGGGGAAACCCGGGCAACTACACCTTGGACTACCCCTTAGTGGAAAAGCATTGTTACCTCCTGGTATCGAATTCGCAAGTAACCCTTGGAGGGAAAACAGCTAGACAGGAGTCTGGCACCTCAGTACTAGTCCTTTTACCCACCTCAGAGAACAAACTCGTTTTCCAAGTGGCACAAACCTTACGAGTTAATAGAATGAACGGGAATGTGCATGTATAAATGAGCCCAACCAGACCAAAAACCGAAAGTCCTCTATATCACATCAACCTCTTAAAAGAGTGGAAGGGGAACCTGTCAGCCACCCATGCCAAAATACTAGCCTGCCTGGTTCCCGAAGATAAAGCTAACTTTGACTTAATAACTTCCGAGCTATCTATCCAACAACGACAAGAAGATCCTCTCAGTGCCAAGATACCCCCGGGTAAACGTGCGCTCTATAAATAACGCTAACATAACATTAAAGATATAGTGGTCTCATTTCCTGATGTATTCTCAGAAAAACCAGGAAGAGTAAAAGGTACATACCATTATATTCATGCCCTTTAAGACAAAGTAGTTAATTTAAAACCCTATTGTCTACTTGAGGCACGAAAACAGATAGTGATAGAGCAAGTCAACAAGATGTTGAAGGCTAATATCATTGAGCCCTCCTCAAGTCCATGGCCCTCCCCTATCGTGTTGGTCAGTAACCTGACTGCTCCTGGAGATTCTGCATATGCTTTCGTCAAATTAATGCCATATCAGACTTTGATGCCTATCCCATGCCATGCATCGATGACATAATTGATAAACTCGGAACAGCCACCTTTCTATCCACCCTAGATTTAACAAAGGGGTACTGGTGAAGCAGGAGGGTCAAAACCCACCCCTGCTACCCTTCCCACCAAACACACAGCCCGGAAGAACAACAAAAGGAACCATGATCGATCGTACCATTTCAGACAGATTCCAAGTGCTCCCCTAATACACAGGTATGTGGAGAGCTACCCGTTCAGCCAACCTACAGCCCAGGCGCTGTGCAAACATTGCCCAAAGTGGATGAGGAGCCTCGAGGCGCGACCAAGGACACCTCCATTGACAGTCTCGACTAAAGCACTGAGAAGCCATGCATAACGTCGTTGGAGACACCATGACATAGCAGCGTTAGACATGAAGCACATGTGCCATCCGCACATCTGGTCACGATCACACACACGAATACACGAAGAACACAGGCGTACAGTTCTATAAGTTAGAGGACAGAGACGTATACATACTGTCTTCATGTGTATTATTTTGCCATTAGCTTGACCACAGCAATGTAGAAACCGCAAGAAGCAAGAGGTCCTGTGCAAGCTTGCAGATGCTTATATACAAATAACCCTATGGAACTGCAGGAGCACCTGAGGGACTTGACAGAGCCATAAACAACTAACCTACGGATACTATGGAATAGCACAATGTAGAAGCCATGCTATTTCTTAGGAAAATTACAACAGGCCACACACCCTCGGCTGGAGCTGAGCAGGGCGAATTAAGGCTGCCCAGAGGAGTGAGAAGGTGAGACGGGCCATGCTGCCAAGGCCACCAAGATTCCATTCCCTGAACTACAGTAACACCGGCTGCAGTAAATGTGAATAATTCTTTGTAATTCAGGCTAATTCCGAGCTGCAGAGCTCAAAAACACAGTCTCTGGACACGTGACAAGGACACGCCGATGATGAACCGAAACCAGCAGCTGGAAAAGCAGGGCAGTCTCACACAGCCATATAATGGCTTGCAACACATTTTAATTATTTTAAAAAACATTTTTTTCTTGACAGCATAAAGCCATGACATCAATTACAGAGATTTAAGAACGTGCTCAGGCTCCATTCCCTTTATCCCACACCCACCCTCCAGCTGCCACATGTACAATATGAGTATAAGTATAAGAGTAATTTGCAGGACTAGTCTACATACAGGCTGCTAGTTCTAGGGGTCCATGTATTTTCCAAATGTATGAGCCTAGATCATAGGGTCTGCTCCAGGGTGCTGCTGTTCTTCTTGGAACAGCTTGTGAAGCATAGCCCTCCAGGAGTCAATGCAATGTCTGTACTAATTTCTCCTTGGTCTAGGTGTGCTGCTGACTGCCATATTGTAGTCTCCGCTAGGGACCATTTTTTCATGTCAGCCCACCATTGTATGGCGTCAGGGCCAGTTTGATTTTTCCACTTCATTGCTATTCTGCGCTTCGCCAATGCATTCCCTAGGTCTTTAAGTTTACTAACATGTAGATTTGTGGGCCTAGGAAAAACACCCAACAGACTGACTACAGGGGAGTGCACGTTCAACACCACCTCTACCTTTGTCAATAATCGTGCCACCTCTTTCCAATATTGCGCCACCGTTGGGCATTCCCAGAACATATGAAGCATATCTGCATCAACAAATTGACATTTTGGGCAACTTTGTTCTGAATTTTTGATAAACCTTGGCATTCTCCTGGGGGTCAGGTATGCACTATGGGTCACAAACAGCTGTGGCAACTGTAATCTCGCATTTCTTGACACCTGTTTGCGATATGATAGCACCCTCTCCCACACTCCTTCCTCAAAGGACTCCTGCACATCCCTTTCCCAGCTTAGTTTAGTGTTAGTGGTCCTGTCAGCTCATAATTAGTTCACAGATCCTGGACACTGCATGTCCCCCTTCTGATATGTCATAAATTGTTTCAATCCCCACCATTTCCTGCAGCCCCTCTTCTCTAGAGGACCACCTAAGGTTTATGCTATTCAGGAGGGAAGCATGTGTTAGTTGTTGCCCTGTGTGTAAGCCTTTTGCGGCTGCCAACGCGCTAAACTCCTGGTGTTTCCCATCTTCCATGAGGTCCCCCACTGTGGCCAATCCTGTGGGCTCCCAGTGTTTTCGCACCATCAACCTCTGCTGTTGGCTATCTGCATTCAGTTCTACCAGGGGGACCTTAGGGGAGAATGGTACCATCCCCTCTCTTCTGGGCGCTGACCATTTTCATTTGCTTACCACTGTTCATATGGGATGATGGCTTCACCTCTGGGTGCCCATCTTCTGGGCGCTAACCCTTCTCAATTGTATTCCTCAATTTATCTGTCTGTTGTTTTCTTACTTGAAGTTTGGATGATATCTTCCCCCCCTGGATCTCCCTCCGTTGGGCTTGTACCGCCCTTGACTGGTGGTACTCGGGTGATGGCTTCACCGCTGCATCTCCCTCTGCTGGGCTCAGACCCTTCTTCTCTGGCATCCCTCCTATAGGTTCACTCTTGCTAAGTTTCTTAGCTTTTGCTTTCACTTTT
This sequence comes from Ambystoma mexicanum, assembly GCF_040938575.1. NCBI lineage: Eukaryota > Metazoa > Chordata > Amphibia > Caudata > Ambystomatidae > Ambystoma > Ambystoma mexicanum. The sequence goes on from NC_090941.1 coordinate 317,397,220, forward strand.
CTCAATCTTAGGGTAGCAACTTTTCACCCTTGGATCCCCCTCTGCCAGGCTCCGACCCCTCTTGATTCTTAATCTCCCTTCAACGGGTTTACTGTGGCTCGCGACCATGGTGATAGTGACTCACCCCTCTTCACTTTCAATGTTCTCTTTTCACACAGTTCAATGTTTGCGGGATTCACTTCCCTTTCTTTCACAGTGCTTGTAGATCAAAGTCTTTTGATTGTATGGGGATTTTGCTTGACCCTCTGTATGACCACTTTGACCTATATCATTGGCCCTTCTTCGGCCTAGTGATTTTAGTTTCTCTCAGATGGGGATCGACCAGAGTATCTTGAGCTAGCACCCATGTGGTGCCAGTTTCCCTCTGCAGGTGGTCTCCCCGAAACACTTTTACAGTTCATTCACAGTTTCTTGAACTAGGTTCAAACTTGCCAGTTTGCAATTCTCTCACTCAACACAGCCCGGTTCTTATCGATTCTCCGCTCGACTCACTGGCTGTGATGAACCACTTGCCTTTTGGCTTTCCTGGAGTCAACGCTGGTACCACGGGCACCAGAGCTTCCCTCACTCCTGCTTATCAGTGAAGGCTTATCCCGTGTACCGTTGACATCTGCTGCAAGACAGTCGTGCTATTGTTCGCGGTATTGTGCTCTCTTCCACAAAGGTTCAGTGGGCCTGGGATGAGAAGGGCAAGGTCACTTCTCTCCTCGCCACCCTCTCGATTCCTGCTGCCTTTCTCCTTCTCTAGAACTGCCATGCCTGCATAGCTGTGTCGTCCTGCTGTCTGTCGTGCTCGCCTTGCTCTCTTTCTTTTATCCCTGCGGGGAAAAGGAAGGGCTGTCAATTGTGTGGGGTTCAGGTTAATTACCTGACTTTGCCTGACGCTAGGTTTGGGACATGTTAAGGAAACGGTTTTATTACAAGTCCGCTCTCTGATGTGTTGTGTGAAAGTGTTCATGTAGGGAAAGGGGGGTTGGAGCGGCAAGGTGTCCTACAGGGTTGGAAGGAAAAGGGGTGTCACATTGTCACATGGGATTATGGCTTTCGTATTTGGGTTTGGGGTGATCACGGAAGGGTAGGTTTTGGAGGGTTTTTGAGACAAACAAGAATGACAAGAGTTCTTAACGTGACCTGAATATGGAGGATTGTGGAAATGTCAGTGAGATGTCAAAGCAGCCTGAGAGCTCGGAAAGTGACAATCAGAGGGATGGGATTGGTAGGGTTCTTGAAGCAGACAGGAATAACTGGGATCGTGAAATAAACCAGGGGGGATTACGGAAACGGTAGTGCCTAACCCAAGGAGAGTGGATGTTCGGGAAGAATAAGTAGAGTAATGTGGAAAAGAATGTCCAGGAGTATCCGAATAAGCACCAATGAAAGCGGGAGTCTGGGAGTTGTGGCTTGCAACACTTTTACCAGATGTAAATGGGTTGTTGACTTTACCTTTGGGTAAGGAAGATTCAATCGGTGGAAGAGATGATGAGCGGGAATAGCTTATAAAAGCTTCAGAGACTTCCTTTCCCTCACCATCCTCCCTGTGATGGCACCGTGCCTCACCTGTGGTATTCCCTCGAGTATAACCCCGGGTTCCCCTACCCAAGTGATCCTCCCCCACTGGTATATTCCCAGGAACTGGATCCAACAGCGATGACCGTGTCGTGGCCACCTAAATAAGGGACTTTCGAGGTTCTACTGGGAGAATACCCTGAGGTTTCTCACAATATGAAGAAAAGCCCTAAGCCCCAACGTGTGCCAAGGATAAAGAATCACTGGTTCCGCGACCTGTTATGGTTGGACCAGGAGGGGGCTCCAACAAAAGATTTGTAAGGTGAGAAGAACCTGTGAACTTTGTTTTGTGAGCAAGAACTGTATTGAGCTTGGGGGAAGAGAACCCTGAGTCCTGAGTGAATACAACAAGACTGTTTCATGTGAACTTTTGGCAAACTGAATATTTCATAAACTGATACCTAAGGTTTGGGGAAGGGCGCCTGAACTACTTATGAACTTTTGTGTTGAACTGATCTTTTGGCCATGGTACCTTGTATGGATTAAAACCAGAGACTATACCTCAGAGGGTACAAGCTTTGCAAGATCTTACTATTTAAACTGTATGCCGACTTGTTAAAGGGAGCTAACCAGTGCTCCAAACTTTGTTATTCACTTCTTCAGTTTTCTTAGTTGTGAGGGCAAGCATAGGTTTGAACACAGACAGGCTTTTTGATTTGGGGACACTGACTTTGACCATCCTTTGTTTATTTAGGCAGGGTAATCCCGCCATGGCAATAGGGCCAGATAGGCATTTCACCCATCCTGACTCATTGAATAAAGGTTTTGAAACTGTGTCACTTGTCTCTCCTGATAGCCATGCTTGTCTCACACTGTTTGATTTTGCCACTGGTCCTTGGATAACCACATCAACCCTCTTTTATGTGCAGTGAATGATGTTCTATCCTTCATTTCCCATTTGGCTTCATCATTCATTTCAGTAGACTCACGTCACACTTATTTAGCAGAGATTGGAGATTAGCACAATGTTAGAGAATCTTCCATTTCATCATTTAACCCTTTTGTTCAGACACTTGAGGGTTTTTAAAACTTTGCTATCCTGTTAAGAAACCACGCCATGTTAAGAGCTGAAATCCACTCCAGATTTTAAAGGTTTTCCTTTAAAGTTTCTCTTTTGGTGTCCCTTACTTTGGCAAAAAAGGTTATGAGATACATACGTGTTCTGCAACCGACTATTACACCTTTACAAAAAAAAAATATATATATATATATATATATATATATATTTATATTTACAACAACAAGAACCCATCCGACATATTTTCTGAAGATGGTTTCCTCTTTTCATGTTAACGAGCAGGTGGTCCTTCTAACGTTTTCCCCAAACCCCTTGTTCCCGGCCGATGTTGTACATCATTGTCTTGATATCAGCAGAGCCCTTAAATTCTATATGCACAGAACCAAGCAATTAGGACTAGGTGACCAGTTCCTACCATTAATTTTGGTTATGTCCTTTTGAAACTTCTGCCTGCAAAAGGACTGCATGGTCTTGCAGTGAGAGCCAAGGCTGCCTCGATGGCTTTCCAGCTTAATATGCCACAGAATGCGATCAGCAATGGTTCATGCTGTCAGCTTTTTCTAAACCTTAGTGTCTAGACACCAACTCCAGAATTAATGCTGGGTTTCAAAACCTTTTTTCTTTTTACTAGATACTCTTTCCCTTTGTTTTCGATGCTACGAATCCTCCCATCAGTATGGAGGAAATGGGGATGGGACATAGGAATAAAACAGTTTCTAATCAGAGTCATTATTGTATTACTAGTCCAAAGTCCCCTTTTGTCAATGTGAACTACCCTACGCCCACCACAAACTGGTTAGTAATAGAGTGGCAAAGGAATGATGGGTAAGGTTGATGGATGGAGTCCGTGTGGGCAGGCACACCCCTGCGTGCTGCAAATCTATTAGGGGGAAGTAGTTTTGCTTTGCAAAAAAAGGTCTGGTCCTGTTGAGTGGGACTGGCTCACATCAGTATGAAGGAAAGGGGACTAGGAGTACAGAAGTCACTTCGGTGAGTAGATGTTTCTTTTCCCATTTGATTATAAAAAATAGTCTGTTTCATTGGCAAGGAATCTTCCATAGTACCATCTTAAAAACTCTCTGGTGTATTGAGCTGTTTCCCGTTTACAACTCATTATCTCACACCAAATTATCATGCAATGTTCTTGCCTATTCAGTCATTTCTCTTAGCCATCTTTTGATCGTTCTGCTTCAGAGGTTTCCCTCTCAGATACTTACCACTCACCAATTTGAGCCACATGCTTGTTTGTTTATAGGAAAGGCTGCAGATGTATTTACTTGAAAATTAACTTAGATGACAGGCAGTTCATAATGTTATTAGTTCAGTAGAATCAACTCAATTGTTTATCATCTCAAGACCAACCACCTCTCTCCAGTCCCTCTTTCCTAGAAACCTGAGAGCTGTGACCCCACTGGTTCCCGTAGCACTCAAAGCCCCCATAGTTCTGGTTCCCAGCTACTGCGCAGATGGCCCTTTAATCATTCTAACCCAAAGCAGGCCCATCACTTAAGAAGTTAGTGCATGTTTGTACGTAAAGCAAGTACTCCTACGTCCCGTCCCCTTTCCTCCATACTTATGGGACATCTCTCCGTCCTGTGGGATGGGACCGGAGCGCTTTGTAAAAGCATCCAAAATTTCAAAAAATAAATTTTTCTTTTGTCCTTCCTCTCTTTCTATCTGGGGCCCGGCACGCGGCCGTAACCCCGCCCATCTCGGCTCTGCCCTGCGCATTGCCCATCAGTCCTTTTCTCAGCTCGATCGGGACTGGACGCGCTTGCATCCTCAGAAGATCTTCCCTTTTCCTCCTCTTTGGATCTCGCTAGCGATCGTTTACTAGTCTGTCTGTGTCGTTCAAACTAGACTTTCCAGATTGTTCATCGTGTCACAGAGGCTTCCCGAGGGCGGATCCCCATCCTCTTTGTTTAGAGTGTTTGGGTCCGGATCACCGTTGGGACTCCTGTTTTTATTGTGACTCCCTTTCGGTCCGGGCACTTCAACGTCGGTTGGAGCGGTGGGAGGAGGTGTTTGTCAGGAAAGGAAGAAGGCGATGGATATGGCAGGGGAAATGTGCACAAAATACACAGTAAACAACCTTGAATATAACAACGTGCATTCAATACCCAAGACTCGTGTATACCACTATATGAAAAGGAATGTAGGGTAAGCACTTAGAACCTCCTTATGACTGAAAGGAAAGTCGGCAAACTCCTTACCCACTATGCTATTACAGATACTGACAGCGCTAAGCCCACTTAGAGGGCAAGCAGGGACAGAATCTGTAAGCTGACACTCTAGACGGTACTGAATAAAGAATTTGGAAACAGTACTCACAAGGACCGGAATGACCACATGAATGCCAGTACTCACGAAGACCGGAAAGGCCACTTGGATGTCCGTATTCATGAGGACCGGAAGGACCACTCAAAAGTCAGTACTAACCCACAACCCTGTAAATCAAACAAGAACCCAGAAGGCAGTAAAGGCAAAGAGTGAGGATGACTAAATACCTAAGCCCAAGTCAAGAGGCAGGAAGGAATAGTACAGTGTGGAAAACAAAAGATAATCACACAGGAGCTAGTTACAACAGCTTTCCACACCTAATAATAAAATAGGAAATAAATGTAAAAGTGTAAAGGAAAACATGGCATGGATCCCAATAGAAGGCAAGGATCAGGAGCAGTGAAAACGATATCAAAAGGGAAACTTTCCCACCCATCCAAGGTGAAAAGGCAGGAAACTAAACCTGTAAAGGAAAGATTAATGCAACAAGTCTTTCAGTAGCAAAGGACAATTTCTAGGAAACTGTGAACACAGGCAATTGGGCTACAGCAAAAGGAAAGCTCAGAGAAAGGCTGCCTGCAGACAGAGAAAGGGAGAAAGGGATTTCCAAAAGGCAGAAATCAATTAGGCATACAAATATGAATTCCAGGACAAGGAACAAGAACCACTAACTAGAAACTGGGCACAAAAACTAGGAACCAGGAACAAGGGACCAGTCAAGACAGGAACGCTGCAACAATGACCAGCGCTGGACTGAAGCAGACTGAGGCTTTTAAAGCTGCTTAACGAGCACACCCCTCGGGCGTGTCGCCTGCTGCACCTGCAGCCACAGGTGTTGCCTATCCTCCACCCAGCCTTGTCCTGCAAGGGAGGAGGTGAGGCAGTGAGCCAGGCATTCTGGGAAGCATAGTCATTTGATTAAAGTAGCAGTAGCATGCTGGCTGCCAAAAACCTGGAATGGATCCGGAAGGGAAGTAATTTGGGAAATAAGGTTTTAGCGCTCCCAATTCATCAGGACACTGTAGCATAAGGTTTGGAGGAAATGTCCAGTAGGGAAGAAACCCCAAAACATGCCCCCAAGTGGCGGGAACGGGAGCGAAGGGAGCGAGCCGTGACAGTGTTTGACATACTCCTCCTTTGCATTTTCAGGCGTTTATCGATGAAAAGAAGAAACGCCCAGTAAGTTCTTTACTTTTCAGAGCACCCCGGCCGGGGGATACCTTTCCGGGCTCTTCCCGCGCCGGGAGGAGCGTTGATCGCTCTGTCACCGGGGATTGCCCCAAGGTGCCTTCTGGGCCTAATAATTGTACCACAGTTTTCTTCGAGGGTCTCCGTAAGGGGCCTGTGGATACCGGAGCACGCTCCGAGGCCCCTCCTATGGGGGCTACCTGTAGACCCTGTTCTACTGAATCGTGGGGCACCGGAGCTCGCTCTGAGGCCTCGTTATCAGCTTCCCTCAAAAGTACCGGGGTGCGCCCCGAGGCCTCGGCTCAGCTTGGTGTTAACGAACGATGTTCGAGGCCCATGCTAGTAAGACTGTTACTGGACCTGGGTCCGAGGTCCCTCGTGCAGAGGCTAAAGTGACCAACATTTCTGAGAGGCCTGCCACGGCCTTATCAGTGAAGGTTGTTCCTCACCGTTCCCGCTCTTGTGGCGACGCCAGAACTGTTGAGGGGGCAAGGAGTGGAAGTTCTTCCCTTACCAGCAGTGACAAGGTCCTTCCTGTGAAGGCTAGTTTGGCTATTGGTATGTCGCAGAAACATTCCAGGCCTCATAGTACCGGCTTGGCCGAGGTTCCTTATGTAAAGGCTAAGATTAAGACCCCTGACCCACCGATGGGGATCCCTGCCTCACTTCCACACGTGCCGCAGTTCCCCTCAGGTGATGGCAAAATGGCGACCGTTCCCACCACGACCACGGCAGCCATTTCGGGCGCTCACCCTACAACTACGCCATCAGCCTCAGGTGTAGGAGTTGGTTCCGCGGGTGACCATAAAGTTCCTTGTACGCATTCATTTCATCCAGTTTATGAATGGAACGCCCGGATTCCCCTCCCGCACAATGTCTCGTTGCCTGTTGGTTCGGCACGTTTGATTTTTGTGGACACTTCGGGGGATGGGCCTATGTGGCAACCGTCCCAGCTGCGTCCCTGAAATTATCCTCCTCATGAGAGGCCTTCTCTGGCAGCTCCAAAACCATCTGCGGAGGACACCTTTTTCGGCAAATTTCAGTCGCTCATGCGTACCGACCCCATGAGAGAGTATTTCAAGGGTCTTTTTCGGGAGATATGCCTGACAGCGCCTCCGGCTCCACCTGCTCTACCAGTGGTTCCGCCGGCGCCACCCTTGCCTATGGTGCCTCCTCCGACCCTTCCTCTTCCCCGCATTGTCCCCCGTGGTCAAGACAGTGCCTGACATGGTTCAGCTGGATCCTGACCTGTCAGATGATGCGCAGGGCGAGCAGGACAGCGAAGACCAGCCCCGCTCTATCAGAGCCTTTCATGACCGGGTACTGGACATGATCTGCCTATTGGATGTGCCAGTGCCCGAGGCACCCGCTCAGCAGGAGGGTGTGCTATCGAGGGCGTTCACTTTGTCTCCTTCGGAGCGTACCGGCCTGTTCTTGCAAAAGGATGTTTTGGCTGAGGTCCAAAGGGTCTGGGAAAAGCCAGACTCTGGACTTTTTGTCAATAAGAAAATTGGCACGCGTTACAGGCTGCACTCTTCGGAAGAGGTGGCTCTGTCATCTTGTCCGCCCCCCTCCTCCACAGTGGTGGCCGCGGCCACTTTGCAGTCCAGCCCTGCAGCGTCCTCTTCTACGACGGTGACTCAGGTTCTGGGGAAAGAGGACGAACGCTTGGACTCCCTTGGGAGGAAGATTTTTGCTAACTTGGCCTTGCAACTCTGGCAGGCCAACGCGGAACTAGTGTTAGCGGGGGCCAACATGAAGATGTGGAATGGTCTGTCAGAGTTAGAGGAATTCATTCCGGTCGAGAAGCGGGAAGTCTTTAAGGCGGGTTTATCTGACGCCAGTCTTGGCTCAGGATCTGCTAAGGCTGCTGCTCATCACGTCGACACGTCGGCTTAGGGCCTTATGCTTGGTGTTGACACCTCTCGACAGGCGTGGCTGCATGCCACCAAGTTCTCGAGAGGACAAGGTGTTGGACCTGCCGTTTGACGGTAAGGAGCTTTTTCATTCCACAACGGATGTGGAGCTCACCAAAAACGAAGGACAGCACCCAGACAGCTAAGTCCTTGTCAGTCCTGGTTAAAACCCCTTTCAGGACCCAGAGAACGCTGTCGCAGAGCCGGCCCTCCTCTGGTTTCAGGGTCTGGATTCGCACGGACAATGCGGTGTCAATGTTTTACATGAACAAGCAAGGGGGCACCAAGTCTCCCCCGCTCGTAGAACTGTCCATCCAGATTTGGGAATGGGCGGTTGAACATGGAGTTTGGCTACTGGCCGTACACATTCCGGGCGAGCTGAATATCACGGCAGATGCCCTCAGTCAGCGAACGATAGTCAGCTACAAATGGGAACTGAAGACGGAGGTCCTCTCATGGATTTTCCTGTGCTGGGGCACTCTGGAAGTGGACCTCTTCGCTATGGCAGCAAACAAGAAGCTTCCTCTGTATGCCTTCAGAAATGGGCTGGGAGCCTCCTCTCTGGGGGATGCTTTTGAGATTCCAATGTACAACTTGAGGGCTTATGCCTTCCCGCCTCTACCTCTAGTTCATCGGACGATTTGCAAATTGAAGAACTCTGTGAACTGTCCTCTCCTGCTCATTGCCCCGTGGTGGCCGGCCAGGTTTTGATTCTCAGAACTTCAACACCTGTCAGTGTATCCGCCGATCAGATTACCGGTGACCCCTGATCTTCTTCACCAGGGGGAACAACAACTGTGGCACCCCTCCCCACAATCGCTCAGCTTGGCGGCGTGGTGCCTGAGTTCAGGTCTTTAGAGCATCTTGGCCTGTCTGCGGATAACATGCGCATGATCCAGGCAGCCAGAAAACCTTCGACTAGGTCCCAGTACAAAAGCAAATGGCTTAGGTTCTGTCATTGGTGTTTAGACAAGCAGATGGACCCAAGGCGGGCTACAGTTGACACGGTACTGTCCTTTGTATCCCACCTAGCAGAGTCGGGAGTTCATGTTTTATCATGTAGAACTTATCTTTCGGCGGTTTCCGCCTATGTATCTACGGACCAATGTTCTTACTCTCTGGCTAACCCAGTGGTTAAGAGACATTTTGCAGGCTTGATGAGCCTCTTTCCTCCGATTCGCAGTCCGCACCCGGCTTGGGATCTAAATGTGGTTCTGACGGTGTTGTGCCATAAGCCTTTCAAACCAATGGCCACGGTGGACCTCAAGCACCTCTCATGGAAGGTGTCCTTTTTGGTGGCCATCACTAATGCAAGGGGCGTGAGCGAACTCCAAGCTTTGTCGGTGGAACATCCCTTCTTGGCTTTTCACAAGGATAAGGTGGTCCTACGGACAAACCCCGCTTTCTTGCCGAAGGTGGTTTCTGAATTTCATCTAAACCAGTCTATTACCTTGCCGGTCTTTTTTCCGAACCTCTCTTCAGAGGCAGAAAGGGTTCTACACTGTCTGGATGTTAGAAGGGCTCTTAAGTTCTATCTTGACAGGACCTCCGAGCTTAGGCACTCTTCTCAACTGTTTGTCACTTTTTGTAATCCACAAGGCAAGCAGGCCTCTAAGGCGACCATCTCTTGATGGATCGCGGCCTGCATTACACCGTTCAAGGGCTGAAGCCTCCTAAAGGTATTCATGCACACCTGGTACGGGGCAAGACAGCTGCAGTTGCCTTTCAGAAATATGTCCCCTGGGAGACCATTGCAAAGGCGGCTACTTGGGCCTCGCCGTCGGCTTTTTGTAAACATTGTCTAGTCCTGAGTTCAAGAGCTGATGCCCAGTTTGGTCAGGCTGTGCTGAAGAACCTGTTCCAGTAAGGTTTTTTTTTCCATCCACCCATAGTTCCTGTAAGGAGTGCTTGGGAATCTCCCATAAGTATGGAGGAAAGGGGACAGGACGTAGGAGTATATCCTGGTTACTCACTGTAGTGACCACCTTATTCATAATCCATAGTCCCCTTTCCTCCATACGCCTGCCCGCCGTCCACTCTAATAAGGTTCCTCTGTTATTGCTAAAGGGTCTCTGACCCGGCGATAGAAAAGGACTGATGGGCGATGCGCGGGGTGGAGCCGAGATGGGCGGGGTTACGGCCGCGTGCCGTGCTCCGCATAGAAAGTGAGGAAGGACAAAAGAAAATGTTCTTTTTTTTGAAATTTTGGATGCTTTTACAAAGCGCTCCGGTCCCATCTCACAGGACAGAGAGATGTTCCATAAGTATGGAGGAAAGGGGACTAGGAGTAAGGTGGTCACTACGGTGAGTAACCTGGTTATTTATTGTACTATCAGCCGGCAGGGGCGACATGATTCTATAGAGTCAAACTAACCCGAGTCTCTCCGAACCGCACAAGTTGACACATTATATACATTTTTGTTACAGTTAAAACACTCTCATATATTAAATCACAAGCCACCCCTCACATGTGATTGATCAAGACCTATACAAAATAAATCACATTTTTCTCCACTACCCCCGTTTTCATTGGTCACGATAATCTTAAATACAATCTTCAGCTCATGTGTACAACACACCCACTTTTAGGATTTGTCAGTGGTAGGTCGTGACATCATCACATAGTTGCACATTCATATGCAAACATAATTTATTACAAGTCCCAGCTGGCATGAGACCTTCTAACCCTAATGGTAATTGCCCATGGTTTGCACGAATACCTCAAACAATATGAGAAGGGGGCAGAATAAAAAAAGTTGCCTTTGAACTGGAGATAACCATCTCACCCACCCCGACTTGCTGGTTTCTCCGGAACACTCTAATCTAAACAACTGCCAATTCAACACACATGGCCTCTGGTCACATCCTGAGAAAACAATCGAAACTCGTCAAGTATCGGTCACTCTGGCCTCGAGTGTCACTTCACCCCAAGTTTATTGTTGGTCAAAACACATGGCTATATCCCCCTGAACAATAAATAACAAACCCCCATGCACTTAAAAAGATTCCATCTGCCTTCCGCAATACTGGCAGGCCCTATAAACCCTGGGCCGGCTTGTTGGCTTGACTATCTGCTTAATGTCACTGTTAATCTTTACCTCTCCTTCCGCCTCCAACCCTGCTAAACCAGTTTTTCCCATTTCATTGGAGGTTTTGACATTTATCTTGCTGCGTGCGTGCAAATCTAAAATGTGTCAATGTAAACACAAAATAACACTTAAGGTAACACATCGCATTCACATTAACTGCACTGGATACATATAAAATTGCAGCATCGCGCCAACTTCGCTGCACCCCCAGTCACAAACATGACACGCACAACGTGAACCCCTATTCCTCCTTGGGACCTTTCCTGACCACCCCAACACTACTTTGCTTCTTTTCATAGTAGTTGATCATTCTCTTGTTTCTTGGCTTGCCATTTAACTCTGTCTGAGAAAAATGAAATAGTTGCTCTTCCGTTTCTTTCTTGATGTGGGCCGGTGAAAGGTTGATGCTGTTCGTGGGAAAATTGGGTGTCCTAGTTTTCATTAAAGGAAATTCTTGGAAAAGAGGCTTGCATGTGCTTGTTGGTCCTATTTAAAGCGTTTTGGCCCCTCTGCCCATTAGATGTCCCTTACGCTGTTGGCTCTTCACTTTTTTGACAACTTGCCCTGTGTGAGCCGACTTGTTGACTAGATATTTTATCCTTTAAGGCAACTTCTTTCTTTGAGGCTTGTAATAGCAGGCATACATTTAATTCTTTTAAGAATTAAATATAGTTCGCAATGCAGCACATATTTTTGGACAACTTTCAAGACTCAAATCTCTAAAGCATTTTCTAATCTTTCTCGAGTAATTAATGTTCCTCTAAATTGCTTGTGTTTTCTGTGGCATCGACCAAACCTTTAACAAGCCCTAAACTAAGCTGCACATGAACACATTCATACCTGCATCTGCACATTATTGTCATGACCCTTGCTCCTGGCCCTCACTGGCAAGTCAGCCTTCCAGTTAGGGCCAGGTCAAAGGCCTTATAACCTCATCCAAGACTCTTTTGGAGTCAGTCCTGGCGACCTTGTCGCCAGGCTCATAACCATCATGAAGACCAACATTAGAATGGGACTATTTACTTGGGATTATTTAACCTGGGGGGCGGGGGGGAGGTTCAGCCAACATGGAGGCACACACATAGCTCAGTTACAAGGAACTGAGCTATGCGGTCTAGTCTTTTGGGTCTGGCAGGCCTGGGACTACTTTACCTGGACTACTTTGGGTGTGGCAGGCCTGGGACTATTTTACCTGGACTACTTTACCTGAGACTATTTAAACCGCACCCAAACAGCAGAACATGCTTTGCGTTATTCTGCTGTGGGCAGCGTAACGCTCACCGTGTCCAGTTCTTTGATGCCAGCTTACCTGAAACTAAGGACCTACAGAGTGAGAAAGAACACTACGAAACTTACCTGGAACAGTATCCTGTCTTCAATCCATCGCCGACTTCAGTTCCACTCACCTGAAGGTACGAACTCCATCATCCGGCACCGCATGCATCCTGGAATACCATAACCTGGAAAGAGGAGAAAGAAAGACAGCATTAGTAAGCGTTTACTCACGTTTCCTCCTGAATGAAGAAAGCCATCCAATTCTTACCTGGGTAGTCATCTCCTGGTCAGTATCATTGCTGGAACATTACGGCACTCGGCGAGGAGCATTGCAACCTGGAAGGGGAGAAAAGAGACAGGTTTGCAATGTAAAAGGTGAAACAGCGCCGCGCATCGCGCATTACTCACCGGACAGCATCGCGCACACTGCGCTTTCGCCTACCAGCCCATACTCATCTTCAAACTGCATTACAACACCAAAATACCTTTCCATACCTAAAAGGAAAGAAGCAAGACATTAATATTCAAACTAAGGGGAAAATAAGAACTGCATATAAAGACTGTAAAGCAGCAAACCTACGGAGTCGCAGCAGGCCTGGTTTCCCACAGGGGGCTTGCACCAGTGAAGTAACTTGGTCGGTGCTCGCCCCCCACATCTACGCACCCCTGCCACGAAGGGGTGGTACAAAGGGGTTCTGGAGCTCCCCTTCCCAGCGTTCTCTCACAAGTAGCGCTTGTGTGTTGCTGGATTTTAATAACTGTTCATATAATCTAGAGGCTGTGCCTCCCCCTTCTGATATGTCATACCATGCGTCCAGCACTCCTCTCATATCTTCTTCCTCTGGCCATTCTGCCCATCTATTCTTGATTGTCAGTAGCAGGCTGATATGCAGAGTAAACTGCCCTCCATGTATATCTTGATCCTCCTCGATGTTCTGGAATTCCGCCCATTGTCCCACCTCCCTCAGATCTCCTATCTGTGCTACGCTTTTGACCTTCCATTTGGATCGGTATGTTGCGAGAGTTCCTGCTCCTGCTCCCAGGCCTGCAAATCCTGCTAAAGGGAACTGTGTCGAGCAGGGATCTTTCGTCCCCTGGAGCTTCCACGCTCTGCTCTGCAGATTTATTGCAAGTCTGACCATGTTTGGTAGGGTCTTGATCAAGGATTTATCGATCCACGGCAGTTCCCTCATGAAGTATAGTTTCAGCACCGGCTGGAAAAGTATTGTTTATTGTTGCGTCTTCCTCGCTCATACATTCTTATTGAGTCATACCATTACGTCCCAACATGTTTCTTTCCTCCACATCAAATTGAAATGATATTGTGGGAAATTCTTCAGGGGTTATCTGTCATGTTGGTGTAAATGGCAAAACAAATGATACAAAAAACATTGATTTGAGAGGGCAGATGTTACACTTCTTATTATTGGTGATGCACTCTTGGATTTCTATCCATGCTGTGGTCTCACATTAGCGGGATATCGTGTCCTCACCTGAAACATAACAAACATAGGTATCAATGTGGCATATGCTCTTGAGTATTGATCTTCTTCGCACACAAGTAAAATAAATGTATCTGTGCTATTGCATCAAAGTTTCAATGATATACTTAGCTGGAACTCATGACAGAAGGTCGTTCTGTTGCACACTTTGGAGCTGGTCACAAATGCCTCTTACCTAGGCAAGGGGGTCTCTACTTTATGGTGGTGGGGTTCAAACAAAGGTTTCCACTCTAGATTGCAATTGCAGACCCCTATAGAACCCAATTACTGGTGTACTTTTCACATGTTGCTATTGTGATCTGTGAACTAGGGATTAATCATTAATTGTCTCCTTGTTTGGCTGCGGGGGTTGATAAAACATAAAACCCTTAAGCCATTCAGTATTGATTGCACAGCTAAACTCAAAGTCTCTTGCCGACGTTGCGCAATAGCGTCAAACAGTCTTTAGATATTGCCCAGTCTGAGGGGGACTTACCTGCATTAATGGGTTTGCCGCCATTAACGTTAGCAGCTTTCTGGATGTCAACATGGTAGCGTGAGCCGTCCGCGTCTTTGCTGTTGTCCTCTGGTACAGCAAGGTTGTCGGTCTCTATGGGTGAATGTACAGGCATACGTTTAACAACTGTGGCATGCTGTCTAACTGTTGCACTAATGGTACGTTGTGCTCTTGTTCGGGTCATGAGGAAGAGCAATACGTCCTTACCTAACTCTCAAACGCATAAGTGCTAAAATGCGCTCTTCAATCAAAAGCCGATCTCTGTGGGGTTATGATGGTGGGAAGGCTCGAGTAACCCGTGCTTCATACAGTTGGCTAGTGAAGGTACCCAGCCTATGGTGAGACTTGGTCCGTGTGCTGGAAAACAGTTACAGGGAGCCAGTTAGCAACATCCACAGGATTCAAACCCACAGTGAGCATTAGGCTGTGTGCTTACCGTTAAATGCATCAGTTGTCCATAATGCTGCGTTCTAGCAGTTAGTCACCGTATGTCTGCGTTCCTCGAACCTCTCACGTCCGTGGCTGCTTCCGTTTGTTTAGGGCCGAGTACTTTTTCTATTCTTTTGAAATGGCCCAGAGTGACTCATTTTCTGTGCACAACTCCTAATGGTTTAGTCCTCTTTTTATCTTGGTTGGGAGAGTGTCCGTATCTAAGATACTGGTTCCCTGTCTCTCGAAGTCAATTACAGCCCCCGTGGCCAGCGCCTGCAAACCGCATATGCCCCAAAAGGTTTAGCAGTGGCATGCAACTTCAAACCACGTGGGGGTAAGAAGTTATCACTGGTGTTGATGTTACCACAAACTATATTACCCATATTGTTGTGCTGTGGTTTTATTAAGGATATCACACATTGGATTGGAATCGTTGCGCAAGCCAATGTTGCATGTGAGCATTTCTCTCGTTTTTGCTCTGTGGTCCTCCCGTAGTGGATGTGTTCCTCTTTGCTCCCGGACTCAGAATGGTGAAATAGTACCATGTTGATTCTTAGGCTTACTAAAACAGCCAATAACAGTTTTCATTAAGGCCTTTCTCAACGCTTTTAGCTAAATAAATTAGCTGTTGTTCTGTCTTTAAGAGCGTCCTCTTATCGCAGTTACTGTTCATGCCTGTTCTTAGTTTGAAAAACACTGACCATCTTAGTTTGTCTAGTAGTGAGAGCACAGCAAATACAATTGCCACATGGGAAATGGCCAATTAGTTCTGGCATGCCCCATTGCTCGGGCAAGGTTTTTTGTTTCACAGGGTTGAGACTGATGTCATTCCGCGTGATGGGGTCTTTTAGATTTTTGCTTCTTTTGAAGGCCACTATTGGTTTAGTCAATGGTTTGGTGCTTTTTTCTAAGATGTTCCAATTTCTGATCACAATCTTTTTTATTGCGTTGGAAAGATGGCTATATGTATTGACAAACACTAGTTTGTCTCCTTTGTTTTTATTTTGTGGATTTTTGTATTCCAGGAGCGAGTCTCTATTGTTGTTTTCAGCTCTTTTAAATGCTTGCGAGGTTAGATCTGGTTGGTAGCCTCGATGGTGTAGCCGTTTACTCATGTCTCTGGCTTCTTTTTTGAAGTAGTCTTTTTTGTGCTGTTCTCTTGAGGAAAAAATTGTCCTAATGGAAGGTTGTCCCTCACATGGCTGGAATGAAAACTATTGTAATGGAGAACTGAATTTCTTTCAGATGGTTTGTGGTTGGACGTGAATTTTAGAAATCTGTCCTGGGCATTGATCCATTTGCAGAACATTAGTAAATCTGCTGTGCTGCCATTCCATGTGACCAAAATATCATCGAAGTAGCTTCTCCACGCTCATATATGCTTAGCGTATTGGTTTTGATCGCTAACGATTTTGTTGAGCTCAAATGCTTCCATGTATAAGTTTGCTACACTTGGTGCCAGGGTCACCCCCATTGCGGTGCCATGTATCTGTCTGAAGAACCCCTGTTGAAGTGGAAATAACTGTCAGTGAGGGTCATTTCTGCACGCAAGAGTATGAAGGAGACTGGTGTTGTGATGGCTGTATAGTTGTGAAGTCATTTTTTCCTCAAGCTTCTCCATTGATGTCCTTTGTAGGAGGCTTGTGTAGAGGGCAACCACATCTAACCCTAATAGGATTTCATGTTCTGGGTTGCAATCCATTCCTTCCTTCAATTTCTTTTATAATTTGCGCTGTGCCCTGTACATAAGAGTGCATCTTTTGTAGCAATGGTTGTAAAAAGGCGTTGACAAACTGGGACAAAGGTTCAAGCGCTGAATTGACCCCAGAGATAATAGGTCTGCCCGGGGTGTCCTGCGTGGATTTATAGATCTTGGGTAACGTGTAGAATTGTTGTACCTGCGGTTTGTCCATTATGAGGAAATCTGCCTCTTTTAGAGAAACCCAGCCTCTTTGTTTTGCTTTTGCAATTTTATTCGAAATGATTTCCTGTAGCTTAGTCGTGGGGTCACAAGTGAGTGGTTCATAACAGTTTAGATCTAATAACTGTTTGTTACATTCTCTTATGTATGACTCATGATCTTGTAATACAATGGCTCCTCCCTTGTCAGCTTTACGAATTACAATCGTTCTGTTGGCAAGCAAGTTTTTCATCGCTGTTTTTTCTTTGTTACTGATGTTGTTCAAAATGCTATTGCCACCTGATTGATTTTCTAGATGGTCAAGATCGCGGAGCACTCTGTTCTCGAAAGCTTTCACTTCTGCACTTTGTGTTTGTGTTGGCACACAAAAGAGTGTTTTTTTTTTATATAAAGACCCGTTTCTGTATTGGTATCTTCAGGCTCTTTATCTTGGAAAAATTGTTGTAAATGTATTTTCCTCATAAAGCTGAAGAACTCCTGACGGAAAAGAAATGTGTTATGAAGGTTAGTGGGCACAAAGCCCATTCCTCTCTCCAGGATCTTTGTTTCGTCTGGGGTCGGGTTGTATGTGGAAAAATTCACCACAAGGCTCTCATGCTGCGTGTCACACGTGATTCAAAGTCCCAGGCCTCGGGACCCCTCTCTAAAAAATGGTGGTCGCCATTGCCTCTTTTCCTTTGGTCACTCAGGTTGCTATTTCTTATGCCACGGTAATTGTTCCTTCTTCCCTGGTGGCATGGATTGTAGCCGCCTAGGTTGGCACCTGCCTCCCCATTGTTACTGCCATTGCTGGAGCTAAAAGATGTTGTTCTGAACCTCACTGTTTTTTTCTGGACGTTCCCATAGCTTTTTTCCGCATCTTCTTTTTGGTCATTGTGATTGTAGTTTTCCTTTGTATACTGAAATGCTTTCTCATGTGTAAAATTAAGGAGGTCCTTGTTCATACGCCTCACTCTATCTCGTAAGGTTTCCTCTTTGAAGTTATTTATTTCAATCATGACAGCATCTACTCTTTTTTTATATAGCTTCAACGGGACCACCTTCTTCCTTTCCTCCTCTAGGATATTGAGGTCTACTAAGATTTTTTCAGTCATTTCGCTCACAGTTTCAATGATCAAAATCATCAAGTGATGTCTGCATTTGTTAGCTACATAATTCCATTGCAAAACAAAATCTTGTTGTCAAGGAAAAGTCTGGGTGGGAGTGTGCCTTTTCATTAATATTCCAGTATGATGGAACCGTGTAGTTCTGTCCGTATCAGTCTATTTTTTAATTGGGTTAGTTTATCCTAGTCGGTTATATTTGTTGTTGCCTCTGCAGAGCCACCCAACATGGATGCTTTTTGGAGCAAATCTGAGACATGTTTGTCGTCATAACGTTTGCACCGTTCCACCGCCATTATTGAACGGCGATGCAAACAGTTATTTAGAGTTAGGAGAAAAGTTGCGTGCTCGTACTGTCACTGATGGTTCTAAGTTGTGGTAAATTGTGCCAGCTTCAATTGGGTGTGCGAGTTCTGCTTGGACCCGAAATCAAGGGTAAAGCCTCACGGTCTAATGGCCGTGCCGTATGCAATGTATTACTGCAAGAGGCGTGAGGGAGGCAAAACTACCTCTACAAGCAACCCCTCGGCAAGGTTCTGAACCTTTAACAACAAAAATGGTTGTGGATAGAGATTTGTTTCAGGGGGGTACCGGTCCCTATCTTGTGGGCTTCCACTCCTATTAGGTGTCCACCTTGTTTGGACTAGTGTTTTAATGAGCTAGTCAAACAGCTAGGGTTTAGTTACAAAAATACAGATTTCATTTTTATACATTTGGATAAAAAGTTTGGTTTGTGCAGTACACATAACAATACAAAAAGACAGTTTTCTACAACAAGTGTTTTTTGTTACACTGATATTAGTAAAGTGTCAAGTGCTGTGCAAGAAAGAATTCTCAAATATAACTTGCATCAAGCATTCTATTACGACTCATACTCGCTCATACATTCTTATTGACTCGCACTCATACGTCCTAACATGTTTGTTTCCTCCTCAAATTGAAATGATACTGCAGGAAATTCTTCAGGGGCTATCTGTCTTGTTGGTGCAAATGGCACAACAAACTATATAAAAAACATTGATTTGTGAGGGCAGATGTCACACTTCTTATTAGTGGTGATGCGCTTTTGGATTTTTATCCATGCTGTGGTCCTCACTTGAGCGGGATACCTTGTCCTTACCTGACACATAACGAACATTGGTATCAATGTGCCATATGTTCTTGAGTATTAATCTACTTCGCACACCAGTAAAATAAATGTATCTGTGCTATTGCTATTGCATCACAGTTGCAATGATATACTTAGCTGGAACGCATGGAACTCGTGACAGAAGGTTGTTCTGTTGCACACTTTCGAGCTGGTCACAAGGCAATCTAGGCAATTTACCTAGGCAATTTACACCATCATCATTGCGCTATTAAGCATTGCTTTGGCACAACACCGGAGGCCCATTTGACAGGTGCAGAAGATGACCAAGAAGAACACTATGACGTGCACCAGCATCTTTATGATGGTGCCCAATCAGGATGGGCCCCAATCGAATGCAACATTAAACCAGTCATTTCCTTGTATTCCTCCTTCTTTCTTCATGCAAATTCCCAGCCCATGTACAGCTGCAATTATGTGAGATAGTGACCCGTTCTACGCGTCTTCAGGAGATACGCACATGCAGCAGGAATTGCCCATTTTTAGGCACACGTCTCCTTCCATTGCCATCAGTATATCAAGTACGTAGCGATTGTGCATCATCATCAGTCTCTGGGCATGCAGCTCACCCTTTATGGTGTTGAACCCATGCTCGTTGTCCTTCGCCAACTGGACCAGTTCCCGGACTACCATTTGCAGCCATTTTGCATTGGCCGCTGCCTGCACAGCGTGTTATAATAGCGAAGCAAAGACAATTTCCGCTGAGTTGAAAGGTCTGTATTCATTGGGGATTTCAGCGAGCAACGGGGATGAGTCTGCATATAGGTAGTTTGATCTGTTCTTCATCCGCAGCTTCTCATATTGCCCTCTTCCGGGTGGGATGCGAAACCCTGGCGGTGGTAACAATTTCTGTTCTTCAAACGCGGGAGGAAGGGTCGGGCTGTATCGGGTATTGGCCCCCTTTGCAAATGTTCTTCTGGGATTACCAATAGCGATGAGTGCAGCATTGCCAGCGAACAGTAGCACCTCCATGATGGCGGGAGGTGCAAGTACGATTTCTGGCCGCAAACTCAGTAATAATCCATCACTGCCACTGTGCCTCTTTTCAGGTCTGGGCTCAGGAGGATCTTGTTCGAGCGTTCATTAGACCCGATAAAAAGAGTTCCTTCACTGTGGAAGCAAAGTTCAAGTTTTTCTTCTCGGTGCACTCACTTTCACTGGTTTTTCCATTGCTGCAATCCATGTCAACTTTGTAATATGCTCTGTCCAAATGTGTGCACAGGTTGCTTCCACTCGAGCAAGGAGCTCCTCTTCATATCCTAGGAGGCCCTCCGCCATGCAGCTGAGTATGGTCTCTTGCCATGTGTTGCTTATATATTGAAGTCCTTGTATCACCAGATATGGTTGTTGCAAGCATTTAATGCCTCTGATTATTGTTACAATACAGGGGATCTGGATCCCCAGGCTCTAGTCATACGCTGTGTGCCTGGAAGGTGCCCTTGATCCTACATAGCGCAAGATGAACCAGTCACTGTGCCTCTATGATTGGTACTTCCTGTGGTACTAATACCTTGGGTAGTCCCGACGTGTGCTGGATTCATGAACATACATAACTACTACCATTCGCTGTTTCTCTCCCTACCACGCTCATATCCATATACCAACTATTGGTCACCTCGGGTGTTGCACATCTTCAATAGCATCAAGGTCTAATCCGTGGTAGGCATCATATTTTGCCTTTTTATTCTCCTATGTGGCCCTAGGTGTTTGATCACAACACTTCTAATGCCATCATTAACGCTTGTGTTATAAAAAAATATTCTTAAAAACAAATGGGAAAATATTTTCTAATATCATACTCATACTTGTGCGTACAGGCGTACTTGTTGGTCTGCTATAGCTATTTTTACCCTCATTACTATCATTATACATATTTACAATGATGTTGGTGATGTTTTTGTATGTACACCCTCGCCAACTGGACCAGTTCCCGGAGTACCATTTGCAGCCATTTTGCATTGGCCGCTGCCTGCACAGCGTGTTATAATAGCGAAGCAAAGACAATTTCCGTTGAGCTGAAAGGTCTGTATTCATCGAGGATTTCAGCGAGCAACACGGATGAGTCTGCATATAGGTAGGTTGATCTTTTCTTCCTCCGCAGCTTCTCATATTGCCCTCTTCTGGGTGGGATGCGAAAACCTGGCGGTGGTAACAATTTCTGTTCTTCAAACGCGGGAGGAAGGGTCCGGCTGTATCGGGTATTGGCCCCCATTGCAAATGTTCTTCTGGGATTACCAATAGCGCTGAGTGCAGCATTGCCAGCCAACAGTAGCTCCTCCATGATGACGGGAGGTGCAAGTACGATTTTTGGCCGCAAACTCAGTAATAATCCATCACTGCCACTGTGCCTCTTTTCAGGTCTGGGATCAGGAGGATCTTGTTCCAGCGTTCATTAGAGCTGATAAAAATAGTTCCTTCACTGTGGAAGCAAAGTTCATATGTTTCTTCTCGGTGCACTTTCACTGGTTTTTCCATTGCTGCAGTCCATGTCAACTTTGTAATATGCTCTGTCCAAATGTGTGCACAGGTTGCTTCCACTCGAGCAAGGAGCTTCTCTTCATATCCTAGGAGGCCCTCCACCATGCAGCCGAGTATGGTCTCTTTCCATGTGTTGCTTATATATTGAAGTCCTTGTATCACCAGATATGGTTGTTGCAAGCATTTAATGCCTCTCAGATTATTGTTACAATGCAGGGGATCTGGATCCACAAGCTCTAGTCATACGCTGTGTGCCTGGAAGGTGCCCTTCATCCTACATAGCGCAAGATGAACCAGTCACTGTGCCTCTATGATTGGTACTTCCTGTGGTACTAATACCTTGGGTAGTCCCGACATGTGCTGGATTCATGAACATACATAACTACTACCATTTGTTGTTTCTCTCCCTACCGCGCTCATATCCATATACCAACTATTGGTCACCTCGGGGTGTTGCACATCTTCAATAGCATCAAGGCCTAATCCGTGGTAGGCATCATATTTTGCCTTTTTATTCTCCTGTGTGGCCCTAGGTGTTTGATCACAACACTTCTAATGCTAATGCCATCATTAACGCTGGTGTTATAAAAAAATATTCTTAAAAACAAATGGGAACATATTTTCTAATATCATACTCATACTTGTGCGTACAGGCGTACTTGTTGGTCTGCTATAGCTATTTTTACACTCATTACTATCATTATACATATTTACAATGATGTTGGTGATGTTTGTGTATGTACACCCTCGTCCCCCCTCTTTTATATGATCCCCCATATAAAGGATACTCCCCAATAAATCCCCAATATGAACATTAAAATGGTGAACAATGCTGCAATAAAATGCATGCCACACATATATATGAGTATGAGTATCTAGGAACAATCTGATAGCTAACACCTTTTCTAATATACACAGAAGTTTTTGAAGCTGTTGGTTCCATCGTCTTCTTACCTAAAGGGAAAGAAAGAATGCACACAAAAAATAGGGTGGGGGAGAGGATGAAAAAGCAAAAGGAGAGAATGATAGACAAAAAGAGAGAGAGCGAGATTTTGTAAAGTATGTATGTTCGAGCAGCTGTGCGTGTGCACAAATGGGATATGTGCCGGAAGGTTTTGTGCAATCTGGTTATACACTTGGTAATGGGGTAAATTAGCAGTGTCAGGTGCCCTTCAGGTGATTGTGTAATGTTTGGGGGTGCCCTGTGGATATCAGAAAGGTGAATCCAATAGCGAAGCCCCTTTACCTTTACTGCGAGGGCCGTTGAAAACACAACTTCATAGGGACCATGAAATGTGGGGTTATTCTATTTTTGAACAAAGCTTCTCATGTGGATAAGTTCTCCTGCAGCAGCAGGTGGGTGGGCGGTGAGCCTGTCACTGCCATGTTTGCGGTGCCCGGTGAGTCCCCTGGTCTGAGCGGTACAATCTGTCAGGAGACACATTTAATTGCACATGTTGGGGTTGTCAATTACTCTTTAAATTCCTCACCTAAAACCCCTCGAGACAGGGGACATGGGCATACTTATGCGCTGACCAGTAACCACCTCATGGGGTGGTAAATGGTGGTCCTTGCTGGGTTGTGCGCGTGTACTGAAGAGGGCCAAGGGTAAGCAGTGCACCCAGTTCTTCTTCAATGTGCTGCTCTTGAGAAGGCTGTTGATCCTCTTCACAACGCCATTGGCCTGGGGGTGATAAATTGTACACATCCGGCGTTTAATACAAAGTAGTGCTGTGATCTCTTTAAAGAGCTCATTGAAAAAACGTGTGCCATTATTGGACCTTAGCATATTGCGCACGCCTCTTTTGGGGGAAGACCTCACAGACAAGAAATGTGGCTGCACATTTGGCATCCGGGTGTGCACAAGATCCTGCTTCGACCCAACATGAGAAAGGGCACACTAATACTGGGACCCATTGCATCTCTCCCTGATGTCCAAGTAAACTAAGTGTAGCTCGCGGAAAGGCTCAGTAGGGTGGTGCAGAGTGCCTCGTAAACTTCGTAATGTCATGCCTGTGCTGAAACTCTGACATGTGGTACAGTGTATGATCATGTTATGAGGTGAAAACGTGGGGAAGGGAAGCCAACGGTTTGAATATACTGACATATAATTTTTTGAAAACTTATAACATTGTTTCCCACAGTATTTGTATTTAGAGGTAAGGATTAGCAATAGGTTTATTAGTATAGGCCCTTTTATTTTGACAAGACACCACTAGGACTGCGTTGTTATTCTTTGATGGTCGTAGCTTGCTCCCATCTTTAGATTTAGGATTAGATAGGTATTTTTCAAACCCAATTGAAGTTCAATAAACACCCTTGAACTGTGGTCACTTGTGTCTGTCTTATTGTTGATACCATGCCGTCCTTTGATTTGGTGTCAGGAGTGGGATGTGAATCAATTGAGACAAATTGGGGAACCCTAAAATTCCAGAGGCTTAGTCATAGAGCCTCAGATCCCTCTATCGCCACAACAGAATCCAAAGGCTTTGATATCTGTAGCAGTAGAAAAGCTACTATCCCTCCAGGTAAAAGAGGACTGATTCCCACAGACTTAAAGCCCCATCACAAGTTGGGCGGTATCCCAACTTTATTTGCGTTACCGCCCAACCATCCAACATTATTCCCCATTCACCATTGGGCCCAATGGAGAATTTTCAGCACAATTACCACCAGTGGTTTTACCGTGCAGTAATTGCACCGAGAATCGGCATTTTTCCCGGCGTGTTTACCCCCAGCTCTGAGCTGGGGTTAAATGCGCCATACTAATGATGCAGCGGTAACCCAGTTACCACCGTTTCTAAGGGCTACCGCCCAACTCGTGATGAGGCCATTAGTCTTGATACCCCCTCCTGGGTGTTATATAAGATTGGTTCCAAAATCTGGCCAGGCCTGCAAGTTCGGTCTAGATGCCCTAGTGGGCGTCATGGATCCCGACTTCCGGACATAAAGGTTCTCCTCCAAATCCATGGCGGCATTCCATTTCAAGTACATTGTGGGGACACAATTGCACAGGGAATTCTTGAAAGGGTTCTATTTCCTCATTTTATAGAGAGTGAACCAGAAGATACTGAGAGAGGTACCTTAGGCTGTGGGGGAGCTGATGAACCATCTACCACTGAAGCAAAATGGGAAGCAGAACCTACCATCCTTCCCGACCTAGCCTTCGCGCAGCGAAATGATCCAGCACTCGCATAGGCTTTCTTGCAGGTGATAGGGGAAGGGCTAGAGAAGGGAAGTCACTTTTTCTTCCTAAGGCAAGGATTACTGTACAGAAAGGAAACATCCACAGAGGACCTAAGTAAGACTCAGTTAGTAATCAATAAAACCCATCGGAAGATTGTGCTAGAGATTACACATTCTCATTTGACATGAGGACACTTAGGACAATCTCAGGCCCAGGCGCACATCAGTGGGAAGGTTTATTGGCCAGGTATCCATGCTGATATTAAGAACTTAATTCAGACATGTGAAATATGTCAGAAAACCAGTACACATATTCCCTTGCCTGCCCCTCTGAACCTTCTACCAATAATAGAAGTCCCTTTCTCCCGCTTTCATGATTCACCGTTTCTGCCCTTTCTGGACTACATGGACAAGCACCGCAATGTCGTGTCCGCTATTCTACCAACATGGCCGGCGCCAATTGAGAAGCCCGCTTTCCAGTGTTTCAGCTAGACCTGCCACTTCCTAGAAAAGAGTCAAGCCCCCGCGGCTCTGTGCGTCTCAACGCTACCTTTCCAAGTTACTGGCAAGGCCGTACCTAGCTTTTTCCTCTACTCCCGTAATAACCCCCCCTTTTGTCAGCGGTTCCCTAATTCCTTCCTGGTATCCATCAGTACCCCTCCTCGCGCTTCCCCATTTTGGAATAATTCAAAACTTTTCCTTCCCGGGCCTTCGGTCCTGATCCGTACCGTTCTCGCATTCTGCCTTTGGCACTGTGCGAGTGCCTTGATTCCTTCCTGGTTCCCAGACCCTTTCCGGACTTTAGATCACTACTCACTTGACCCTTTCTGGAATTCTGAACATCTACCATCTCTTTGAGGCTGGTATCCGGTCTGCACACTGGTGACAGAGGATACTCGTCCGTACTTGTACAAGTCCCGAATGACCAGAAAGAAAGAAAGACCTCAGAGAAAGAAGACTTCAAAGGACAAACAAGTGAGACAAGAGGCAGAGTGTGACACCCGGATTGGGATGGACATCATTAGATCGTTGGAAACCTCAAGACTGGGTAACAAATATGTCCTTGTAATCATTGATTACGCTACCAGATACCCTGAGGAATTCCCTATACATAACACCACAACCCAGCAGATTTTAAAACGTCTATTGCCATATTTTTCTGGGGTTGGTTTTCCTTAGGAAATTCTAATGGATCAGGGATCCAATTTAATGAGCAAACTCATGGGTGAAGTCAAGGAATTGCTCCATATTTCCACTTAAGAACCTCAGTTTACTACAACCCCAAACAGACGGATTGGTAGAAAGATTCAATAAAACACTTTAAATGATCCTAAGAAAGTTGGTTGATAAGGATGGGAACGACTGGGATCGCATGATTCCCTGGACCCTATTTGCACTAAGAAAGACCCCCTCAGGTGTCCACTGGATTATTTCCTTTTGACCTACTTTATGGTAGAGAACCTAGAGTTGTCCTAGACATGCTGCGGGAGACCTGGGAAGAAAGCGAAGAGGCACCTATTCCCCTTTCACCAACAGCTACCAAATTACAAGAGCATATGAAGCTTGTTCGAAATCTAGTATATACTCATATGGAAAAAGTCCAAGCACAACAAAAGTCCACCTACGACAATAAGGTAAACTTAAGATAGTTTTCAATAGGACAAAAGGTGTTTGTCCTCATACCTACCTCTGAAAGTAAACCTTTCTCAAAGCGCCATGGGTCGTTTGAAATATTAGAATGAACAGGGACCTGTACCTATAAGGTAGCCCAACCTGACGGGAAACAAAAGACCCATCTCTACCACGTAAATCTCTTAAGAGTGGAAGGAAAATCCTTTCTGCCGCCTTTGTCACAATACTATCTTGTTTGGTCCCAGAAGAAAACGATAACTTTGAATTCATTCCCCAAGAGCTATCTAGCCAACAACAACAAGACTTCAAAGATTTAGTCACAACATTCCCTGATGTATTCTGTTAGAAACCATGGAGAGTGGAAGGCACTTGTCATTATATCAGAACTCCAAAGGGAAAAGTGGTCCATTTGAAACCATATTGACTCCGGGAAGCCCGGAGACCGATAGTGGTTGAGGAAGTGAACAAATATTATCTGACCTTCTTCAAGCCCATGGTCCAGCCCTACAGTATTGGTCACAAAACCTGATAATTCCTGGAGGTTTAGCATAGACGTCCGATAGGTCAACACCATCTCCGACTTCGATGCCTACCTTGTGCCATGCATCGACAAATTGATTGATAAACTCGGAAATGCCACCTTCTTATCAACCTTGGACTTAACCTGATGGACCTGATAAGATAAAGACAGCTTTCTCAACACCCCTAGGACTATTCCAGTTAAAATTCCTCCCTTTTGGCATACAGGGGCCCCCGCCACTTTCCAGCGAGTTATGGACAGGATATTACAGCCCTACTCTGATTTCTGTGGGGCTTATATTGATGACATAGTCATTTATACTAAAACTTGGGAAGACCATCTTTTCTATCTCCTTACTATTATGAGAGCCCTCAGAAAAGCTGGCTTAACTGCCAATCTATCCAAATGTAAGCTGGCCCAATCAGCTGTGAAATACCTCGGCTTCTTTGTAGGGAATGGCAGTGTCCAGCATTAACTAGAAAAAGTGAAAACCTTTATAGATACACCCACGCCTAAAACCAAGAGAGACCTCAGAGCATTCTTTGGGGTTAATCGTTTATTACTATAGGTTTATCCATAATTTCTCGGACAGAACAGCTAGGTTGACAGATAAATTAAAGAACGCCAAACTTCAGAAGGTTCATTGGACTGACGAGGACGAGGCTTGTTACAGCAACCCTATACATGGTCGCTCTGCTCCATAGGGGATGCCAAGTCATAAGTCCCAGCCCAGTCCGTCCGTCTTCCATCATCTGGGTTCTGCTGGGCTCATTGTCTCTAAGGGACCAAGGCCAAGGAAGCAATTAGGTACATCTGTGAACAATGCTACTCTATTATTATACCAGACACTTGGCAAGCTCGAACAGTCGCACAGGTGGACTCTCGAGGTCACAGTGACCCACACGTGCGTCACTCATTACTGATCGTGTCTCCAGCTCTCAAGGCTTCCACCCTCGCTTTCACCATAATGTATCCCTCCCTGTACCTCGCACTACAAACCATGTCATTATAAGATAAAGGAGTGACGACCATAGTCTTAGATCTTTATGGTTGATTAGTTTATGGTGGTCTGGGGTCAACTGATATCTTCGAATTCAGGGTTCTCGGGACTAGGGCAGTTGTATGGGCTATAACTCGTAATTAGCTGGTGGTGGGTCAGAGGCCTGATTTGGCCTGTTTGTGATAACACGTACACCAAGGCACCCAGTACTGTCTCGTGGCTTTGCAGGGCACATTCTTTCTAAAACAAACCTATTGGCAACAACTTTGAAACAAAGGCTTGTTTCTGTGGAAGTCGGAGGCGTGGGCCTCTCTCATCCGCGCTTGGGCCTATCCAGATTTCCCCTTCAGGCTCTTGGCCTGTGTCTAACGCACTGAATACTGCATGGCTGTGCAGGCCTTGTACTTTGACTTTTGCTACTAATGTCTTTGAAAATGGCGCTCGCTAATCTACATGCACTATGTCTAAATCACATACAATATTATGATTGTGCTGGGACTTTTAGGACGCCCCCCTTTGTCTATTATAGTTTTTTTAATGGGGCTCGCCTCACCTTAAAGCGCCTACGGGGGTGGGGTGGGCTTGCCCCCTTCCCAACAGGGGGCTTGCCCAAAAGCCTACTCTTTGACTCCGATTAGTTTAAAATGCAGTCACTATGTGAACAGTAAACGTGTGTACATTAGACAGGACAACAGCCACGCGTCGGCCTCTGAAAGACTATCCTTCACAATTCTATACTTTGTTGCTTTGTGTAAAAATGCCCTATTTGATAAGCCTACCTTGTTCTAAAGGAGACAACCCACTCCTCAACGAGCCTTTACTAATGGAGGTGTAAAGTGCGTTCTGGGCAAAAAATGTGCAATAGTCCTCACGTCGAGATGTGTGATCTTGGGCAACAAGGAGATTCTCTGTTCTATGTCTAAATTGTGAAATGATTTTCACAGTGCCACATAGTGAACCTCACGCCACAATAGGTCAGCACCTAGTGGGGATTACATTTGCCGAAGCTCTTATAATTGTATTGTCTCTTTCAAACGAAGGGTCTGTAGAAAATTGCTTTGCTTTTATATAAATGTGATGTGCTAAACAAACTCTTTTAAAGTTTTCATTAGGCCGCATCCTCATTGCTAAAGTGATACCCACGCCAAAGGTCACACCCTTGATTGGATTGCTGATCATAATTGTAATTCCTCTATCATATCCAACCACGCTTACCCCTGGACAGATCACCATAGCATCCAATTCTCCATCCCCACTGCCTCCAACACCAAAACCACTACGCCCGCCCCACCACTCTAGCAAGAGGCTCCAAAAAACATGCAGTAGATAACATCCGACCCCACCTGAATATCCCTTGCCCCTCTCACAGGACCCAACCATTCTAGTGCAGATCTTTACAGACACCCTCACTAATGCGGTTAACACTGTAGCACCTCTATAACGTAAAAAAGAAAAGAAATCATTACATTCAAACTCGTGGTTCACTGAGGAACTGCAAGTGATGCGCTCCAATAAGCGGCTTGCCCTTAAAATGTGGCAATCTAACCCCTGTGACTCCACCAGAGATAACTTTAAATCAGCTGCGCTAACTTATAAAGAAGCTATCTTCGCTGCAAAATCCAACTCTTTTAACCTACAAATAGCCAATGCTAACTGTCAAACAAGAGAACTATTTACCATATTTAAGGAACTCACTGCATCTACCAGCACAGATGAAATCATTAAGGGCAAAGCTTTGTGCGCAAGTATTGAAGCTGCTATGCTAAATAAAATAGACCTCCTCCTAAATAATATCCAGGGTCATTATAGAGCTCTTCAAAACACATATACACAGGCCACGCCTGCGGACACCCCATCCCACCTCCCTAAATTCTCCTTCAAGGACATTACAGAACTTGAAGTCATAAACCTTCTCAAACACCTAAAACCATCACTTTGCAATGGGGACATCTGGCCCCCGAAGATTGTAAAAGAATGCGCCACTGCCCTTTCCCCTCTTCTCAGCGCCTTCATCAACTCCTCATTTAAAACTGGCATTGTCCCCGCCAGCCTCAAAGAGGCTTGGGTTCGCCCTCTTCTGGAAAAACCGACGCTAGATCCCATTCAGCCTAACAACGACCGGCCCATAACCACCGTCCTGTTCCTTCTTAAACTTCTAGACAAAGCAGCTCATACTCAAAACCAACTGCACCTTGAGACGAACTCTGTCCTAGGAAAAAGACAGTCTGGTTTTCACAAAGGACATGGCACCGAAACTGCTCTATTAGATTTTAAAAAACTAATTATCCTAGACAAAGCTAAGCCTGCCCTCCTCCTCCTCCTAGACCTCTCGACAGCCTTCGACTTGGTTGACCACAAAACTCTCACCACGCACCTTACTCAAGCGGCGCAATTCTCCAATCAAGCGACCTCTTGGATTACCTCTTTTCTTGAAGGAAGAGTAATGAAAGTTTTCTCAAACACAGCAAATGCAGCACCCACCCCAATACACTGTGGAGGCCCACAGGGTTCATGTACTGTGCCTATGCTGTATAATCTATTCACAAAGCCCCTTTTTGATAAGCTTGATGCACTTGGGATTGCATATACCAACTACGCGGACGATACCCAGGTATTTCTACCACTAATTGGTGCATACGACATCGATGCAGCCGCGCTAAGCTAAATCTACGACACCATCCAGGCTTGGATGGCAGAAAATGGTATATGCCTAAATGGAGACGACAGAAATTCTCATACTGGGTCAAAAGACTACCTTAGCAAAACTAGACTGCCTCTACTCCAAATTTAACATAGATAACTCCATCCTCCCTGTCCTCAAATCCGTCAAGACTCTAGGGGTTCACATTGACGCTACTCTGTCCATGAATAAGCAAATTAATGCCATAGCCTCAGCCTCTGCACTAAGCACCAAACTCATTAATGCCATCACACTCTTCCTAACCAAGTCTAACTGCCATTTCAATTGCTAGAGCCACTTTAGATGCTAAACTGGACTACCACAACTCTCTCCTAGCAGGCACCTCTTTAAAAAACTTAAATAGACTCCATATCACTCAGAACAATGGGTTAAGAGCAGCACTAAGTATCCCAAGCCAGACAGGCAGCTCATTGGCTTCCAGTCAAAGACTGCATTACATTTAAAATTCTTACTACAGTTCACAAATGCATCAACTCCACAGCACCATCGTACCTATCAGAAACTCTCTTTAGAGCCACCTCAGCAAGACGCATTAGAACATGTTATACCAATCAACTCAATATCTCTCGCATCAACAAGGCCAACACAGGAGGGTTAGGTTTCCCGTACATAGCCCCTAAGCTATGGAACGCCCTCCCTACTTCTCTCCGAACTGAAACCTCTCTTTATGCCTTTCGGAGAAACCTGAAAACATCACTCTTCAACTAACACTCCACTCTTACACCTTTTCACCCACAACCCTCCGTTGACCACACACTTACCATTACTCCGGTAATGGCTGTATGTTCTTGCATTTATACTGTACTGTTATCAAAAATGGTCATACTGTAAAACCTGTTGATACTGTAACTAAGCAATGATGTCCTCCTGTAACAAGCGCCAAGGTGCCCAAGGGCTGTTGTGCGCTCTACAACTGTGAATAAATAAATAAATCTCTCTGGCTTGGTCAGACCCAAGAGATCCTGGTGAAGGCTCTGTGTCCAATTACATGTACAGGGGGTGCTAAAAAAAAAAACGTGCATAGGCAAGTTCTGTTACATTATCACCATCATCGTGTTTATACAAAGCACCGCCTACTTTTGACTTTGGCGTTGTCGTTCTTGTCACGTTTCCTCCTCCTGACTGTTGCACATTTCCTGTTTTTAATAATGTCCACTTTACAGCAGACAATGTTTAATCGTGTAGCGTGTTTCCTGTGGGGTGAAAAGAGACACCGGACCACTCTCATGGATATAATTTCCTGTTTCCAGCGTAGTCCAAGTGATGATGGGGGTGCCGTGGCAGTGTGCTTTATGTTTTTTTTTTTTTTAAAGTTTGGATATTTTGCTGGCAGTACAGGAAATGTGTTACTGTTCAGTATAGGAAACAAAAAAAAAACACCACTGTTGGAATATTTTTTCTCAGACTCGCCTCTTTCAGAACAAGTGAAAGTGTATTTGCATGCTGAAGACCGTTATAACAGTACTTCAAATCCGTTACTTTGTTTTGACGTCACTTTCAGCTGCTTCACTTCTGTTCTTCGGTGCGCTGACTTGACTCAAGAGATCATGTTCCAGGGTTTTTTGATGGCAAGACAGACAATTAGCATACAATAGATGGCCTGCTTGGGTTTGTTTTCTTAGGTCAGCAGCTGTGCTGGAGCGGATGGGCCTCGACCCATGCACTGATGAACGGCCGGGCTTGTTTTGATCAGCGGGTGCGTGTGGAAGGGAAGGACTCACGCTTATCTTTGATATCCCCGTAGGACTGTTCGCCCGGAGACTCTCCTCCCGCCACCCCTCCTGCCTCACCCGTGTCCTCGCTTTGGCTGCCCTTTGCAGAAGAAGACGATCCCGAGTCGCCACAGTTTCGGAGAAGGGCTCACACGTTAAGCCACCTGCCCTCCAGCTCCAAGAGAAGGATAACTTTCCCAGACATCAAGTCCCAAAGCGCGCGCTCGCTCCTTCAGAGACAGAACTCCCTGGTCGGCGACGCGCCACACAGCAGGTGAGTTTACTGCTGGCCTAGAGCCTTTCCAACACTGCTACAATAATGAAAGCCACTGACAAAATGTGATGGGACATGTTTGTTAGCTAGTAGATTAATCCCTTAAGTTTCCCACAGATAAGTGTCCTTCTTTGGGAGGGACAGTACATTGCACATTAAATTACAATGATATAGTATTGCGTCATTTATTTGACGGTTATGCTCCCTGTCCCTGTCCATTGTGTTTTTAGTAGGGAGGTGAAGCCTGTATCTTTTTGTTGCACTTGAAAAGTTTGTTTGAACTTTATAGTCACGAGTGAAGGTGTTGACTGCACCAAAACCAGCTCGTGAATAGTTGTAACCAGAGGTTTCGTTTGGGGTGAGAGTACCTTTTCTGTTTAACTGAAACTTCCCCGTGCACTGAGAGCCACAGATGTGTGTTGACATCAAAAGGCGTTTGGTTTTAAAGAGACCCTTTTTGCAAGCAATTAAATTTACGTGTTCTTGTTATTTTAATTGTTTATGGGCCGTGAACTTTATCGGTATCATGCCTACCCCTGAGTGAAAATTGTTGTTTTTTCCAAGTCCTCTCATCGTTCTGTGGCTATTGAAAGAGTTGCTGCAGTCTGTTTCTGAGCCCACACCACAAACTCTCTGTCAAAACAACATTCGCAGCATCTTAATGTCTTCTGTCTTTAGCTTTGCAACTGAATACAAATGAGCCCTCTGCACAAATCCCTATTCTGTGTTCTTGCTTCAACTTGAAAGCGACTGTTCCATGGTAAGTGAGGATGTTGGCACTTTGAGGGACAATCTACCTGTTAAAGCAGAAGTAAACCACTCGATTGGCTGTTCTTTTTGAACCAATGACCAATGGTCCGGTGAAACTGTTATATCATGGACAAACCATGTGCATCTATGCCCAACGATGGAAATAGCACAGATAACCGTGGTTTGCCAATGACCAACAAAGTGAGGTTTGAGTAATAGCATTACCTGCTGTCCATACTATCTGCCCTTTTATGGGGAATTGTCAGATGTGAGTAAATAACAATTTTTTTTTATATTCATGCATTTTTTCCTTCCTGTTGTTGCTCATGTTCAGCCCTCTTCCCATCGCGCGACGCATCCGTCATGACAGTGACTCCGCATCCTCCAGTCTCCCTTCATCCTTCTCTGCCCCCTCTTTCTTGAAAGGCTTTTACCAGAATTCGGGCCGGCTGCTCCTGCAGTCTGAGGGTGAGACCTCCAAGAGGTGAGAACCACTGTCCCTCCTTCCTGCACTCGCTCGCTGCTCAGAACCCTCCTGCGCAGTCCTGTTGGCTTCCTTTGTGGCTAACTAAAATATTAACAACACTTTGGAGTGTTTGATGGCATTGCGATTTTTAACCCTCGTGTGTGGGAATGACTAATTACAGTAATTGGTTTTAGGGGTCAAATTGACAAATTAATCTCCAATAAATGTGTAACCGTTGTTCAGTGTTTGTGTTTGTGTTTCTGTCCTTTTTCTCTAGTGACGTGTTAAAATCTTGCTGGGCATTTCAGCTTCAAATGTGTTGGCTTTGTTAGACTTGTATGGAATTTCCACTACTTATCACTTGGTTTTGCAGACTAATCTGTGCCTTCTGGCTTTTTCCTAAAACATCTGGTGGAAATTGTCAATGGTTTCTAATGGATGCAGTTGCAGTATGTGTTTTTGGAAATTAAGCATTACGGTTTACTGGCTGTATAATAAATACAGTTCCAACCAATCTACACAATTAAGACGTTCCAAGATGCAACTGGAATCAACTGCAGTGGTCCCCTTATCAGTTCAGTCGAAGCCCAAAAACCCACGTACCAGCAACTGTGCCCAGTATAAACTCATTTGAAATGGTCAACAGTAATTCTCACCTTGGCCAAGAGGAGCATGCCAGAGGAAGACATTTTTGTATATGTACACCAGGCTTCATGTGACTGTCCTTGCAGTTTACTGTGTTTGGAAATTAGTTTAAAAGAATAACTGCATAATGATTTTTTTCAAAGCTCAAAATGGCTATATATGCTTCTCTTCAATGATTGTTTAAACCCTTGAAAAAGGTTGAGTGGGTATCGGTTTGTAAGGATCAAACTTAAGACCGGACGGAAGGCTTGTTCATAGCATTTTCTAAGTACTGACAGACAGCCAAAAATGTTAGCATAACAAAATAAACGTCTGGGGGGAGGAAGGGAGGTGTAGTTTGGCAGCTCCTGTAATGGCTGCCTGTTGCAACTGTGTTAATCCTCAGCTGAGTGTCCAAGTCTGCTATTCTTATCTTGGATCATCATAGTCTAGAGCTTGCTCTTGCTGCTATTGGAATGAACGATCAGAACAGTTGAGGAGTAAGCAGGACTGATAGACGTTTTCTGTTCCCCGCAAGCAGACTGTTTAGCCCCCTTATGGGTGTGCCCTAGCAGTTGCGGGTTGGCAAGATGGTATAGGTTGTAGTGTGCTGTGAGAACTCCCTC
This sequence comes from Ambystoma mexicanum, assembly GCF_040938575.1. Classification (NCBI taxonomy): domain Eukaryota; kingdom Metazoa; phylum Chordata; class Amphibia; order Caudata; family Ambystomatidae; genus Ambystoma; species Ambystoma mexicanum. The sequence goes on from NC_090941.1 coordinate 317,432,122, forward strand.
CTGCACACTTCAAAGGAGGGTGATGAGAAAGCCTTCCTCAGGGATCAGCTATTGGGTTGGTGTCTTCTGATATCGACAGTGATTGGGGATGCAGTTGAGGTGGTCGGCTTCTCAGTGCTTCTGGTAATTGTTTCTCACAGGCTGGGTTTGGCGCATTTTGGAAGTGGAATTGAACACACAGTGAGAACTGTGCATTACTGGGACGCCACTCTGCTTGCCAAGAATGGAATGTGGTGTTCTAACTCTGCACTGCATGTGAGCAACTATGAGAAGCGTTCCAAAAGACGGAATGGTGATTTCTTTCAATCCTTGATAAAGGCCACAGAGAACGAGATAGGTGACACTTGACTATGGTGTTTTGTGCAGCAATACACACCTTTATTTAATGTATGCAGTAGAAGAATAACCGTATCAAGAAGGTAAAACAATACAACAATGATCTGCATCTGATTTCCAACAAGTAATAGGAATAATTCCTATGATACATGCAAATCAAGGCCTTATGCCAGGGGTCTGCAACCTTTGACGCTCCAGATGTTTTTCACTACAACTCCCATAAGCCCTAGCCAGCATAGTCAATGGTGAGGGATCATGGGAGTAGTAGTACATCCCATATCTGGAGAGCTGCAGGTTGCAGACCCCTGCCTTATGCTATAACATTTAATCAATGTTTCCCTATTCAGTTTCCAGCAGATTATGCCTAATACACACAGTACTACTATTTCAGTGCTGAGCGATATAAGCATATTATGTCCAAGACAATTGAGTATACAATGTGGGTCTAAATGCATGTGGACAATTGCTTCTATAGTATTCCATAATGGGCGACCATTCTGGGGTATATTTTGGAAAGGAGCCCTTAAAAAGTGTCATTTTCTCAGAGGTTATAATTTTAAATTTTTTACTCCACTGCATATTCCCGACCAGTCCATCGGATCTTTCCAGAACCTAGAAAGTAGGGCTCTAGCAACTGTAAGCAGGTGTGTTATTAAATGACCTGTTACACCAGACAGTGACCAGGCGCCTTCTGCTACAACTCCAAGAATGATCACTAATAGGTCCTTGGGTAGGGTCATTCCAGTAATAGCTTTTATTTTGGCTGGGACCTCCTTCCAATACATCTGAGATCTGTGGCAAAACCACGACATATGGGTCAATGTTCTTTCTATTTCAGAAACTCTCCAGCATAACGAGGAATAGGTGGAACTCATTTTTATTAATTAGAGATGGATATAGGTACCAGCAGAAACATGCCTCATAGGAGTACACCATATATGTAATGCACTATTTTGCTCTGTGATTCATGGTCACTTGTTACTCCCAAATGGTCAGCCATAATCAGTAATTTATATAATCACGAGATCTGTCTTTTAAAAGGGCCACTCTCCTGGGTGGGCTCAAGTGGTGTTACCTGTGGGGAGCCCGTTGCTTTAACCGGACTGTTTGATATCCCTTGGCAAATATGGCCATAGCAGAGGAGCCTCTCCCCCCTCTTTCAGATGAAAAACCCTCCTTATAGTCAATGGACATCAGGGGAATCCTCCAATTGTATAGTGGTGAAATGGTCAAACGCCCATCTCCCTTTTTTCCCAAGCTACAATAGAGGATCTCTGGAGGCCCGATTTGAAATCGGGATTTGCCAAAAGTGGAGAGAGAGGGCTAAGCCCTCTCTCATTCCCCCCAAAGCGTGTTCACGCTGTCCAGTAATACAGTGATGTTTTGGTAGATTCAAGTTTAGTTCTGCATGCGACTCATCAATGAGCTCACGAATGGGTGTAGCTATATAGGGACCCAGCAGTGTTCTGCTTCAGCTCCCCCTAACACAGTGATTGATTCTGCCGGCAGGATTCTGGGGGCAGGATGAGCCGCCTAAATATATCACTGTACATCTGGCACGCCTAACCCCCTATTTGTGTTTGCCTTGCCATTATTTTTGTCTTCATCCTCAATCACCTACAAGCCCATATAAATGTGAAGATATGTTACTGCAACTAATGTAATGATAATTTCATTTATAAAGCACACAAACAACCCGAGGATATCAAGACGTTTATACATACAGAATAATTAGTACAGGTGTAGATGGTGCAAATCCAGAGAATAAGTGGTCTGAGGTAGGCAGGGGCAGTCTATTCGAAAAGCTGGGTCTTTAGAAATCTGTGGAAAGGCCAGTATGATTGTTCAGCTATGAGTGAGGGTGGGTGGCCTGGAAACTTTTTTAGTAAAACTAAATTAGTGTATAGAAGCTGAGGAATCAAATTAATTTGTATTGCTGTCATGCCAGCCAGGAGACTTTGTGTGAACCATGTTTCTATATTTTATATCCATTCCCGGAACAAAGGCATGGCATTATGTTCAAAATGATCCTCTACTGTTGGAGTAATTTTGACCTAATATAATATAAGGCTTCTGTTGTCCTTCTAAACAGGTTGCTATCTTTTATTCTGATCAACATATCAGGGCTGGGGTGGTGGTGTCAATAATCGTAAGGGAGGATAGGGTATCGACCCCCTCTCCCGAACCACAGAAGCTGAATAGATTGACCCTCCCACAGTGGTTGGCACGGGCGCCTGAATAGTAATATCACAGAGAACCATGTGGCAGCCAATGGGGGGAAGATGGAGTTAGGGAAAGGTTGTGGACTGACGAAGGAAAGGTGGGGAAACAACATACATATCTCTATACTTAACACAATGATATACTACTGCAGAGTCTGTACAACTAATCCTGATCACCAACCTATCACAGACTCTTCAAACACTTCCCTAGCTACCGACATAACTAGCATACTAGACATTGCCATACACATAACATAAAACATGAATGATCAACATACAGAGCCATTCATGACATGAACCCACATTCTAGGCATAAGCTAGCAGCAAGCTGGATGGCACAAACAAGGAAGCTTCTTCCGTGATGAAAAGACCTGACACATGGCCCAAAGGGCTTGCTAAGCAACATAAAGCATAATTGTTTACTGTGACAAGACTCTGAACTTCTACAGAGGCACAGGTAATGTAGCCAGAAGCTATTGTACTTATAAGGAACCAAGTTCTGATTAACCAGCACTCTAATATCAGTTTTCCAGGTAAGTATTTACTCATACTCAAAATAGTCCTAAGCGTATTGCTGTAATGATTGCCAACCCGTTAACTCCAGCTTTAAACCATAGAATGAGCATGTAAATTGTAGAACTTAATTCGCAAGATTATGCATTGCTCCCGACCAGGAGTATGCAACAAAAACTTGACGCGTCTCATAAAGAAATAATATTGCCAAAACACTTAACTGTGTGTCCAGGTGACTCGTAAGCTCACCCGGACTATGTGTAGTGATGCCGTGAATCCGCTGTGAACTTGTCACTGACTGCCGCGACAGGCAGCGAGGTTCCGTGCGCAGAGTATCAGCTTGTTTCTCTCTGCTCACCGCTGCGTCAAGCAGCGGACCTCTGTGTGTATACTTTCAGCGTTTTTTTCTCTGCTCACCGCTGGGGCTGAAAGTCAATACCTGCATGCCCGCTCACCCTTCTGCTTGCTCCAACTCCGAACGCCGGCCAACGGTTTAGTAGACGCCCCATTCACATGCAGCTGGCTCGTGGCGCGAGTCCTAAACTACACACGCCCCACAGCCTGCTGGGAAATGTAGTTTTTTCCCTTTCATTTCTTTCTATTCAGTCGCCGTGGCTTGCCCCAAACCTGATTTCCGACAGGTGGGGTGCTGGGGCGGTGTAGCATGACACTGAGTTTTTTCGATTTTGAGTAATTTAATGAAAAGCCTGAGACCTCTTCTAATTCCCACAATTTAAATATCACAGTCGGGAGGGTACTACAGATATCGGACATGCTTAAAAAGACATCCTGTGCATATAAAGCTATCTTGTGATCTCTGTTTTCACATTATCCCCTTAATATCTTTGTTCATTCTAATTCTCTGAGCAAACTGCTCAATGAAGAGTTCATATATTAACCCTGCCTGATTCTTCTATGCATAAAATACCATTGATGTGTAGTTTGGTGGAAGAGTTCTTAACATTGGTCAAGACAAATAATATAAATCGAGTCCCGAAGGCAAAGGTTGAGATAGCTTTATAAATAAAGCTCCAATTGAGCATATCCAATGCTTTTTTGCACATCCATTGATAATAGACCCTTCAGGAATCCTCAGCGTTGAACCCTGATGAACCTTATTATCCTATGCATTTAAGTTCACTATAAAACTCATTTGATCTAGGTTTATCAACAGAAGTAGGACCGCTGCAAGCCGATTAGCCAGGATCTTGGAGTATATATTCGCACACATATTAAGCAGGCTTATAGACGGTATGACCCACATTCATCTGCTTCTTTACCTTGCTTCAGAGAAGTGTTGTGAATCGATTTAGATATTGTGTGGGATATTGTGTGTGAGGAGGTAAAGGAGTTAAAGTTAAATGCATTCTGCAAAGCCATCAAAACCAAGTTCTATGTCTAAACTGCTTGGCTAACTCTTATATGTTCTGTTATCTCTGCTGGAATACTCCTGATGGCTCACTTTTCATGTATGTGTTTACTTACTTGTCTTGCTTAAAGTCACCTACCTGTATTGCACATATACTTAAAGAGACCACTTCGGTCATCTGTAACCACTTAATCAAAATTTCCTACAAACTTCTTGTAACAGCGCCTCGACGCCCTTGGGCTGTAAGCGCGCTATACAAATGCAAATAAATAAATAATAAATAATAAAGAGTGTTTATAATGGGCTCACCAATTGTGATTTAAACACTTTAATGTTGGAGTGTAACATTGTATTGTTTATCTCCTCCACATTAATAGGGTTATATAGTTCCCATGGATCCTGATCATTCAATTTAGACAATACCACAGAATCGAGGTCCACAGAATCGAAGTATTTATTTTGGTCTTCTAGATTTACCTAGATAATAGAGAAGAAAAGTAATCTGTTAGGACCTCCCTTTTTTCCTCTTCACCATATTTCAAGTTTCCCATATCTTTTAGAGAAACTATTTTCTTTTTAGTTTTAAGTTTCCTTAATTTGTAGGCTACATGTGAGTAGCTATATTGTCATGTATCTAATATGCTTGCTTAGTTCTTAATAATGCCTGGTATGTTCTATCAGAAGGATGGGATTCGAGCTTGGTGCTAGCTATTTACAGCTCCTTCAGGGCCAATAGCGTGCCCTTAATTTTGTGATCCTGTTCCTTGACTTGTTCTTCATTATCCAGCTGTAATTGCAAGGCCTCCCTTTACTTAATATATGTAGCTGATCAGCTAATTAGCTCCCCTGTTTCCAGAGTGTTAAAATTATCCCAAAGCACCCCCACATCCACCCCAAGAGAGTCATTTTCTGCCAAGTATTGAATGATAACTGGTGCCATTTCCTGTTGTAATATGGGAATCTCTAAGAATTGGGTCACGCTCTGGAGAAAATGCTCAAATTAACCGCAAAGCCGCATGAACAGCATGATCAGTAAGAGCCCTGAACTCTAGGACAGCTCTTGAGGTATGTGTGATACATTTTGAGGAGATTTGTGAAAATCCTCTGTGAACATATGAGACATGGGTGGAATCTTTCTCTCTAGTGTGCTGCAACCTCAAGAGCGCTATTAGATCCCGTTTCCTCAAGAACCCTGCCAAAGCAAGAGCATTTATGAAATCTAGTCAAGTGGGAGGTAATGCTTGTCAATAGAGGGGTCTGTCTGCACCATATTAAAATCACCACCAGCTATAAGTTCTCCCTCCAGGAACAAAGCCACTGCAGGTATTTAGTGAGGAAGAGGTGCAGATTCACATTGGGGGCATAAATCGAGCAAAGATTCTAGTGTGTATCTCCCCTTTGTGTCCCTCATAGCTGTTACACCAGTCTTATTTTTGCTAGAAGCTAACGATTGAGGCAGGCGATTTTTATGAATTAGCCCAAACCCGTCATGAGGATTAATTTAGTGTTCTTGGAGCATCGCCACCTCTGTGTCAAAATATACCAGGAGCTTTAATATAGATTTCCTTTCAGCCAGAGTTAAACCATTGCACATTCCAGGTACATAATCTCCATCATGTGATCTAAGGGAAAGCATTAACTTTGTGTTGAGAATGAAACCTCTTGATCAACCATTATCTTGTCTTCTCACCACAACAGTAATAACAACAATTTCCGACCATTATATCTTTCGAAATATTGAACTTTCTGCCTCCCCAAACCCCAGCACAAGCATCTCCCCACAAAACAAAGACAGATAGACTGGTCAGTCACCTAACTCTTCAGTCTAATCCAGCGTGACCCAGGGAATCCAACCCCTCATCCGATCGCGAAATCTGTCAATCATAACAAACGTGAAAAGTCCTGGGGTTGGTAATATCTTCTAAATTTAGAAAGAAGAGGCTCCCATCATAAGTACAAAAAGCTTGATTCAAACAAGCCAATATATTTGCAGATATTGGGTCCATCATGTTGAGGTACCCAATTATGTTGGAGTATTGCTGAAATGGGGTTAGCGCTAACTTAACTCCTAGGCTAGACAGGGTTTGAAAAGTGCCACACTCTTCTTGGTTTCTAATCTCATCCAATTAACTAATTGCCCTTTGTGATGAATCCTGTGGATCCCTCACTGAACCCCTGCCTAAAGTCTCCTCCCAGGTGGCCAGGGAAAGGCAGACTCTTCCTGATCCTGACCTTGGGGCTGGTGCTCTGTGGGAGGAGCACCTTGGATGAGAAAAGTCTCTGGGAGGTGAGAGGAATCCATGGGATGCGAAGCAGTATTTGCCTTCTTTTGAAGGAGAAATCTTTCCACTCCCACAATATATAATGGCTTGTTGCCACAATAACCCTTCTGTTTCACGGGTTAACCATCCTAGTGCGGGTGGAATTAGTCAGAAACCCTGCAGGAATAAAATAGATGCCCATCTTTCTCAAACTCTGGGAACTCAGTTGAAAATTCCCCTAACTCCCAAAGATTTAAGAGAAGGAAGTTTATAAATGTTACAGCATTCCATCTAAAGACGTATATTCCTCTTTTCCAAAAGGTCTCAAGATTAACCCATGTGATATCCCTCTAGGAAAAGTTAGAAAAGCTAACTTTGTCTCCAGGGACTTCATGTTCCCTAATTCCTTCAGTACTGAGACGAGGAAGAGGGATGTAGAGGGACAGAACTGTAGAAGTGATCAGCTAATTAACCTAGATGACCCACACCCGAGGGAAACTGAGAGGTCTCTGGTGCAGGTCATAGAGAAGAGGCAGGAGGAGAAGATGCAGTGTGGGCATATGTGCATTTGGAGGCTGACTGGAGGAGCGAGAAACGCCGACCCGCTGTGGATCCTGAAGGGGTCTGTGCTTCTAATCATCCCCAGTGCAGAAGCCACGCAGCGGGAATCGTGAAAGAGAAACGCGTACCCATTCCCAAAGTGTTGTGCAGAGATTTCAAAGCAGGAAGCAGAAGAGGTGAAGGAAACCGGGAGATCTCTGGTGGCAGGGTTGCACCGGAGACTCATGGGAGCATCGAAGGTTCTGAACTAACGTGGCAGCTGCAAAGGCAGACCCAGAGGGTTTTGTGAAGAATCCTATGGATCCCTCACTGAAACCCTGCCTAAAGTCTCCTCACAGGTGGCCTGGGGAAGGCAGACACTTCCTGATCCTAACCCTGGGGGTGGTGTATGCTGTAGGATCACCTGGGAGGTGACCAGGCCCAGGATGGTGACATTCCATGGGATGATATACTGTATGTTTCCTCTGGAAGGAAGAATCTTCCCAAGGTACCTAAAGAGGTAATGGCCTATTGTCACTTTAATAGTGACTCTCACATTGGAAATCGAACTGTGGACCTTAATGTTGTCATATCTAAGCAAACTTTACCAAAAGAAAGATCCTTTTTGGTATCCCAAACTGAAAACCTTCCTCAAGCTCACGGGTACACTATAGAGGAATGTGGCAATGTCTCCAATAAACTAGCTTCCTCTGTAAAGAATAACCTTCGTAGCCCCTCTCTTAATAACTTAAGGGAATTAAACCTACCCTGAAAAGTAATTCAAATATGCAAAAACCAAACTTTGTTAAGTAACTACAAGTTCCAGAATGATATGATATGATATGATTGGTTATTTATAACTCGCTTAATACCCAGAGGTTTCTAAGCGCGGTCCCGGGGATTGAACCTGTGTTGCTCCGTGTCGTCTTGCTTCCAAGGCGAGCATGTTGCCACTGAGCTATCCTCCTGAGAATCCTAGAGAGACTTAGACAAGGAAGAGGGCTGAGGAGGCAGGCAATTGTCAAAGTCAGGCAATTAAACCGGAGGGCCGTAGACACCTGTTCAGGAGAAGGGTGTGGGTCCCCACCAAGCCAGAAGCAGTAGAAGTTGGGAAAGCAGTGCAACCCACAGAGAAAATGTTTCAGAAGCGGGTGAGTTAAGCACAGCATTGTGTTGGGCCTTGCTGGTAACAGTAACCAGCTCCTTTGCCACTCTTGTAAGATTTTCAGCAAGTAGAAGCGGAGCGCTGTATTACAAGATTCCTTGAACAATGGAAATGTAACACATGCGTATTGAGGAAGAGGCGTCTTGCTCGTGTAGGAACCTAACGTGGTTACATCCCATTTTTCCACGAACTAAAGTCTATACATGTTCAAGGAGTGGTCATGTGTCCCTCGTTAAGAAAAGAGAACACTGTGAAGACCATTGCAGAACACTTAACAGTGACAATTTCAAGTTACAATCTTTATCGTGGGAATACTACATTAATGAATTGTCTTGTGTGCCTTATTGTGATTCCTCACTGAGGCCTGAACACTATTCTTTGCTTCTATGGGAATACAATTACACAACCACCTTTAAAGCCTGAAAATTACATCAAAGAGTGGTCGCCTGTGCCTAATTGTAGTTTCTCCTGAAAGACTGAACCTTATACTTTGCATACAAGTCACATACCTTTCATTTACAAGAGTAGAAAAGACTGAAGGAGAGAACATGCATTGCCTAAGCCAAGAGGAACCCCATACTAAGCGTGAAACTGAACCTTTCTCAGTGTTTAAAGCAATCCAGCTGAATGTTGAAGTTGCTAACAATCAAAAGGCCTAACATACAAATACACAAGTATTAGCTGAAGCTAAGAAAGTGGCACCATGGCTTCTGGCTAATTGTATAGGCTGATGGCTGGGCGAAAGTCAAAGCTGAAGTCTTGGAAGGGGAATTGGCAGCTTGTAAAGAGTTATCTTGAAGCAGACTTAACCTGTAATGCCTGAAAAGGCCACAACCAGAGAAAAGTTAGTCGTCTTGAAGGCAAACCCAGGTTGTTGCCATGGCAGTTAGACAAGAGAGGCAGAGAGGCTGCACCTTTGAAGAAAGCTATTCAAAGCAAGAGTGCCTTGCCTACCTGAGGAGATTGGAACATTTTGAAAATCTATCTTGTCGAAGTCTGTCTAACATCATTGAAGTTATGGCAGTCTCTCTAAAAGTTATTGAAGCTGTGGCAGTAGTCCAAAGCCCTTGAACTAAAGAGGTATATCTGGTTGTCAATAGATGCTATGCTGCAGTTGTTGAAGCCAATGTTAAATACTGTGGGACAAGTGGTGTCTGTTCTCATGGTAAAGCAAGTAGAAGAATCATTGTTGAAGTAGAAGTAACAGTAGTAATAAGGAATCCTGATAAACATACCATTTTGAACGTCAAAACTACAATTCCAGAAGTCCTAATTGATAATGAAGAACTGTGTAACATTAACAGTGTGGACCTTACCATTTTCTTTGAACTGTGGTGATTCTACCTATGAGAGTGATAAAGCAATGTGGCCAAGATTACCATTGTGGCTATTTTTCCTAGAAGGGAAAACGTGGATGGCACTAAGCAAATCAGGGGATTTGTTACCCTTAGGAATTGTTTGCTGGTGAACTTTTGTTTTCACTTTAAAAATCCTCAAGAACTAACTTAAGACGTTTCCTTTCTCTGAACAGTTTTATGGAGTGACTTTAAATCCTCTGGAAGGCAGATCACCCAGGACATTAGAAGGTCCTTGAGGAAATTGTATATTAGTCATGTCTTGTTGAATTGACATACTTTTTATTTAGATGTTTGTTGTTTAGTGTGAGGGCCAGTTATCGTATGTTAGAGTGTGTTCTGTTAGCTTTTAGAATAGGCAGGGAATTCCTCAACCGGGTAGGGAAAGTGAGGCATTTTGATACATTTTCTCTTAAAATAAATTGCATATTTTGAAAGATCTTCAAACAGTTATCTGCCTCGCATTACTGACTCCTCACAGCTTTTTCACTGTGCCGAGATGAGCCATGGTTACTGACGTCCTGCGAGCCTCGAGCTGAATGGTTGAAAGTGACTTACCAGGTGAGTTAAAGGTCTGTAAGTGACCCTGGAGTGTTGCGCTGATGTCTGCATGTTCGCAGCCAGCATCTTAATTTGTGTATGAGCGAAAGAGGTATTGTTGAATACCAAACAGTTAGAAAGCAACGAAAGTTGCATGTAAGGAAACAACTATAAAAGCCAATTTGTGAGTTTATGGCAAACACCACAACCCGGTGGGGGGCACCCTGCTTAAAACTAAATTGTGCAACCAATAACAAAGCCAACAGAGAGTGAAACCAGAGAACTACCAATCCAACAAGTATTGTCAAAAGCCAAAGGGGATTGGTAAAAAGCACACAGATAGTAAAATCAGCTACTTGTGTTTTGGAAAATATAAAGCTCTGGCCAATTTAAGCTCTCAATACCAAAGACAAGGCAGAAGCAGAATAAAACTGTCCTTACGACTATTTGGCTGTTGTTACAAAAGGGGAGGAAAGGTGGCAAATAGAATGCCCTTGTGGAGAGGGCTATCCAGATGGAGAGGAGTCGAATTGCCCAGGAATCCTAAAGAGCACTAATGTGGTTCCTTTTTTTCCCCTAACTTGTCTAAAGTCTGTGGCTATGTGGCTAGAGAAGACTATTGAAGTTGTTATTCTAAGTTTGAAGTTACCATTGAAGCACTTTTCTTTCTTGTTGAAGAAGTAGACGGGCAGGCGAGTATACCCGTAGGGCAAGAGGTTATTGCCCTGAAGAACCTGGTGAAAGAATACACCAGGTAGCAGAAGATGCAGAGAAAGAATTGTGAAAGCTGGTTGCAGAAAAGTTACAATTCTGTCTGCGGCTAAAATTGTGGTAAACCATCCTGACCAAAATATTTGCTCTTACTATAAATGTGAGACAGTTCTTATTCCAGGAGAAGTAAGAGAGTATGACTTTCTTGAGACTCTTTATTGAAGCAACAGAACTTTGTGGATTTTAGTACAAGAACTTAAGAACTGTACTGGATCTTTGCGTTAAGCCGTATTTTCTTGTTTTCCTTTGAACAGTGGAGAAAACCCTTATTTGAATCTGTGTAGGGGAAGTTCACCTGGGTCATGACAAAAGATATTGAACATATTATGATTAAGGGCATATGTTATACATTGTTGTTCAATTGAATTGTCATATATGTCCTTTTTGTTTTGCCTGTTGTATAAGTGTGAGGGTTACATATCCCTTTATTAGAGTGTTTCCTTTAGTTTATTTTAGGCTGCGAAATCAGGGTAGGGATAGTGAGGCTATTATCCAACCTGTTTATTTAATAAACCAGCTTAAGTTGAAAATTCTTTACAAAGTTGTCTGCCTCACGTTTCTGACCCCTCACACAATATGGGGGTAATTCATAGAATTCAGCGCACAAGTGGCGCACGCGGCTGGTGCACAGTATGTGCGTGCGGCAGTCTGCGCCAGCCGCGTGCGCCAAAATCCATTTCCGCGCACAGCATATTCATGGATTTCAACATCCATAACCAGCCGTGGCGCAGAGTAGCGCAGCGACCCTGCAGCAGCGCCAGATATGCCCCCAACACCTCCCCGTGCGCCATGAACGGCGCACAAATCCAGTACGTGGCGCACAGGTCAGTGGACCAGCATACAGCCCCCCAACCACGAAAACGTCTGTAAAAATCCCTGCGCACCCCTCCGGATACACGTACGGTTTTACACGCGATTGGCCTTGTGCGAGCGGGGGAACGTGTATTTCGGGGATGCGCGGGAACTTTCACATGCGATTGGCCCTGTGCGAGCGGGGTACGTGTATTTCGGGGGGTGCGTGGGAACTTTCACACACGATTGGCCCTGTGCGAGCGGGGTACGTGTATTTCTGGGGTGCGCGGGAACTTTCACACACGATTGGGCTTGTGCGAGCGGAGTACGTGTATTTCAGGGGTGCGCAGGAACTTTCACACGCGATTGGCCTGTGCGAGCGGGGTATGTGTATTTCGGGGCTGTGCGGGAACTTTCACACGCGATTATCCCTGTGCGAGCGGGGTACGTGTATTTCTGGGGTGCACAGGAACTTTCACACGCGATTGGGCTTGTGCGAGCGGGTTATGTGTATTTCGGGGGTGCGCGGGAACTTTCACACGCGATTGGCCCTGTGCGAGCGGGGTACGTGTGTTTCGGGGGTGCACGGAAACTTTCACACGCAATTGGACCTGTGCGAGCAGGGTACGTGTATTTGTGGGGTACGTGGGAACTTTCACACGCGATTGGGCTTGTGCGAGCGGGGTACGTGTATTTCGGGGGTGCGTGGGAACTGCCACACACGATTGGCCCTGTGCGAGCGGGGTACATGTATTTCAGGGGTGCGCGGGAACGTTCACACGCGATTGGCCCTGTGCGAGCGGGGTACGTGTATTTCTGGGGTGCGTGGGAACTTTCACATGCGATTGGGCTTGTGCGAGCGGGGTACGTGTATTTCGGGTGTGCGCAGGAACTTTCACACACGATTGGCCCTGTGCGAGCGGGGTACATGTATTTCGGGGTGCGCGTGAACTTTCACACGCGATTGGCCCTGTGCGAGCGGGGTATGTGTATTTCTGGGGTGCGCGTGAACTTTCACACGCGATTGGCCCTGTGCGAGTGGGTGGTACGTGTATTACGGGTGTGCCCCAACGAATTGACAGTGTGTGTCCTCCCAGATGTGCCTCTCCCCCCTCCCCAGGGCCTACAGGCAGACCCCAACACAGGGGTACACACTGCACCTCTGGCCATGCCCCACAGGCAGCCCTTCCACCCTGGCGAAGCCCCCCAGCCAGGCAACATGTCACCACGCACAAGTGAGCACTGACCCATGTCCCCCAGCACCCCCACCCACCCAGCAGTGAGGGGCACCTGCCAGCAGGCCCCGACTCATGTCCCCCAGCACCCCCATCCACCCAGCAGTGAGGGGCACCTGCCAGCAGGCCCCGACTCATGTCCCCCAGCACCCCCACCCACCCAGCAGTGAGGGGCAGCTGCCAGCAGGCCCAGACTCATGTCCCCCAGCACCCCCACCCACCCAGCATTGAGGGTCAGGCCCTGACTCATGTCCCCCAGCACCCCCATCCACCCAGCAGTGAGGGGCACCAGCCAGCAGCCCCGACTCATGTCCCCCAGCACACCCACCCACCCAGCATTGAGGGTCAGGCCCCGACTCATGTCCCCCAGCACCCACATCCACCCAGCAGTGAGGGGCACCTGCCAGCAGGCCCCGACTCATGTCCCCCAGAACCCCCACCCACCCAGCAGTGAGGGGCACCTGCCAGCAGGCCCGACTCATGTCCCCCTGCAACACGACAGGAAGCTGCACAATCCTGGCCCTCATGTGCACCAAAATACCACAGCACGCCCCCCCAGCCTTGACATGCAATGATTTCACCAATCCACCCCACACCGACATGCCTATGTCAGGACACAAATCAAAGGTCAACCATGTACATCAACACATGTCCGTCACACACACACACACACACACTGTTTGCCATAGATTATGTAAACCCACATTTTGACATGCATGAACCCAATAAGCGAATCCCACACATGGAATTAAAATATAAAAATGTATTATGAACAAAAACAATGTAATGAAATGAAAGCCAAAAAAATAATACAAACATGAAATGAAATGCATGTCCAAAAAAATCAAAAAGGAAATGTAGATCCAATCCAAAGAATTCTTGAAGAAAAATGGTCCAAACTCACTGTCCACCAAAACAAATCCAAAGGAAACGTAATAATCAAATTCCATTGCTCCATGGTGAAATCCAAAGAAAATGTACACATGAATCCATTGTCCAACTATGTACAAGCAATTTTGAAAGGGTCCATGAGCCCAACAAAAGAACTGACACCTATCAAAGAAACTACCTAAGAAATAACTATATACAAAAGTGTGGGGCATAGTCCAATCACCCCAAAATAAATGGAAATGAAACCTAATACTACAAACTATATACAATGGGGGCAGGCTAGTCCGACGGCTCACTTCCCGATTTCCCGAGCCACGGCATCATGGAACTCATGGTCTATGTCCTGGAGGTAGGCCTCTTCCATGTCCCCGAGGTTTCGCAGGGACGATGCCATGTTGAACTCCAACTCCCTGCGAATTGCCTCGAGGCACTCGGCCCGCCTCAGTGCCCTCCGCATGGAGTTCTCCGCCCTGACCATTGTGAGCCATGCCTCTTCTGCCCGCCCCGCTCCGCATCTATGACCTGGCCCAACCGCTGCCACACGGAAGACACTTGCAATCCAGGGTCTTCCTGCCCTCCGGCCGATGCCTGCCCCTCTGATGTTGTTGGCCCAGAGACATCATCGCTCCCACCTTGAGCCTGCTACTGCCGTGCATGTGCCTTACCCGTTGTTGCCTGCATGTCAGCCACCTGCTGGGGTCCAGTTGTTGGGGTGGCCACCCCTGCTGGATCTCCGACTCCCGACTGTGGCAGGGATGTGTCCTCCACCAGCCTGGCTGCTGGGTCAGGGACATCTCCACAGGGTGCCCGGGTGACACTTGGGCAGGAAGATGGCATGGAGGACGACTGGCGCATAGGGAGTTCAGTTGAGGAGGGGGTTGGCAGAAGCTCCAGCACACGGAGGAACCCAGCACTGGTGACCCCGCCCAGTAGGTTGACGCGGTCTTCGAGACATTCGAAATGATGTGCGCTGTCCTCGCGAGAACACCGCACGTCATCCCGAATGTCACGAACACGCAACGCCACCCCACCCAGGACAGGCTCAATCCGGTCCTGGATTGCTACGTCCGCAGGGAGAGGAAGGCCAGTTGTTATGCGGCTATCCCCTCCCTGAAAACGGGTCTGGACGAAGGCTTCCCTGCTAGTGCTGGATGATGCAGTCACAGGATCGGGAGCAGGATTACACACAGGCACCTCTGCGGCGGCCTGTGCTGCCTCCTGTCCCTGCACCACTGGCACCAGTGGAATCCCCCCCCCTCCAGGCCCCGTGTGTGTGACTTCCACGGCCTCCCCCTCAACCACACCCCCCACCAACCTGGATGACTCCGTGCCATCTTCCTCTGTAGGGTCCTCTGGGGTCTCAGCTGCCCCTTCTGCTGCCGAGGAGTTCACCTCCGACCTCTGCCTCTTGGACCTACCCCCGGCAGCTACGGCCGCGGAGGCGGCACCAGACTCCTCACTCCCCGACGAGATGGAAACCTGGGAGGGGAGGTGGGCCTTGCCTCTCCAGCTGGCGGTGGGATTCCTGCCTGTGTGCTCCACAGCACCGTCTCTGCCCTCATCAGTTGTTGCTGCAGACAGGGAGAGACAGAACACAGGCATCAGGGCACTGTACAATGGTCTGATACACACATGACAGTTGCAGATGAGTGGCAGTCTCAACCTTCACACATGGCCTCACACTCCTCAACACACATATCATCTCTATCAACACTCAGGCGCAAATGAACTGGAATGTTGCAGCAGCCAGCACCATCCATATACAAACAACACCATGACCATCCGAAGGTTAGCCTGACATCACATGCAATACGGGGATTGGCAAACACATGCACACACGCCACCAGACGTACATGCATCTGTACATCTACACCACCTGTTGCAGTGCAATCCCGGCATCCATTTCACATCTGCCAATCAGTCTCCTACATGTCAGTGTCACATGCATCCATGGTGTATCACAGTGGCACACATGTCAAATATCCTCACACACACACACACACGTACACCATGCACGTACATGAAGGTGGAACCCGCATCCATGTGTCACACCCCAACCATGCCATGGTACATACACAGATATGTAAACATGTGTGCACCCCAACATGCATTTGGCCCTAATGCTTTCGTACACATACAGCGTTGATGTGCCTCACACATGACTGGAGTCTCTTGCGGTAGGCTCATGTCCCTGTACATGCACATACATACATGGTCCTTCAAAGACATATGTGCAAACTGCACACACCTGCCACACCTCAACATGCACAGCATCCAATCAGTACGCATGCACACTGACCGCACGACTCTGGACGGGTCTGCCTCCCAAGGACCTGGAGGTGGAGCGCTGGACCTATAAGTTCCAGGACCCTCATCTGCATGTTGGTAAGGTGGACCCGGCGCCCCTTTCCATGCTTTGCCTTCAGGAGACGCCGGGCCTTGCTGAGGGTCCTGGACCTGAAGTTCTCCCAGCGCTTCCGGACGTGTTGCAAGTCACGGGCTGCCACCTTCTCCACGCTGATGGCAGCCACGATGTCTGTCCATATCCTCTTCCGTCCTTCATTGTCGGCGCGTCAACTTCCAAAGAGGGCATCATAATGCCCAAGGACTTGCTCCACCAGGATATCAGCTTCTGCAGCAGTGAAGCTGGTAGCCCTCTGCCTCTCTGACTATTGGTTGCCAGTGGTGCCAGATGGTGTTGTGTCCGACATGGCAACCCCCGAGGCAGGTGTCGGTGGGCAACTGGGTCCTGGGGCTGGGCTATGGAGCAAGATGGTACACCAGTTGGGAGTCTACTGTTCCAGCAGGGGTGGTCACAGCAACTGGACCCCTGCAGATGGCTGACGTGCAGGCACCAAATAGCAGGGCACGTGGCCAGCAGGCAGGCAGCAGCAGATGGCAGGTGGGAGCGTGCTAGGGGCTCTGGGGGGGCAGTAATTTGGCCTTCTGGGCAGGAGCGTGGTCTTCCGTGTGTTGTTGCGTGGCCAGCTTGATACAGAGTGATTTGGCACGTGAAAAAATTGCACGTCAGTGTGAAATCCGAGGAAAGGCCTTCAGCACGTAAGCGCGTCTGTGACGTTACGTGCGCGGCGTTTCCCACAACACGGGTACATTGTGAATAAGCACGTGAGAATAATGCACGGCGGCGTGCTATTGGAGGAAAGGGCCTTAACGCGTATGCACGTCTGTGACGTTGCACGTGTGGGTAGGCTTAAAAGATACATGTAGGACACCATTTCCTTGTACGTGCTTTTTGTGGAGAGCGAGCGGGTGATTCTTGTACTTCTTGTCGGTTCACACGCGATTACTTCACAACGTTTCCAGTTCGTACTCCCTGTTTCCTCAGACTGCGTTCTTTTCTTCTTTTGGCGGGGGTGTACGCGCGTCTTTTTCAAGGCAGACGGTGAGTCGTGCACGTATTTTCCAACTGTGGTTGCCCCCGTGTGTCGCGTACCCCTTCAGAGGTCATTATAGGCTGCGTGTACCACGCGTATGCTTATTTTTGTGTTTCTGGGTGCCACAGCGTAGTGCGGGTTCTTTTTTCCATGCACTTGGTCTACCAGGGGTTGCGTGCATGTGTAATTTTGTTTTTGGGGTGCCTGTGCGTTGCGTGACCCGTCATCTTCCCCCAGGGGTCACAGACAGCCTTGCTAGAGCACTAGGGTACGATTACCATCTAGTACCCTACCCCTTTCACCCCATTTGCCCAGGACAATTGTTTACTGCAACTCCCATACGCACAACATTATCAGTGCCATGGGTGGGAGGCGCCAAGCAGTAAGGGAGGCAAAGGTGGCCGACCTCAAAGAGGTGGGCGTGGTGGGCGCGGTAGGGGACATGGCCAGGATTTGCAGGTTGCCCCTAGAGCCCAGTGTGTGGAGGACCAATTGGGTCCACATATACCCCCACGCCCCATGGTTGTGGGAAATGTAGCTGACGCCATCCCAGCTCAGCCCTTGTTGGACTGGCCCATTTTGTCAACTGAAACGGCACAGGGTGACTCCCAGGCTGACTTCCAGGTCACCAAGTCTAAGCCACATGTGGCAGTGAAAGTTGCTGTCACCAGGCCACGTGGATCTGGGGCAGCAATGTCATTTGCTGCCCCAAGTAGCCAGGGTGAGGAGGCTGCAGGGGCAGCTGCAGCTCAATCCACCCCAGCTCCGAGTCTCCCAGCCGGGACAGTGTCAGTCCAGGTCCATCACACCAACGTTGGCCCTGCCAACATCACCCTGCAGCCAATGCCTGCACCAAGACCTTTGCTCATTGTGCATTCGCAAACTTAAGTACCCAGTCCAGCTGCACTTCTGCCCCTACTAACCAGAGAGCCGTAAGCCACTCAGGATCTGCACCACCTTCCAAGAAGAAGAAGGGTGCTCTTGCACTGCAGGCTGAGACCCCAGACACGGCTACACACTCCGGCACGTCAAGGAAGCCTAGCTTCAATGACGCCAAACTTGATGCACTTGTGGCCTATGTGTTGGCACATAGTCACAAAATGGTGGTGACTGCAGGCTGCAAGACTACGCCTGCTCAACATAGGGCCCACTGGCAGACCATCGCGGACCACATTAGTGCCCTTGGATTTGTGAGGCGCACAGCTGATGATTGCTACAAGCGGTGGAATGATCTGAAACGCAGAGAAAAGAACAAGCTGGCTTCCAATCATGCCTCTACTCTGGTGACTGGTGGTGGGTGTCCACCAGGGGACGACCAACTCACTGAACATGAGTCTGTTGCTGGAACCTTCGTCACAGAGGAACAGATCCAAGGCGTGGGAGACCTACCAGATTATGAAGCATTGTCCGGTGAGTGCCCATGCATGTGTGTGTTATCCATGTGTATGTTGCTTGGGTGATGTGTTCTGATTGAGTGCCAGGTGAGGGTGTGTACTCCTGAGTGGTATGGGTCACCCATGTGCTTCTTCCAAACAATTCACCGGCCTTGGATTTGGGTATGACAGTATCCCTTCTGACCACAGTAGCCAATTAGCACCACATTACTGCAGTTGCCCTTGAACTGTCATCTTGCAACAACATTGTTCAAAATTTTCAGTGTTCGTTCTGCCTGATTGTTTCAATCCTCCCATTTTTGCAACACATTTTTCTGCCCTAATGCCACATATGTGACATGCTTCTGTCATAGATTACACCCCACAATGGCCCACATTTATTACCTTGTTATGGGAATGATTTGACCATTCAGGCTGATTGAGTAAGGGCCTGCTCACATACATTTTTGGGGCCTGTTTGAATGTGGAACATGACTGTTGTTTCCTGTCATGTTGAAGTGACCAACCATTGATGTATCCATCTGCCTGCCATCACTGTATAATTGTTAACTGGATGTGTTGCAGCGTGTGGCACATGCATGTTTTGTCACACTATTTTGAATTTTTCATCTCATCATGTCCATCTCACATGGATGGGTGACAGTACTTATTCACTAACATATGGCTGTACTTGTCAAAAGTACCATGGCTATGCTACATGCCATCTGTTGATGGCATGTGTCATGTATGTGTATTGGACATGCCACTCACAGGCTAATGTGTGATGCCAGTGCTATCCAGCATGCAGCAAATGTGTTGATTTTCCATCTTGGAGTCCTCAGTGTCTGCTTTTTGCCTCCCCTTCCAACTCATTGACAGCGCATGCATGGCAAGGTTATAGTCATGTGGGACATGTGTTATTCATGTACCTATGTGTGTGCTATGGTGCTCATGCCTCTTTCCATTTGTTGTCTTTCATGTTTATGCAGGTGATGACGCACTTGATGCTGTTGAGGTAGAGGTGATGGTGCAGACCCAGGAGGAATCTCAGCCACAACCGGGCACCAGTGGAGGACGTGGGGTGGTGGTGGGTGAAAACCCAATCCTCCTGCAGACCATACTGTCCACGGGTGTCTCTGGGTACACCTCTGCAGACCTCTATGATTCAGGTGCTGAATCGGACAGTGAGACATATGTGCCGTTGCAGGTGAGTGTTTCTGGGAGGGATACTGTTCTGTCCAACCCACCTGCACTGGGGCTAGGCCCCTCTACGGGGATGTCAGTGTTGGTAACTCCGCCTTTGGCGGTTACGGATGCAGGGTCAGACTCCACAACATCTGATCCTGTTCCTGGGCCAGCAGATCAGAGGGGGAATGGTGTGGTGCCTGCCGACGCGGTGGCCGTGCGCCACCAGGCAATACTGTATGGGAAAACTCCATGTACGGTATAGCAGCACAACAGGGAGCATCGTGTGAAATGATGGCTCTGGCAATGGATAGGTTGGCCACTTCTATTCTCCCCCCTGAAAGGCAGATGGAGCTCCAACAGCAGGCAGCAGACTCCATTTACCAATCACACCGGGAGGACATGTTGGCGTCCAACAGTGACCGACGGGCGGCACTGGGGACTCTGCGCGAAGCCATATCTGTAGAGTCACAGGGCCACAGGGAAGCCCTGAGGTTAGAACACCATTTCCTCAGGGAGACTCTGGGTGAACTTGAGGCTTCCTGAAATTTTAGGTCAGAACAGCAGCTGGAGCAGCTCACACGTTCACTCTCAGCAGAGCTCCAGGCAACCCGTGCGGAGATCCGGGCATCACGCAAGGCCATGCAGGTAGAAATGCGGGCTACCCGTGAGGTGCTGCATGGGGATCTCCGCACCATCATCCTCCAGAACAAAGCCTTCCACGCTCGCATGCTTGCTGCCATGGAGGACCATACCAGGGCTTTGCGTGGACTGCCTCCCATAACTCGGCCACCTCCTGATGTAGCAGCAGAGGGTGAAGAGAGCGACAGCAGTTCTCCCACATTAGCGTAGCCGTGCAGGCCATGAGCCCATGGAGGTATTTTTTTTTCTCAACATCCACGTGTTGGGATGCTCCCATGGTCATCCACTGTGTATTCCAGCTGGGCACATGCAGGCTTGTCCTGTCTTTGGGTTAGATGCTTGGGTTCCTGACACACACACCCCTCCTGCTTCCCCTTTCCATGGGCTTGCAAAGGGTGTGACCAAGTAACAATAACTTACACAGTGACATTGGGCTCCCATGAACTGTGTGGGCAGTCTGTAGTCAAAACTGTGTGTACATCCCTAGTGGGGATTGTTGTTGGATTGAATACTGCATGGCGTATTGATATGGGCTTGTGCATCCATGTCTTTCTCCTTATTCACATGTACCTTCTTCATGTCTTCACAAGGCCGTCTCCTTTGCAGATGCAGTTCATGTTGTATGCAGTACACTGACACATTTGCCTGACAGCAACACACTGCAGTTGGAAGGGGTCGATATGCTGGCTTAGTCAGGTTGTGAGACTTGCACTACTTTGATTTTGTACTGTCGTATTTTGACACTGTTTCATTCTGTGTTGCTGTTCTGTGTTGCTGGTAAGTATTTGTTCATGTGTGCTGTTTCTTATTGATTACTGGGAGCATATTGTCTGTGGCCTGTTTACATTTACGACAGTGCACTTTGTGACACTTGTGTCATGTGTTGTGCACTCATTTTGTTGCTTTCACATTGCATGACATGCCATGGTGTTTTGGGTAGCTGAGATGGGGAGGGGTTGGGTGACATGGCACTATTTTCATGTTGCATTTATCAAGGGGGTAGTCATTCATGCAGCATGAATGTGTGTCTTTTTGTCACACAGCATTGGTTGTCTTTAAGTAGGTAGGGATGCACAAAATGTAACACTTCCAGGTGACCAATCTCAGGCTGCTATGGTTGTGACAGTTGACTGTCCCTTACGTCATCATCATTGATTGTCAGCTGGTATGTGCCAGGGCTGTGTGCACTCCACAGGGGTAGGATTTTAGGTGAAGTAATTAGCCACCAGCTGTGTACGAGGTGCCTCACCACATGCCCTTTCACCTCCTATGCGCAGCGGCCGTGCATGTGGTTGGGATGTGGGGGCACCACCATGTCCACCCGCAGGTCCCAGCGGGTTGCAACGTTGTGCAGGACACATGCTGCCACTATGATCCTGTACACTACTGGGGGCGCGTATAGCAGTTGCCCACCAGAGCGGTCAAGGGAGCGAAAGCTTGACTTGAGCACTCCGAATGTGCGCTCCACTATGCCCCTGGTTGTAATATGGGCTGTTTTGTATTTTACCTCGGGTGGTGTGGTGGGGTTCTGAATTGGTGTCATCATGTGGGTGCTCAGAGGGTAGGCACTGTCCCCTGGGGAGGTGATGATGGGTATCATTAGTGGGGTTGTGACATTACTCAGTATCTGACATGCATGCATGTGCAGAGGCATTAATACTCACCAAGCAGCCATGTATCGCCATGCCGCCCAGCTTCTAGGTCCCGGTTTAGGGGTGACATTCTGAAAATGAAAAACTATCATGGGTGGACCCTGGATAGTTGGCATATACTGAGGTGATGATTCTCTTGGCACCACATACTACCTGCACGTTGATGGAATGCCAGTGCTTGCGGTTTCTATAGATGTGCTCAGTTGCACAGGGTGGACGTAGAGCCACATGGGTGCAATCAATGGCACCTAGCACTTTGGGGAAGTGTGCCACCCCGTAAAAGTCCTGGATGGCAGCCTGCTTTTCTGCAAGTGTTCTGGGCATGTATATGTGCCTGCGGACTGAGGAGAGTGCAGTCATGATGGCCAACACCTGGTGTATGCAGCGTGACTGCGTGGCCTGTGACACCCCCCTTCCCCCCACTATGGCACTTATCCGCTGAAATGAACCAGTGGCCAAGAAGTGCAGTACATTGAGCACCTTTTCCAAGGGGCTCAGTGCTTGGGAGTACAGGGTGGGTGATGTGAGGTCATCCTCCCACTCACTCACCAGGTTGAGTATTATGTGTGGTGGAAACCTGTACCTTCCATACACCTGGTCATCGGGCATCCCAAAACGGCTGGTCCTGAGTGTAAAAATTCGGGGACTGGCTATCCTCCTCCTCCTGCGGTGTCCCACGACCACTGCTGTGAGGAACGGTATATTCATTGTAGCGTCTGAGCTTGTTTGTTGTTTGCGTGCACTTTTATGCCGCGCGGAGCCGCGTATGCCTGCTTCCTGCTGGCGTACATGTTTCCGGATTAACGCGTCTTTTTTGGCGCCCGTGTTTCCCCTGTTCGATTCCATGAATACGTGTTGTAGGCGCCCATGTGGGCGTTGTGAGCATTTACCTCCTGTACTTCCCCCGTAACGGCCACATTTTCACGCGTTGTTCCCCATTCCGCGTGTTACGCCCTGTGTTATGCCCACTTTTGTTGTGTGCGCTGCACTATGTGCGCTTTCGCTGTGCGCGTAGCGCATGCCGTTTGATGACGTGTGTGCCCGCGTGCGCCACTCACGATTTTAGTGCACATCCCAGGATTTACACGCGCACTGACTTCCATAAATCGATGTGCGCGGCTTTGGCACGCTTGCGCTGCGATTTTCACACTTGCGCTGCCATTTTCCGCACATATTAATTCCATGAATCGGCCTGTATATTGGGCATAAACCTTCCTCCACCGCTTCTTCTTATTCCTGACTTCCACACTCTAGTCCATCCCTTAGTAAATGGATATACATTTTTGAATCCTAGGTCGTTCTTTGGTAAATCCACTGGCTCTTGCTACTCCCGTGGATGCAAAAGGAGTCTTCATCCTTCACCGTCATAATTGTCCATTACAGATTATCAAATGTAAAATGTAAGGAGCATGCAAAGCCCCATGTATACTTGCTTCTTTCGATCAAAGCCAATTTAGCTCCTCTCTTTGCGCTTTCCTCTTGACGAGTGTTAGAGGACAAATGTTTTAAATCTTTTAGTATGAGCTTCTCTAAAAAGGATCACTGGTTACTGCCTTTTGCTTCCAGGATGATCCCCCTCATCTTGAAGAAGTGTACACTGGTCGGGGCGTCTGGAATCCAGTCATTATTCTTTTGATTGGCGAAGTAAGTGCAGTGCATTCTGTCAAACTATATTTCAGCATCATCTGACAATTTGAGCAGGGTTTGGAACATTTTTTGAATAAAGTCCTTCAGGTCAGAGTCAGATATATGCTTGAGGACCTCCCTGCACACACAAACATTATTCCATTGTGATCTGTTTTCAAAATCTTCCTGTCTTAGTTGTAGTGCGACTTTGTCCGCCAGACCTGAAAGCTCATGCTTGCGTCACAGATTGTGTCTTCTACTTCCCTGAGTCTCTTCTCAGCTTCAAGGACTTGCTTATCTAGTGCAGGTATTTTCTGAAAGGTTGGCAATGAAGAGATCTAGGAAAGAGCCCCCCATGTGGCGGGTCCTCATGCCAAACGGAGTGCTCAGTGGTCCCCCTTTCCACGGATTATCGGCCTACCCACCTTAACTGGTAGCCTTAATTCAGCTCACAGCCACCTGTGCCATGGTTGTGTTGTTAGCCCGCTTCAGGTTGTCAGTCAAAGGATTGGGGGAACAATTCTAAGGTGGCGCTGGGTTTGCAGGCCACGAGAAGCATTCAATGGTCCCCCACTCTGCCTGCAATTCACGCTATGTGGGCCAGTCGCAACGCTCCTCGCCAAGTGTCGGCCCATGGAGCCATCATCTTGATGGGAGCAGAGTGATCCGCAACGGGCTGTGGCGTTCACTGAAATCCCCCTTTCTGGTCTATATTGGAGAGCCACAAAACCACCACAAGATGCTTGCACCTCCAAGGGATTCTGATTCAGAACACTCACCTCTTCACATAATGTCTGTGGTATAAACGGGAGGCAGATTTCCTGGGTCTGGCAGAATGATCTTAGGGTATGATTTACATGGTGCTCAGCCAAGCCACACTCTTTGGAGTAACTAGTTTCATGATGTCCTAGCAGGTTTTGCAGAACTCCATACATTATTGGAGGTGGTGGGGAAGCCAGTCACCTTTTGGGACCCGCCAGGAGGGCTGGAGGCGCACTTGAAGGGCAATGAGTCAGAGATCAGGGCTGTGTGTCCCAGGCTGCCTCTCTAGCAGACAGGATAACTTAGGCTTGGACTAGCTTGAGGGAAACCCTGGCGATAAGGTAGATGATGATGGAAACAATTGCTCTCTTGTACTCCATGTTGGACTCGGCTGGAGACCTGAGGCATTTGGTCTGCTCTTGCGCTTTCCACGGATAATGGATCTGCTCTTCCAGTCAGAAGGGCAGGAACTCCACCTGAACCTCGTCAGCCTGAACTGCTTCAGGTTGAGATAAAAGAAGTGAGATTTTTTGGATAACATCCTGGACATGCTCCGCTCAGCTTGGAGGCCTGCCCTTTAAATCCATTTATGCCTGTTGATAGTGTAAAACTTTGCTGTGGTGCTGGGAGAAGGAACTGGATCCTTTTATTTGTCCCACATCTTACGGTCTGGATTTTCTGCTTCCATCTCCCCGGACAGGCCTGCAGATTGGCACTGTGAATATGTTGCTGCAATTTCGTTTTTCAAGAGGACCCCTCCCCTGAGCAGGGTTCTTTCTTCATGGTCTCCACTGTTATGAGATTTCTTTCAGGGATTGTGCACCCAGTTTGTCGTTCCAGCTCGGAATTTAAATTTAGTATTGGCATTTCTTACGGCTGTTCCATTTGAGCCCCTGCATCATTGTTCTTTAAGATTGCTTACCGCGAAGGCGATATTCCTGGCTGCCATTACTTCCTCTAGGCAGCTCTATGTGTTGTCCGTGAAGTCTCCCGGTTTGTTTTTTCAAAGAGAAGGTGACGTAGAGAGTGAGGCCGTCCTGCCTTACGAAGGTGGTCTCGAATTTCCATTTCTCTCAAAAGATCCATCTTCCTATCTTCCTAACTTTTCTTCCTCTGTGTTTTCTTCCAGAGGGAAAGGAGTGTTTCCATCGGCTTGGACCTCGTGCAGGCTCTTACATACTACGTCTCTCGGACAAGGGACGTCAGAAAAGATTACCAGCTTTTTGTGGGTTATGCTGGTTCCTTGTAGACAGGGCTATGACCAAACAAACCCTGTCAAGGTGTATCCTCCTCTGTATCTAGGAATGCTACAATCTGTCCGTTAAGTATGTGCCTGAGGGTCTTGCAGCTAAATCGACTAGAGGACTGGGTGACCCCTTTGCCCTGCAGAGAGGAGAGACCCTGTTTTGGACATTTGCATTAAGGCCACATGATCCCCGCTACACCCATTTGCCAAACATTACTGCTTGGATTCCCAACCAGGTAAGGAGTCTTGGTTTGGTAGAGCGGCCCTACAGAGCTTTCTGGTATATGTGGTGTCTATAATTTCCACCCTCCTCCAGGTCTATGTACTGCTTTGGAAGTCTCAGGTGAAGAATCCGTGGGAGGAAGAAATCCATTAGAAGAACATATTACTTACCTTTTGGTAATATTCTTTCAGATGCATGTTCCTCCTAGGGACTCATCATCAAACCCCATCCTGAACAACTTTCCACTTGGCGGAAAGCTAGCACACCTTTAAATTCCGTGGACCCTCAAGTGTTAGGGTCAAAGGGTGGAAATAAGGACATATTGCGCAGCACCTAAATATATGCTGGCCTGAAAGAAAATTGCTGAGTGGCAAGTCTTTTGTTCTTCCATGTATCACTGGCGAATCTTGCAGTATTGTGAAGAATACCCTTAAGGGTGGCTAAGGAAGAGGATGGAAGTCCATGTAGGACAGCATTTCCCCAGTGAATCTGGTAGTTGAAAAGGGCTAGAATGGCCAAATGAAAATGACAGTGACATAAAAACTTTTTAAGAAGAGTATGAAAGAAATGAGACAGTGATTTTAGCAATATGTTCATTGATTTTCAGAGGCATGCCCAGAATAAAGCCATAATAGCGAGCAGAGAAAGTCAAAACAGGAGAAATGCCCAAAGTAGAAAAAGCAGAGAGCTAGATTGCACTAGCATTCAGAATTCCGACCAGCAAAGCAATATGAACTCTGTTTTTGTAATGTTAGTTAGGATGGCTTAACACCTGTTTGACTCCAGACTGTGCCTGTTGTGGATATGTAAAGGGTGGCACTTTCAAGTAAACCTGGTTATTGTTCAGGTACTCATGGGTGAATTCACCTGGATCTCAAACACGCTCACCCATCAGCGGCACATAGATTTTAAAGAAAGTGGCGAGGGGTAGGATTGAAGAGGATATGCAACAGTACCCACCCATCTAATTGCATTTGGTGAAACAACAGTGTTAATGCTTTTTTTGCTGTGTTTTTTAGGGGGTGGTGGGGTTAAGAGTACATTAAATATTGGTTTTTAGGATAGTCAGTGGGTGGAGGAAGGCTGAGTTGTGTGGGAAGGGGGCTATGCGGGCCTGCCCCCAATTAAAAAAAAGCCAAAGAACGTCAAAAAACACCAGCGTGATCAGATGTCCCTAATCCTATATAACCTCTCGAACACAAGACTCAGAAATCTACTTGCCCATTCGCATAGTTGAGGACATTTTATGAAGGTTGAGTAGCATTTGCACGGACCACGAGCTTGCTGGCGAGTTTGGGGCTGTTTGAAAGTTTATTTGACATTTACTGCAATGAAATTTTGTTTGAAGTAAATTGTGAGGAAACGTTTTACTGTGCGTGGCTGGCCCCTGGGTAGCAGCATTGCGCCAAATATGAAGTGAGCTTAAGGTGACATGCACCATTTTGCAGAAAGCACTTGTAATTTTTTTGTCACCCCTCACCATGGAGCGAGTACATTTCTCTTAGGTCGAGTATGTCAACTCAGGAAGTCGACCTGCAGGAATAGTGTGATTTCTAAGATTGTGCAAGACCTTCAGCAATAGAATTTACTCTGTTAGGGGTGTTGTTGAAAGCTTAAAGAAAATTATTTCCCTCCTTTCGGACCAGTTCTAATATTTCTTAAATAAAAACAGTGAAACATGTAATAAAATGTACCTTTTGACTTGCACTAATAGCTATCACAATTGCAAAATGTACATTTCTCAACTCTTATGCAGCAACTTGACTTGCACTTTATGGAGCTGAAAGTTATTTCAAATGCACCTGGCCTCTGGTCAACCAGTTTGAAAAATATTTAGCAGTAGACCATATAGATATGGTCACACTTTGATAGCTATGTACAGGTGCATCCTTTGGTGCACCAGTGCTTGGGAATTATCTTCTTTCCAAACATTCAAACTGGTTGGGCAAACATACAAAGTGAGTTGGAGAGCTGGATCAGAATTTCCCTTTGCCCATTGTGCCTGGTGCATGTTCTAAAGCAATATCGCAGATGCAGAGAGGCAATCTACTGCTGCCTGGCTTTCCAGGCTTTTTGTGCCATGGCAGTCTTTGACCATTCTCTTGGCACAGGAAAACCCCCATTCAGGCACTGTTTGATGCATTGCTGCACAGTGAATCACCCTACAGGAGGGGGTAGGCATTTCCAAGTTGTGAACTACTAGACAGCCATAAAAAGTCTCTTGCCACTTCAGGTCTACCCATACATGCAGCACACAATGGGCCTCATTACAAGTACTCCGGTCCGGAATTAACACTGCCGGTAAAACCATACCGGCACCGTTTCCATGTCCGTCCAATCATGACGCGCGGCCCCGGTAATAGCACCACCCTAAACCGCCACCGCGGAAATAGGGTTCCCGTTAAGTCCGTGTGCACGGAAACCCTTCCGTTACTGTCAACACGAAACACCGTGAGCATCACAACTAGCGCGGACACGGAAATACCGGCAAGAAAATGGTGTAAATACCGTGATCACGGTGGCGGAATCGCCGCCACTGCGAACATGGCGTTATACACTGCCTGCTGAACTGAATCAGGGCACAGGTGCACCAAATCAGCCCAGCTGGACCTAGCAGGCCACTGGGAGCCTACAAAAGGGCCACACCCAGCCCAACACAACACAGAACCATGCAGGCAGCAGGTCTAGTAGCACTGGGACTGGGCCTACTCAACCAACAGGCAGCACTGCACATGGTGGCAGTAATGGCGCAGAGGAGGAGGCGTAGGCGGAGGAGGCGCAGGCGGCAACCAGCCAACCCTGCAGCTATGGCAAACCCCATTGCCCAGCCAGCCCGACCCCGCCGCCAGCCAGCAATACCACGCATCAGGGCCTCACCCTGGAACCTCACCCCAGGACAGATCCACACACTATACCGGCTGGACCGTGCAACAATCCTGCACATCACCGCCATGATTGAGGACCACATCAGCAGCCTAATTGACACCCCCACCGCCATCCCCCCCTCTTGAAGGTTGTCTCAGTACTGCATTTCCTTGGCACTGGCACCTATCAACACACGGTTGGTGAGCTGCACGGCATATCACAACCCTGGTTCTCCAAAATCCTGGTACAGGTACTGGATGCCCTGTTGCGCCATGTGTCGGAACACATAGCCCTACCCCGCACCCTCCCCGAGGTCATTGCCACCAAGTTGGCCTTCCATGCCATAGCAGGCATGCCAAATTGCATAGGCGCAGTTGACTGCACCCACGTCGAGCTGATAGTACCACATGCAATTGAGGCGGTGTTCCGCAATAGGAAACAGTATCACTCTTTGAATGTCCAGATGGTTTGTGATGCCATGCAACTGATTACACACTGCTGCACACGTTTCCCAGGCTCATCACATGACTCAATGGTACTGCGGAATTCCACGTTGCCACGGTACATGGAACGCTATGCCGGACAAAGCACATGGCTATTGGGTGAGTACAGCTGACAATGCTGTCGGAGTGGTGTGTGTGTGTCCAGGCCAATGAGCATTGTGAGTGTGCCGCTGTGACCGCACATGCATCACCCCCCTTCCATCTACCAAATACACAGCAGATGCCAAACATCATGAAGGAAGACATGACAGGGCACCACAATGTGCCCGTGCACACGCTGGCACAGCCAATCCCGTCACTGTCCCATGAACCCTGTGCCACTGCAGACACCCACCCTCAATTGAAACACTGCCTCAAAAAGCACGAGAGGCGTGTAAATGAGACGACCTGTATTTACTACTTCCGTACAGTGGAGTCACTCTGCCATGTGTGGACAGCACTGCACCATGACATGCACACAATCAAATGTCACCCGCAGGGCACAGTAAACATGCAAGTTAATGTGTAGGCCCATATGCAGTCAGCGACATACATCGTGATGCCCAAAACATACCTCCATACACTGCATGGTACATATGCATGAATGAATGATGATACAAGAATGCACAGCAGCAGATGAGGACATGATGCCACAAACACTGACATGTTCCCCCATCTACATCCCATGTAGGTGATGCGGGATATGCACTCACGCCATGGATGATGACACCTGTACGGAGACCAAGGAACAGGCATGAAGAGGCATACAATAGGGCACATATCCGCACACGTGGAATGATTGAGAGGACATTTGGACTGCTGAAGGCCCGTTTCCGCTGTCTGAGCAGATCTGGCGGATCACTGCTGTACAGCCCAGTGAAGACGGGTAAAATCACGCTTGTATGTGCCATGCTGCACAATATATGCCTGCGCAGGAACATCCCAATGCCACCAGACGCAGATGAGGAAGATAGGGATGGGGATGGAGATGGGGATGGGGATGGAGATGGGGATGGGGATGGGGATGGAGATGGGGATGGGATGGCACCGCCTCCCCCTGGGGGTCCACATGATGGCCAGAGAGCCCGGGATGCCCTGATTCGCATTTACTTTTGAGTCACAGCACATACACAGAAATGCACAAACATGGTGGCGACAATGAATTAATAGTTGCACTGCAAAATAAATGATCAATGTCCACACATGTATGTCTTGATTTGAAATGGTGATGTATTGATGTAATAACAACAGGGAAGAAGGTGCATTGGTTAGGGAAGCTGTACACCCGGGGCCACCCACCACCCAAACGTGCCCACCCCCACCCAGAGCCCATTGTTCAATCCACAAAACTACCTACCCCACCACCCAAACGTGCCCACCCCCACCCAGAGCCCATTGTTCAATCCCCAAAACTACCTACCCCACCACCCAAACGTGCCCACCCCTCTCACACCCTTGTAGTCCACATGTGTCCTGCACTGCCCCAGACACATGCCATCACTTCCGTGTGCGCTTCTGTGCCTGTGCAACCTTGCCCGAGGGACCCGTTAGCCTACTCGAGCGCCTCCTTGGGCTGGCAGTAGTGGAGCTGGATGGGGTGGTTGTGTTTGATTGGCCAGAATCTGGGATTGAGGGCATCCGTGCCAGATTTGCCTGTTGGCCAACCAACATGGCCTCTACAAGCCTGGAGGTTTGGTCGTTGCCCTCCCGCACATGGCGTGCAAGGGTTACAATGGTGCTCGCAAAGCGTCCGATGGACCTCGACAGGCGACGCACTGAGGCGCTGTAGCTCTCCCTCTGCAGCCTGGATTCCTCTAGCTGCCTCTCCACCAGCTGGGTGAGGGTAGCCTGCTGGTCCTCCATCCGCAGCATGCGGGCATTCAGTTCGGCCATGGATGGGGTGGGCGACCTCATGGGACTCCCCAGTGAAGTGGGGCTGAACCCCAGCTCATGGAAGGGGCCCAGGTCTTCCAATGTGGGCATCTCCCCCTGTGGCTCCGTTTCCGAGTGCTCTTGCGGGGCACTGTTATCACTGCAGGCCGCCCCCTCTGCAGTGCTGCTGCCTTCGGTGTTGTGTTGGGTGGCCATGATAGGTTTCCGTGGCACCTGTCTAGACTCAGCCAGTGTGGAGACGGTGGGGATGTCGGTGGTGGTGGTGTGCTGCACATCTGTAGTGGCTGGTAATGTGGCCAGAGGTGCAGAACTGCCGGCAGCATCCTCCTGTGTGGTGGCGGTGGCTACTGTACTTGCCGGTGCAGATTGGCTGGCCTGTTGTGCAGTATCACTGTCACTTGAAACGGCTGTGGGGACACAAAGGGCATGCAATTAGTGTTGTTGTGATGGCAGATGGGTACATCACATGCGTCATTAAGATTGTACATTGAATAGTGTTAGTCACATGCATCTGATTGCTGGTGTCTGCATTCAGTGATATTGGTTGCCATACGGATCATGATGGGTCCTTTGTCCCACACATGCACTGCCTGGGGGGGTTGTTAATGGGTCCTTTGGCCCACACATGCACTGCATGGGGGGGGTTGTTAATGGGTCCTTTGGCCCACACATGCACTGCCTGGGGGGGTTGTTAATGGGTCCTTTGGCCCACACATGCACTGCCTGGGGGGGGGGGTTGTTAATGGGTCCTTTGGCCCACACATGCACTGCCTGGGGGGGGGGGGTTGTTAATGGGTCATTTGGCCCACACATGCACTGCCTGGGGGGGGGGGTTGTTAATGGGTCCTTTGGCCCAGTACTCACAACTGCATATTTACATGTGGCATTCATGTTTGGGCACTTACCGGCATCTGCAGGTGGGCTCACTCCTGCCTCAGCCTGTCCGATCCCATGGATTCCCTCTAGGTGGAGGACGCGGCTGCAACGCTCCTCCCATGCTTGCAGCCTCAGTGGGGAAGGGGGTCCTCCGCCTGTCCCACTGCTGCGTTGGCGGTGCGTGGAAATGAGGTTGCGTACCCTCAGCCTCAGGTCGTCCCACCGCTTGTGGCAGTCCTTCACGCTCCTCACTGCCACGCCCACAGCGGTGCACTTGCGTGCAGCTTCGGCCCACACCTCCTTCCTCCGCTGCTGTGTGGCACGCCGTTGGTCGGTGCTGAACAGCATCTCAGCATTGTCCACAATGTGCTCCACCAAGACGGTTAGCTCCGCCTCGCTGAAGCGCTGTTTGCGCTGCCTCTAAGCAGGAATCCTGGCAGACATGCTGGTGGTCCCTTTTGGCTTCTCAGAGTTAGGATTGTGCTTGTGCTGGCTCTGGATGGCAATGGATTGTGCTTTTATATGATGGCCGCCTCTCTGTTTCCTGTTTTGGCGATCATGGTATTTCCGGTTCCGTGGCGGCGGAGGCGGAAACGGGTTTTGCGCCACTTGTGGCTGCGTTATTTCCATTTCCGTGGGGTTTTCCGTGACGGCGGTAACAACGTTTCCGAGTCCGTGTGGTGCGCGCGACCGACGGCGTGTAATCGGACGGTTTTTCCGCAACCTTGCGGACACGGAAACGTTTTTACCGCCGTCACGGATTTTGCACGGTCCCGGACTGGCAGGTTGTAATGAGGCCCAATGTCTTACTTGCCAAGAGTCAATTATCAATGGCTAGGGACGAGGGCAAGATTTGAGCTGCGCCCTACAGGGCATGGCCTTCAGCTAGACCTCAAAACCAGAGAACCTCTATAATGCTTTCCGCCAAGCCCTTCATTCACTGTCAAGGGCATGGTCATGGCTTTTGTTAATGGCATGGCACAATATTTCTCCTTGCAATGTCATGAGGGCAGGGTCATGTCACAAGAACAGTGAACTGTGGTTGCTTCCCCGATAATTTTCAATTGGTGTTTCTAAATTACCATTAGTTTTCAGTTGCTGAAACTATAGTGCCAATGACTGGCAAAAGGTGCCCCTGGAGTCTTTCAACTCATTGCCTTAAGTGTCTCATGGGATAGAGGGCGCTAGAGGGCCGACCAAGATGGCCGCTCCCCTGTGAGCTCCTGGCTACCTCCCGCATGAATCCTGTTTAATCGTAGCAATCCTGTGGCAAAACCACTAAATCCGCAAGAAATACTCTATCCTAGCGCAGCACCTCATCCCTGTCGAAAATCCGGACTC
Source organism: Ambystoma mexicanum (assembly GCF_040938575.1). NCBI lineage: Eukaryota > Metazoa > Chordata > Amphibia > Caudata > Ambystomatidae > Ambystoma > Ambystoma mexicanum. Next base: position 317,465,673 of record NC_090941.1, read on the forward strand.
GCCTTCCACGAGAAATCCACTGCGTAGTGCGGCCCGCAAAACCACGAACTGCGTGGGGCCTGGAAACCCCGACCCGCCTATCCAAAATCCTTTGTAGACAGACAAGAGCCGCCCGCGGAACCTGCCGCGGCCACCACCAGTAGAAAGCGGCTTGGTGGGAATCGCTCGGAACCGGGGCGCCGGAGGCTCACAGAAGCACGCAAAGCGGGCGGGACGGCGAGACTAGGCTTCACCAACAAACCAGGGTCGCTCTGTGGCGCCCCTGCCATTTTGGCCCCTAGTGACTCCCCGCACGGCTGGGTCTCGGCCCCTCGCATGGCACAAAGCGGCAAATCTGAACGCCTCGACCGTGCCTTTGCTACACCCGAAAATCAGACACTCCGACACCACAGCCAAGTTCAAGATGGGGAAGCCGGACAAGTCCCAGAAAAGACTCCATTTTGATGCAGGCCCAGCGCCTAAAACACCCAGGCCGGAACACCGCCCAGAATCCCCGAACAATCAGTCGGAGGTGGAGCTGCAGCAACAAACGGACATTAGGGAGATCCTGATGGAACTAAAAGCTGGGATAGGCAGCCTGGACAGCAAGATAGACTCGCTCTCGTCCAAGGTGGTCCTGTTGCAGCACTGGCTCGACAAACACACCGACAGGCTCGACTCCGTTGAACAGAGAGGGTCAGATCTGGACGACGGCACATCAGCACTCACTTCCCATGTCTCCACGCTTGAGGGCCAAATGAAAACCGTACTCGCCAAAAACGAGGACTTGGAAGGCCGCTCCAGATGAAATAACATCAGGATAGTCGGAGTCAGAGAAAGACAACTACCAGTCAGAATGGAAGAACACATCGAAAAACTATGCACGGAGCTATTCGGTCCCTCAGCCCTGTCGCAAAAATTCGTAGTGGAAAGCGCCCACAGAATCCCGGCAATTAGACCTGCTCCGGGAGCCCCTGCCCGCCCGATCATTGCCAAGCTCCTAAGCTACAAGGACAGGGACTCCATCCTCAGAATGGCAAGAGAAAAGGGCAAACTACACTTCGACAGGGACGACATCCAGACTTTTCACCGTCAGTCCAAGCCCAAAGGAGATCGTTCACTCATGTGAAACACAGACTAGGCGCCAACCAGATTACGTACTCAATGCTCTTCCCGGCGAGGCTTCGCATTTAACTGGAGGGAAATACCCACTTGTTCAACTCCCCAGAAGAAGCCACATTATACCTCGACCGGCGGGGATGTAAATCCGCAAACCAAATGCCCGGAGCCTCAAACAGAGAAAGAGCGGAGAGAGTCCCGCCGTGATAAACACCCGCAACACTGATCCAAAGCAAGAAGGAATCAAGCCATCGGGACAATCTTCGCAAAAGGGAGGATGGGGACTAAGCATCAGAAGGCCACCTGCACCCCGTGCACAGCACGCCCTGTGTTCCAGTTGGGGGGGTTCCAAACAGACGAATTGGGGGTTGTCCGTGTAAGGAAAATTGTTTTATTGTTGTTCGTTCGAAACGCGCACCAGGCGCCATCGCCTAACCGCGGGCCTCATCCAGAGCCCCGCCGCCGCCGCTCACAAGCCCTCCTGCCTGACGCTGCTCCCATGCAATCCAGCAGTCCCAAGTGTCGGGACACCGCCTCTGGTCTTGCTGCAAGTGGGTGTCAAATAAATCATCACCGGTACATTCAAAGTAGCAACCTGGAACATTAGAGGGGGCAACATCCCGGCCAAGACACGTAAGATCCTGCAATTACTCAGACGCCACAAGGTTGAGGTGGCAATGATTCAGGAAACCCACCTTTTACCGCAAAACGAGCACCTGTGGGCCCGCAGCTGGGGATGCCATTGCTACTTCTCTTCATATTCATCCTACGCCAGGAGAATCGCAATTCTTTTTCACTCTTCACTGGGGTTTCGCCTGATCCAAACAGAAAGAGATAACGAGGGAAGGGCTCTTCTGGTTCGGGGCATAGTGAAGGGAGAGGAGGTGGTTTTCGTCAACTCCTACGCCCCCAACACAGACGGTGCAAACAACTTTGACTGGGTGCTGTCCCGCCTCTCGCAAGTGCGAAACGCTACCATAATCTGGGGAGGCGACTTGAATACTCATCTCGATCCACAGAAAGATAAATCACAGCTAACAACCGCGCATCCGTTCAAAGCTAGCCTACAAGCGCAGGAGATCTGCAAAGCGTTTGACCTATCGGACATATGGAGGATCCAGCATTGGGAAGCCAGAGACAACACATACCATTCAAGTGTTCATAATACGAACTCCCGCATCGATTATCTGCTAGTTTTCGCTCACAGCAACTGGCAATGGGGCACATGCCAAATACTCCCCAAAACCTTCTCAGACCACGCCATGGTAATACTCGAATGCCACTTGGCGACCACCAGACCACGACCTCCCCAATGGCGTTTCAAACCCAGATCTCTCGCCGATCCGACATTCGCCACCGAGCTAAACGAGGAAATCAACACCTTTCTTGACATTAACCAAGGCACCGTCAACTCCGCCGGAGTGCTATGGGAATCTCTCAAATGCTATGTAAGAGGGGTCTGCCTAGCCAAAGAAAACGGAATCCTGAAACTTATCAGACGCGAACTATGGACCAGCGAAACACACCTGAAGGAATTGGAAAAGCAGCAAGCCGCTCACAACTCAGACCACATCCAGGCGAGGTTGAAAGAAGAACTTCTGAACTTTAGAAACCTGGCTGAACGGGAGATTACATTTTTGGGCCACAATCACAGAATTAGACAATACGGCGAAGGCCAGAAGCCTGGAGCCCTTCTGCTCGTCTTATAGTGGCAGACAGGAGGCCAACAAGGGTGGACAGCATCTGGACACCGCAGGGAAATATGCTGCACAAAGAAGAAGACATAGTCGAAGTATTCAGGGCATTCTACCAAGATCTATACAGCACCAGGGGCCCAGCAGATTCCGATGCGATCCGGAATTACCTCAACGACACAGAACTGTACTGGGTGGAAGGGGAACTCCTTGAGCCACTGAATGCGCCCATAACGCTAGAAGAGATCCAAGAAGCCATTAAAAGTCTACCGCCATCCAAAGCCCCGGGGCCCGATGGGCTAACTGGTGAGTTTTATAAACACTTCGCCCCTCTCATTGCCCCTCTCCTGCTAAATGTCTTCGAAGAAGCGATCAAATCCGGCATTCTCCCACAGACATTAAGAGAAGCCAACGTAATACTATTACACAAAAAAGACAAGCCTCCCGAAGATTGTAAGTCCTACCGCCCCATATCACTAATTAATCTGGACAACAAAATCCTGGCCAAGATCCTCGCTAATAGGCTTCTCCCGCTAATGCCTGCACTGGTACTCGCTGACCAAGCGGGATTCGTACCTGGCCGAAACACCACATTCGGGATACGTAGAATGTTCGGGGTTCTGGCAGCACTCGACCCCGAACAGCAGGCAGTGGCGATACTGCTGGATGCCGAAAAAGTGTTCGACTCCGTTGAGTGGCCCTTTATGTTTGCCATGCTGCAGCAGCTCGGACTTGGGAAACAGTTTATCAAGCTAGTCTCACTCCTCTATAATCAGCCCCTATCAGCAATCACGCTCGGGTCGACTCGCTCGGCACATATCAACCTCCAGCGCGGCACTAGGCAGGAATGCCCACTATCCGCCATGATATTCGCCCTTGTGATGGAGCCCTTGGCAGCGGGCCTAAGGGAACGCCAAATCCAGAGAGGGCTTAAAATACGACCTCAGCGTCTAATAATATCCCTTTATGCCGATGACAAAGTCCTGTTCATGCAAAACCCCAGCGAAAACCTTAACCCGATTATGCGAGAAATAATTAAGTTTGGGCTGGTATAAGGTTGAAAATCAACCAATCTAAATCAATCGTTTTTCCCTTAAACACAAAGACCAAAATAGTTCAAGACGAGTTTAACTTCCATTGGGAGAAAGCCCACCTCCGATACCTAGGAATTAGAGTGTCCCTGAACCACCACGACATATTCAAAGACAATTACGAAAGCACACTGAAATCATTATGAGAAAAGGTGAATAGGTGGAAATCTCTACCGCTCACCCTCTGGGGAAGAGCCTCATTGGTAAAAATGGTAATCTTACACAAACTCCTGTACCTTTTCGCCAACATCCCCATCCTGCTGTCCCGGCGCTTCCTGGGTAATCTGAGAAGCCTAGTTCTGGACCTCATGTGGTCGGGCAAACCTGTAAGGGTGGCATACTCAGTCCTCGTGCTTCCTGTCACTAAGGGTGGCCTAGCTCTACCCGATTTAGAATGGTACTACTGGGCAGCACAAGCCCAGTTTCGAAGGGATTGTGTCCTCCGACGTATTCCTCATCTTAGATATCTCCTTCCAGCTCTGCTGGCCTCGGAATTTTTTTTTTTTTTTTCTCTAGAGGGCGCTGCGCGTCGACATCCTTCGAGTCGATGTCCCTCGACAGCCGCCGTATCGACGTTCGACGTCATCCTGCCTATAAAGGCCGCGCGCAGCGTCCGTTGCTCAGTTCAGTTTTTCCGCGCTTACTCGGTGCCTCGGAATACCGTTGCTCAGTTCTTAGTCAGATTAATCCTATTTACCTCGAGTTATTCGATCCGTACTCGATGGCTTCCTCGTCGGAACCGACAACTCCTCGATCCGGCTTCAAAAAATGTCGAGATTGTGGGAAAAAGATGTCATTGACCAATCCTCACAGAATTTGTCTGTGGTGCTTGGGAGCTGAACACCATTGTTTGGAATGCGAGGACTGTATGTCCATGACAGCTAAGGCCCTGAAGGAGCGTAGGGGGAAGCTGGAGAAAGGTAAGACTTTTAAAGCTTCTTCTTCGTCGACGAAGTCGAGACATTCGTCTCCTCGTCACCATTCGCGCTCCAGGTCTCGGAGTGGGTCTCATCACTCCTCGAGATCGAAGCACTCGAAGAGGAGACGTCGAAGATCTCCTTCTCCGTCTTCCTCTTCTTCTTCTGTTTTGCCAAAAAGAATCCCTTGCCCCACGAAACATAGTTCCCGGGCTGAATGGGAGGAATTCCGAAAGAATATGATGAGCGTCTTCGAGAAAGCGGCCTCGACCCCCTCGAAGACTGCCGAGAGCGATGCTCTGGTCGAAAGACCCGAAGGTCAAAAACGCCGCGAGCCGCAGTACCCGGCGAAAGAAACCTCTCGAGCGCGTTTCGAACCCTCGAGCAGGACTATGACCTCCAAACCTTCCTCGAAGGTTCCGTCGATGCCGTCGACGAAGGTCCCGTCGACGTCGAGGTCGATGTCTTCGACGCCGTTGTCGAGGGGACCTTCGACACACGGGTCTGTCGACTCGACGCCGGCCTCGACACCGGCGTCGACGCCAATAAAAGTCACGGTTACCACACATCCAGTGACTATCCCCAGGCCCTCGACGTCGATGGCTTCGATATTGTCGAGTAGAATTCCAATTCTGTCGAGGTCCTCGAGGCCTCCACCTCTGTTTTCGACGCCACGCTCGAAGCCTTCGACGTCGGCGTCGACGACATCGACGCTTTCGAGGCCAATAATGACAAGTTCGGCACCCTCTGCCTTGGAAATGGGATTTACTCCCTTTATGAGTTCAGAACAATTGAGAACTATATCCTCAATTTTAGAAGAGGGTGATTTGTCTGAACAAGACACATTTGAGTTACAGGGACCTGTAACCCCAGTTAGAGAGAAATTTTCCTCTGAAGAGCGCATATTAAAGGATCTTCATGATTCTTTACATGAGGCAAGTGGGTTAGACACTTCCCCTGAGGTGGAGTTTGCTAAGCCAGACCCGGGGGAGCATGCTGAAACCCCGCTACAGAGCCTTAATGGCCAGGATTACAGAGTTCATGGGGTGGTCTGCACCTTCACAATCTTTCCAACAAGATGACCTCACGGATATTCTTGACAAAGGCCCACAAGAGGATCCTTTCATAAAGCTCTTCAGAGAAAGATCATGACAAACTGGGAAACCCCAGATGTAATACCAGCAGTAAATAAAAAACTGTCTACAAAATACAGGGTATCTTCCACAGACCCAGAGTTTTTGTCTAAACACCCATCCCCAGAAAGTCTGGTGGTACAAGCAGCATCCTCTACCGATGTGAAGACGGCTTATCCTACAGTCCCACAGGACAGGGACGATAAAAAATATGATGCTATGGCAAAGAAAGTCTTTTCAGCATGTAGCATGGCGTTAAAGTCTGTTAATGCTACTTGCACCCTTGCTAGGTTCAGACATACACTTTGGGAGTGTGCTTCTACAGCGGCTGACTGCATCCCGGAGGGAGAAGAAAGGGATGCGTTCCTGAATATTATACAGGACGGTAAAGACACTATGTGCAAATCCCTCCAGACGGGCATTGATTCGGCTGACAGTATCAGCAGAGCAATGGCGGCAAGTACATCAACCAGGAGATTCGCTTGGTTGAGAAAGTCGGGTTTTGCCCCAGATGTGCAAGCCAGGCTCTTGAACATGCCATTCGATGGCTCTTCTTTGTTCGGGAAAAAGGCGGATGACAGTTTAGAGAAACTGCAAACTTCAAAAGCTGCAGCAAAATCCCTAGGAGCTGCAATCCGTCAGACTCCTTTTCGTCCCACAGGAACCTCTGCGAGGGGCAAGTCCTTTCGCTTCTACTCCGCATTCGGAAGAGGTAGAGGACGACCGGCTCAAAGGGGTCAAAGAAGAACTACCCAAGGTGGACGGGGTAGATATTCTAAAGCCGCAGCAACAGCAGGTGCCTCTTTACCATCGGCATCTGCATCAGCCGCCCCAAAACCACTCTGAGGACTCCCCTCACAGGACACCTGTAGGAGGCAGGTTGACTCAACATCTGACGGTATGGCAGGCTATCACGTCAGATGCTTGGGCATTGGAAACAGTCGCCCAAGGTTACTGCCTGCCTTTCCTACGTATACCTCAGAGTCATCCACCGGGGATCAGCTCTCAGAAAGCTCCAGATCCGCTCCTCTTGCAGGAAATTTTGGACCTGCTAGAGAAAGGTGCCATAGAACCGGTACCTGTAGCGGAGAGGAACAAGGGCTGGTACTCCCCTTACTTTCTCATTCCGAAGAAAGACGGAGGACTGAGACCCATCTTGGACTTGCGAGAATTGAACAAATTCCTCAGAAAAGACAAATTCAAGATGGTCACTCTTTCTCAGATCCTCCAGGCCCTTCAGTTCCAGGACTGGTTGGTATCTCTGGACCTTCAGGACGCTTATTTCCATGTGCCTATCCATCTCAAACACAGGAAATACCTGAGGTTCGCAATTGGCAACTCTCACTATCAATTTCGAGTGCTGCCATTTGGGCTGACCTCCGCCCCGAGGGTCTTCACCAAGTTAATGTCGGTAGTGGCTGCAAGTCTAAGGAGGGAAGGGATTCACGTCTACCCCTACCTGGACGATTGGCTGATCAGGGCTGTTTCTCCGGAGCAAGCTCAGATGCAGCTAAATCACGTGTGCCACTTCCTTCACAGACTGGGCTTCTCCCTCAATTTAAAGAAGTCACAAATGATACCATCGCAGAGACTCCAGTTCATAGGAGCTATCCTGGATACTTCCCTGGGAAAAGCCTCGCCACCAGAGGTGAGGGCTCAAGATATTCTACAGATGGTTACCAAGTTCCAGCATGCCCAACGTCTCCCAGCCTTCGACTTTTTGAGGTTGCTAGGCCTCATGGCATCCTGCATTTTCCTTGTGCCAGAGGCTCGCCTGAGAATGAGATCCCTCCAGTGGGCACTGAGGACTCAGTGGTCACAATTCTCAGGGAGAATGACAGATCTTCTTCAGGTTCCCGGCAGGGTGGCTCGAGACCTTCAGTGGTGGGCCTGTCAGGAGAACATTCTGAAAGGAGAACCGTTTTGGCAACCCTGGCCGGAGATAACAGTAGTCACGGATGCCTCACTCACGGGGTGGGGACTTGACCATCAGCGGTCGTTGGTCTCCATCGGAGTCCAGACTACACATCAACCTGTTAGAGCTGAGAGCCATCAGACTTGCGTTGAAGGCTTTCCTGCCAGCTGTACAAGGGAAGAACGTCCTGATAATGACGGACAACACGGTGGCCATGCATTACCTCAACAAAAGAGGAGGCGTAGGATCACTACCCCTGTGCAGAGAGGCGATGCAGCTCTGGTTTTGGGCAATCCAAGAAGGAATCTCTCTATCGGCAGTTCACCTAGCCGGAGAGAAGAACTTGACAGCGGACGCTCTGAGCAGGCAGAACACAGTCTCCCACGAGTGGGAGCTAGCTCAGGAAGTCCTTCAAGAGATCTTCGCCCTTTGGGGAACCCCTCAGGTAGATCTGTTCGCCACCAGCCTAAACAGGAAATGCGACCTGTTCTGCTCAAGGGAATTTCCTCCGAGAGGAGCTCTGGGAGACGCGTTCATAGTGGACTGGGAGTTTCTGCTTCTGTACGCGTTCCCACCGGTCCCTGTCATTCCTCAAATGATCAGGAGGTTGAGAAGATTCCGGCGAACCATGATCCTAATTGCCCCGGATTGGGCCAGGAGAACGTGGTACCCAGACCTTCTAGACTTGTCCATCTGCCCTCCAATTCGACTTCCATTCAGAGAGAACCTACTCTCACAGAAGGGAGGTCAGGTTCTCCATCCAGACATCAAAACCCTCAACCTTCACGCTTGGCTTCTGAACGGCTGAGGTACAAGGATTGGGACCTCCCTGATGATGTTATGGAGGTGTTGCTTTCGGCAAGGAGGCCAGCAACAAAGTCTTTATACCGCTGCCGTTGGAACAGATTTTGCAGCTGGTGTAGAGAACAGAATATCGACCCTTTTTCATGGGGTACACCAATGGTTTTGTCCTTCCTACTATATTTGGCAAATTCAGGCCTTCAAGTTGGCACCATTAAGGGCTATCTCGCAGCGATATCCATCTTTAAGCGTACTGCGGAAGAACCATCCTATTTCAAATTACCCTTGGTAATACAGTTTCTAAAGGGGTTAACCAATGTTTATCCCCCAAGACCATTCCAAGTTCCCCTATGGGATTTAAACTTAGTACTAACTTTCCTGATGGGTACACCTTTCGAACCTCTCCATTCTTGTTCGTTAAGATTCCTTACGCTTAAAACTGTTTTATTAATAGCACTTACATCTGCTAGAAGGGTGAGCGAATTACAAGCTCTTTCTTGTAAACTGTTATGGACTTGATGGTCGTGCAGAGTATAAATACCTCCGTCCCCAAGTACCACACAGACAACACCAGAAATACTGCCTGTGCGGTCTTTGAGGCCACAGGTGGAAGTCCGTCGAGCCGATTTGGGAACAGCCGGAAGAACCCCTTGAACGCTGTAAAGCAAAAGGTTAGGCAGTTATGCACAGAACAGGAAGGACAACTAAAGACACAGGTAAGTTGGTGCTGCTTACCTATCTGTACAAGAGGTGGCCCAGAGATGTGAGAAAAGGATAGGTAAACACCTAGAGTGGAGGCCGGAGGCCAGGTTACCAAGCAGACAGACGTGATCCGTAGAGTGTCCAGAGACGAAGCCGAAGTCAAGTAAACAAGAGGACCAAAGTTCGAACAGGAGGGTGAGGCAGAAGCAGTCCGTGGAGCAAAGCGTAGTTCGGCAACTGAAGATCCAAAAGTTCGGTTAGTAGAGGGTAATGCAAGGCAATCCGTGAAACAAAGCGTGGTCGAGGAAAAAACAATCCGTAAGTTTCAAAAGCGTAGAAGTAGCGTCACATGATCCAGGAGGAAAACAGCTGTGAAGCAACGCTCCTTGTTTCCGGAAGTCTTTTATATCATTTCAGGGGTCACGTGATACGTGACACGGGAGCGTTGCTGCGTGAAGGGCAATCACGTGATCCGTGACGCGCGGGTCTCCGTGGGCAACGCTTTGCGTTGTAGCGAGATGTCAATCTCCAGTTCAGCTGCCAAGAACGGGAGGGGCGATAAACGCCGGGTCTGCCATGCAGTGATCTAACAGGATGGTTGAGGGTCAATGGGTTACGTGGACCCAGGTAAGTGTGTGGGGTAGTGGGAGACGTAACAGAGTCCCCCCTCAAAGGCCCACGACCCCGTGGGCAGGCAGGGCAGTCCCTATGAAAACGGGCAACAAGAAGCGGGGCATGGACATCATTGGAGGAAACCCAAGAGCGGTCCTTGGGACCGTAACCCACCCAGTCGACGAGATATTGAAGGCGACCCCTGTGAAAACGGGAACCCAAGATAGCACTGACCTCGAAAACATCCGGAGAGGACACCGAGACAGAGGGTGGTGGAGCAGTGACACGGGTAGGGGCCAGGCAAGGCTTGAGGAGAGAGGTATGAAAAACCGGGTGGACTCGCCAAGAAGGAGGGACAGCAAGGCGGAAGGCCACAGGGTTCAAGATCCCAGTGATTGTATAGGGACCCACAAAACGGGGCAACAGTTTGCGACACCCAGGTATACGCAAGTGTCAGGTTGACAACCACACCCGGTCCCCTACGCGATAAGCAGGGGCCACCGACCGTCTCCGGTCAGCCTTTGATTTCATCAATGATTGGGCCTCACGGAGATGGACAAGGGTCCGAGCATGGACGTCCGCAAGGTCGCGAACACAGGCGTTGGCAGCAGGGGTGTCGGAGGAGAGATCCGGGAGCGGAAGGGTGCACGGATGTTGACCATACATAGAATAGAAAGGAGAGAAACCAGTAGCTGAGTGTCGTGAGTTGTTATATGCGAATTCAGCGAGGTGGAGCAGATTGTACCAGGAGTCTTGGTATTGAAGGGTCAGGCACCGCAAATATTGTTCCATGGCTTGATTTACCCTCTCAGTCTGCCCATCACTTTCTGGGTGATAGGCAGAGGAGAAACGAGCATCAATTCCCAGTAGTTTGGTAAGGGCACGCCAGAAACAGGAAGTAAACTGCGACCCGCGGTCCGATATGATGACCTGTGGAAGACCAAAGAGACAAAAGACTGTCCTGAAGAACAGGCGGGCTAGCGTTGGGTCCGAAGGTATGCCGGTACAGGGAATGAAGCGTGCCATCTTAGTGTAGGAGTCCACGATAACCCAGATGGTATCATAACCTCGTCTGCGTGGCAGATCCGTGACAAGGTCCATGGAGATAGTATGCCACGGTCGGGGGGGTATGGGCAATGGATGGAGTAGGCCTAGGGGGCGTCCTCTACGTGACTTGCATTGGGCACATATCGAACAGGTGTTCACGTAGTTCTCTACATCCCTTCTCATGGACGGCCACCAGCACCACCGGTGTAACAGATCCAGGGTGCGTTGCTGCCCTGGGTGACCGTTTATGGCAGCATCGTGAGACCAAGCCAGCGCTTGGTTGCGCACATCGCATGTGGGAAGGAACAACTTGCCCTGAACAAACGGCAACCCCTCTCGCAGTACAATGTCCCATTCTGTGAGTGCATGCGGATGTTGGGAGACCCATTGTCTAATGGCGGTAAGCAGTGGCTGGGATGGTGTACACAAACAAATAACATGACCCTTCCCCAACAATGTGTCTGGAAATGAAGACAGTGGATAGGGCATCAGCCTTACCATGAACAAGACCTGGCCTGTGCTTAACCACAAAATCAAAAGCAGCGAAGAACAAATGCCAACGCACTTGTCTGCTGTTCACGCATTTAAGACAGGCCAGATCCTGTAGATTCTTGTGATCCGTGTATACTATGGTTTGGTGTTTCGCCCCCATGAGGTGGTGACGCCATGATTGGAGGGCGTCCTTGATGGCCAACAGCTCTTTCTCGGTCACTGTATAGTGTGACTCGGCTACAGTGAACTTCCGTGAGTGATAAGCTACCGGATGCAAACTACCCGTGGTTGGACATGGTTGTGACAGTATGGCACCCAGAGCAAACGAGGAAGCGTCAGCCTCTATTACAAATGCAAGGTCCGGGTCAGGGTGCTGCAATACGGGGGCAGAAACAAATCTGGATTTAAGTGCTTCAAAAGCCTCCTGGTGTACGGAGGACCAGACGAAAGGGACGAGAGGGCTAGTCAGCGCAGTCAGGGGAGATACAATGGAAGAAAAACCGGCAATGAAACGCCGATAAAAATTAGCAAAGCCGAGAAAAGACTGGAGCTGTTTGAGGTTGACAGGGACTGGCCATTCCGTGACAGCACGGACTTTTGACTCATTCATAGACAACCCTCCAGGGGTGATGTGAAACCCCAGAAACTCCACCTCCCTTGTATGAAACAGACATTTCTCGGGTTTGGCGAACAGGGCGTTCTTCTTGAGACGGGAGAGTACCTCTCTAACATGAGCAATATGTTCTTTCAAGGAGGATGAATAGATCAAAATGTCGTCCAGATAGACCACCACGTACGTATCCAAGATGTCCGAGAATACATCGTTGATGAAACGCTGGAACGTTGCAGGTGCATTACAGAGCCCGAAAGGCATCACTGTATATTCAAATAAACCCTGTCTGGAGCAAAATGCCGTTTTCCATTCGTCTCCACGTCGCATGCGGATTAGGTTGTATGCCCCTCTCAGGTCTAATTTGGTAAACAGGGACGCCTTTGTCAACCTGTCCAGTAGCGTGGAGATGAGCGGAATGGGGTACCTGTTCTTCACGGTGATAGCGTTCAACCGTCTATAGTCTACGCATGGGCGCAGATCACCTTCCTTTTTCGGGACAAAAAAAATAGGGCTGGCAGCTGGAGAACAGGAAGGACGGATATGACCCAAACGCAAGGCTTGCTGAATGTATTCTTTCAAAGCCCGTTCTTCAGACTGTGATAACGAGTAGATCCTACCCCTTGGTATAGGAGCATCCGGGAGAAGATCAATAGGACAGTCATAAGGTCTGTGTGGAGGTAGACCTTCCGCTGTGACTTTGTCAAAGACCATATGATAATCATGGTAGTCCACGGGAATACCTGCCATAACGGCTCCCACAGTGTGTGTTGACGTGGTGTCAGTGGTTATTTCCCTGATACTGGAGGAAGCCAAGGCGCCGAGGATTCTGGCGGGAGAGGAGAGTGATTCTGGTTCTGTTAGGCAGAAGTGCTGGCATTCCTCTGACTCGAACGTTACCTGTCCCGTTCCCCAATTAATCAAAGGGTTGTGGTGCCTTAACCAGGGGATACCCAAAATAACCCCGAACTGTGGCGTGGTGATGAGGTCAAATGACAGGCTCTCCTTATGAGTGCTCTGTATCACCACTTCCAAAGGTGCAGTTTGGTGCTTAATCGGACCAGAGGCCAAGGACGTGCCATCGACCGCTTGCACTGGTTCCGGGTGTTCTTTTTTGATCAAAGGCAGATTGAGACGATGGGCTAATGTGATATCTATAAAACAACCCGTGGCCCCGGAGTCGATCACGATCTGAACGGCATGGACGATCTCCTGGGTAGGTTTCAACAGGGCCTGGACCACAACCGGTCTGATAGGACCGAAGGCGGGTTCAGTGGGGGTCGTGGATAGGCTCGCCGGTGCCCCCTGTATCATGGGCGAGCCTTCTGAAAACCCGGCGCCTTGTTCTTTGGTCGTCGGGGGCATTCCCTTACGTAGTGTCCATTTAACCCGCAGTAAAAACAGGCGTTGTCGGTTCTCCGACGTTCCCGTTCAGACTGCGTTATTGGGCTTCGGATCCCACCTATTTGCATGGGTTCAGAACTGGCGGGGGAAGGAACAGGGGTTGACTGGCCAGCAAACGTGGTTTCTGCCTTCCGTTCGGACCTCCGGGCGTCCACCTGTAGTGCAAGGTCTACAAAATCCGTAAACACAGAGGGAAGAGCAGGAACCACTGATAGAGCGTCCTTCAAGGAGTTGCATAACCCACGGTAGAACACAATCGCCTTTTTCTCCTCTGGCCAGGAGGTTTCAGTGGCGAGTTGATTATAACGGTTAATAAGTGTTTGCTTTCCCTGTGAGAGATCTAGTAATTCCAGGTCCCTTGACTGGGCCTTGTAGCGGGTGTCAAACACTTTAGCCATTTCCGTTATGAGGAGCTCAAAGTCATATAAAGCAGGATGGTCATTTTCTAACATTGGGTTTGCCCAGGTAGCCGCTACACCAGAAAGATGGGACAAAAGGAATGCAGCTTTTGTGATAGAATCGGGGAAGGCTTGGGGTCTGCACAAGAAGTGGAGTTTGCATTGGTTTATGAAGGTGCGGTATTTCCGCGGGTCACCCTGATAGCGTTCTGGAGCGGCAAGTGGGAAAGAGGTTGGGAGCAAAACAGGTGTGGGTGCGGAGGCCGGGGCCGGGACAGGCTGTACTGGAGGGGCAGGGTCTCCGAACTCGGCGTCTGCAGGCAAAGGATAACGTGTGCTTTGCAAGGCGTCTAAGCGATGGTGAATGGCGGTCGTAGCTGCCGCCATGTCGGTCCTAAGGGCCGCTACGGCCTGCATTAGAGCGGTCACTGGGTCCCCGGCGGAGGGATTCATACTCTGAACGGCCAAAGGCTTCACAGTCTGTTATGGACTTGATGGTCGTGCAGAGTATAAATACCTCCGTCCCCAAGTACCACACAGACAACACCAGAAATACTGCCTGTGCGGTCTTTGAGGCCACAGGTGGAAGTCCGTCGAGCCGATTTGGGAACAGCCGGAAGAACCCCTTGAACGCTGTAAAGCAAAAGGTTAGGCAGTTATGCACAGAACAGGAAGGACAACTAAAGACACAGGTAAGTTGGTGCTGCTTACCTATCTGTACAAGAGGTGGCCCAGAGATGTGAGAAAAGGATAGGTAAACACCTAGAGTGGAGGCCGGAGGCCAGGTTACCAAGCAGACAGACGTGATCCGTAGAGTGTCCAGAGACGAAGCCGAAGTCAAGTAAACAAGAGGACCAAAGTTCGAACAGGAGGGTGAGGCAGAAGCAGTCCGTGGAGCAAAGCGTAGTTCGGCAACTGAAGATCCAAAAGTTCGGTTAGTAGAGGGTAATGCAAGGCAATCCGTGAAACAAAGCGTGGTCGAGGAAAAAACAATCCGTAAGTTTCAAAAGCGTAGAAGTAGCGTCACGTGATCCAGGAGGAAAACAGCTGTGAAGCAACGCTCCTTGTTTCCGGAAGTCTTTTATATCATTTCAGGGGTCACGTGATACGTGACACGGGAGCGTTGCTGCGTGAAGGGCAATCACGTGATCCGTGACGCGCGGGTCTCCGTGGGCAACGCTTTGCGTTGTAGCGAGATGTCAATCTCCAGTTCAGCTGCCAAGAACGGGAGGGGCGATAAACGCCGGGTCTGCCATGCAGTGATCTAACAGGATGGTTGAGGGTCAATGGGTTACGTGGACCCAGGTAAGTGTGTGGGGTAGTGGGAGACGTAACATAAACCCCCTCATACAATCTTTCACAAAGACATAGTTGTCCTGCAAGTGAAGCCTAATTCCCTCCCAAAGGTGGTTTCTGAATTCCATATCACTCAGAAGATTACCCTACCATCTTTCTATCCTCCTCCTCACCCGGGGAAAGAGGAAGAGAGGTTACACAGACTAGACCCTAGGAGGGCTTTAAGTTTTTACATTAGTAGACTAGCCAGGATAAGACAGGCAGACCAGCTGTTTGTAGGTTACACAGGTCACAAGCTGGGGTTACCAATAACTAAGCAGACCATTTCCAGATGGATCATTCTAGCCATTCTGGAATGTTATAAACTGGCAGGGAAAGAGCCCCCTCAAAACCTTAGGGCTCATTCGACCAGAGGTATTGCAGCTTCATCGGCCCTCAAAAGAGGCGTGCCGGTTAAAGACATATGTGCGGCCGCTACATGGTCGTCTGTCCATACCTTTACACGTTTTTACAATCTGGATTCCTCCTCCAGTCAAGAGACTAGGTTTGGAAGGGCTGTACTGCATTCTATTCATCAATAGAAGACAGCGTGAAGTCAGTACTCCCTCCTCCGAATGTAGAATACTGCTATGGGAGCCTATCTAAGATGAGGAATACGTCGGAGGACACAATCCCTTCGAAGAACAAGTTACTTCTTACCTTGTAACGTTCTTTCGACGGGATGATCCTCCGACGTATTCCTCAACGACCCTCCCATCCATCCCCGCAGTTCTACTTCCCTTGTTGTTGCAGCTTACGCTCCTTCAGGGTGATTAGTCTAGTCCAGACAGTAATACTGTGGGCTACAAAACGGAACTGAGCAACGGACGCTGCGCGCGGCCTTTATAGGCAGGATGACGTCGAACGTCGATACGGCGGCTGTCGAGGGACATCGACTCGAAGGACGTCGACGCGCAGCGCCCTCTAGAGAAAAAAAAAAAAAAAATTTCCGAGGCCAGCAGAGCTGGAAGGAGATATCTAAGATGAGGAATACGTCGGAGGAACATCCCGTCGAAAGAACGTCACAAGGTAAGAAGTAACTTGTTCTTCTCAGCCACTGGTATGAGCCCCAATTCGTAAGACCGCACGTACTGGTCGAACGGGCACTAGCCTCACCCAACTTGCTAAGGGCCGTGATCATCAGCAATCAGGCTGTGCCACACACGACGCTGAACATAGTGCAATCCAATTACACAATATGGCGGAAAATGGCCCAAAAGTACAAGGTTCAGCTTAGATACTCTCCTCTTCTACCTGCGAAATTAATTCCCGGGATCCCACTCACCGCCGAGAAAGTGTATCTGATCTGGGCGGACAAGTGCAAAATAAATACACTTGGCGACCTCTTCATAAAATACACCTTCATAATACCCCAGCAGGCGAAGGAGAAGGGTGGCACATCCTCCTTGATATCTTTTTGTGCTTCAGAGTGCAGGACACCTTGCAGGCCCTCATCCCATCATTCCCACAACAACCTCCCACCTGGCAGCTGCTGCATGGAGCCATTCAGGCACAAGGGGAGGGCAAACTGGTCTCATCTATCTATCTATCTTCCCTCGAACCCCAAAACAAAGGCAAGATGGGAAACCACGCTTCAAACCCCCATTCTAGATGAAGACTGGAGCTATATCTTACAACAGACTCAAAAAGTGGCACTCAACTCCTGCTTCAAATAAATCCACTTTAACTTTCTGCACCAAACCTTATTATACCCTTAAAAAGAGAAACAGACATCACCCCGGGTCAAATGCATCTTGAGACCAATGCGGGTCCCCAAATGCAGACTTCCTGCACCTAGCGTGGAGCTGCCCACCAGTGTCTAAATTCTGGTCAGATGTGCTCGACGAAACTGACGCAATAATCGGCAAGAGGGTGGGGCACTCCCCACTAGTGGCACTCCTCGGCCTAACGAGACCCCTGTCCTCACACGTTAGAAAACTGGCAAGCATGCTATTGGTTCTGGCACGTAGAAGGGTGGCCATGGCTTGGGGACGAGGCACACCCCCCACTCTTGCGAACTGGAGGAGAGACATTGCATACTGCCAAGAAACGGAAGCAGAATTTATAAAGACACTTCCTCACCACGCAAGACCCCCAGATATTTGGGGCCCGTACATCTCGCACCTCCTCTCCAGCGCAGCACCAAACGTGACAACTGATCAGCCACCACAGACTTCACCTGTGTAAATTCAAATGCGTTAACTGCTTGTTGTGTGATGGGACTGTCGGAGAGTGGGGGGGCGGGCGTGAGGGGGGCAACGGCGGCATGTTAGTAGCCCACTGTTTGGGCTTGTTGGTACACATGTTTACTAAAATGCAAAAATAAAGTTTTTTAAAAAAAGTGAGTCATGGGATGTATGAATGTGCATAACTTTGCCCACTGTGTTGGCAAGCTTGCAAACAAATGTTCCCTTTTTGTGTGCTTTTGTGCTCTGCCTTTTATCCGTGTGGGGAAGTGTGATGGAAGTCAGGTGTGTGTAATGACCGGTAATTGCCTGACCCTGCCTGACCATTGTATTGGGACACATCGGGTATACGGCTTGGGTGTTAGTCCGTTTTCTCTCACAGTGAGCTGTGCGTGAGAAAGTGTTTGTGTTGAGAAAGGGAGACAAGGAGGGCGGTTGAGTTCCTGAGTATCCTATCTGATAGGATGGGGTAAAGGTGTTACAGGGAAAGGGATACCATGTCTCCCCATCCGTTGTCCCACTTCCACTGCCCAAAGACCCCTAATCCAGGTGATCCTACCGTACTGGTCCACCCCCAGGAACTGGATGCAAAAGCAATGGTTGTGTCCTGGCACAGCCTTTGTAAAACACACTTCGAATGGATTGTGTCCTCCCACATATTCCTCATCTTTTGATATCTCCACGGCCAGCATTAGCTGCGTCAGGATTATTTTTCCAGCAGGGGGCGCTGCATGTCAATGCTGGTTGACTTGATGTCCCTCGAGGGCCACCGCCTCTATGTCGACGGGGCTGACCTCTCCTCCTCTGATGCTGCTGGCCCCTCCTCTGGGCTCTTTTGCAACCTCTGCGACTCTCTCTCTCTCTCTCTCTCTCTCTCTTTCTCTCTTTCTCTCTCTCTCTCTCTCTCTCTCTCTCTCTCTCTCTCTCTCTCTCTCTTTCTCTCTCTCTATTCTACCCTCTTACTGACTCTCACTCTGCAGGGCACACCCTGGATGTTCTGATCAAGTCAGACCTCCTCCTCTCCACCCCTCTCACCGCTCCTCTCTCTTGGGCTGACCACTTTCTTCTCTCCTCTCACCTTTCGCTCCCGACCCCAGCACTGCCACCCACCTTCTCGGTCATCCGGCCCATGAAGCGTGTTTCAGTGGAGGCTTTTGCCGCTACTTTCTCTCCTCTTCCTACACCTTTGGCTGGCTCACACTGAACATCCCTCTCCAGCCTTCATCTTTCTATCTCTAACACACTCAATGTCCTTGCCCCTGTCATGAGGATCCATTTGAAGCCTGCATCCAAGTTTAACTCTTGGTACTATTCTGACCTTGTCACCTTTAAGCGCAAGTGTAGGGTGGCCGAGAGGAAATGGAGGGCTTCAAATGTACCGTCTGACAAACTGGCCTGCCGCCTGCTCCAAAGGCAAAACAGACTCCCTGTCCTCTCTAAGAAGAGAGTTTACATCCAAGCCTGCGTCTCTGCGGCATCTAACAACTCGGCCGAACTTTTCAAAATCTGCAAGGAGCTGGCCAATCCTGCTACAGTCTCTACTTCTCCTGTTTCCTCCCAGGCCCTCTGCATAGCCTACGCATATCATTCCACCACTAAAACTCTGGACATCCTGGCCACACTCTCTGCCTATACCCCCTCTTGCTCTACCATTCCAGGCCCCTCTCCGGCCATTTCTCCTCTGCGTGTTTCCTCTTTTCCCCTGTTCACTCCCAACAACGTTTCTAGACAAGTCTGATCTATGAAAGTCTCATCAAAGCAGGTTCTCCCCTGTTCCTCCAAAACCATTAAGGACCACATCGACACCCTTGCTCCAGCCTTTGCCGATTTCTGCAATCACTCCTTTGCCATTGGAACCTTTCTCTCCTCCCTCAAGCACTCTCTTGTGCACCCCCTTCTTAAGAAGCCCTCCGCCGATCCTTCCTCTCCGGCAAACTATCGCCCGATCACCATCACTCCTTTCTTGGGCAAACTCCAAGAAAAGCTGGCCATTACCCAGCTCAATCTACATACTGAATCTGTTGGTTGTCTCCATGACCATCAGTCTGGCTTCAGAGCAGCCAGAAGCACGGAAAGTGCTTTCCCGAACACCCTTGAAGACTTGCTCTCCAATCTTGACTCTAACCTTCCTTGTGTCCTCATTCTTCTTGATCAATGCTCTGGTTTTCACACAGTCAACCACTCATTCCTGTTCATTCGTCTCTGTGACAACCTGGGCATCTCTGGTCAGGCCCTTGCCTGGTTGACCTCCTTTCTCATTGATCGACCCTCCCAGGTCCAACTTGGGTCTTTCTTCTCTTCTATCTCTCTCTACTTGTGGTGTTCCCGAGGAGTTTAACCTCTCTCCCTGGCTCTTTAACCACTATCTGGCACCTCTGGCCCACCACATCTCTACTTTTTGCTCTAACTTTCAATGTTATGCGGATGACACCCAGCTCTCCTTCAGGCTCTCTACAGCCTCTTCTGCTCCTTCTCTCATACCAGACTGTCTGTTCGCAATTCAGAAGTGGTGTGCCTTAATGCCAGTAAGACTGAGATCCTCCTGATTTTGACACCTGCTCCCATCTTCCCTCTCTCACTCTGGCCACCCACCCTGGGCCCTTTAACTGCTCCTCTCTGTGAGGCTAAGAACCTTTTCAATTCCACCCTCTCCTTCTCTCCTCACATCTCCAACGTTGCTAAGAAGTCAAACTATCAACTGCACCTCCTCAGAGGTAATCTTCCTTTTCTCACTTTCCCCCAGAAGCTCAATGTCTCCAGAGCCCTGGTCCTCTCTGGGCTGGACTACTGCACCATCCTCTTTCTAAATCTGCCTCCCTCAACTCTTCACACTTTGCAACCTATCCAGACAGGACTGCGAGACTTGTCCTTGGCCTCAAGCCAGTGATCGTATCTCTCCAGCCCTTAAATATCTCCACTGTCTCCCTGTGGCTGCAAGGATCAAGTTCAAGACCCTCTGCTTGGCCACAAGGCTTTCTAGGGCTGGGGACAACAATACATCCAACTTTATCTTCCTAAACATCTTCCTTCTCGAGCCCTCCGCTCATCCACCTCAAACTCTCTGAGGGTCAGACACTTCTCCAGGCAGAGAGTGGGGGGAGTAGATCTCGATCTTCAGCTGGTGCCTCCCTCTGGAACAGCCTTCCTGCCTCTGTCAAACTTGAGCAGGACATCTAAGGTTCCGGAAGCAACTCAAGACCGTCTGTTGCGCTTCCGCTTTCTCTCTCCTGCTCCCTTGCTGATGCTGCTGTCTGCTGCGCACTCTGGTCACTTGGTCACGCACTGTACGTACGGAACCAGGCTCCTGCATGACCAGTCCCGTCTCCCAACCACTTTAAGGGACTGTATCTGCAACCCTACAGACCCCTGACTCTCTGCACTTATGAGCCACTAACTGAAGCACTTACGAGCTACTTGCACTTTCCTCCCTCCACTCCCCCTGGCATTTCTGCCCCTCAATCCCCCCACACTTGCGCAATCTGAATGACACAAGGCCTAGTAAGATTGTTGTTTTGTCCTCCTCTGTCCCACCTTCCTTGTCTTGTCGCACCTAGAAACACTTGTGTACAGGCTTGTTATAAATGACCTAACCTATCACTGGTATGTAGTGTGTGCAACAACCGTTAGCTTCAATTCCATTTTTCTGCGAGAGCTATCGCTTTTGAAGATCGGCACGCTTTGGTTCCTCCGAGAAACCTATCGAATTTTATGGCATCTTCATCGGCACAATCGACTCCAAGATCAGGGTTTAAAAAAATGCCACGACTGCAGGCGAAAATGTCCTTTATGGACCCCCATGGGGTGTGTCTGTGGTGCTTGGGATCCAATCTTATGACATCGGAATGTGGATCCTGCCTATCGATGACAGTGAAAGTCCTGAAAGAGCGGGAAGTTAGCTGCAGGTAGGTCACATAAATCTCCTTCGACGACTCAGTTAAAAAAGCGATCCTCCGATGAGTCAAGAGGCAACGCTCCTTGTTGGAAGAAAGCTAAAAGATCTCGAGCCAGGAGTGGGTCTCACCACTCGTCATCGTCCTCAGAGCATTAGAAGAAAATGCGTCACAAATCGATGTCTTCGTCGTCGAGATCCTCCCCTGAACGGGTCACTTGCCCGACCAAATCGGCCTCACCGGCTGAATGGGAGAGATTCAGACTAAAACTGCTTCAAGTATTCGAGAATGTGGGGGGGCGTGGCTAGCGAGCAACGGATGAAGCCGTAAAGCTCTGTGGCTCCCGTTCCGGGCCACAATAAATCCTACAATGATCCTTCTTAAAATGCAATTTGGAGGCCTCGAAACAGAGCAACAAGCGTTGGACTGGGCCGTGGGTCCAACTTGAGTGGTGGTGAATGGCGAACAGACCTGGTTCTCCTGCCGACCCGAGAAACGGCGTCGGGACTTGAGGTGGGGAGGACAACCCCTAAAGATGGCCGCTGGTGGGCGAAGGGCTGCCCTGAGATGCAAGGTCTGAAGGAGCAGATCCGTGGTCGGGGTGACCACACAATCGAGTGACGAGAGGTGGAACCAGAGAGACTGCTTTGTCTGCCGTGTGGCAGCCGGAGACGGGTAAGAAGGCGTGCTGAGGCTGGCAGGGTGAGATGTTGCAGCCGCCCGCCGACGAGTGGGTGCACCAGTAGCGGATGGCTGCTGGGGCATCCCCTCCATGACCCGGAGAGAGGTGTGTGTGTGGGGAGGAGGAACCGCAGAACGGAGTGCAAAGCAGCGAGGGGAAGGTGGCCTCACTTTCACACTGACAGGAGTTCCTGGGGGCGTCTGTATTGAGAAGATCTGGTAACGACTTGCCTGCACGTACTGAATCCAGCAGTATCTGCTGGTGCGAACACTGAAACCCTTATCTGCCTACTGTGAATCTGAGTGACCCTCACCACTGCTGGGTGCTTCCTCACGAGTGGGGATCTGTAAGGTACTGAAACGGCCTGACATAAACACGGGTTGCAGGCATCTTGTTCAGTGGATAGTTGAATTTATCCTTGCTCCCATTTGCTGCCTGCAAGTGCGGTATACTCTCAGAGCATGTGAGAGATGGTGAAAGGGGTGTGGCCAGCAACCGGGGAAGCAGTGAGCTGAACTGAAAGATTCTGGACCCACCCCGTCTGAATAGCAACAGCGTAACCCAGCAGTTGGACCAAGGGGGACACTGAGTGATCGCATCACAGGTGAGGGGGAGTCGGAACTGGGCAGAAATGACAGCCCAGCTCAGGGAACCAGAGCAGACACTGACCTTTCACAGAAAGTGCAGAATTAATCCACTATCCAAACCAAGAAAGAGAGAGCCTACCGAGGGACGACCACTTGGAGATCTCGAGTACGCAAGGGTGAGGGGTGATCATAAACCAGGAGCCCCAGAGTGCAGCCATGGTGAATGGGTGGCAAAAAATGAACAACTACACAGCCACCAAGCAAAAGCCAAGTAAGTTGCCGGGTGGAGAGGCTGCGGCATCCGAAGTGGAAGGAGAGGTGAGAGGAGGGGTTACCGTGGAAGGACTTATGGTGGCCAAACAGGAGGCTAGGACATGCCTGGATGGTAAAATAGAGGAAGTTGGGGAAGATGTTTCACTGGTGTGTCACTGGTGTGGGCAGACCTACGCAAAGTCAGCGAAAGAGTGACGGATGTGGAGCAGCGGGTGAGCACAGTGGAGGACGACCTAGCCACACTCGATAACAAAGTACGCGGCATAGTGGGGACGACTGGAGGCTAAAACAGAGGACTTTGAAGGCTGATCCCGGTGCAATAACATCTGCCTGATGGGGGGAGTCCTGGAAGGTCAAGCAGTACTGAACTATATGTGGAGAAGTTGATCCTAGAAGCTCTGCGACCCAACCGATTGTGAAAACTATTCACTGAGGAATTGGCGCACAGGGTACCTGGCAGACCCCAGGAGGTCAGCCTACAGCGATAGTTGCCAAATTATTCAATTACAGAGATAGAGATACAGTACTGCAGTTGGCGCGCAAAGCTGGATATATCGATGTTTCCAGATTCAATGCAGGATGTCCAAAGGCAAAGAAAGTCCTTTGATTCTGCCCGCAGAAGACTTCGGGAACTTAATATGCGAAACATGTCTATCTTTCCAGCGAAGCTACGAGTGATGGAGGGACGCAAATCCTTCTTATTTACCTCCCCGCAGGAGGCATGGGACCGGCTAGAGAGGAGAGCACCGACGAGAGCATCCGGGGATCTGAGCGGCCGTCAGCCAGAGGACAGAGATAACGAGATGGCAGTGGGCTAAACTCGAGATGGAGAAGAAGAGTGGTTTGGCGAAGGAAATCAGTGCTAATGTATGATGCCTTGTGGCTGGAGCGTGCATGATCCAGCCCACCCCATACATCGAGATCCCTATGAGCATACTAACCCGGTGTGAAATGGATACTGATCTCGATTGGCATAGGTTGAGGGAAGGGAGAGGGAGAGGGAGGAGGAGGGGGAATAGGGGAGGAGGGGAGGGGGCTCGGGGAGAATTGTTTAATGTTGGGGGGGAGTGGGAGTTGGTTGAGTTGTGTAAGGGGCAGGGGATCCGGTTCTACAACAAGTCCCAAAGGGGAGAGCGCAACCTCAAGAGAACATACTCTACTCAAAGGCACAGGCACAAACCCCCTTAGGATAGGCACGTGGAATGTGAGGGGACTGGGCAACAAGGGAAGGAGAGCGAAGGTGGGACAATACCTAAGGAGACACTCCATACAGTTAGCATTTTTGCAAGAAACTCAAATGTAGGGAGTAGATCTAAGAGCGTTGTAATGGGGGGGGGGTAACAGGTATTTGGCTCCTCGTACTAGACATACGCCAGAGGAGTGCTCATATGGGTAGCTCTGGGAATCCCCATTTAGGTGGAACGAACAGTGGGAGACACGGAAGGGAGTATGATTTCCATTATGGGTCAGTGGGAAGGGCAGGACATTTGTGTGATAAACTAATACGCCCTGAATGTAAATTACGGGAATTACTTCCCCTCAGTGGTGAAACTGACAGGTCGTCAACGAACGGGACTGTACATCTGGGGGGGTAGAGTTAAATTGCGCCCTACAACCGGAGCTGTACAGAACAGGGAAGGAGGGCACCACGAAACCACAGACACGAGCATCACTGCACCACATTATGGGGGAGTTAGATTTGGTGGAGTTGTGGTTGGAAACACATGGGGCAGAAAGGGGATACTTGTATCACTTGGGGGTGCACGGCTCATTCTCCAGACTGGATTACTTATTTATGGGCAGGGAGCATTTTCACTGGTGTGCCATACCACAATATATGGACAGATCCCTGTCCGATCACTCACCATTAGTAACGAGACTGGAGACGGTGGGAACTCCCGGGGAGCTACGATATGGAGGATGAGGCAGAGGGTACTGGAGGATGTAGCTAATGCACAAACTCTGAGGGAGGCCATATCCTCCTTTTTTAACTGAATGAGGGATCAGTGAGCAATGTAGTAATACAGTGGGAAGCATTCAAAGCGACTCTGAGGGGCGTATGTATGTCCCAAACTGTGGGGGTTAAGCAGACTCTAAATAAATTCATGAAACACTTAGAAGGGGAAATGCAGAAACTGGAGAGCCATTTAGCAAAGGGACAACAAGTGGGCGAGTTGTTGGCCGAGAAAATGTCAGCACACAGGGAGGCCCAAGACTCCCTAGCACAGTTGGGCAGGAGAAGCTACACTGAGCGTCTACATGGGGAAGGGGACAAAGCAGGCTGACTTCTAGCATGGCTGATACAGCAGGAATGCCCAGAACGCATGATGACACAACTACGAGACACAGTGGGACACCTTGTGGTCACACAGCAGGAAATAAATGAAGTATTCGTGGGATACTATAAGCAATTGTATATGGCGGAAGATACCTATTTGGATCCAAAAGCTTCGGACTTACTGGATCTAGTAAGGCTCCACAGATTAGAGGATGAGGCTAAGAAAACATTAGAGATGCCATAGATGAAAGGGAGATACACAGTGCGGTAAAGTCGATGCAGGCTAATGAAACCCCATGGAGTGACAGAATCCCGGTGGAACTTTATAGAAAGTTTGTGGGCGTCCTAGTCCCTCAACTGAAATGGGTTTACGACAATGCACTCCAAAGGGGGAACTACTGGAATCCATGAGGGAGACAGTGATCATAGTACTGCTGAAGAAGGATAAGGGACCAACCCTGCTTAACGTATATGCTAAATTCCTTTGAAAAGTGGTGGCATCCAGGTTTGCGAGGGTATCTCTGCCCTGATGCACCCGTACCAATGTGGATTCATAGCGGGGCGGGATACAGGCATGAATCTAAGTAGGTTACATCACGTGATGGATATAGTTAAGGACTCACAGAGAGAAATGGCGCTAGCTGCTCTAGATGCAGTTAAAGCATTCAACTCACTGGAATGGCCATGGTTGTTTAGGGTACTGGATGCTTACGGGTTTGGGGAGGGATTCCTGAAGTGGCTACACATGTTATATCATAAACCAACAGGTAGGGTGAAGACAGGGAACTGGGTATCGCAGGGATGGACATTGGGCAGAGGGACATAACAGGGCTGCCCGGTCTCGCCTATCCTGTTTGCCTTAGCGCTAGAACCTTTGGCAAGATATTTCAGATTATACATCCCGGAGGTGGGAATATGGGCTGGAGGCAGGCGTCCGAGTATTTCCCTTTATGCAGACGATATTCTATTATATGTAGATGATCCTCTTGGCAATATGCCTATCGTATTGGAGGTGCTAGACAACTTCTGCAAACTGTCGGGTTACCAGATTAATCGCGAAGAATCGCTACTATTCCTGCTGGTGGCACAGAGGACACGGCAAGGAGACACGCTACCAGATTGGGGTCTCTGGTGGGAGGGAGAATCCTTTAAATACTTAGGGATCCAGGTTTTCCATGAGATGGAGGAGACATGCATGTACAACACGGAGCGTGCCCTCTCGCGTATTGGGGAGAAAGTACAATTTTGAAAGAACCTCCCCCTATCGTTGATTGGGAGAATATCTATTTGCAAAATGGTGGTCCTTCCAAGACTCCTATACTACTTTGCAAACATCCCTTATTTCATCAAGAAAGTGATCTTTCAGATGCTGGACAAGATGCTGGTGAAACTACTGTGGAACACGGGGCGGAGTCAGGGGGCCATGCGAACGCTGTGACAGAAAAGGAAAGAGGGAGTATTGCACAATGGCAAATGGACTTGGGAGGTGGGAGGGAATGGCTACTTACAAAAGAGGGACAGGGAGTGGAAATGCTAGACTGACCTACAGGGGTTGTAGGGGATACTACGGCTTTCAGGGTGGTAAGGATAATATGGAAGAAACTGCTGGGGAGACTACAAATGAAAATACTGTATAGCAGGGACCTACCAGTGTGCTACAATGCCACCATTAGGGCAGTGCTTCGAAACATAGGGCTTTAAACCTTGAGAGAACGACACTGCACCTCACTAGGGGACTTCTTCATAGGGGCTAAATTACGGACATTTGAGGAATGGAAAAAACTATAACTGGGTGGCAACCGGTCAATTACGCACATATGCAAAGGTCGTGAAGCAAATGGCAGTAATATGGGAGAGCATTCCAGATCACCGGAGGAGAGCCCACTTATGCAAACACTACTGGACCTAGGAGAGGGGGGCAAAACGATATCACGAGTTTATAGGGCACTGCAAGCAACAAGAAGAGACATGGGCCCAGTGGTCAAGGAAAAATGGGAAAGAGATTCAGGTGTCCCCATTCCACAGGAGAAATGGGCAAAAATGTGTGAACAGGTCAATAAAACGTCCAGGAATGCACAATTTCAATTAATCCAGTATTATTACTTGCATAGAGCATACCTAATGCCCGAAAGACTGCACTCCATAAATCGATCTTCATCCTAGGCCTGCCCATGATGCAGAAGGGATCACGCGGGTCTGTGGCACATGGTCTGGGAATGCCCAATCATTGCAAAGTATTGGGGGGATGTGCTGGAACGACTGAACACTTTATTGGGGAGCAGGTGCGAATGCTTGTATGAGGTGTGTCTGTGGGGTTTGTTACCGGGCGAAGAAATATAAAACACAGAATAAAGTCATGAGATTCTTACTGGGGCTAGCCAAACGGCGAATAGCGATCGCTTGGAAAAGGCCTAAGGGACCATCACTGGAACAATGGCTCCAGGACGTACATTGGTGGGCCTTGCGAAAGCAGCTTCCCTGAACAAACATAAAGACCCAGAGGGGGAGAACGCGCTGGCGTTGGACTGGGGGCAACTTCTGAATAAACTGG
Source organism: Ambystoma mexicanum (assembly GCF_040938575.1). Lineage (NCBI taxonomy): Eukaryota > Metazoa > Chordata > Amphibia > Caudata > Ambystomatidae > Ambystoma > Ambystoma mexicanum. The sequence goes on from NC_090941.1 coordinate 317,493,369, forward strand.
CATCCACGCAAGACTTAAAACCCCTGTGAATGATTTCACAAACAAACTGGATATTGGGGAGAAGGGGGAAGGTAAAAGTCATACATTTACGACCCACAGTAACCCACAGAAGGAGGGAGGAGGGAAGGAGAGAGAGGGTGAATGGGGAGGGATAAGATGTTTGGGATTTTCATGGTTTGGATTTTTGTGCAACCCTGTTAAAATCAAATAAAGAAATGTTTAAGAAAAAATAAAGTATTCGAGAATTTGGCCTCAACCCCCTCGAAGAAAAGCAAGAGTCATGTCCATGTCGATAAACCCGACAAAGAGAAGGCAAGCGACAAACCCTGTGTGCCCTCACGCCTGGGTATCTTGGAGAAAACTCCCTGGGAACCTTCTGAGGTTCCATCGGGTCGATAAAGAACTAGTTTGAAGGGAAAATCTTTGATGTCATTGACACCGAAAGAATCAATCTTATTGTCCAAAAAAGCTTCGACACTGTCACACTCACCTATGTCTCTGCAGTTCTCACTTCCCCTGTTTCACCCGGAGGGATACCTTGATTTTTAGTAGGGTGTGCACTCCATCCTGCATTCAAGGGGCGCGATTCACTCATGAATGATGCCAATGTCTGTTGGTTGAGTTCAGATGCCACATGCTGTTATATGCCTTCACAGCGAGGCCGAGTGTTCAAGGCGCCAGTTTCTTCACTGGCTAGAAAGTCCTTTCCACAAGTGAACATTGCACGGAGGATGTTGAGTGTCCTGAATTGTCCGTATTGTCTTTGTTTGCCAAGGTATTTTGTGGGTGAGTAGCGCTGCGTGTAGAAGTCAGCCGCTGGTAGGAATGCGCAGCGTCTTAAATTCAAGCGTGCCTGGTAATGTCTCTCCTTTTCCCTTTCATGAGTGGATTATGTGGTATTAGCGCCTCAAGTCTGGGTTCAGCGCTGCTGGAGACTTGGTGGTCTGTTAAGTATGCACGGAGGCTTTGGTAAGTATTCACCGCGTTATGAGAGAGAGGGCGAGCGCAATGAATGTCTCTTCTTTCTTTTGCAGGGGTTTTTGCGCTCGTACAACTGACCTGGATCCAGCGTCGCCGGAAGATTCGGTGAGTCTGCGCAGCGTTACTGAAGTGCGCGTGCTAACGCAGTTCTTCTTTGTTCTTACAGGTGCCGGTGTAGAAGTCCCCTCTTGACCGGAGATAGCTGCGGCGTGGAGAAAGCACAGAGGTTCCACCAGGAGCAGGTAAGCAGAAGCAGGAGGATCCGGAACAGGCAAGCAGAAGTAAGATGATCTGGAGCGGGTAAGCAGAAGCCGGATGTTCCGGAGCAGGTAAGCAGGAGCTGGCTGATCCAGAGCACGGCAAGTGTGTTGCTGATGCAGCTCACAGTAAGCAACATGAAGCACTGTAAGAATCTTGGGTGTGGCTTATATAGCCAGCCACACCCAAACACTAGAGAGCTCATGAATTGTCATGTACTTCCTGTTTGGCAACATAAGTGGTAACCAGGATGTCCCTACAAACACTAGGAAGGAATTAAAAGGAGGTATCTGCTATGGGTCTTTTGTGTGCCTATGCCAGGCCTGCCAAGCCTCCACCCAGCGTGCCCCAACTACCTGCATGGTACCCATGACAGACACCTCAGTTGTCGAAGCCCTCGACATTGACGGCGTCGAAGACTTTGATACCTTTGTCGATGCATGTGACAAAATCCTCTAAGGAGTTTGAAAAAACTGAAGACTCTTTTACCACACTACCATGGAAAGACTTTTTAAAGTCACTTTCTTAAATGTATGAGGAAAATGAGGCATCTTATGATGCATCATATCTTTTTGGATTGCAATATGGCACACTGCAAGTGGGATAGACACTGCTCCGAAATTCTATTTGAAAGACCAGATCCCTCAGACCATGCTGATGGGTCGTACAGACAACTAATCTCTAGAGCCATAGAATATCTGGGATGGAGTAGACCTGCACCACATTTTGAGCAGGATGATCTTACAAATATTTTAGAAAAGGAACTCTAGAAGGTCCCTTTTCTTCCCTTTCATGTAGCCTTACAAAGGCAAGGTCAATGCCAACTGGGAGACGCAGGAATTAATTCCAGCAGTAAATTAAAAAAAATTAACAGGCAACTACACAGCTTCAATCAGTGACCCCTGCTCCAGAAAGTTTAGTTTTATAGGCCGCCACATCCATATCTAAACAGCATGCATACCCAACAATTCCCCTCCGACAGGGATGACAAACGCTATGATGTTATGGCAAAAAAGGTCTTCCTTGCGAGAAGTATGGCCCTTAAGTTGGCAAATGCCATGTGTGCACTGGCTAAATTCACATTTACCCTGTGGGAATGTATATCGATGGCGGCTGAACATATCCCCAAAGGAAAAGAAAGAGCTGGTTTCCTAAATATTGTTAAGGATGGGAAGGATGTAGGGGGGGGGGGCACTGTTGAGCAGCCTTGGAAATGGCTGCATAGCTGATCAGCTCTGCACGATGCCAACAACAACTCGATAATGGTGGCGGTTCTATAGATGCCTTGACTCTAAGAATACACTCACAAAGTGCTGAAGATGGGGTACACCACTGGACCACATCTTGGGAAGTTTGAGCACCCCAGCGCGAAGATCGAGCACCGTGTGGCTTGGAGTGCAGACCGCAGCTGAGATTGGCCCATGCGCCGCTGACTGTGATACGTGCCTGGACCGGGACCACTGGGACCTCTGAGGGGGGGCTGCCTAGAACGGACATCCGCTTGCTCCACCGGACCCAGACCAGTGACCCGGAGAACACCCACCAGCCTCCCCCTCTCTTACTGGGGGACCTGCATTGAGGCTGCTGTGTACCGCGCGGATGCCTGCGCACTGGCTGGGCATGCGTAGGACCGTCGCCGGGCTTGGCTGGCGCCAGTGACCTGCTTGCCTCACCCACCAGCGGGCCTACACACAACACCAGAGAGTGCGGCCCTCACCCTCCACCTTGCTTACCGGCAGAGGCAGTGTCAGCTGCTCGGGTGGCATAGCGGCTGCCAGAGGCACCAACACCCATACCGGGCGGTGGTAGGACCCTGCCGCGGTAGCTCCCCTGCCTCGATACTACGTGCAAGCACAGATTTGAGCTGCCAGAAACAACGTGAGGAGATGCAACATCCTTCCACCTTCATCCTACTCCCTCGGCTGGATGAGGGATTGCTACCCCCTGCCCTACAACACGGCAGGAGAGGCACACCATCTACTGAGGAGGCGCAGGGCCCCCGGTCTTGAGCGACGACTGCGACTATGTGGCAGCCCCCTCCTGTGTACTTTCGTGCTTAGCGAGACCAGGACAGACACAGCCACAATAAATCTGGTGAGACACCGCACGTTGCGAGCGGCACGGGCAGCATTCAGGGCCATCTCTGGCCTGCAGCCACATGTGCGGGGAACTGGTGTGGTGAGGCCTCTACCTGATGCCTGATATTCTCTCTCAAGGCCTGTGTCACCGATGCAGTTGCATGGCTGATCCAACCTTTGCTGACTGCCTCATCCACACCAAGTAAGTGTGGTCGGGGTGGAACAACGGCCCGGTGTGCCACAGTGTATGGCTTGTGCGAACTGGGGACATAACCTGTGCCAAACCTCAACCCCTCCTGGGCCTCCAACCACCTCTCCCTGGTGACTCTTGTAACTCCACCTACCCCTTGACACAACAGGTAATTGATATATGCCGTGGGATACCCGACACCAGAGACCTCACCACCTAGACCACTACACTGGTGCCCGAGATATCGGTGTACTACCCTACCGCCCTAACTGTCTCAGTGGGGCTGATCCCGGCTTCCATAGAATGAAGGGACATACCTTTGCCACAAGGGTGACGGGAGATTCACTGTTTCTCCTTCGGCCCACCGCCCCCGTCATTCTCCTGGCCAGCTTCCAATATACACCCTGGTGCCCAGCGAGGGTCCCTTGGAGTGCTCTGCATACCTAGCCTCATCTGTGGCGCACTTGGAGGACCCCAAGGACGTTTGGGGGATCCCTGGAGCGAGCTGGAAACTGTTCTATTAATTTGCCCCAAAGTCCTTATACTACCTCATTCGGTACATCGCTCAGACCCACACTGGGGCACCTCCTCCCTATTCGTCTGAGGTATCTGGGATCGGACTCTGAACTGTGGGCTGAGGAGACGGCTGCCCGCCCCAGAGAATGCCCAGTAGGGCCCGGGGTGCTAAGAAGATTGATGCCATGGACAAATTCACAAAGGCAACGGCCAGGCTCAAACCACACCATGCCAAAACGACACTTCAATGCCCGGAACCGCATCTACCCCTGACTTTACCAGCATGATGGCGTCCATGGAGAAAAACTTTGCGTCCTTTCATGAAAAGTTAGACAACATTAATGCAAATGTTGCATCACTCAAATCGCAATTAGATCTAGTGGACGCCAGAATCACTGAGGCTGAAACCAGGATCGGAGCAAATGAGGATGGAATACACGTACTTCAGGATACAGTTGCTTCCCTCACCTGCGATGTGAAATCTGTCAAGGCCAAATGTGATGATTTGGAATCCCGATCACGCAGAAATAACATTTGAATAGTTGGAGTGCCCGAGGCTGCACTTATAAGAAAGATGGAGCTAGCTGTTGAAAACTTGCTTAAAGACCTCCTGGGAAACCCTGATTTGTCTCCTTTTTCACAATCGAGCCAGCTCATCGCGCGCTAGCCCTGCGCCCCAAGCGTGGAGACTTTCCTACGCCCATAATTGCAAAGATTCTGAGCTACCGGGACACAGATCATATACTTCGCCTTGCACGGGTGAAGAAAGAACTAATACTGGGCTCCCAGACCATCAGAATTTTTCCCGACTTCTCCACGGGGGTGCAACAGGAGAGGCACCAATTCCTTGGGGTGAAGAAAATGCCAAGGGAACAAAACATCCAGTATGCCATACTATTCCATGCACGCCTCAAATTTACCTTCAGAGGTAAACTCTACTTCTTTACCGTCCCGGATGAGGCAGTGAAGTTTGAGGCCCAAATACCACTGAACAATGCTGCTGACGATATCAGGGAAAACGACTCAGTGAGGCGGGCGCCCTACCCAAAATGTTTTATTTTTTAACCCTATTATCCTACTGGTCATGAGTTGATAGTGGCACATGCAAATGTCAACCGGCCACCGTATGTTACAATAATTGGTGTTACACCCCAGATCCGAAATTGTTGGTTGTGTGGCAGCAGCGTACCCCTTTGCGGCAGCAATGGTTATCTTCGAGGTTCTGACGTGTATGGGTCCCTCTTGGACCCCGGTTGCGGGTGGGCCAAGTTGGGGTAGGCTTACCAGAAACAGGACCGAGCGGGGACAGGGGGGAAGTAGGCTGCTTGGGGGAAAGGGGCAGTGAGGGAGGGGGGAATGTTGGTTGGGGAATGTAATGTTAGAAATGGCAGAGCTAGCACAGCAATGCACACATCAGACGGGCAGCATGAAGATACAATTGACAAAACCTTCTATGTACAGAGACAGGAAATATGGGATACCCTGATAAGTTGAAATGGTGACCAAATTAATGTGATAGAATGTCCGTGGGATTAGTAATTTTACAAAGGTGCACAGAATTATCGCATATGCTCAGAGGCATGGTGTGAAGATTCTCCTACTGCAGGAAAACCATGCCATGAAGCACTGGCCTAGCACCTACCTGGGGATTAAATACATTCTACACCACCTTTTCGACACAAGCAAGGGGAGTATTGATACTGATTCACAAGTCGGTTAAATTCACACTGAAAAAGAGTTATATAGACCCTGAAGGCAGATACATCATCCTGCACTGTATTATTGCGAACAGGGAATATCTAGTGGTGAACACATACGGACCTAATGTCGATACCCCAGAGTTTTTCGACGCAGTGGCATCCATTCTCATGGGATACATAGGGGTACAAACCATTTAGGGAGGAGATACAAATTTGATATAAGACACTGACCTGGATAGAACAGGAGCCGCACCAAGGGCTTTGTCATGGGTGGCTCGAAGATTAGACCTACACGTGACATAATTAGGCTTACAAGACACTTGGAGAACTCTACATGCACAGGAGCGGCGCTACACATATTATGAATCGGTACACGATAGTTCGTCGCGGATTGATATGTTCTTAACATCAGGTGATTTTATAGGCAAAGTTGAAAATGCTGAGATACTTACTTGCACATTGTCGGACCATGCCCCGGTGATGCTATCCATAGTGCAGGGGTCATCTCTGCCTGTCCGCACTGCCTGGCGATTTTAAAACCGGAAGCTTTCATGGATATAGTATTCAAAGCTGAGATCCAATCTGATATCGAGACACTTTTTTAATGCAATACACCACATGACACAACAGTGGGGGTGCGCTGGGAGGCCTTAAAGGTGTACATAAGAGGTATGTCTATATCAAGGGAGGCGGGAATACTAAAGATAATTAGGAATGATCTTAAGCGCCCTGAAACCAAAATTAAGGATCTGGAACAGGAATGCGCAACAGCAGCTATCCCAGTTAATTTAGCACAGATAAGGGGGGAATTGGAGATTTTTGAGTCACATTCCCTTCAAGAAATACGCTACTTCTCAAGCCCACAGGCAGCAAGGAAATACGCAGAAGGCGAAAGTCCTGGTAGAACAATCGCTAGGTTGGTGCGGGCGAGGGAGGTCGGTCCCAGATTGAGTGTATCACTGACGAACAGGGCACCCTGCAGTCGGCAGATATGCAAATACTTGAGGTTTTCTCCAAGTTCTACACTGATTTGTACACATCAGACCAACCACACGATGCACACGATATACGTGAGCTACTTGACCACATTCCGATGACCACCATCACCCACACAACTAGAGATCTCCTTAACAGCCCGATCACGTTAGATAAAATGGTAAAGGCCATAACTGAGTTACCGAACGGTAAAGCCTTTGGGCCAGATGGCCTCACGTCAGAATTTTATCAAGAACATGTATCGATCCTTGCACCACAACTGCTGCAGGTTTGGACTGAATCGCTTTGCGAGTCTATTCTCTCTCCCTCCCTAGGCGAAGCGACCATAACCGTCCTTCTGAAACCAGGCAAACCCAGTGCCGAATGCGGTTCGTATAGGCCCTTCTTACTTATGAACATAGATACAAACATATTTGCCAAAACAATAGCAAACAGATTTCTGCCAATCATGCCCTATCTGGTACATGAGGACCAGGGAGGATGTGTTCCTGAGCGGATTTATTCCTAGGCGATCGACGGCCCTCAACATCCGAAGACTCTTTAATGTACTGTACAGAATTGACCAAAAGGCAGAGGCTGTGGCTGTCACGCTTGATGCCCAAAAGGCCTTTGACATGGTCTCATGGCAATACATGTGGGAAGTCCTGGGAAAAATGGACGTGGGAGCAGACATGATTGAATACATTAAACTATTATATACATGCCCCACAGCGAGAGTACTGATCAACGCTCAAACCTCAGCATCCTTTGTACTGAGTAAGGGCACTCGGCAGGGCTGCCCGTTCTCCCCCATCCTTTTCGCACTGGTTATTGAACCAATGGCGGACTACATCAGAGCATGACACGCCCAAAGCTGAATACGTCTGAAAGATAATCCCGAGATAATATCCCTATATGCGGATGACGTACTGTTGGTCATCAGGGACCCATCCACAAACCTGGACCCCATACTGAGGGATGTGATCCGGATAAGCACCTTCTCCAGATTCACAATCAACTACAGTAAATCTGAGATATTCCTGCTTACCATGATAACCCAACAACCTGCATGCAAATACCCCCTCCAATGGTCACCAGGGGGAATCCGGTATCTGGGGGTCCAAGTGTCTAGATTTAAATCGACACTGCTAACTGATAACTATGCTACTGCCGAACGATATATTGAATCCAAAATAACGAGATGGTGCTCCATCCCGCTTACACTGGCTGGGAAACTGTCACTGGTGAAAATTATTCTGGTCCCTAAACTCCTGTACATGTTTGTGAATGTCCCTGTCTGGCCAGCAAAACAATACTTTGATGGATTGCACAACACGTGCGCCCAATTTTTATGGCAAGCCGGGGCGGTTTCCAAAAAATGGACACACATGACTTTGCCCTATGAGAGAGGGGGCTTCCCTGCCCCAACCTCAAACTATATTGGATAGCAGTACAGGCCCAATTTTCCATGCACTGGTATTCGGACTCTGCTGTTCCCCCTCACATCAAGTTGGAAAGACTAGCAGCGGGCGAAGTTAATCCTAAAACATTAATCCTTTATCAAACCTACAAGGACATCTCGCCACTAGATCCCACAGCGACCACACTACTAGCATGGGATCAGCTACTACGCCCTGTGTCGGAACTTCACCCTTACTATAAATGGCTTCCGATTTAGGGGTAACCAGGACTTGAACCCACACATGATAGACTTCTGTCCCAACACTGGCAGACACAGGGATATCAAGTGCTGAATGACCTATTCCCAGAGGGGAAATTCATTACTCCACAAACGTGGGGGCCTGGACATTCGGGGTCGGTACTGGAAACGTTGAAATATTATAGACTCTGCGTCTCAGTCAGAGCTATGTGGCCGTGCTACCCTGACAAACCCCCTTATTGACTTGAAATACACTACATAGCCAATTCAAGCAGTGCCCACGGTGTGGTCTCCTCACCGTACAAGAGTCTACTAGCAAAAAACTCAGATCAACCCACTAAAGCACGAAACGAATGGACGAACAAACTAGACCTTGAAATCTCTCATGAGATGTGGAAAAAACTATGTTCACACACACACGTAAGGTTTCCCTTAACTTCAGGTTCCGCTGCAACCTATACAAATTACTTAAGACTATACTACACTCCCTATAAACTCAATAAGTTCAGCCGACAATCGATACACACCTGCCCAAGGTACCAATCTGAGGCAGCTGACCACTCACACGTTTTGGGCATGCAGCAAACTTCATGACTTTTGGAGTGGGGTCCTGCAGGCACTCTTAGAAATTTTAGGTACCACAGTGGTCCCTGACCCCACCGGTGGGCTGTTTGGGTTATGGAACAACTCCAGTATTAAGAAAATGTCTACGTTTTTTAATATAAGTTGTATGGTGGCAAAGAAATGTATCCTCCAGTGCTGGAAACGTCTCTCACCGCCAACCTTTACAATGTGGTTAAATGCACTTACCTTGACTCAAACGTGTGAGGAAGAATACATAAACTCCCTTTCAATACAAGCTTGCCCTAGAAATGTATGGTCTGAATTCCGCAGTTACCTTATCAATCAAAACGAAAGTGATCTGGGATCACCTGTATCGGACATGAATGGAGGGCCGACCCATACTGAGTTGTGAGCATGGAATGCTGCATTATGAACGTATACCTCGATGTACTATCTGTTACTGTAGAGAGAAATGTGTCTGTGTTTGTATGATGTGAAACTTTCCAGACTGTGTGCTGTAAATCTCTGCCAATAAATAAAAGTAAAACAAAAAAAAGGATGTGAAGAATTCCTTCGGACTGGTCTTGACTCTGCTGACAGTATCAGCAGAGCTATGGCAGCTAGCACTGTAATGCACAGATCTGCCTGGCTGAGAAGGTTTGGTTTTACGTCAGATGTGCAATCCAGACTTCTTAATATATCCTTTGACAGCACACATTTATTTGGTAGCAAGGCTGACGAGAGCCTGGAGACGCTGCAGACCTCCAAGGCAGCAGGCAAATCCTTTTGCACTGCAATCAGACACCCACAAACTCGCCTCACTGGAACAGTTTGGCGGGTCAGGTCCATTCACTATTACTCCTCAGTTGGAAGAGGGAGAAGACTGTCGAATCAAAGAGGCCAGAGATGATTCCCCCATGGTGGACAGGGAAGTAGTGCTAAGACCGCCTAGGCAACGGCTGCTTTACCCTCAGCCGCTGCATCATCCACCTCAAAACCTCGCTAAAGCCTTAGTCCACAAAACCCCAGTGGGAAGCAGACTCTTGTAGCATCTGCAAGAATGGCGGGGTATTACTTCAGATGCATGGGCATTGGAAACAGTATCCCAGAGTTACTGCCTTCCCTTTCTAAAAAGGCCTCAGATTCATCCACCGGGAAACAACTCTTTCAAAGTTACAGATCCGCTCCTTGTGCATGAAATCCTGACCCTGCTGTAGAAAGGTGCTATAGAACCAGTACCTGTAGCAGAGAGGAACAAGGCTTGGTACTCCCCTTACTTTCTAATCCACAAAAAGGACGGAGGATTGAGACACATCTTGGACCTAAGAGACTTGAACAAGTTCCTCAGGTAGGACAAGTTCAAGATGGTTACCCTTTCTCAGATACTTCAGGCCCTCCAACTTCAGGACTAGATAGTATAATTGGACTTCAGGATGCTTACTTTCATGTGCAAATCCATCACAAGCACAGAAGCTACCTGAGGTTTACCATTGGCGCTTCTCATGATCAGTTTCGAGTTCTGCCATTTGGGCTGATCTCCGCCCCAACGGTTTTCACCAAGTTGATGGCGGTGGTGGCAGCGAGTCTCAAGGGAGGGGGGATTCACGTTTACCCCTACCAGGATGATTGGCTGATCAGGGCACATTCTCCTGAACAGGTCCTGGAACATCTCTGCTCCACCTGTCCCTCCCTCCATAAATTAGGCTTCTTCCTCAATTTCAAGAAGTCCCATGATACCATCTCAAAGGCTCCAATTCATTGGGTCACTCCTAGATGCATCCTTGCGAAAAGCCTCACCACCCGGAGTGAGGGCTCAAGACATTCTGCAAATGGTCAACAAATTCCATGGTGCCCAGCGTCTTCCGGCCTTTGATTTTTTTAGGTTGCTGGTCCTCATGGCATCCTGCATTTTCCTGGTGCCAGAGGCTTGCCTGAGAATGAGATCTCTCTAATGGGCTCTCAGGACTCAACGGTCCCAATTCTCAGGCAGGATGTCAGACCTTCAAGTTCCAAGCCGAGTCGCACAGGACCTTCTGTGGTGGGCCTGCGACTAAAATATTCTGAAGGGAGAACCCTTTTGGCAATCATGGACAGAGATTACAGTAGTTACAGACGTCTCACTCATGGGGTGGTGAGCGCATGCCAACGATCTGACAATCAGTGGTTGTTGGTCTCCATCGGAGTCCCAACTACACATCAACCTTTTGGAGCTGAGGGCAATCAGACTAGCGCTGAAGGCCATGTCTGCCCTCTTTACACGGAAGGAACGTCCTGATAATGACGGACAACACATTGGCCATGTGCTACCTCAACAAGAGAGGAGGCGTAAGGTCAATACCTCTGTGCAGAGAGGCAATGCAGCTGTGGTCCTGGGCAATTCAAGAAGGAATGCCCCTATCAGCAGTTCACCTAGCCGGGGAAGAGAAAACAGCGGGGGCCACTGTCTCCCATGAGTGGGAACTTGCTCAGGAAGTCCTTCAAGAGATCTTCACCCTTTGGGGAACCCCGCAAGTGGATCTTTTCGCAACCAGTTTCAACCTGAAGTGCAAACTGTTTTACTCCAGGAAATTTCCCCCAAGAGGAGCTCTAGGGGACGCGTTCGTAGTGACCTGGGAGATTTCACTCCTGTATGCGTTCCCTCCTGTGCTGTTCATCCCTCAGGTGATCAGGAGGTTGAGAAAGTTCGGAAAATCCATGATCCTAATTGCTCCGGATTGGGCCAGGATGTCGTGGTGCCCGAACCTTCTGGACATGCCCATATGCCACCCAATACGTCTTTCACAAAGAGATGACCTTTTCTTGCGAGAGGAGGGTCGGGTTCACCATCCAGAGGTTGTGAGAAAGCTGAAGGTGTCTCCCTGACTAGTCCCCGGGGATCTGTCATCCAGTTGGCCAGGACACAGCCATCGCTATTGGATCCAGTTTTTGGGAGGTGGACCAGTGAGGCAGGATCACCTGGATAGGGGGTCCTCAGGGAGTGGAAGTGGGACACCGACGGGTGAGACGCGGTATCTCCCTTCTTATACCGTTTCCCCATCTGTTTTGCTTTTGCTTGGCCACATGAGGGGAACACTTACACTTGCGTTTCCCCGGGCCCCTGTTAAAACAAGTTATTGGATTCAGACAGGCAAGAAATCACACATAGGCTAATTGTTATAATAAAACAAATATCTCGTGACAGGCCTTTTATTCACACAATATAGGTATATATGAATTTAGCATACATAAACAAACGTACACTTAGATATATAAAAAGATAGATAAAAATGGCATCACCGTGAACAAGGCAGCAGAAGACACCTTCATCTTGGCCAATAAGATGCTGCTTAGTCCCTCAGCAGGTAGGCGAAGAGATCACTTGTGCGAACGGGGTCTAAGGCGAGCGTCCTCCCTCTCAGCGAGACTTCATCACCCAGGGGTCCAAATTTTAACTAACTCTCCCACGCAATGCCCTCTCCTTTAAGGGGGCATATCCCCACCCTTCTCAGTTGGCTGCCTTCGGCTGAAGAGCAGATCACAAGTCAAAGGGACAGAGGGTGGAGAAAACCAGTCAGAAGTAGAAAAACCCAGCGTCCCTCTCCTCGCATTCATACCCAGAACCCCTTATCATGAACCTGCAGAACGCTGCGACTCCCTCCCCGTATTCATCCTTAAGTGGACAATACAATAACTATTCTCCACAGCAAGTCCACTCAGCAATAATATTTATGTAGCTATGTGACCTTGCCCTGCTTTCGCTATTGAAATGCTTGTTTATTATCCGAGGCCCGCGGAGATGCAGGATTTATTACTGTGATGGGAGATGAGTGTCCAAAATGGCTGCGCACTGACGCCATGTTCTAGCTCACATTTTGGACAAGCATTACACCATCCTACCCCGTAGGATACTCAAACACTCTACCCCCACCCCTTTTTCTGACTTACGCACACCACGAAAGACGACCGACAAACACTAAAGCCATTTACCTGACATGTCCCAACGCCAGGGTCAGGCAAAGTCAGGCAATTGACCAGAATCACACACACCTGACAGCCATTTCTCTTCCCCACAGGGATAAAAGGTGGAGCATGACAGCACTATACGAGCAAGGCAGACCGCACAAAGAGAGAGAGTGCTAACTCAGCACGGCAGTTCACGAGGAAGAGAAAGATGGAGCGAACCGAGAGGGTGACGAGGAGAAAGGCGACCTTGCCCTTTTCGAGCCAGGCCTGTGAAACCTCCACAGAAGGAATTGTAAGAACGCAAATAATAGCCAGTGTGTGTTGCAGCAGATGTCAACGGTACACAGGGTCCTCCTCCTCTAACAACCAAGCCGGGCAGAGACGGTTGGCCCCATGGCACCGTCCTTGACTCCAGAGGCAAGAACAGCCAAGCGATTCATCACAGCTGGTGAGTCGAGGCGAGAGCCGATAAGAAACTGAACTGTGTTGAACAAAAGTAGCAATCGGCTGATTAAAGAAAGTACAAAGAACTGTTGATACGCAAGGGGATAGCCAGCATAGAAGAGTCAAGCACCACGTGGGTGTTCACTCTAGAAACTCTGGCCGATTACCCTGTTGTTGAACTACCGTTACCAGAAGGTGTTGGGAGAATGGGGTCAAAGTGGTCATACAGGGGTCTAGTAAAATCCTCTGTAGAGTCGAAAGCATTTGAATGATAGATGATTGTGAAGAGAAGGGAAGCGAATCCCACATTGTAAAGTTGGCAAGAGTGACACGATCGAGGGATGCCGATGAAAGGTCGGCAAAGTCTGAAATCCTGATAAACAGTGTGTTGACAAGAGTGAACCCGGCAGAGGGTTGTCCACAATTAACTGTTTAAAAAGACATTAAGATTTGTGAATGGCACAGAGAAGATTGTGTTGAAAGCTGCAGTGAACCCGATGGAGGGAGTCGGACATTCGAGAGGGGTCTGAGCCCGGAGGGGGGGGGGGGTTCCAGTGGTGAAAAGACATCACCCAACTTGCAAGTAGAATGTAACTTTTGTTTATTATTTTGGAACCCATCAGATCCTCGGAGGCAGAGACTTTTTGTAGAAAAGAGACTTAACCATTGAAGGCTCTGATAGTTGAGAACGGAACTGTTAGCTTGTGCTGGGAAAGCTCAAGTGCATGCTGTGGTCTAGAGTCCTACCTTGTCCCGTGCTCAAAACGTGGGGAAGGGAGACCCCGACTACCACATGCTGACTTATTATTCGTGAACACTTCTTTTCAAATGGATTGTGTCCTCCCACGTATTCCTCATCTTAGATATTCGTATCTTCCAGCTTTGCTGCTTCAGAATTTTTTTTCCGCCAGAGGGTGCTGTGCTCGAGGTCACGGCGTCGATGTTCCTCGAGGGCTGCCGTCAAAGTGTCGACGTCATCCGCAGTATAACGGGCTTGAGCCGCGTCCGTTGGCTTCAGTTGTGTTTTTCCGATAGCTACTGCTTAATGTCACGAAAACGGCGCTTCAGTTTTCTGCAAAATGTCTTCCTCGTTCAATCCTTCCATGCCCAAAACTGGCTTTAAGAAATGTCAGAAGTGCGAGAAGAAGATGTCGATCACCGACCCCCATCGAAGTTACCTCTGGTTTTTGGGCCCTGACCATCGGGACGACGTGTGTGGTTCCTGTCAAGCTATGACCAACAAAGCTCTTAAGGAACGTAGAGGTAAACTAGGGGTCGGGGAGGAATCCTCGAAGTCTTCTTCGAGAAAGAAAAAACAAATTGAGAGAATCAAGTGAAAAATCCTGGCATGGGTCGAGGAAATCGAGATTGAGACGTCCTTCGAGGAAATCTTCCTCTTCTTCGTCTAAAAAATCAAAGAAAAGAAAACACTGATCTCCTTCGTCCTCTCCCTTGTCGGCTGGCGCAAGGGTCTTCCCATACCCTTCAAAACATGATTCCCCCAAAAATGGGAGGCCTTTAGGTCCTCGATGATGAACATTTTCGAGAACGCGCCCAGACCTCCTCTAAAAAGCTGCGTGGAGACCATACCCCATCTCACTCCAGCACAAGTTGTCGTGGGTGTCGTTGGAAGAAATTTCACCGACACCTCGTAAATTAAGATAAGACCTACCGGTGCATAAATCGGAGGTGACGACTAACAAGATGGCGTTGGGAATCCACCCACCATCGAAGTCGATGTCGAAGGATACTTCGACGCGTCTATCAGAGGTGATCTCGAAGCCGACTTCGAAAATGGTGTCGACCCCATCCTCGACTGTATCGAAGGCTCCTTCGACGTTGTCAAAACCAGTGATGATGACATAGACGCCTTCGACGCCATTGTCGAGGCCAACTCTAATTCCGGCGCCAAAATCAACACCTTTGTCGAAGCGAAGGTTGATGCCTATTGAGTCACCCAGAAAAATATACCAACCACAACCTAGACACGACTTTTTCAGGTCTATGTTGTCCATTTATGATGAGCATTGCTCTGAAGAGGACATTACTCCGGCTGGAGTGAAATTTGGGACTAGAGATGTCCCTGAAGAACTAATAGACTCTAGATCTAAGATGGCTGACCTGTATAAATGCCTACAAACAGTCAGTGACCTGGATACTTCTCCTGAAGTAGATTGTGATACACCTGACCCTGTAGACCATGCAGACTCTGGGTACAGAAGTTTGATGAATAGAGTCATTGGGTTTATGGGATGGAACACTAATTCCACTAATTTTGATCAAGACGACATGACGGACATCCTTAATGAAGGCCCTCAAAAGGGCCCTGTCCTTCCCTTTCATAAAGCATTACAAAAAAGGGTCATGGCCACATGGGAAACCCCAGATTCTGGCCCAGCTATAAATAAAAAATTTGAAGGGAAGTACAGGCCTTCCTCTTCTGACCCGGAATACCTAGCAAAACATCCCTTGCCTGAGAGCTTAATTATGCAGGCGGCCACATCCACTAGGCATTCGGCCCACCCTTCAATCCCCCGGATAGGGACGACAAAAGGATTGATGCCTGGGCCTAATGGGTTTTTTCTTCGGGCAGCATGGCCTTAAAATCGACGAATGTGACTTGCACTCTTGCAAGGTTCACTTACACCCTGTGGGATTGTATGATGGCAGCGGCTGAACACATTCCTGAAGGCGAGGAACAGAAAGGTTTTCTTGCAATCATCAGAGATGGAAAGGAGGCTATGGGCGAATGCCTCCAATCAGGATTGTACACTACTGACAGCATAAGCAGGTCCATGGCATCTAGCATAGTCATGCGCAGATTTGCATGGCTGAGGAAGTCGGGTTTTGCACCGGATTATCAATCCAGATTACTCAATATGCCCTTTGACGGTTTGAGATTGTTTGGCAGCACGGCGGACGAAAGTTTAGAAAAGCTGCAGACCAAAATGTTATCGCCACCGCCTGCATCGTTATATGAAGATCTGGCTATTATAATCATTAAAGATTCCCCTCCTTTGTTCTCCAAATTTAGAACTAAAATGGATGTTATATTGTCTACAACGATGATATCCAAAGAAGATCTAATGTTGGGCCTCCCCTCGTGTAAATTTAAATTCCAATGATTTTACTGGTGTCTTCAGGTTGATAAAATCAATAAAAGCAAAGCATTTTATGAATATGCTAAATTTACATGCCAGTGGGGACAATGCGCCAAGTACCTGGAGATTTGTCCGTGTTACAAGGCCAGACATATGTACTTAAGATTCTGCTTGAATCAATTGCAAACCAATGACAAATGTATGATCTGGTTTCGTGCGAAAGATAAACAATTCTGGACTATGCAGATTTTGTGAAGGAGTGAATGCCTTTGAAACACTAAAGCATCTGAGAGTTTACTGCTCTTTTTTTGAACCTGTGAGAAGACAAATATTGGGTGACTATTTATTCTCTGACTCAGGATTGAGCAGAGAAACTTTGTGGCAAAGATGTATGTGGGGAAGGAGCCAATCTTTGACACTTGCTCTAACTACATTTATAAGGTTTCTAGAAGGAAAACTGTTAGACAAAAGACAAAAGTGCTATGATTTAGACTGCATTGATAAAGGAGAAGAATCTTAGCTCTCCAAATACCTGATATCTCAATTTGACAAATTGCCTGGCAATCAGACGAAAGTCCTATGCACTAAATCAAGTATGTGACGATGTATTATAATGAAAAAACTTGCTTTGGTGATGAATACTATCATGAGGTATGCTCTCGCCAATTTTGCTTTGCTTTTAAATCCTATGGAAGATTTGACTGTGATCTTATGTGTATTGGTTTTATTTGGTAGTATTGATGAATGTTCTATCTGTTTATAAGTCTTGTATGATATTCATGTATTTGTAATCATGATATTGTAAAGGTATTTTTTATATTTACCATATACAATAGATAATAAAAAATAAGAGCAGCGGCTAAATCACTTAGCGCCTCTATGAGACAGCCTCAACAATACTCCTACTCAGGGTCATTTTCCTGGAGGAACTGTTCTTTTTGATTCTACTCCTCATTTGGGAGAGGGAAAGGCAGGCCAGTCCAAAAGTACAACAAATAAAATGTCCTCGTGGTGGAAGAGGAAAGAGTGTTAGATCAGCCCCAGCAGCGGCAACTGTCCCCTCAGCCGCTGCCCTAGTCGCTGCAAAGCCATTTTGAGGCATTGACCCCCAAGAGCCTGTTGGGAGGCAGGATCACTCTGTATCTGAACGAATGGCAGGGCATTACTTCAGATGCCTGGGCACTAGAAACAGTGGCCCATGGTTACTGTCTTCCGTTTCGACAAAGGCCTCAGGACCATCCACCGGGAGTCAGCTCTATCAAAATTCCAGACCCGCTCCTTATGCAGGAGATTGTAACCCTGCTGGAGAAAGGTGCAATAGAACATGTACACATAGCGGAGAGGAACAAGGGTTGGTACTCCCCTTATTTTCTCATTCCCAAGAAGGACGGAGGATTGAGACCCATCTTGGACTTAGGAAATTTGAACAAATTCCTCAGGAAGGACAAGTTCAAGATGGTGACCCTTTCTCAGATCCTTCAGGCTCTCCAACTCCAAGACTAGTTGGTTTCATTGGACCTTCAGGATGCTTACTTTCCTGTGCCGATCCATCTCAAGCACAGAAAGTACCTGAGGTTCGCGATTGGCGGTTCTCATTACCAGTTTTGAGTTCTGCCATTTGGGCTGACCTCTGCCCAAAGGTTTGCACCAAGCTGATGGCTGTGGTGGCAGCGAGTGTCAAGAGAGGGGGGATTTACTGGGGGATTCCACAGTGGAATGTCCTTGTTATTGCAGTTTACGCTCTTTCAGTGTGAGTAACTGTCTGAGGTAAGGTACATCTAAGAGAAAATCGGAAATACGCATAAAAACGAAACTGACGCCAACAGTTGCTGTGCGCGCTATATACCATTGATGATGTCGACATTGAGACGGAGGCCCTCGAGGCACATAGTCGATGGGCATCGACACCCAGCAACCCTGCTGGAAAAACTTCCAAAGCAGCTAAAGCTGGATATGGAGATATCAAAAGATGAGGAATACGTGGGGGGAACATCCAATCAACAAATGTTACCAGAGGTAGGTAACTTGTTAATCTATGTCTTTGCAGCTTGTGAATGTATTGTAGAGTCACATTCATTGCATAACCACACTGCCCTAGAGGTTAGCCCGGGAATATTATACTTTGCTCACTAAACTAATTTCTGAATGTACTGATGCAGATCTGGATTAGGATCTATATATACCAGTATTTTCTACTCACAGTGCCCCTTCTATTTGACATTCTCTTCAGATTTTCTTGTTTTTGGATTTGGTCATGGATTGGAGTAGCAGAAGAGAGACAAAACGTAACCTTGCCTTCGATGCTTTGGCACGAGGATTGCACCAGGAGGACTTTTTCATTGAAGGCACGAGGAGTATGTCAGATAAAAGATCAATATACATTTTTTTTTTATAATTTCATCTCATTTGTTTTCACTGTTTTTGCACATGGAAAATGCTTACTTTACATTCTGTCCATCCTTCAAACCCAGGTTCCCTTGGTTTGAAAAGTCATCAACCAAGACCACAAAGAGAGCAAGCGTGAAGCTTGCCAAAAGTGACGTATAAAGAAACTGAAAACATCCAAGGAAAAGTGCTGCATAGGCGATTCTAAGGATGATGGATCCTGCATTACGAACAGGGAATGTGCATATACAATTCTGTTGTGCTGGTATTATCCCCTCTCAGGCTCCATCACATGAACCGGGCTCTGGATCCATCCTGCTGAGACTCTGTGGACAGCCGGGTTCCTTCTTCCACATGTGGTGGTTATGCCCTAAGGTGAAACAATTCTGGAAACAATGCCTAACCACCATCGAAAATATTACCCAAAGAACTATCCCACTGGAGCCCGAACCTGTTCTCCTGGGGACCCCGGTCCCGGGGGTTTACCCGAGATTGTGAAGGAAAGCCAAATTGATGACTCAATGCCTCTTGGCAGGAAGAATCGTAGTCACCTGCACCTGGAAATCAGCTGAAGGACCATCTATGGCTCTGTGGTGGGGGAAGATGTGGGATATCTTGATCGCAGAGAAAGTGACAGCAGCCAGAGCTGGACTCCTACACCGCTTCCTAAATACTTGGCTCCATTTCTGGAGTACGACATGAACTTCCCGGCACTAACCTACAAACATCCGGAGGTTAGGAGGGTCCTTGGCGCCGAGGGGAGCCCTTGGGGGGAGGGAGGCCCTGGATTGATGCTGAAGACTCGAATGGATGAGACATGGTTCCTTCTCAGTGGATACGGAGGGAAACTGGGTGTTACTCACATGCAAATTATGCTTCCTTTTGATATGTTTGTCATTGTCACCTTGCCTTGGTTTAAAATAAAAAAATTAAAAATTAAAAAAAAATTGTAACACCACAACATATTAGGCCAAAAGAAGGAATCTTTTGGTACCTAAAATTAAAAGCCCTCCTCATTACCAGAGATCTACTACAAGGAATGGCGGAAATGTTGTCTTCTCTAAATCATCTTGCCCTAGCCCAGTTAAAATGTACAGCTCCCCTGTTATAATTACTAAGGGAATTAAATCTACCCTTAAAGATATTTCAGAAGTAGAAAAATCTTACTTTGATAAAGTAAATTACATGTCTGAAAATCCTACAGGGACTGAGATGAAGAAGAGGACTGAAGATGCATGTAGATGTAGTAGTCAGGCGATTAAGCCTAACAGCCTTTGCACAGGTCAGGCAATTGAATCAATAGCTTACACCTGAAGCCAGTTGCCAAACCTGTGGTGAGGCATAAAAGGCTGCAGCAGGAGAGAAGAGGGGGAGGAGCTGGAACAGGAGTTGGAAGGCTGGCAGTGGAAGCAGTAGTAGAGGAGCAAAAGGCTGGCAATTCATTATGAAGTGTGATCACAAAAAGGACGCCGCAGCGTGGAGACAGCAGATTTCATCTGCAAGTTCTGAGAGGGTCCTGTGGTCTCAAACCCTGCATTCCTGTTGCTGCACTCAGGAAGAGGTGTTGAGAGTGGAGGTTACCCCATGTGCAACTAGTAGCTGTAATTGCAGAGCTGTTACCGTGCTGAAGCCTGAGACCCGTAGCAGACGGCAAGCCAAGGGACTGAGGAGTGAAGGAGACTCCCAATTAACATGGCCTGACCCCAGACACCTGTGCTGCAGAAGGATGTGGGTCCCAAGAGTGTCAAAAGCAGTAATAGCAGTTGAAGAAGTCAGGAACATGAAGCAGCCTGCAACTGCATTGTTCTTGAAGCTGGTGATTGAAGCTTGGCATT
Source organism: Ambystoma mexicanum (assembly GCF_040938575.1). Lineage (NCBI taxonomy): Eukaryota > Metazoa > Chordata > Amphibia > Caudata > Ambystomatidae > Ambystoma > Ambystoma mexicanum. The sequence continues at coordinate 317,513,998 of NC_090941.1, forward strand.
CAGGTTCACTTTACAAGTCTTGCCAGTAACTGTTACCAGCTCAGAAGTAACTTGCATGAGGTTTAAAGCAAGTATGAACTGTTTGTTGTTGTAGAAATCTTCTTAACAATGGAGGTATATTGAGCACACTATTAGTGAGAGCAATAGTGTACGCGTAAGAAAGAGAACCTGTTAATTTCATTGTTGAAGAATATACTGTTACCGGAGTGGTTGCGCGTCTCTCATAAAAAGGGGAACGCTTTTCATAGCCACTCCGAAAACCTTACTTTAACTTCCACAAGTGTTACACGAATATTCAGCATCAAAGGAAGGTTGCATGTGACAGGAGACGGAAGCTGTGATATTAAATAAGAAATGCAATCACTGGCATCTCTTGAAAGCTAAAGGTCTATAAGAAAGAGTGATTGCGTGCACCTAAATCTTGTTTTCTTTTGAAGACTTATCCGTGCATTAGTTGAAACATTTATTCTTAAAGTCCTGAAGTTGTTCCATTGACTTAAAGAACCAGCACTACCCAATCCAAGTGACGAACCCTTTCCACATTAAAACCAGCCCTATTAAGGACTATCCATCTGGTTTCCGAGGTTGTTAAAGGTCCAGTGTCCTCTGATACAACTGTGGCATTACTACCTTAAGCTGGAAGAGTGGCAATACAGTTTAAGGGTCGTTATTAGAACCAAGAAGAAAGCTGGGTGCTTGTAAAGAGTCGGGCAGAAGTACTTAAGTGACAGAAAGGCAGACAAAAGAAGAGGCAAAGAGGTTGCCCTTCTCTTGAAGTATAGGTAAGAGGAGTGCCTTGCCTACCTGTAGAGGTCGGAGTGTCTTGTCTTTTAAATGCCTAATATTCTGAAGTATGAAGTTGCATAAGAAGTAGTAGATGTACCTGAGCGGCAATAAGACAGAAGAGGCAAAGAGGCTGCCCTTTACTTGAAGAAGAGGAAAGCAGAGTGCCTTGCCTACCTGTAGAGGTCAGAGTCTTGTCAGTATATGCCTAATAATACTGACGTACCAAATTGTAGAAGAAGAAGCAGATGTACCTGAACTGTGGTGGTGTATCAATTGTCAGTGGATGTCACATTGAAGTTGGTTGAAGTAGTATACTGTGGTACAAAGGAGACTGTTCCCATGGTAACAGTAGTAGAAGCAGAAGCATCTTGACAATTATCCCAAATGTACTTCAGAGGTCTTAAGAAATTGTACAGTTGTTGAAGAAGAATTTGTTAACCTAATCTTTGAACTGTGGCTATTAATCTTGGAAAGAGAACATCCAGGATTACCATTGGTGCTATTTTCCTGGCTGAACTTGGGGATATTTTCAACTGAAAGCTGAAGAATGGTTACCAGTGGATTTTTGTTTGATGAACTTTTGTATTAACTTGGAACTCATAAGAACTGGTTCAAGACTTTCCTTTTCCTTTGAACATTCGGAGAACTGACTTTGAAAAACCTGGGGGAAGGAATTTACCCATAATAGGTTAAATACTGTTTATCCTTTTTATGTTGTTTACGATTTCCTGTGAATGTTTTGTTGTTTAGTGTGAGGCCAGTTTGTTTATGTTAGGAGATTTTCCCTTAGCGGTTAGACCAGGTCGGGAATTCCCTGATGGTGTAGGATTAGCAAGGATTTATTTGCAAATTGGTTCCTTATTAAAATGTCCATTCTTGAGAAAAACATAAGCAGTTGTCCGCTAGGCATTACTGACCCCTCACAGTTAAGACCGAGAAGACTATCCGCTCATGCCCACTGAACAGTACTTTATAGATGGAAAATAAACTTTTGATATCTTCGACAAAACCAACTATTAGGTATCTTTTAAAAGAATGGAAGGGCAGTAATGCATTTAAAATAAGAACCTTGCCATAATGATTGAAAACCTCATGAGTTCATGGAAAACTTTACAGAAACCTGGAATACGGATACTAAATCAAGTCTTTGATGCACACAACTTGCTTATTTTGAATTCTTCAAATTCAAACATTTTTAAGCTGACATGAGCCCCCAAGTCTGTATCAACTTTTAGAAGTCTCCCCTCTATCTGCTTCTTCTACGAACTAGGGTGTTTTATCTAAGAGGCAAGAGCACTTGGGAGACTGATCTAGGTATATGAATTACTGTATTGGAGCTGTATCTGTTCTTCTCGCTGGAAATTAGATATCAAGCTGAGATACATGCAATCAAAGATAATTCATCAACTGCACTGGTCATCATGGAATATGTGGTCCAGATGAAGGCAGCTCCACCGAAAACGCCACCTTATAAGGACAGGAACCAACAGCTACAGATCCTGCTCACTATCGCAAGTATTAAGTAGAGCCGTCGACCCAGGATTGGCTATTCTCAAACATCAAAGCCCATTATAAAAAAGGAAAAAGGAAAATAAACGATTGGCTAAGCTTATAGAAATAGGGTACACCATAAGAAATGTGTACATAGGTAATGCTACAAAAAGCATAGATAGGTTATACCATATCAATGGAATAGAATATGACATAGGAAACAAACACCAGACTGCTGGTCACTAGGGATATAGAACGCTCTTTCTGCATATCCCATTGTTAAAGAGATTTCCTGTGTCTCGACATTGTGTTAAGCACAATTTAGGAGGCTTCAGCACAAGCTCATAATAAAGGTTATATGTATGTTATTCTCTGGCACTATATGTAAGTATATATAAGATGGCCGTGTTTATTGCCTGCACTGGAGTGCTGGGCATGGTGCTGCTGGAGGTCTGGATTGGCTGTAGCCCTGCTCATCTGGGCCCATGTAAAGGCCGGCAGGCTTGGCCGGCCCTCCTCACAAGGCCCAATCCTAAGGCCCTGTCTACCCCTGTCCACCACGGTATGCCACCCGCCCCCGCTGGTCGCCTGTGTGTGCATGAACCCAACCACTATGCTGTTCGCCTATGTGTGCATGAACCCCCCCACCCCGCTGGTCGCCTGTGTGTGAATGAACACCCCTCCCACCCCGCTGGTCGCCTGTGTGTGTATGAACCCCACCCTGCTGGTCGCCTGTGTGCATGAACCCCCCGTACCCCGCTGGTCGCACCTATCCTGTCCTATGCATTACCTGTTGTCACCACCCGTTTATATGGGTTGACGCTCATGTTTTATGCCACCATTTTTGACATGCATTACCTTTTTGTTGCCACCCTTTAAAATGGGGTTGGCGCTCATGTTTTATGCCACCATTTTTGACATGCATTACCTTGTTGTTGCCACCCTTTAAGATGGGTTTGGCGATCATGTTTATTGCCACCAATTTCTGACCACATGCATTACCTTGTTGTTGCCACCCTTCAAGATGGGGTTGGCACTCATGTTTTTATGCCACAAATTTCTGACCACATGCATTACCTTGTTGTTGCCACCCATTAAGATAGGGTTGGCGCTCATGTTTTATGCCACCTAGTCTACCCATATGCACTACCTGATATCCCACTCTTTAAGATGGGGGTTGATGTTCGTTTACTATCCCACCAATTTTGACCTATGCATTACCTGTTGTTGCCACCCATTAAGGATAGGGTCGACGCTCTTGTTATATGCCACTAATTGTGACTATATGCATCACCTGTTGTTGCCACCCTTCAAGTTGGGGTTGGATTTCATGTTCTCCTATCGATTTGACCACATGCACTTATGTAACCAAGCAAGTATTCTAACAGCGCCACGATGCTCGAGGGCAGTTGTTCGCTTTACAAATGCAAATAAATTTAAAAATACAAATAAAAAAAAATGTATTTGTCAGTGGACCAAAAGGAATAGCAAGGAATGATTTGAAATAACCTTTTCCATTTCTGCTCAATGACTGTCATTTGGTTCAAAATATCACGTATATGTTTGTTAATATGTCTATTTATGTTTGTGTTTCATATTAGAGCACATTGAGAAATTACTATTGTATTTTTCATTAAGGTTAAAAATATAACAGGGTTAACCCAAAAAGACCCTATAATACAGGTTTAAAAGAAAAAAATAAAATAATAAGTGATGGTCAGCAATGTTTGTGCATGACTACTCTGAAAAATGGCTATGAAGGATAGGAGGGATTGCAATGCCTCACAAGAATGAATGAAATAACATGCAGGAATGATGTATGTTGAACGTTTTCCGTAGTGGTAGGACACCTACTGTTCAAATACTTCCACTTTGCCCACGTCCCCACACTGAAGGGGCCATCCTTTCATTTAATAAGGGTGCTCAGCTAATGAAGTGGCTGAAAGAGTTGACGAGAATTCAGTGTGAACCGTCTGCTCTTTCCAGCCACCCAAATCCCTTCTCTGGGTGGCCGCATCTTGAGTGTGTTGCCTCCCCAGATCCGCACCCTCTCCTTTGTGTTCCGATCCCGGGGCAGCTCCTCCCCGTTGCCGCCATGGACATGGAAAAGGGATCAAGTCCCTTTTCCAATGGCAGTGGCCATCTTCCCGCCACTCCCACACCCATCCCCTGGAGGTTGGGTTAGTGCAATAGTGCAAAGCCCATCCCAGAAGGTGAAAAAAGCTATTTGCATCCTGGTCAAACCCTGAGGTGTGTATAGCAATCACTCGCCTCGCGAGGACTTGCCTTGGCACAGGCTGGCGGGTTGTTACCGGCCATGTACGCTTCCCGCGTGGGGCGTGATTGCTACAAAAGTACTTACATAAGGTACATTCCATTAGAAAACTTGGTGCTACACTTGCTTTTCTGGTTAATGTTCCATGGGATTGCACGTTCAAATCTGCAACATAGAGCTCAGTACATACCTCCATGAAGCACTATTGTACTGTTACGGCAGCCGGAGCAGAGTAACAGGTGGGACAGACAGTACTTATACATTTATGTCATACCATCCCCATCACAGACCCTTCTATTCGAGGAAATACTGCTGATAATCTTTCAACACATGTGGATCTAAAACATATTTTCAAGATGAAAAAGGAAACGTTACTTATGTGTCACATTGTTTTTGCAGCTGGTATCTGTTTGTCACATGCACCATACTTAACCTCCATGCAGATGGGGGACCGTAATAAAACCACATGTAATAATGCTTTTAAATAGAGGTGATATATGCAGTGACAATAAACCTGGTTTATGTGCAGTTTTTACTGCAGGTATCCAGTTATTTCTCCTCTGCTGCACTCAAGGTTTAAATGCAAGAACTGTCGACATTTTGTTGCATCAATATGACTTTAGTAATGCTTTTGAAATGATGTTTGTGACTGCTCATCTCTGTTTTGTGTATCCTGAACTACATCATAATGGGTAGTTTTGCAGAAGGTTTAAAATACAAGGAGGCTAACCAACATTCATGTATTATAATGGAGCAAAAAACAAGTGTCCAATGTGGATGTGTATATGATACGATATGATATGGCATTAATAACGCGCCTGTACACAAGTGTTTCAAGCGCGACGAGGCAAGGGAGGGGGAACAGAGGGAAGATGGAGACAACGATCCTAATAGGCCAGTTGACATTGAGATTGCACAAGTGCAGGGGAGGGGGAAAAGTGCGAGGGGGAAAGGGGAGGGGGCAGTACAGTAAATAGGAGAACAATAAAAGAAATAAAAAACAATGAATACAATAAATAAGAAGTGCAGCCAGGTTGTGGCAAGTGCATGGGTAAGTGCAGACATCAGGTGCTGGTAGGGGACTGTAGGGATACAGAAACAGCCCCCGAGTGCAGGGGGGCAGCAGGGGGGCAGTGCAGGTGTGCAACTGACAGGGAGGGGACCTCGGCACTAGAACAGAGGGTAGCCAGGTGACCAGTGCAATTTCAGATCCAGCCAGGATTTCAGCAGGGGAAGAGGAGGAGAGAAAGCAGAAGCAAAGAGGAAGATCTTGAGGTGCTTCTGGAACCGGAGCTGGTTCTCCTCAAGTTTCAGAGAGGCAGGGAGGCTGTTCCAGAGGGAGGCCCCAGCCGAAGAAAGAGACCTACCACCAACTCGTTGCTTGGAGAAGCGACTGACCCTGAGGGAGTTGTAGGCAGATGAACGAAGGGCTTGAGAAGGAAGATATTTAGGAAGAGAGAGTTGAAGGTATTTAGGCCCCATGTCCCAGAAGGCCTTGTGGACAATGCAGAGGGTTTTGAACTTAATTCTCACAGCCACTGGGAGCCAATGCAGAGATTTCAGTCCTGTAGAGATACGATCCCTGGGTTTGAGGCCAATGACAAGTCTTGCAGTCCTGTATTGGAAGAGTTGCAGAGGGTGGAGAGTAGAGGCAGGCAGATTTAGAAAGATGCTGTTGCAGTAGTCCAGCCTAGAGAAAACAAGAGCTCTGGAGACAGTGAGCGTCTGGGAGAAGGAGAGGAAAGGAAGAATACCTCTGAGGGGGTGCAGCTGGTAGTGTGACTTCTTAGAGACGTCAGAGATGTGAGGAGAGAAGGAGAGTGTGGAGTCGAAGATGACCCCAGGGTTTTTAGCCTCACAGGTGGGAGCAGGAAGAGGGCCAAGAGAGGCCAGCCAGAGAGTGGCAGGAAAGGAGGGAGCAGGTGTGCTGATGAGGAGAATCTCAGTCTTATTGGCATTAAGGCAGAGATCATTGGTGGCACACCACTCCTGGATAGCAGACAGACAGTCAGAGATGAGAGAAGAAGGGATGCCTCAAGGGAGTCTGAAAATTAGTTGAGTGTCATCTGCATAGCACTGAAAGGTGGGGCAGAGAGCAGCAATGCGGAGAACAATAAGGGCCAGGTATTGGTTGAACAGCCAGGGAGAGAGGTTAGACCCCTGGGGTACACCACAGGTAGAGATAGAGGAGAAGAACTTGCTGCTCATGAAGAGGTGCATCTTAAACGTGTTACTTCAATTGCTGCCCCTGATTTTAGGCTTTTAGGGGATTGGATCTGTTTGATCAGTTCTTAACATTACAACAAGATCATAGCACTATCTGCTGAACAAATGGAGTATCTCTTTTGATTTTCATTTGATAATATGTAAATAAAGGTGGCCAAATGATGACCAATGACACACCCAGAATTAAATGCCATGCTTGTATGATTCAGTGTAATGTGATAAGATAGCTCAGCGGGTTGAGTGCTCTCTGCTGCAAATTGTGTGGGATCTGCAGGTTTCAGGTTAGAATCGCCAGAAGGCCAACTCGCCCTTTTACCCTTTCGAGGTCGATAAGTGAGTACCAACTTTGGTTGGCTGATAATTGTAGGTAAGTTTTCTCTATACAGTGCTTTGCGGAAGGCGGTATAAAAATAACAAACCATTATATGTGCTTGACCCCTAGACTACACCTAGCAGATATCACTGAAGGAATTGCATGCAGTCAGAAGAAATCTGTTCAACAGATGCATTTGTCTGTGAGATTTCAACTACATCAAGTGTTCTTATGTTCCTCTTCCACTTTGATTTTAGATTGTGCATGCCAGTATTGTGTATACCAGTGTAGATTTGAATTTACCTGTATTGATGCGTAAAATGATCTGTTTTTGTATATCTCATACTGTATTGGTGTCCCCTGGTCTTCAATGTAATTGGCCTGCCATGGGATTGTAGCTTCTGAGCCTGACTTTCTTTTGGTCTGTTGACTATTTCCACAGTGAATTGGAAGGACGTAAAAGGACTTTGTCTGGATGCAGTAATGACTCTCTAAATGCTGGTCCCATCACCCCCCGCCGTGTCTCCTGGCGTCAACGAATTTTCCTGAGGGTCGCATCCCCCATGAATAAGTCTTCTCCCTCTGCAATGCAGCAGAAAGGTGGGTCAAAATGAGAATAAAGTAGTCAATCATTATGTAAGGTGTTCATCTGCAAATGCCCTAGATATTTGCAGCATCAATTTGAGATTGACCCTTTCATGCAATGGGGGGCAGGTTCTCTGCTAAGCAAAAGACCATCGTAGCTAGGCTCCACCTTTATAACAGGCATCATTTCTCTGGATTCCTCACTTTTACAGAAAAGCTGGTCCTCACCTCCTCCGCCTGCGTCCTCCCAGCGTTGGCATAACTGGAATGGCATAGATAATGAGCCCTGTGTCTTAACAAAGGTACAGTGAGCGGGTATGCCCTGTTACAAACTCTTTGCTCAGAGGGCTTCAGTAGCAAGTACAACATCTAGCACTGCAAATCCCTCTGCGTGCAGATGTAGTGTGTCAATAGGCTCCATGCTCGGCCAACCCCACCCATTCCGACCTCCCCATGTTGCCCAAGGGTGCAATCAATGTAGTCTTCTCAACAAGATGACCTGCTGGTCATGCACATCATATGCTAAACTCGCTGAGCTTGATTATCACCTATTTTACCATTAAGCATGAGCCCAGATTCCCCTGCATCTTTTGGGATAAACAATCACCTCCTTGTGTACTAATTGGGAAGGTTTTCTCTCATTGAATTCTATGTGTACAGGGACCTTTTCTGATCCTGGTGCTCCTCCTCCTGTAAATGAGAGAATATAGTCCAGGTTTTTGAAGTTGTCTTTAGAGAGACAGCCCAAAAATGCCCCATACAGATGTAGGAAACACAATAGAAGAACAGTAAACTTTTCACTGTTGACACTTGTGTCAGTTTTAGCAAGAATGTGGACATTTGTTCGAAACATGTTATGGAGATTTGAGTCATTACAATGTATTTCTGGGAGTCTTGGCTTTATCAGGATGAACAAGATTGTTCACTTAGACATTGGCTGTAGGCATGAGGCGCATTATTGGTCGCCTTTCGAAAGAAGTAAAGCACTTATTTGGAACAAAAACTCTCCTTATATGTGATCCATTTGTACTGTGGAATTGCAATGTCTGGAAGCAGAGACAAATAGCATAACAAGGAAATTCCTCTGGATGTATTGATGTGTAAAAGGAGTATCTCAACACAATCAACTGAGCCTTGGTCACTATATAAGCCATCCAGTTAGCAAAATCCCCTACAGAGGCAGATAGTGGTGAGCGTTTTTACAGGGTTTACTTGGCTACAATAAGAACGCACGGACCATGAGATGTGTGACAATAGGGCATGCAAACAATTCAGAAATTGGACAGTAGAGCTTGAGTTTAAGATAACTACTCAATCAAATGCACCAATTAAAGGCATTGGGCCTCATTATGGGCCCGGCAGTAACCGTGTCGGTGATAACGGTGGGTTGCCGCCGGACCTGTAAATATATACCGGCGTCTGCATTCCCGGTAACACCAGGGGATTACAACCCTGGCCGACCGTAAAGTCAGTCGCCGGCAAATTGTAAGTTCCCATTCCCATAGAGTCCTATGGCACTCTATGGGAATGGGGACCACGGAAGCACCGGCACCGTTGTTAACAAGGCCGGTGCTTCCGTGAAAACTCTGTGGGCGGAAGGGTACCCGCCTGGCAGAGTTGTGTGGTGGTACAGAAACAACGGTGCCGGTAAGCTTACCGGCACCGTTGTTTCTGGACTGGCACACTTATGAGGCCCATTGTCTCTTTACTGTCCGATGTAAAGCCATTTAAGGATCTCATCCAAGCCAGATACTGAAACATTTGGGTTGGTACTGTCGCATACCAATGGACCAACAGACATCTCAGATGAATTGTAACAAAAATAGGTTTAATTCAGTTCCACCTCTGGGTTTGGAGCAAGGATGTAACCAAATAGGTATATATCGCTGTGAAATAATGCATGGTTAGGGAAAATTAAACTGGTGAAAGGAATCACTAGTAAAATCAGTCTGGACCTATAGTTGGAGTTTGGTCCTCGGTCCAAGTGTCTCATACCACAACAGTTCCTGGTCAGTGAGTGAACTTCCTGAAAACATTATACGTAGTCATTGACTGGGTGGACGGGGGTTCATTACGAGCTGGGCGGTAAGGGGTTAACGGCGCCGGTAATGGTGCCGGCGCCGTTAACCCCTTACTGCCCTATTACGAGTCTGCTCGCGGGACCTGCTAGCAGACCAGGGAGCTAACAACGGGCACCGTTATTAACGGGCCCGTTGTTAGCTCCCTCTCCATTCCCATTGAGCCCTATGGGGGCTCGAATAAGAATGTGGATGTACTGGGTCCGGGTTCCTCGAATGAATGGAATGGCCCGGTAAGTCCTCATTTGAGGAACCCGGTACCCGGTAAGGAGGTAACCATGCCGCAAATTGCGGCATGGTTAGCTCCAACCTTGTAAATGACCCCCTGGGTCTTTGGTATTCCTTATCCAGGACCCTTTAGTTTAAGCTGCTAGTGAATATTGGTTGTATGCCTTTGAGATGATGCTTGATTTCTTTACATTCTGTCCTGCGTCATTTGTCTAGCTTCAAACATTGTAGATGGTCCCCAGCCAGGACAGTTCTTTTGATTTTCTGTCAATGAGTGGCTTGGGTCATTCCACCCTCTGTGGTGCCCATAGTTCATTCTATATACTGTCCTTATTTAGGTGGATAATACATTTTTGAACTTGTACTACCAGTGAACTCACCTGGTTCTGTTTATCTGAGGACTGACTTGCCCAGTGTCTTCATGAACTTTCCCCTTGCAAGCCCTGGCCAAGTTCAAGTTTTAGTATGTCTTTTAAAAAAATAATTTTTATTAAACATTTTAATATCAACCCTTTAATAGGAGAAGACATATTTTCGATTTCCAATGAATATCATCATGACAACATTTATTGGTTACTTATCACCCAGTGAGTACCTGTGTCTTTTGCTGTGGGATTTACCTGAGGTCTCTGCAGGCTCGTCTTCTCTCCATGTCGCAGCTGGAACCGTTACCCTAGATAACCGAAGACTTTGTTTGGAACAGGAGGGAGGCGGGATCGGTAAGAGGGAGGCCGTACGTTCAGGTGAGGTACGTGGTTCTGCGCCGGCCTTCGGTACTTAAGAGAAGACTGCCTCCTCAGTTGCAGAGTCTTCACAGGACCGTTCAGGGGTAAACCCCGGGCGTGGTCACCTGAAAGTACCTCTGGGTGGGAAAGCAGTAGTTCTTGCTGGTAGGTAAGTGTTAGTACATCCAGGTGGAAAAGGGTCTGACAAGATCCACCCGGTACCGGAAGAGTTATTTACACCAGACAAAATAACAACCGTACTGGGGGAAACCCTCTAAAGCCTCGGTAATCCAAACAGGCGAGGGTTCATGCAAAGAGGCCCTCGCCTCTGGGGTTGACTCGGACCATTCTGATTCCCTATACCTGATAAAGCCAAGTCGGCTTCTGCATGTAAAGTTTCTAGTACTTTGGTACCGAAAGACAAAATTCTTTCCTCTACTACCGCAGTTGAGCCCTCAAGCTCCTCGATACCGAGAAAATCACCTAAATCCTCTCACAAGAGGCATAAACACTCTCACTGGAAATCCAGTCTGGTACCGACTTCTCCAAAAAAGCACAAGCGGAAGAAATCTCCTGTGCCATATGTCTCGGACCCGGTACCGTAGAGTCAGAAAGATAATTCTACTCTAATTTCTTACTCTGAAGACTTTGATGCTTCCACATTATTTACAGTTCCACCGGAACAATTATTCAGCACTCCTGTGAGAGTTCATTCTCCTCACATTTTGCCACAATTTCCTCCTCAGTCTGAGGACAATTTGTGTCAATCCACTCAGGTACCAGCATCTTCGGGTCCACAGCTGGTTTTAACCAATATACAGGTGCCTAGGCCTGTGGTTTTCAACATCTACATCCAAACCAGCCGCCTAACACGGCTGACGCTTCTACTTCCCCTTTCAGACTTGAGGAGCCTCAACCTAGCTCTTCTACAATGGCTAACAACATCACCAATATAGTGCTGGAAACCATGCTTTCTGAGCCCTTTCTAGAAGTTCTGTCTCAACGCATTGAAGACAAAATGTCTCCTATTTTACCGCAGGGATCAGGGCCTACCGATCCTACCCCAGAGCCAATCAGTGTCAATGGACAACGAGGACTCTGCTCCTTTGCCCGAGAAACAAAAAATTCCAAACACTCCGACTCAGATTCGGATGACAACACCACTCAGTCACAAGATAAAATGTTTCATGACATTGTGACAAAAGCCATGCAAGCACTAGAAATCCTCCCTAGGGATAAGCCTAAAATAGCAGGTGTTTTTGGGAAACTGCCATCTCAGCAGTCAAAAGTGCCACTTCCCATGGAATTGTCTTTTCTAGAGCAAGCTCTAGCTCGTTGGGGTAAGCCTCAGTCCAATCCACAAATCTCCAAAGCTCTCGACAACAAATACAAGGTGCCTAAAGAGGAACCGTTCATACTCATGGGCAATCTTCTTGCCCAATCAGCAGTAGTTTCTGCTGCTCTAGGCATAAAGGGTAAAGGCCCTGCTCCATCTCCAGCTTCAGTTCTGGACAAAAATGCCAAAGCATGGGAACCTCAAGGTAAAAATTCTTACACCAACGTTACCTTACAACTCAGGCAGGTTAACACTGCTACAGTTTTGGTGGGATTTAATATCCTTAATTGGGAAAATCTTGAGCGCTTTACCGACATGCTCCCTCAAGAGGCTGCAGATGAGTTTTCCTTCTGGATTTCAGAGGGTAGAGAGGCATCTATCCAGCAGCTTCAAGTGTTTAAAGACCTCACTGAAACAACTGCAAGGGCAGTCGCTAGTGCAGTCTGCATGCATAGAAACGCATATTTGTCAGCCTCTTCCCTTCACCAAGATATCCAGGAGAAGGTGCTTGTCCTCCCATTTGACAATAAGACACTGTTCGATCCATACACGGACGAGATCCTCCAAAAATGTAAGGCCAGCGTCACAGCCGCTAAAATACTTAGCTCAATTTCTGTGAAACAACCCTATCACCAAAACTTTAAATCAGTCAAACCACGGCCTCAAGGAAATAGTTGTTCAGCCACTCCCGCAAAGTTTTACTACTCTTTAAAAAAAAAAGAAGATATAGACCCAAATCTAAGTCAGGACCTTGACCTTCCTCAAATTCTTCTCAAGAACAAAAGAAGTCTATTTGACTTCCTTCCGGACATGTGCATTCCTTCCACTCCTACTATCATCAAGGAGCATACATCCCCGGTAACAGGAAGGCTGTCAACTTCCTTCCCCTTTGGAAAACTATTACTCAAGAGGAATGGGTCCTGAATATTATTCAATATGGCACCACCATGCCCGTCCAGCTACTCCACCATCCTCTCCTCTGAAGCTCCAAAAATGCTCCCCGGAGCTCCTGTAAGAGATCCAAAAACTCCTTTCCTTAGGAGTAATAGAGTTGGTTCCTCAAGAGGAATTAGGTCAGGGATTTTATTCCCGTTACTTTCTGATCCCAGAGAGATCAGGTGGGATCCGTCCAATTCTGGACCTTTCAGACCTCAACCAATTTCTATCAATCGAAACCTTTCACATGGTGACCATTTCTCAAATCCTAGCATCTCTTCATCCAAACGATTGGATGGCATCTATAAATTTGCAGGATGCTTATTTTCACATCCTCATCTGCAAAGATCAACGGCAGTTCCTGAGATTCACCATAAGAAGGTCTCGTTACCAGCTCACATGTCTTCCCTTCAGGCTAAATTCTGGTCCCAGGGTTTTCACAAAAGTTCTGGGGACAGTGGCAGCCTACCTTCAGTTAAGGACAGTACATCTATATCCTTACCTAGACGACTGACGTCTCAAAGTCCAGTCACCAGAGTAATTGCTTCAAAACGTGCAACTAACATGCCACACTCTTTTCAACCTGGGGTTTTCCATAAATGTGGCAAAATCCGAGCTCATTCCTTTGCAAAGGATCCAATTCCTGGGAGAAGTTATAGATACTACTTTACACCGAGACTTTCCACCCCTCGAAAGGGTGGAAGCTATTCAGCAAACCATCGTAAAGTTCAATACTCACCAGATTCTGACAGCTTGGTGGTTTCAAAGGCTCCTGGGGCTAATGGCCTCTTGTATAAACCTATTTCCCTTTGCAAGACTTCATATGAGAATGGTCCAGTGGCATCTGGCTAGCAACTGGAACCAGCTATTGCATTCACAGAAAATTAAAATCCAAATTCCAAAGCAAGTTCAGGACTCACTCCTATGGTGGAACTCCCAGAGAACCTGTTAGCCGGGTCTCCCTTTCAGCCTCCTCTGCACCAAATAGATATAACAACAAACTCGTCGGAGTACGGTTGTGGAGCCCATTGCCTAAGCCTAAAGGCTCACGGTCTTTGGTCCTCTAAGGAAAAGGACGACCACATAAATGTTCTGGAACTAAGAGCCATATTTCTTGCTCTAAAGTCATTTCTTCCCTCACTTCAAGGAAAGGTGGTCAAGATTCTAACGGACAGTAACACTACAATGTTTTATATCAACAAGCAGGGGGGTACTTTTTCCCTTCCCCAGTGTCTCCTAGCAGAGAAGATTTGATATTGTGCTATTCAAAATCACATTTTCTTGTTGGCGTTCCATCTGGAGGGAAGGAAGAATGTCCTAGCAGACAAACCAAGCAGGTTACAATCTGCTGTGCAAGAGTGGGAGCTGAAACCTTAAGTAGCAAAGATGATATTTGAGAAGTGGAGCCATCCATCAGTGGACCTCTTTGTCAACCAGCACAACTCTCGTTGTCCTCAGTTTGGATCACGGCAAGGTCAGGTGTCTTCACTCCCTGGGGGATGCTCTACATCTGGATTGGTAGAACCTAACACACTATGCGTTCCCACCTCTCCCATTAATACACAAAGTATTTCCCAAATTCTGAATGACCCAGAATCTGACCTTGATTCTAATAGCCCTGTTCTGCCCTCGCCAGATTTGGTTTCCAGACCTTCTACAATTAGTGGGGACTTCCAAACTAGATCTCACATCATCAAAAGATCTTTTGACTCAACAGAAGGGGCATGTCCTTCATCTCTCCCCTCATTTGCTAAACTTGAAGTCCTGGTTGCTGAAAAACTGCCACTTCTCCCACTTACATTTGTCAGAACAAAATATAAACATCATGTCAGCTTCTAGGAAAGCTTCCACTAAGAAGCAATATCGTACCAAATGGTTACGGTTCTGTCACTGGGCCTTGGGCCAATACCTTAACCCTCTAGAGGCTTCTATTGATAATGTCATGTCCTTCAGGTCTTATCTGGTTTCCACTGGTCAAAGTAGACACATGCAAACATTACTTATCAGCTATTGGTGTATGCCTGAATAGAGAACATAAATCTTTCTCTCTTTCCAACGCTTACATCCCCCTATTCGTGAACCTCCACCTCAGTGGGATCTCAACGTGGTCTTACCAGCCTTAATGCGAAAACCATTTTAGCCTATGTCCTCTTGTGAATTAGAATTTCTAACTTGGAAACAGCATTCTTAGTAGCCATTACTTCGGCTAGACGAATTGGAGAGCTCCAACCTCTCTCCTCAAAGGAACCTTATTTAGTGTTCCATAAGGATAAAGTAGTCCTCTGTATGGTCCCTCCTTTCTACTTAAGGTGGTTTCCAAATTTCATTTAAATCAGGAAATATGTCATCCCGTCTTTCTTCCTAGACCGCATACTTCTGCGGCCGAAGAGACATTGCATAACTTAGATGTTGTAAGAACTTTAACATTTTACCTAGAAAGGACCCAACCATTTAGAAAGGCAGACCAGCTCTTCATTACTTATAGTGGTCCTTCTCCTAGGCTACCCCGCTTGCCTTTTGCAAGCACTATGCTATGATGATGCATCTTCTAGAAATGATGCAAAATTCGGCCAAGAGGTGCACCACATATTGTTTGCCTGAATTCCATACATGCTGTCTCCTACACCCTTACGTATACTTAAATTCTACTGCCATCAGCGGAAACACAGGAACTGGGTGTGGAACGTTGGTGACGTGGGGGTAAGGTGTGGGCCCGGCACGCGGAGGCACGCACACATGACGTAGGCTCTACCCCTTCAAAAGTTCTTAAAGTGACAGCTATCTTTTGCAGCCAGATTTTCCGGCCCGCCTGCGGATGCAATCGCTCCCAACCAGTTGTGAAGGAGGGAGAGCCTGGACTAAGAGAACCTGAATCATCATGAAGGTAATTTTTCATAATTACTACATTCGGCACAGTCTGAAACCCTTTTGAAGGAGGTTCTGCTCACCAGGTAGGTCTTGTAGGGAGTCCAAATGTCCTTGGAGCTGACTGAGGTTCTTTGGTCTGGCTGCCATCAGGGTCATGCCCGATACGATTTTTACATTTCGTATCAGAATGCAGTGTTCCAAAGCCAAGTTTGTTTAGTTGGTGGCAGTTTTCTCTAAACATTGATGAGCAAAGAGAAATAATAGTCCAGTAAGTTTCTGGCATACAGTGAAATATATGTAGTATTTCCTAATAAACCAACTAATCGGACTATTATACCACACAGCACCTATTATGCACTACACATATACAACATCACCTACCGTTTTCGGTCAAATAAATTTGGTCACTTCTCTTTAGGTACAATTGCATTTGGTTAAATCTACAGTAAACTATTACTCGTCAGTCCATGATGCACAGTCTAGGATTGATTATTGGCTGGTTTCTGCGGGATGGATGCCATGGGTGCAGGACTGTATAATACACCCAAGAACTATCTCTGATCATTCACCAGTGCTGCTTCTGATACAGTGGTGGGCCCTGGTAGTCCCCGCCCATCGTGGAGAATGCCCCTTCATGCTTACTTGATGCAAACCTGTTAGATTTGCTACAGGATAAGATTGAGGATTTCTTTCAAAGAAAGGAGGGATCGGTACCCCATCACTCTACTGTCTGGGAGACCTTCAAGGTGTGGTTGAGGGGAGAAATGATCTCTGACTGCCGGAAGCTTGAGAGAGATTAAAAGGATGGTAGAAAAAAATCTGAGGCAACTTGAAAATGACTATGGTACTTCACACAACAGAACATTATTGGGACTCATTAAAAGGAAGCTATTGAAATTCAGAGAATTGGCTGATAGAGAGGTTCACATGATGAGCCAACCTACCCAGGCACAGCGATATGGGGAAGCAGATAGGCCTGACTGTCTCTTGGCAGGTGTAATCCGTGGTGGGGAGGGGGCACAATATATAACCAGAATTAAAGGGCAGGCAGGTAACATGTTAACTACACATGAGGAAATTAACGGTGAATTCCACCGATACTACGAGGCCTTCTACACTAATATGTATGAGAGTATTGATGTTGGTTTAGCCTGATATTTAGATGGCATCTCTCTTCCGTGCCTCTCCAATGAGGCACAAGCAATACTCAATCAACCACTTACACAAGAAGAAATCACGGGTGCAATTATGGCCCTGTCATCTGGCAAGGCTTCGGGTCCACATGGGATAGGAATAGAGCTATTATACAAGGAACTTCGACAACTGTTGGCACCCAACATTTTAAAAGTCTGGGAAGAATCCCTACAGTTCGGCCAATTACCACCTATGTTCTCCGAGGCCATAATTACAGTGCTATTAAAACCAAATAGACCAGCATCTGAAATGGCCTTGTATAGACCATTATTGCAGATTAATACTGACACCAAAGTCTTCGCAAAAATGTTATCTACCCGCCTACTGCTGTATATATGTCAGCATTGGTTCACCCAGATCAATCTCGATTCATCCTGAAACGATCCACAGCGCTCAATCTAGGTAGACACTTTTGTATTATCTCTCAAATAAACCCCAAGGCCAAGGCAGTGGCGGCCTCGCTAGATGCAGAATTTGTTTTCGATTCGGTATCACGGAAGTTCCTTTTTGCAGTCCAACATCTAATGCGTTTGGGTGATCACTTTATAGAAGAATTTGTACAGCAGCTGCATGTCAAACCACCTGCTAATGTCCACACTAATGGCATGCTGTCATTCACCTTTTATATGGAGCGTGGGACGAGGCAGGGCTGCCTGCTGTCCCCACTAGTCTTTGCGCTAACAACAGAGCCTCTTGCACGAATAATAATGCACAATAAACATGGACATAGTGGGATTCGCATAGCAGTGTTACGCTCACCTGGTATCCACGGGGACGCCACCCAGCCCTGGTTGGATGATTTGCACTCTCGAACCCTCTCTCAGTCCCTTGGTAAGGCCTCTGGTTAAAGATGGGTCTGCAATATAGGAGAGTTGGATTCAATACCAGATTTTCTTTGTTTTCCCACCTCCCTTGGCCTCAACTCCTTCCTCCCCCTTGGGCCCGCTCCTCACCTTAATATTGTAAAAGGTGAATTCTCCATCCTGCTCCTCGTTGCAGGGGCGCGTAGATGTGGGGGGGCAAGCAGCGACCAAGTTACTTCACTGGTGCAAGTCCCCCCCCCCATGGGAATCCACGCCTGCTGCGACTCCGTAGGTTTGCTGCTTTGCAGTCTTTATATGCAGTTCTTATGTTCCTCTTTAGCTCGAATAATAATGTCTTGCTTCTTTCCTTTTAGGTATGGAAAGGTATTTTGGTGTTGGCATGCAGTTTGAAGATGAGCAAGGGCCGGTAGGTGAAAGCGCGGTGTGCGCGATGCTGTCTGGAGAGTAATGCGCGGCGCTGTTTCGCCTTTTATATTGCTAACCTGTGTCTTTTCTCTCCTTGCAGGTTGCGATGTTCCTCACAGAGCGCCGTAATGTTCCTGACCAGGAGATGAATACCCAGGTAAGAACTGTGTGGCTTTCTTCATTCGGGAGGAAACGTGAGTAAACACTTACTAATGCTGGCTTTCTTTCTCCTCTTTCCAGGTTATGGTATTCCAGGATGCATGCGGTGCCGGATGATGGAGTTGGTACCTTCGGGTGAGTGGAACTGAAGTCGGCGATGGATTGAAGACAGGATACTGTTCCAGGTAAGTTTCGTAGTGTTCTTTCTCTCTCTGCAGGTCCTTGGTTTCAGGTAAACTGGCATCAAAGAACTGGACACGGTGAGCGTTACGCTGCCCACAGCAGAATAACGCAAAGCATGTTCTGCTGTTTGAGTGCGGTTTAAATGGTCTCAGGTAAAGAAGTCCAGGTAAAATAGTCCCAGGCCTGCCACACCCAAAGTAGTCCAGGTAAAGTAGTCCCAGGCCTGCCACACCCAAAAGACTAGACTGCATAGCTCAGTTCCTTGTAACTTAGCTATGTGTGTGCCTCCATGTTGGCTGAACCCCCAAGTTAAATAGTCCCAAGTAAATAGTCCCATTCTAATGTTGGTCTTCATGATGGTTATGAGCCTGGCGCCAAAGGCGCCAGGACTGACTCCAAGAGAGTCTTGGATGAGGTTTTAAGGCCTTTTACCTGGCCCTAACTGGAAGGCTGACTTGCCAGTGAGGGCACGGGTCATGACAGCAGGGCTGCCACAGGTCATATCCTTCTTCGCTGATGATACACTTTTATATATCCGTGAGCTCCAATGATGGAAGAGATCCGTAAATGTACGCTCTACTCTGGGTATCGAATCAACGAGGCAAAGTCCGAACTATTCCCATTGACTGATGTCACATACATACCAGTGGACTTGCTGGGCGTGGGGTCCTCAGTGGCCCTATCTTCCTCGTCGCCCCCCCCCCAGTTGCTCGCCTCGTCGGGATCCTTCCCGTGGGCCCTGGATTCCTCGAACTTCTTGTCCAGGATCCTTTGGACGCTAGCCAACTCATCCTCCGAGGTGGCATCCATGTCCGTTGTGGCTACTGTGCCCCCGGCACTCCATTTCTCCTGCTGGGGTTTCACGGGGGTCTTCTCGATAGGCAGAAAAGATGATTCCCGCTGGGGTGGCAGGGAAACTCCAGCCCCTGAAGCCGTCTCCACTGGGGAAGCCTCTGCAGTTTTCGCCAGGGCCGCCACGACTCCTTCAATCGAGGCCTTACCCGGGTGAATCAGGGCCTTCACAACCTTGGGCGTGCCTGAGATCTTCACCTTGAGGGGAGGGTCGCCGCCTTGCTCCCCCTCGGCTGTCTCCGTCGGGATCGACCGGGGCTTCTCCCAAAGCTTACCCGGGTTCTCTGACTTCCTCTTCACCGAGCCAGAGCGTTGGCTCGTGGTCGATGGCCAAGGATTCCCAGCCTGACGACGGGGAATATTCATGAGCATGTGAATCCATGCCAGACCCATGCTGGAGAACAACAGTTACAGGTAAGTAACTTGTTCCTTACTTCTGTAATATCCCAATATGGGCCAGTCAAGCGTTTATTGACAGACTTTGCTTGTTGGTACCTGAATATATATGGGGGGTGGGTGCGCCACGATTGAAATCGGAAGGACTGGCCGAGCCATTTGAATAAGGAGGCCTGGCAGCACCCAACTTTGAGCTCCATTATATTTTCACAAGCTCAGTATGCTGGCCATTGGTACTCCATTGATAATAACCCGATAATAACCCGATACACCAGGCCCTAGATGCATACAGTGCTGCACCAACACACTTGAAGTCTATTATCTTTGCTGACTCATACGATCATTTGTATTAGTTCGACCCGGTACGCACAACAGTAAACGCCTGGTCAAGATTGTTTAAGAGGCTAGTTGTGACGTCCCCATACTGTGGATCTGCTCCTCTGTGGAATTTCCCAGGACTTCCTCCAACATATGACAGACATTAAGAACATGTGAGATGTGGGGGAAGTGATGACCTTACATTATCCCTGACGGGGTGTTCATTACCCTGGAGGAATTTGCGGACAAGCTGGGTGATAATCCGATTAGGTCACTCCAATACTTTAGAATGAGAGTGGCGGCTCGTCGCCGGTGACCTTTGTTTTCCATGAACCAGATATATGTGAGCCTGTAGAAATGATAGTGTGCTTCGGAGAGCCCAGAAGGCTTGTGTCCAGATTGTATAAAGTATGTCAGGCCAATCAGACATCTGTCAATAGGGCCAAAGGGAAATGGTAGAAAGATTTACACACTGTCATAGATGAAGAAAAATGGTTGCGCTGTTGTTGCTTGACAAAAGAGGTTTCCCTTTACGTAAAGGTCCGGCTAATACACTTTAAAACACTGAATCAATTGCACTACACCCCTGCACACATTTCAAAATGTGCACCTAATGTTGGTGATGAATGTGTGAAGTGTGGTAGGGCTGCTGCTGATTCCTTGCATCTGTATTGGAACTGCCCGCTGATTATTCGATTCATGCAGGAGGTCACAGATATCTTATATGATATTGCCAAAATATCTCTGGTACTCTCTTCCCCGAAATCACTGCTGGGAGACATCGGGAAGGTCACTATAAAGGTCTTAAGGCTCTTCAATTTGAGTTGCATGATTGCTAATAAAATGTATTCTGAAATATTGGAAATCCAGAATTGCCTCTAGTACAACTGAATTGCTCAAGGAACTAACTTACGCTAAAGAAAGGGAATAGGGCTACACTGCAATGGTTGTGCCCAGATGCAAGCCAAAGGACATTTGGGGACCATTTCAAGATTACCTGTTGCGAATAAATGAAGGTGAGGGAACGGCTGGACTGACCCTCTACTCTAGTGTTTATAGATATGGGACAAAGTACTGCAACCAATACTATGTCATCGAACACTCTAACAAGCAGTAGTAATTCAATGTGTGTATTTTATTATGTTGCAAACTCTCTGTCACATGGTTTGTCATTAAAGTAACATGTCTGCTGCTATGTTAAATAAAGGTTTAAAAAAATATTCTCCATCCACCCCTCACTCACCCACAGCTTCCTGCCCATCTACAGGCTACCTGGCTGTGATAGACACTTTGCTCTGATCTCATTTCTGCACTCTCCCTTCGACCACTCATATGGACGGACCACACAGCCATCTTTTTCTCTCTTCTGTCACCAACTCTTCCTCTACGAAAGACAAACACCTGTCCACCATTCCACATCCAGCTTTGGAACAAGGTCATAATAACCCCAGACCTGGCGGACTCCCTGCTCTCCACCTTCCCCTCCCTTCGTACCGAAGGAGGACCACCGTCCATCAACCTCTTCAACACATGACTCTCTCAACCCTACTACCGCTCACCCCCACAAGATCTATGCCCGCAAGACAAGGACTTTGAAGAGCCAGGAATGAGACACAGACACAGAGGACACATGATTGTGGTTATACACTTGTATTCAAAATAATAAATGTATTAGAAAATGCCTCTATGTCCCCACTCTAGGAGGTATTTCCCTACCTCAACTCAAGATGTCCAAAGCAAAATGTCCTGTGTCCGAAATCCTATCCTAACCATCAAATTCTAAAAGTAACTCTAAGGTGCTAAGGGTAAAGTCTTTAGCCTTGAATGCGCACAAATGTTCAAGTTCAAATGAAAGGTGTAACTCCAACATAAATGTTCCCTATGGATAGTGTTCACAGGTCCAGGGAATGGCTCCCTTCCTCAGGTTTCTGTTGCCGAATACAACAGATCAACAAGACAATCAAAGTTCTTTATAGCCCAAGAGGATAGCTCCCTCCTTAGCGTTGCACTCCACTCATAGGGAAATGTCTACTTTCCCCAGGTCAGACAATTGTTGTTTTCTATCGAGACATATGCTGTTACCACCTTGCATTGGTATAAAATAAACATATTCAAACAATTCAAAATCCTAAGGGCATGAGTCTTCCTTGGGATTCTTTGTTCAACAAAACAACTTAGATGCAAAACAACTTGGCTGCGGGTCCCAGCCTGGCTGGAAACCTGGTATACTCCCCTGCCAGGTTCTTCTCCACATTCAGTGAAATTTCACTCACAAGCTTGCCTTTGCCTGATGTACTTTCCTGCCAGCCCTTTCTCATGTAGTTCACTTTACACTCTTCCAAACCTAACTTTGCCTGGTATTCCCTGCTGCCAGGACTTTCTCGTACAGTTCATTTTTTAAACCTCTCGCGGTAAATGTGAAGCAGTGTTCCGGCATCCCATTCTTAACTTCACAGGCTCACCGGTTTCACCTAGCGGCTTCCGCATCCTTCGCGGCTCCAAGTCTGCTGCTGAGCCCTTCTCGGTGTTCAAGCAATGCTGGTACTGCTTCTCGGTTCCCGTGGCCGCCAGGAAGACTTCCCTTCTCTTCCTGATAAGGTCCCAGCATGGCAAACCCGCCCCAGCAGTCCTCCTTTTTCTGTCGTCTCCCTGAGCTTCCAGGCTTCACAGTCTTCTCTGTGGCTCGGCAGTCCCTCGGTCAGCACCAAGAGGACAAAGCTTCTCCAGACAGCTTCTATCTTCCCCATGCTGATCAGGGTTTTTAAATGTCCCGGCACCTATCATACACTCGCATCCACTAGAGCACGTCCTGGGCTTCACTGATCCTCATTGCTCCATTCAGCCTCCTCGTTCCCAATATTTCTATATACATGGGAATGATAGGCAGGCCATGGCATTTTATTCATCAGAATATTGAACAATATCATCAGTAGGTAATATAGGTGGTTGAAGGAGGTTATATGGGTGGTTGAGGAGGACTGTCGCAGTATGCCATAAAGGCATGAGCAATGCAGTGGCTATCCGTAAAAGGGAAAGGGGATATGCATTTTCATCTGATGATGCTGGGTCATCCCGCTGAGGGTCACCTCCCCCCATGTGGTCATCTCTCAAATAGCCACCCCCAGGGTCAGCATCAGGTGGTAGCTGCTTTTCCCTGGCAACATGGGAAGAGGCTACCTCCGGGAAAGGAGTGAATGCATCTTTGGATTCATTACAGGTCCCTTACCCAAGTGGTTCACCCCCCCCCCCCTCCTCAAATCTCTCAAAACAAGTAATCACCCCCTAGGACGTAGATGGCGGATCAACCCAACCCCCCAAAATAAATCGGCCTACGCCCATGAACATCATATCTACAAAGCTGAAATCCGCAAAGCCCAAAAAATCCTTTTACAAGAATAGAATCGCCAACTTCTGTAACAATAGCAAGATCACAGAATTCATGGCCCCCTCTGCACTTCTCCCGCTCGCACATCTCCCAAACCCTCTGCGATGCCCACTCCGACCATTTCCATAACACTGGTGGAAAGAACACACACCATCAATACGAAACTAGCAGCACTCCGACCCCATCCACCTGCTTCGCCATACAAACCCACCGACCAGCCCATCCTGCCTCCTGTATTCTTCTCCTCCTCACCCATTTCAGACCTGATTTCATTAAACTACTGACTGACAGCCGTCCATCCGGATCCCTGAGTGACCCATACCCCCACGCCCTCCCTCCTCAAAGAAATCTTTGCATCGACCTGCAAAGGCAGCATCGCTAGATTCATCCTCAACACCTTCCTCCCCTCAGGCATTTTCCCAGAAGCATTTTCCCATGTCAAACCCCTCTTTAAAAAACATCCCCCTCCGACCAGCAAACTAATGACCGATCTCTAACACCTGTTTCCTAGCCAAACTAACTGACCGCATTGCCTACTCCCAACTCATCACTTTCACAGAAACCTCCTCTTTGACCCAGCCCTGTCCGGTTTCAGACCCCTTCACGGAACTAACTGAATCATCCTTAGTCTCTGTATGGGACAACCTCAAAAACACAGCAGACACCATTAACCACAGCATCCTCACTGACAGGCTCCACTCCCTTGGCATTAGGGACACAGCACTGAAGGGGATCTCCACATTCCTTGCAAACAGACACTAAATCACTTACCTCCAGCCTTTCACCTAATCCGCTCGACCTGTCAGTAACAGAGTCCCCCAAGGTGCCTGCCTATCCCCTCCCCTCTCCTCTCCTCTTCAACCTCGACATGAGCCCTCTCCCCGCACTCATACAAGCACACACAATCTCACCTGCTGCAACTATGCTGATGACACTCAAATGATTTTCAGAATCCCTTAGTCTGTCTCCACCTCCCAACCAGTCCTCCCACCCTGCCTCACAGACATTGATCACTGGTTGACTGTCACCCATCTCCTGCTCAATCGTGGGAAAACAGAGATCATGATCTACAGAAAAACAGCCCTCTTCCTGCAACCCACCCCATGGCCTACCTCCCCGGCCCCACCCCCTCCCCACCCCTACCTCATCCACCACAGTCAAAAACCTGGGCTGCACAATGGACGCTGACCCGACTCTATCACATGACATTAACACTCTTGTCAGTATCCTGCTACCTTTATCTCTGCATACTCAGGCGCATCTTCCCTTACCTCTCCTACTCCCACAGAGTGATGGCAATCATGTCCATTGTCCTCTCATGACTAAACTATGCAAACTCACTCTATCTAGCCACCCCGCCTACCAACTCAAAAAGCTCTGAAAAGTCCAGAACCCCACAGCTCGACTCCTCCTCACCCTCGGCCGAAGCGAGTGCACCACTGCCGCCCTCTGTACCCTCCACTGGCTCCCAATCGGACGGCGGGTCACATTCAAAGTCATGTTTATCACTTACCTAGTTTTAGACCACACAGGCCCTAAATACCTGCAACAGAAAGTCACCCTGGTGATTCCCTCTTTCAAATCAACCAGATTTGGGGGCACCACTTTCTCCTTCCAAGACCGCACTATTTGGAATTCTGTGCCGCCTAACCTTCCGGAGGGCCTTCAAGAAATAGCTATTCCCCTCAGCATTATGACTAACCCTGCTCTAACCCCCTGAACTAACTACTTATTCCTAAGAGGACCGCAGAATGAATAAATCACCAAAGAACGGTGAGCCAATGTGTTGTAGTTGGATGAAGTGTGAGGGCATTCAGTGTAGTGCATCTGGGTGAACTTTAGGAGCAGTCAGTGGATTTAGATTTGGATAGACTCGAGGGGCAGCCCAAGCACAATTGTGAGGGTAGCTAATTTACTGCATTTAATTATATTACGATGAATTTGAGAATATACAATGTATCGCATTTAGATGTATTTCCAGGGCGGCCAATGTATCGCACTTCCATAAATCCGAGGCGAGCAGATGTAGTTCACTGTCACACACTTGTAGGGTGGCCACTACACCTGCCTCTAGATTAATCTAGATGAAGGTATGACGGTAGACAATACTGTATTGCACCAAGGGAATTGCCTCAACCATTAGAATGCAGCTATCCCCCACGACAAGTATCGGTCTAGTTACTCACATGTTTCTCCTGCTTCACCTACTTTGCAGAACACTTCTGCCATTGAAATGCAGCCATCCCCCATGATAGCATTTTGTTTAGCTGCACACATACATTCTCAGCACCCACGCACTCCTCTTAGAGACTTTGCACAAGAACTGTTCCACTAGAATTCAGCTACCCCCCATGAAGAAATTTGGCTTAGCTGCACACATAATGTCTCCCCTGTTTCACTATTAGCGCAACACCTCTACCTTTAGAATGCAGATATCCTCCACGACAAAATTTAGTCTAGCTGCACACATAATGTGTCTCTTGCATACTCTCCATCATACTACCCTTAGCACCCATGCACTACTCTAAGACTCTGCACAGCACCTATGCAATTAGGATCTAGCTATGTGCCCACGATAAAATTCTGTCTCGCTGCCCACTTAATGTCTCACCCGCTTTACATACTTTCATAGTCCTATGCTATTACAATACAGCAATCCCCCACAATACAACTTCAGTCTAGCTGCACATGTCTCCCTCGCATGCCCTAGATTACCCTCAGCACCCACACACTACTCTAAGACACTTTGCACAACACCTCTGCCATTAGAATGCAGCTATCCCACACGATAAAATTCTGAATAGCTGCCCACATAATGTCTCTCTTGCATACTATACAGACTACCCTCATTACCCATGTACTACTCTAAGACACTTTGCACAGCACCTTAGCCATTTGGAATGCAGCTATATCCCCACACTAAAAATGTGGTCTGGCTTCACACATAATATCTCTCTTGCATACTCTCCAGACTACCTATCTGCACCCACCCACATACCTGCTCAACATGTGTGACTAGCAGGGACTTGCCCACCCCTCCATAGTGTCGTATTGGCTACAATTCACACAAGCATTGTACACATTTCTGACGAATTTCCCATACTTGGACTTTGGTCCCCAAGGGCGTTCAACCAACAGCGTGTTGAGACCATACCAATGGTGAAAGGGGCAATGCAAATGCCCATTCCATTCCATTATTAGTTTGCAAAGCTCTTGTGAACTGAAGTTTACTTCAGATCTATGCCACACTGTTGGATCCCCCACCTCTTTCTTTATATAAAGATCTATAGATCTTCCACAGCTATCAACACTTTTGTTACTAAATGTGAGTGCCTATTAGGAGGGATTGGAGTAGCATCTCTCACGTCAATTAAAAATAGTTCTAACTTTAAAAAAAAAAAACCTCCTAGAATTAGTGGCTCTCCATGCCAGAATCACTTCTGAGCTATAGCCATACATACAAAGAAATCACTATTATAAATGGTGAAATGTATTAATGTGTTTTTATATTGACCTCATTACCTACGCATGAAGTTCTACGGCTTAGAGCAGTCATAGCACACTCTGACCGCACTTGCTATTTTTGTTTGATCAGAACTGGAGGCATTATTTTATTTATGCATACAGTGTTCTTGCTTTGACCAATTAAGAATCCTACATTTTTTTGTCCATAGATGTTTTTATTGCCATTTTCATAAAGATAAACATTTTTTGAACAGTGTTCGCCCACTCCTTCCCCCCAACTTCCTCTTGTCCCAACCTGGATCCAGTGTAAAACTCTATTTTGCTTCCCTTCTCCCACAGCCTACCCTTTCTCCTGACTTGTCCCCTATTGTAACCTCCTTTTGCTGAAAAAACGTGAGGTTGGGGAAAAAGAGTTTGACAGGGTATGTCCCCAACTCAGAACTGTTTTTAACACAAAAAGGAAGACACTAACCACTGTGGCAATTATTGGTTAATAGCTCATAAAGGTCCAAAAAAGCCTATGTGGACAGGGACCAATGCAGTTGAACCCAAAGAAAGAGGGTGCCAGTGCTACAAGGCTGTGGTAGGAAGACAGAAAAGGGATAGAATGAATATCTAACTATCCCTACCTGGGTGTAATGCCTCCGCTAGGTAACGGTGCTGGGCCGCTTACAAACAGGAGATAGAAAAAGACATAAAGTATCCACTTCTACATAGGTAATGCTTTCAGCCTTGTTGGTGCTGTTCCACTCTCTTCCACTGTGTACAATAAATCATTATATATTGGAAGAGAAGTGCTCAAAGGTGATTTAAAAAGAACACCAATGGTCAACTATGAAGGCATCCAGTGGGGTATCAACCAATTTATTGCCCACTAGATTGTCTCTCTGGCCATGGTGGACTGCGATCTAAAAACGACACAAACACAGGGACAAACAATGTTCAACAGAACGTTCAAACAAAGAAGATATCATGTCCCACTGTCCGTCTTGGAGTGATGTTAATGTTACGGGTTGTGGCAAATGGTAAAAGGTATGCTCACACTACAAGATAAGCCCAATTTATGCCTTCTAGTGCGTAGCAACCACCGTCGACCGGTTTCAGTGGCAAACGTGCGTGAGGCCACTTTCTTCAGGACAGTCTTCTACTCCCATCAAACGGACCAGTCAAAAGGTAATGTAAGGACTGACCTTATTGAGAGAGTAATACTACGACAATTGGAAGTGTAAATGCTTTACCCCCAAGTCGTTGGTGCCGTGAGGTTGGATCAGTTTGAGAGTTAACCTAAAGGAAACAAACAGGGTATTTGTAACCACATTCACCTCTGAGCTAATAACTTCAATTGAATTGCATATGAATCACACATCATTAGATGTAATTCACAGACGCAACACTGCTAGTACTGATGGTACAGACGGTAAAAACTCATTGTGAGTCTGCACCCACATTTAAAAGTGTATAGACACACACCTAGGTGTGCCAAAGTTAAGTTAATTCATATTCAAAAGGCACTGGATAGCCATTATACCATGCAAGTAGGGCCCTCTGTAGGGTGAAAAATATCTCAATAACTGAGGGGGAGAGTAGCCAAATACTGCCACAGGTTGTAATGAAGTAGGGCTAAAAGCATGATTGGTAAACCAGGAATTATCATCTCACCAGATGTATTATCTAACTGGGTACACGTACCTTCGGTTAGGTCATCCCTGTCCACGGTATGGTTAAATGTAGTGGAGTGTGTCCACAGTCATGTGGACCACATGGATCCAAATCCCAGGCGTTCTGAGGGGAAGAAAGCTCCCTTTGCTGACCACCTCTCGACCCCAATATTGAGCCGTACTCCGTTCAGGAACCTCTGATCACCAGTCTTTCAAAGGAGCATGGCTTGCTGGTATTATGCCAGTCCCAAAAGTCTCATTGTCCTCGGGTACCAGGCTCCCTTATAGTCCTTCTGGAGAAACGTCATTACCAAGTCCCAGTCTGCAAGGAAACCCTGGTGGTCCCCTTGTGTCGTGTAGTTATCCACTCAAGCGCCACAAAGTTTCCCACCTTTCCTACCCATGCATTTTCTTTGGGTGGCTTTTTCTTGTTCCACTTTTGTGCCACCACCAGAGCTCCTGCCATCATTAGTATCACATAAACCTTACATTGGGCTTTCAATGGTAACTCCTCCAGAACCCCTCCCGATCCCAGAATAGAGAGTCCTGTATTTCCCTTAACTTTTATCCCCAGAATCTCATCACTCACTCCATCTTGAACCTGAGACCAAAAGAGGCGGATCAGAAGACAGTCCCACCAAATGTGACTCTATGTGCCTTCCATTCCGCACTCCCGCCAATATGGGTTAGGGACCTTGTCAAACATCTTGTGGAGCCTCGTAGGTGTGAGCTACCACTGGACCATCATTTTAACCCAAATCTCCTGTATCTGTATAGATCTGGTAAGCTTGGGTATATTCACCCACAATTGCACCCAGTAGTCCGCATCAATTGGTTGACCCACTGAGTCTTCCCATTTCACCATATATCGCCTCGACCCTGGCTCCTCCCCTTCTTTAATGACTCCATAGATTGCCCCCACCATATGTCTGTCCCCTGCATTTGAGGTGAGGAATTTCTCCAAGGGCTTTAAAATCCTTGCGGCCGCCTTCCTAATTTTAGAATTTAGTGACCAATGTCTTAATTGAGTGTAGCGGAACCTTTCTCCTTCTTGCACTCCAAAGTCAATTTTGCATTGAGGGAAGGTTTTAATCTCGTTCCCATCAAACATGTGCCGTATTCTACAGCATCCTCCCTGCTTCCATCTGGTAAAATCTGACCCCCGCCCCTGGGGAGAATTGGGGGTTCCCAAATATCAGAGTGCACGGTGACGGAAATGTAGTCACCTTTGCTCGTACAAGCATTTCATCCCAGGAATCACCCACCAAGGACCCAATCTTACTGCAATACATGTTCTGTGGTCTATCTCTCGTTGGCTTCCAAGGAACCTCCTCCAGTTGGACCCCGACCACCGCTTTATCCAAATCCCTGCAGATTTTATCTCGATCGTCCTTTAACTAGTCCCTGATTACTTTAACTTGTGCAGCTAAATAGTAGGAAATCAGGCTCTCCCAGTCCCCCCCGCCCCACTCCCTTTGTTTTGGCATCATCACCAGGAGCCTTGATATTCTAGGTTTTTTGTGGTTCTATATAAATGCCCATGTATATCTATGGAGTGAGCGAAAAACAATTTGGGCACTTCCGCTGGGACCGTCATAAAGTAGTACAGAAGCTTTGGAAGAATGACCATCTTCAAAACATGAATACGTCCCAGCCAAGATATTGTCAATGGGCCCCATTTGCTTAACATCTTCTTAACGTTCTCTAGGAGATGGGGGAAAAGTTGGCCTCAAATGAAGAATCCATCTTGTTCGTGATTTTGACCCCCAAATATTGTATAGAGTTGTCTGCCCAACGATACAGAAGGGTTCCCCCAAGTTCTCATTCCTTTTCTATTGGAAGTCAAAGGTAATACCTCTGATTTATACATGTTAATGTTTAAACCTGCCACAGCCCCAAATTGACTTAGCACCCTATCTAGTATGTTAAGGCACTGTTTGTGAGTGTTAACAAAATTTCGTCCACAAAGGCTTCCACCTTATGTTCCCTACCCCCAAATGGGATTCCTGATATTTCCCTGTTTGCCCTCAGTGTGGCCAGCAATGGTTCCAGTTGGATCGCATATAATACGAGTTAGTGGCATCCCTGTTTTGTCCCTCTCGTCACTCTAATTGGCCCGAATTGCCCATTATAATTAGTCGGAGTGACAGATTAGCAGAGTTCGCCCTTATCATTTAAATTAATTTATTTCCAAACCCCGATTTAACCAAGGTATGAAACAGAAACTGCCACTCTACTTTTTCAGCATCCAAGGTCGTAAGTATAGATGGGATGTTTTTCTTATTCACTTTTTCGATCAGGTATGCAAGCCTTCTAGTATTATCGCCTGTTTGTCTGTTATGGGTAAAGCCTGATTGATCCGTACTAACAAGCTCTGGGAGGAGGTGGTCCAACCGAGTTGCTAAAATCTTTGCATATAACTTTGCATTGGTATTGATTTGGTCTGTGAGAGCTGCACATAGTCTGATCCTTGCCGGGCTTTGGCAAGAGTGCCACCTATGCCTTCTCCATAGTTGGAGTTAGTCTTCCTGCCCCTCCACCCCATAAAAAAGGCGTACTAGGTGTGCTATTAAACGTTCCCTGAAGGTTTTTATAAAACTCTGACGTAAAGCCACCTGGCCTAGGTGATTTGTTCACTTGTAATGCCCAGATAGCCTTTCGTATCTCTTCAGATGTTATATTTAAGTCCAAGTTCTCTTTTTCTTGTCCAGCTATCACAGGTAAGGTGCATTTATCGAAATACTATACTTGCTGCTGTTCCCAGGATTCTCTGATCTTTAAAGGGCGGAATAGTAATTGCAGAATTCCTGTGTTCTGTCGGATAGGTCTGAGCTTTCCCCTCCCCCTTCCTTTTTAATTTGTAATATCGTTTTTGCCTTTTCTTCCTTCTGTAGTAACCTTGCCAAAAGACGGTCCGTCTTGTTTGCTTTTATATAATATCTCTGTTTGAGAAATAATAGTGAGCGTTCTGCTGCTTTTGTCTGCAGTATTTATAGTTGGCCTCTGTTTGCCCTGTATTCCCTCCTTACTTCCCTACCCGCTCCTATTCCCATACGAGACATCACTTGTTTTCGTTTTTCTTCCAATTCTTTTTCAAAGAATCTATTCTCCCTATCTCTTCGGGTCTTTATGGCTGTTATCCTTCCCCTAATCATAGCTTCAAAAGCAGCCCACACCATGGGGGTCATTACGAGGTTGGAGGTAATGGAACAACAATGCCGGTAAAGGATTACCGGCATCGCATACCGCTCCGGGCTATTCCGACCTAAGAACCCGGTATTAGAGGCACCGCTAATAACGGTGCCTCTAATAGTGGCAAGGGCGCAGGCACGTGGGCCTTCAGGCCGGCAATACCGAGATGCTGCTAACAGGAGGACATCACAAGTCAGGCGTACATGCAAATACCGGCTTCATGAAGGCGCTAACAGGGTATACTGACATGCCGGCAATACCGGCATCGTGAAGCACCCGTAAACTGCTATGTGCAGTGTTCCCAACTGCAACAGGTGCACACAATCAGCACAGGTGGAGGCAATGGAGTCTGAGCCAGCACCAAAGGAGCACACCCACACCCCTTCCCACGCCAAAATGATTCCACTAGTAGTAGCAATACTGGGGATGGAGGACATGCTTGCATTGCTACACCAGCAACAACAACAACATCAGGCATCACAGAGGAGACGGAGGAGGAGAAGGAGGGTGAGACAGGCCCAGCATGCCCCACCAGTGCAGCCAGTGGTACCACGCAGGCAGCTCCCAATCCCTCGCATCAGAGCCAGTCCATTCAACCTAACCCCTGAGCAGATCCACACCCTGTACCGTCTGGACCGGGACACCATCACTGCCATCGTGGATACGCACTGCTATCCCCCCTCTCCTGAAGGTAGTGTCAGTGCTCCACTTTCTTGCCACAGGCACCTACCAGCACACAGTGGGGCACATGTATGGCATATCAAAACCCTTATTTTCTCGCATGCTGAAACAAGTGCTGGATGCCTTCCTGAAGCACACAAAGGACTACATATCCCTACCACGGACTCCCCAGGAGATTTTTGACACAAAAGTTGCCTTCCATGCATTGGCATGCATGCCAAATTGTATAGGTGCCCTCGACTGCACCCACATGGAGTTCGTGCTCCCGCATGCCATGGAGGTGGTGTACTGCAACCGCAAGCAATACCACTCCATCAATGTGCAGATGGTATGTGGTATCCAGCAAGATCATCACACATTGTTGTGCCCGATATCCCGGATCAACACATGACTCAATGGTCCTGCGGAACTTCATGCTACCACGCTACATGGAGCGACATGCAGGACGTGGTGCCTGGCTGCTTGGTAAGTTGCATGACAGGCACATGGCAGTGAAATGGGGGAATGGATGTACACACCACCATGGTGTCATCGGTGATGTGATAGCACGATGTGCACATCACAAAACACTGTGCCACAAAGCATCCCAAACTGAACATGACAACCAAATCCCATAGCAATGTAGTAAGCTGGACACCTATCACAACATGCCAAACTTAAAAACACCCCACATCCGACAAAACGTCCATCAGCCATCATCGTACCTCACCCTCTGTAACACAATCCAGCAACATGCTGTGAATATTCACTATGTAAATGTCTGCAGCAAATCACTACACAGGACAAGCATGGGAGTGCATGGGAGTGCACTGAACAAAATCACCAAGGGAATCCACTGTTTGTCACAGGGCCGCCACCAACACCTTAGTACAGCATGTCACCATCGTAATAATCAGCGCTGAATGCCTAATGTTTGTTTGTTTGTTTGTTTGTTTATTTATTTCTATAGCGCTCCGGACCCAGGAGTATAGGGGCGCTTAGTACAAGGTTACAAGGCACGGTACAGGGTAATACACAGTGAAGCTAGAACAATTTAAATAACAGTTATATACAGGCAGTGAGGGTGAAAGCACGCGGTAGTGACATAAGTGAGGAAAAAACAGTCAATACATTCTAGAGCTAGGTCTGACTTCAAAGTTGGCTATTTGTCAGTAGCCACCCAATGACCAGTTTCCTAAATGACTGGAAGGAGTTGGATGCTTTAATGCTCAGTGGCAGGGAGTTCCAAAGTTGGGGGGCGAGGACAGTAAAACTCGAGCCTCCGGCTCTTTTGGAGTTAAATCTAGGCACTGCAAGGCATAAGGTGTTAGAAGATCTCGTGGTTCTAACGGACGGTTTCATGGTGAGTTTGTCGGTCAGGTATGGGGGTGCTAGATTGTTGAGAGCTTTATACGTCAGGCAAAGTGTTTTTAGGTCGATTTTATGTTGGATAGTGAGCCATCTGCATGCCGTTCTGGTGGCTGAGATGTGCTCACGTCTAGGGATATTTAGCGCTGCCCGAAGTGCATTGTTTTGAAGGACTTGGAGCTTGTTAATTGACGCTTGATTGGCACCTAGGTAGAGACTATTGCAATAGTCTAGTTTAGATTGTATAAGGCCTCTGGATAGTATGAGGCAACTATTAGGGGAGAGAAATGGTCTACAGGCTCTAATGAGTTTTCCGGTATATGCCGTGGCAGAGGCAGTAGCATTAATTTGTTTGGTGAAGTTAACGTTGGCATCGAGATAGAAGCCAAGTGTTTTCACATTTTTGGCGACCGGGATGGTGTTGCCATCGATTATGATGTTCGAGTAGTTAGGACTTAATTTTTGTAGGTTATTCGGTGAGCCAACAATGAGCAGTTCGGTCTTCTCGTCATTGAGGCAGAGGCCATGTGTGGCCATCCATGCCTGGATGACAGAGAAGATTTCATTGATCCTAGCTACATCAGTATCGTAGTTGCCCGAGATAGTGAGGAGTATCTGGGTGTCATCCGCGTAATTTGTATAAATGACACCCAGGCGGTCTAGTTTATCGAAGAGGGGCTTTGTAAAGATATTGTAGAGGGTGGGTGAGACACATGATCCTTGTGGGACACCACAGGATATGGGGATAGGGTCTGCT
This sequence comes from Ambystoma mexicanum, assembly GCF_040938575.1. Lineage (NCBI taxonomy): Eukaryota > Metazoa > Chordata > Amphibia > Caudata > Ambystomatidae > Ambystoma > Ambystoma mexicanum. The sequence continues at coordinate 317,548,661 of NC_090941.1, forward strand.
GCTGCCTCCAGAGAGAAGACCCTCATAGTTCTGTTGGCTAGGAAGGACTGTATCCATGAGACAGCAGAGGGGGAGAAGTGGGCGGCAGAGGAGAGGTGGTTACAGAGTATTTTATGGTCAACCAGGTCGAAGGCCGCTGAGAGATCTAATAGGAGTAGGATGGCAGCCTTACCCTTATCTTTGATTTCGTCAATCTGGCTTTTAAGGTCGACAAGAGCAGTTTCGGTTCCATGCTGAGGCCGGAAGCCAGACTGACGCAATCCGAGTAATTGGTTAGACTCTAGGTAATGCTGAATTTGCAGGTAAGCAACTCTATCGAGTATTTTTAGCAAGAAGGGAACAGTTGTAATGGGCCTGTAATTTGTGGGGATGGAGGGATCCAGAGTCTGTTTTTTTAGTAGCGGGAGGACCCATGATTGTTTCAGATTGTTGGGTACCGAATTAGTGGAGAAGGATGCGTTTATGAGCTTGGAAATGAAGGGGGCGAGGTCTCTAGCAGCATCTTTTATGATCTGTGCAGGGCAGCTGTCCCCTTTGCAGTTTGATGGTTTGAGGGAAGTTATGATTTTTTGCACTTCTAGTGCGGTTACGTTTTTGAAGGTGAATCCCTGGTTATTGTTAGGGGTGGTAGGTGGGCTGGGCATGATGGTGCTAAAGGTGGGGCTGCTATTAAAAAGTTGAAGTCTTTTGTTTTCGATTTTAGTTTGTAGACCAGTGATTTTGTTTGCCAGGGCGTCTTGGATATTTGTGCACCAAGATTGGTCCTTCACAGACGAGTCCATAGGTGGATTGGGGTTTTCTAACTCCTTCAGGATAGTGAATAGCTCTTTGGTACTGGAGCTGGCATTACTTATTCTTGTGTTGTAGGCTTCCTTTTTTGTGCGGATAATTTCTTTTTTATAGAGGGAAGATGCATTTATGAGATTGACTTTTTGTTCCTCGGAAGGGTTCTTTTTCCAGAGGGTTTCCATTTTGGACTTATTTTTTCTTAGTATTTTGAGTTCTGGAGTATACCAAGAATTGAGGTGTGCCTTAGGTTTACTTTTGCGTAATTTTAGTGGAGCAACACGGTCAATAGCATTGGTCATGACGCTATTGTAGGTGTCTACTAGAAGGGTAGGGTCTGATGTGTTAGGGATCATGTTAAGGGTAGGTAGAACCAGTGGGATGAGGGCTTCACTGGTGATGTTCCGTTTGTTTCTAGTCAGGCATGCTGGTGCAGGCGGGTGTTGTCTGTGGAGGGGGTTGTTAGTGCTAATGTCGAATGAGAGTAGGAAGTGGTCAGTCCATATCAGTGGTTGTGGGTCTCTGCAGATGATGTTGCAGTTGTGGGCAGTGAGCCAGTCTAGGGTTCTGCCTTTTTGATGCGTGGGTAAGGTGTTAAGTTGAGTGTAGTTGTGTTCGCCAAGTACATTGGCGAGGGAGGCAGCTGGAATGTCATGGGGGTCATTGTAACCCAGGTTGAAGTCACCGAGGATAATATTCTGTGATAGAGGTTTGGATTTTTCGGCTATGAGGGTGGTTATGTCTTCTTCGAATGAACCTATAGGCCCAGGGGGTCTGTATAATAGGTCCAAGGTAATGGAGTTCTTAGGGGAAGTTTGAATTTTGATAGATAAATATTCGCAGGACTTTAGAGTAGGGGCGGTCATCGGTCTAATGTCAAGTGAGGATTTGAAGATGAGTGCTACACCTCCTCCACGGGCATCCGGTCTGTCGGCCCTGAGGATGGAGTAGTTGTCTGGAACTGCAATAGATAGAGAGGGGCCTGCTGCAGTATGGAGCCAAGTTTCTGTGGTAGCTAGGAAATCCAGGTCTGCTGCGAAGATGATGTCTGCAATTTCCGTAGGGTGGGCCACAAGGGATCTAACATTAAGTAGGGCTCCTTTGAGTGGCACAGAGTTTGCAATGGGGTTTTTATTGGTGATTTTAGTGATATGATTCGTGGTCATTTTGCTAAGTAGGTTAGGGAGTCTGCATCCTAGTCTGTCGTTACGGGTCATGATGTTGGGGTAGGCTACAGGGCTATGTTCAGTTGAACTACGCAAGTTTAGGATGTTGTCAGAGTGGTCATCTGTAACGAGGCTGCGTGGGGTATTACCTAAAGTAGCGCTCGTTTTGGTAATAGGGTCTATGGATGCGCTGTGGGAGAAAGGAGGTAGGGAAGGTAGGAAGGGTGTAGGGCAAGGTATGGGGTAATGTCTGGGACAGGCAAGCTTGGCGAGTCCATTACTGAATGGGATATAGCTATTTCTACTGCATGGTGTGCAGTCCGGCATAATGCAAAAGGGGAACATGATGAGAATTAGCCAGGCTGGCATAGTTTGGGAGTGGATTTGGGTAGTATCTGGCTAGCAACCAGAAGGCCCAGCACAATCAATGTGGTCGAGTAGCGACCAGAGGCACAACTCAGTTACAGTGGTCCGTTAGCGACCATAAGGCATAACTCAGTTAAGTTACAGTGGGCACAACTCAGGTACAGTGGTCCATTGGCGACCATAAGGCACAATTCAGTTACAGTGGTCCGTTAGCGACCATAAGGCACAACTCAGGTACCGTGGTCCGTTAGCGACCATAAGGCATAACTCAGTTAAGTTACAGTGGGCACAACTCAGGTACAGTGGTCCATTAGCGACCATAAGGCACAATTCAGTTACAGTGGTCCGTTAGCGACCATAAGGCACAACTCAGTTACAGTGGTCCGTTAGCGACCATAATATTGCAGAGGCTACTGACAACGCTGCCAGTTAGAAAATCATACAGAACACAACACATCACAATTTTGACACAAACACAGTGGTATGCGTCCACAGTGCATGAGCAACATCAAGGCAGTGTACACCATGTATCATCTTGGAGATGCAACCCACACCATAAGTCCATGGCACAGAACACATTGAGGGCATTACAATTGTGTGCATACAACCAGGGACATGTGCATGTGACCAACGATAATCTGCAGGCATGTGTGACTAGTACAGCTGTCCATCATGAATCGACTAACGTATACCTTTTATTGCCTCTCATGCAGGTGATGGTGGCTATCCCTTGAAGCCGTGGCTCCTCACCCCTGTCCGAAACCCACAGAACAGGCACGAGGAGGTCTACAATCGTTCCCATACCCGTACCCGTGTGGTCATCGAGCAGACTTTGGCCTGTTGAAGGCACGGTTTCGCTGCCTTAGCCGGTCGGGTGGGGCCCTCCTCTACAGGCATGAGAAGGTGGCCAAGATCATCATGGTATGTGTCATGCTGCACAACATGTGTATCCGACGGAACGTGCCTCTGCCCCCTGACATTGAACTGCAACCACCTGGTGATGATGAAGGAGATGAAGAAGATGTGGTTGCACATCATCGCGGTGCTGATGCACATGAGGGACGTGCTGTGCGTCAGTCAGTGATTGCACAATATTTCTAACACACATGGGTGCACAGGCTGACATGAAAGTTGGACAGTGGGCACTGGTTGGGAGAGTACATGTACAATATGCACTGTATATGAATAAATGACACATATGCAATACGGAATGTCCACTCAAGATTTTATTTTCACACAATGGGTGTATTTAACTGTCCAAATAAGATTAACGTGCTCAAACCCTCTACCTCACACACCCTCTCCCCCTCCCCCCACAACTCCTCCACACACCTTGACCCCTTCCCACTTCCCCTCCCCCCACAAATGCCCCCACACCCCCCTTCCCACCACAACTCCCCCACACATGGTGTCCAAGCAAAAGCTTCATGTGTCAGTGTCTACTGCCTTCATCAGGCTGCCCTGTCTACATCCTGCCACTCCCTGCACCTGGTGGCAGCATGTCCGTGCGGCGCAGGGTGCACGCCGACCTGCGTAGGGGGCTGGTTTGCGTGGAGCTTGACGAAGATGGGGTGGCCGCCTTCTCCATTCCGGGGGCTGGACGCTCAGCCTCCATGGAATGTGCAATGCGGGTGTGGACCTTCCTCAGGGCAGACACCTCCTCACACAATCTATTGGTGCTTTTCACAATGATCTGCCTCAGGGAGGAGGTGTTGTCGCACCCCTCCTGCCTTGCTTGGGCACTGTCTGCGACAAACTGTCCCACTAGGGCAGTGAGCTCCTCCTGGCGCTGCGCAGCATGTCCTGCCTGCTGCACCCCCGCCTGTACACCAGTGGAGGTGGAGGGTGCATGTATGACATGGGCAAATACTTTTGGGTCCTCTATGGGACTCATGCTCTCTTGTATGGACTCCCCCCCCCCAGACTGCTCCGTGGTGGTGTCGTGGTAGGAGTCGACAGGTGTGACCTGGGGGGATGGGGCCGGACTTGGTGTAGCAGGTAGGTTGGAGGAGTCGTCCTCGAAAGGCACACACACCTGTCTCTGCACGTCGTCATCTGTCAGGGGTGCCGTAGCAGCCGCCTCCCCAAAAGAGCTGTTCTCTGCCGACTGTGCCCCTTCGACTGTCTCCTGTGCAGGTGTCACAGGTGTTGTGGGTACTGTGGTGATGGGCCTTGGCGGCACCAGTGCCGTGGCATTCTGGGCTGTTTTGGTCTTCGGTGCCTGTCGTGGCTTGTGTGGGGCTTTCGAGGTGGAAGGCCTGTTGCCTTCATCCCTGGCCCTATTCCAGGGTGTCGTCGCCTGTGAGGGTGAGTCCCAGGCCTCGCTGTCAGGATCTGAGCCTGTGGGGGACCAAGAGAGGGACGGCATGAGTGATGGTTTGACAGGCATCATGCATACATTTGTATTATTGCTCATCTACACATTAGAGGGGAATTTGAAATGGAGTTTTGATGATCACGTTGCTTGCTATATGGGTGGATCATGCAGGCATCCGTCCGGGCACTCTTGTTGGGGCGGGCGTATACTATGTGACATGTATTTCTGTTGTGGCCTGCGTGCAGTGTGACTTATGCCATTTTCATATTTGTGTGGTGTGTGTCAGGTATGGCATTGCCATGCTGCATGCATGTGCATGTGTCTGTGCTGCAGACGACAACTAGGCTGGGAGTGTGTATGTGTTGGGCCATGCCTTGCCTCTTTGGACAGACAAATTGGTGGACTATTATCAGACTTTGCATTACAGTATTTTCTTAGGACACTCACCTCCTTCTGCCGATGAGATGGCGCCATGCTCCATATCGCCCACACCTTCGATGGCCTCTATGCCAATCGTGCTGGCAAAGATCTCCTCCCACCGCCTTAGCTTTATTGGTGAGCTTGGTCCTCCACGAGTAGCCATGGCCTGGCTCCTGTTTGCGGACAGGATGCTCCTGACTCGCAGGCGCAGGCCATCCCATCTCTTCCGAACATCCTTTGTTGTGCGGGGGGTGTTGCCTACCGCGCTGACTCTTTGGGCGACAAGTTTCCAGATTTCCTTTTTCTTGATCACTACCTCCCTCTTGAGGCTGTTTGCGAACACAACCTCAGCATTGTCAGCCAGGGTCTCCGCCAGCATGGTGAGTTAATCCTCATTAAAGTGCTCCTTGGGCTGGCGGGGGGCGCCTTTTTTAACTGCCTTGGGCATGATATAGTTGTGGAAGGTTGATGTATGTACTCAGCAATATTCTCCAGGTCCTGTGTGCTGAGGATGGCAATGGATTGTGTTTTTAAAGATGGCCGCCGTGCTCTTTCCCGTTCCTGTGCGATGACGCTACTTCGGGTTCTGCTTATTTACGGTGACCGCTGATGGTGGTGACCGCTAATGCGGTTTCAAATGATGCTGGTAGTGCTGTCTGTGCTTTCCATGATGCTGCTAAGGAATGTCGTTATCGGCATGGCGCAAAGCTCGGGCACGTGTACTCTTAATAGCCCTCTATTAACGGGCTCTTTACTACACGGACACAGTATTTTCTCCATGCCGGTAAGGACAGTTACTTACCTCCAAACTCGTAATGAGGCCCCATATGCTGGCTCGTGTCCCCGTGTTGGTTTTCTTTAAAAAAACTCTTCTATAACCACTCTAGTCTCCTCCCTTAGAGTATGATCTTTGAATATGTGTAGGGTAGCTTGTGTAGGGTAGCTCTATTTCCATAACCCTGCGTATCCTCCTTTTCTTCTTATACTCAGAGTTATCAGTGCATGATCAGATAGAGCTATCGCCCTCACTTCTAGCTCTGCTACAAGTCCCAGTAAGGACTGCAAGAACCATATATAGGCGATTCTGGAGGGAGCCTGTGAACGTGTGAGAAAAATGTATACCCTTCGTGTTTCCCCTCTTTTTCCTCCATGCGTCCACCAAGGAAAGCGGTACGATCTTCTTGATCAATTGCTTAGAGGGCTTGCCCTGTCTGGACTCGCTCCCCCTACTCCTGCCCACCCTGGGATCCCATGCCATATTAAAGTCCTCTAGCAGCACTATTTGACCTTTAGCGAATCGTGCCAATTTAGTCCATTTTGATTGTATAAACCTGTCCTGTTCCGAATTGGGCACGTAGGTAGTAGCTAGCGTATATAGTTCCCCTCTCCCCTCGATTATTAGGGCCAAGTATCTTTCCTTGGAGTTCCTGTCTGAAGCATTGTCCGAGAGGTCAAGATTATCTTGAATCGCTACCAGAACCCCTCCCTTCTTGGACGTGTCATTAGACTGAAAAATGTGGCCGTATCCCTGTAACCTAATTTTGTGCTTATCCATGATTTGAATGTGTGTTTCCTGAAGGGTTATGAGATCTGGTTTCTCCCTAAGAAGATATTGCTCAAGTTTCTCCTTTTCAAGTAGTGACGTCGCTCTGATGAACCGCCAGCTGATCTAGTTCCTCTTCTCTGGGCCTCCTTGGGTTGGCCCCGGCATCCTTTTTTCCTGACGATTTCGGCTTGATCTTGTTCCACTCCCAGTGCCTCCTATTATTCTGAGGTTTCAGTGTTGCTTTGTTTACTCCTTGTAATTTGTCGTCCATTCCTAAGAATCTCTCTCCTTCTTCACTGGAGGAGATGTAGTGTTGCCTTCCTTCCCATTCAAAAACCATGCTGAAGGTGAAAGGCCATCTGTATCGAATGTCTTGTGACCGCAGGAAATTTACGATCTGGCTCATTTGTTTTCTTTTAAGTAAGCTGGTTTGAGACAGATCCTGAAAAAGCTGTATCTCTGAGCCGTTGCATGTGATCTGTTTCGCTTTCCTAGAAGTCAAAAATATTCCTTTGTTCCGCTTGTAATCGTGAAGAGCTGCTAATACACCTCTTGGCCTTGCCCCTGGTCTTTAATCTGAGGGCCCACCCTATGTAGTCTATCAATCTTAAGGTTCGTACTGTTGTCCATTTCCAACAGGTCTCCGAATATTTGCATTATTGCTGTTCCAGGTTCTTTTTCATTCACAGCTTCAGCCAGTCCTTTTATACATATGTTAGACCTTCTAGACTTGTTTTCAAGGTCCTCCACTTGAATCTCAAGATTGTGCGTTGCCTTTGCTAGTTGTTCCAACAGTTTTCATGCATCGTCCGCTAAGTCTTGGAGCGCGTGCTCAGTTGTGTCCACCGTTTCTTCCAGGTTATTAATGTCTCCCCTGATTTCATACAAAGCTGACGCCAGGTCTTCCCTCATTTTGTCCATTTCTTTCTGTACCGTTCCTGCAATCTTGTCACCAAAATCCTGGAAATATTGCCTGGTGGCCTACAGTGGCCCCTCATAGTCTATTTTATCTGAACTCTGTTCATCTTTCGGTGGGGTTCTAGTGTCCCTCCTGCACAATTTTTGTATATTGCTTTTGTGTGGTTTCTTTACCCCTTTTGCCGAGCTTTGGGCCTCCTCGCCTCTATTTTTTTACATTTTGTTGACCTCTCGCCCCTAAAGGGCACGGCCTTCACCAACCCAGGAGGTAAATTCTTTGCCGAAGGGAGATGTCCTCTTGTTGTGATAGTAGGAGGACCCAGATACCTTGTGTTTCTCTGCAGACCTCGACCCCTGATCCCCTTAAATTCTCAGCTTATGTCCAAAGCCCCACAAAATGGTCTCTATGTGAATATTCCACTTGAGAAGTCTCACAAGGCCCAGCCTGCCCTGCTGTCTTTCTTCCCCAGGGACTCAACAAACCTGCAAGAGGGGTCCCCACTTCCACTCTGGCCACTTAGTTAGATAGATCTTAGATGGCATTCTATGCACACTTCTGGGTACCGGTACCTCTAACTGCTTTTCAGAGGCTCTCTCGGATCTTCTTCCCACCTGTAATGATCCTTTCGACTTTCGCCCGTGTACGCTCCCAGACTGCGGGCCCGCCACTAAATTCCTGTTGTGTTGGTCGGTCCTCCGCTTCTTAGGCCACCAAGCTGGGGTCTGGTCGTTTTAATGCTGGAGTGCGCGCAGTCCTCTCCTCACCCTGACACAGAGTGCCGGTCTCGTAGAGCACATTACCTCGCCCCATTAGAACACCAGTGAATGGTTAATTATGCGTACCTTTTGTCTTCTTCTCAGGGTTCTGTTTGTGTTCCCAACGGGACTGCCCCTCATCGCGTTTCCTTGGCGAGTTCCCTGCACGCCAAGATGTCCCTGCGACTCGCATCTTGCACACGAGGGCTCCTGGGTGGCTCCACCACTCCCAATCAAAGGGGAGCGCCCCTTCACACGCCACCTCTCCGGGTTTGAATCTGGGGGATCTCCTCCTCATTAACAACACCCTCACCGTGCCACGCTGTCTCCAGCAGTTGCTCGTGTTTCCAGGAATATTGGAGCATGAAATAGCGCTGGGCTTTCCCTACGCCCACACGAACCAGCTTGCCTAGGAGTGCTCCATGAGCACGGGCGCTCTTCCTACTTTAATAAATCTAATCACCAGCTGCAGTGTCCGAACTTCGGGTGTCTCCGATGTTGCAGAATCTTGGAATCTCGATTTCTTAGTACAATAACGCCCGGGAAGGGTTAAAAGTCACTGAAGAGATCCAGGGGTCGGGAGAGCGTTGATCACAGAGCTCTCATCCCGACGGCCATTTTGGAAATCTCCAAGAATCCTACATTTTGTCATATTTGTATCTTATTCTGTATCACTTAACTCCATGGAATTTGTGCAACTTGTTCTTGAGGGCAAACAGCTTGCACTAATCCTATCAACATTGAGGTTTATTAACCGATTAATACTTCCTCTCCTGAAATGCGTGCTTTTTATTGAGTCATTTTGAACGTATGGTCTTAATGATTTCCCTCTTTTAAATGTGCTACTATGATGAATTTTGTATGGTATCCACTTGTTTGATGATTAATTTGTATTTTTATTTCATTGATCGATGATGAATTGGTATCTGTATTTTGGATGATGTATTGATAAGCTTTTTTGTAAAGTTTAACATTTAACCATAGCCCAATAAAATAAATGACCCAATTTGATGGTATTCAATATATCGACCTCAGAAGCATGATGGGTTGAGTCAGAGTCAGATCTGTTGCGGGCGCGAGCATTTGAAGTTAATGCTAGCCCCATTTCTGAGGCTAAAGCATATCCGTTAACTACCCACCTGGATACCTGCTTGCATTGGTGAACAGAAACTTGCCCCTAGCTTGTGGAAGCCACCCAAAGGTGGCACGCAGGTCTAGCTTCACAGTTCTCTCCCTGTCAGATGGACACTGAATGCCTCGAACACTTCTCAGCTTCTCTTTTGAGCTTTTTGACTCTGAAAATCTTTTTAGTGATCGCTGGCCAAGTGCTTAGGTGGAGCAGCAGTACAGTCTGAAATCCCCTTTAAGCTTCTCTTTGAGTGAACAAGTAATTGGATGCGTATCTCACAACACAGCAAACTGAAATAGCTGTAGGGGCTTCCATGCTGGATAGAATGGCAATGCTTTGTCGATATGCAATTTCAGACATCTGAAAAGTCTGTTGTTTATGTTCATTTGTGAAATTGTGTGCCCTATTAGTTACACAGGGCACATGTAGCTGGACATCATCAACATAAACACCAATGTAAACATCGTAATATAAATAATCCCTATGCCTGGCTGGCAAGTACCTCTAGGTTAAGAGATGGACAGCCAGAAGGTAGGTAAAGTGGGCCCCACAATCCTTAGACACACCAGTCTAGCAACGTAGAGCCAGTAGACAACCATAAAAGGATATCAGGGGGAACATCTACCTGGTGTTGCAGAACTTGACAGCATACCTGCATTTTACTTGCAGTGGTATGCTGTTAACTTTTTTCATAATGAGAAATATCAAGCATGTGTTCAAACAGTAAAACAGACTGTAGTGTACTGCCTGCATTTTACCCTAACACCCCTTTTAGGAAAGTAGTTAAACTGCCTGCGGCTTTATCTTTTTGTCTTGACTATTAGGAGGCGCTTCGGGGATAAGCCGAAACTATTGCTTTGGTTTTCAGCTAAGAGGAAGATGGCATTTTAGGGACACACAGCTTGTCGGTGTTGTTTAGTTATTTATCCACCCATTAACTACCCATGGTCATACTAATTCCTATTGCCATTTCCGCCCAGTACCTGCTCCTCGCCTCCCAAACACATCCTCCTTGGTTCTCAGAGCTATCATTTTCAAACAGTAACATCAAACTGTGCCTTGCCAGTATATTTTCTAAGCTGTCTGCTGAGTGTTAGTGGCTTAACAAAGTGTGCCTTTAGCCCCTTGATCTATGTGTGTTCCTGAAATCTTGTTAAATTAATAAAGCCAACCGTTTCACCTGACTTTCTCAGACTACTCATTCCTGACATGGGGCAGTATGAGAGCTGTAAAGTCATGTGATTTAAGTCAGATTCCCCACCGTGAAATGTGCTGGTCCAGACTTGTTTTCTGGGTACAAGAACATGGTCTGATTTCGGTTTGCTCGTGAGCAGCTTTAAACGGGAGGTGCTCATTGCACACTATTATTACATTTTACTGAGTGTATTCCATACATCCAACTATCAAGTGCCCATCATATTGATACTAAATAAATAAGCTGTACCCAATGAAATATAAAAATGTCTTATTCGCAAATGACCTTTGTTACCTGAATATCTTTGATAATTATTGGTGCACATTTTTTGTGGACAATGGATAAGAAAAGCCACGATGTTGATTTTTGAAAGAGAATTATTCGTTTGTTACTGTAATAACTGGGATATTTGCACAATGACCGCTTTTAAAAAGGAATTACTTATTTATATTGCAAATGTGTTTCCTGTGTGTGGTGCACTCCATTCCTAGTCTGTCTACTCTAAGCCTAAGCACACCTTTCTCTGTGGCTGCTTTTTGAGTGGCCACATGCCATATCCTTACGTTTCCAATAACCATTCCTGAAATATTTACAGTGACTCCTTTTATGTTCAGTGTTCCCTGTTTTAGGGATTGCAGTCGGGGGATCTTAATGGGAAAAGTGTGTAGGTGCAAATCGCAATATACCACCCTAACCATTGGCTTGCAGACAGAGGTTAATCAAAATGCTTTCATGAAGTATGTTTGAGCTCAGTGATAACATTGCATCCCGAACACAAATGTTTAACTCGCCTGACGTAGCAGGGGGGCAGGAATCACAGACCTCTCAAGTTCCACGTGGCCATGCGTGAGACGAACATTCTATTTGGAATTATGGGACTTGTAGTTTTCCTAAATTTCAAATGGGAAAGAAAAAGCTAAAATACCCAGAAGCCCAAGGGAAAAATCAGATCTGGATTGCTTTCGCACACATGGCCACTTGGAACTTGAGAGCTGTGGAATCGCGTACAATAATGTGATGAAGGATTTCCTATAAGCCACAGCTATTGGCCTGGGATGTGGAGCTAGGAGAGAGATGGGATGTGAGGGGGCACACAAGCTGTTGTGGCTATTTGGATTTGTATCCACCTATTGAACACCATTGCCATGCTAATCCTTATGACCGACCTCAATTACTTTCTGCCCCTCCACATCCCCATCTAAAACACCTGTCCCCCATGATCTCTTTGACCTAGCTCTGTGCTTTTAAGGGGAAGCCAATGCTATTTCTAAGCCGTCTTTTGTAATTAATGGCATATTTGTAAATTGGTTTATAATCAATAAATGTGTCCGGGCATTTGTTCCTTGCACCAAATTATTTTAATAACAAGCATTGTCAAAGCTAATCCTTCTGGCTCTTGTATAGATAGGCATTACGCAGGCACTGACATAACATAACGACGTGCTAGCACATCCATTTGTCATCTTATTGTAAGATAGTACCATTGTGGCATTGCCTGTAAAATGCCTTTCTCATGCCTACATAAAAACCAAAACTGTTGGCTTTGCCAATGCTTGCTTGTATAACATTTGCAGCCAGGTATTTGCAGGCGTAGACAGGCACCTTTTTCTAATTCAACACGTTGTAAACAGCAGCCTGAAAGCCTGTGAGATAAGGCAGCGGGCACACGAAATGCGAGCGAGGCTGTAGGGAAGCATGACTAATTGTGAAAAGTAGAAGTGGTAAACACACAGTGTTTATGTTTGTAACAGACAGGGAGGAAGTCTACAAAAGTCCCCAAGTCATTGTGTGTAGGTTTTCTGCTTTGAAAGGTCACTGGAAAGGCAGTAGAAGACGATAAGTACATGCTTTTCGTTTCGAACAACATAGCACGGGGTGACTGCTCTGTCGCTCGGTGAGCCGCGTTGAGCATGAATCTAGCCGTCGATGTCTGAAGTTCTCCTGCTTTTGCAGATCGGTTTGATGGGCACGAGTTGCTGCCTCTGTCGCCTTTCACGCCCGCAATGGAGGAGCATTCAATGGAGGAGCATTCATTGGAATCCCTGTCTCCGGACGAGGACGCTCTCGACAGAGAAGGCGGCCGGAGGAATTCGGAGGACCTTCAGAGCTTGTGGCGAAAAGCTATTCACCAACAGATCCTGCTGCTCCGAATGGAAAAGGAAAATCAGAAGCTTGAAGGTAAGAAGCCGCACAAGTGTAATAGACTTGGAGTAGGTGGGACTTTCCCGCATGATAAAAACTACTTTTGTTGTCATAGTTAAAAATGCTTTCTTCCCAAAGGGAGTATTTACTTTATATATAGTTTAGGAATAGCAATGTTAGTGGTGTAATGTATTTTACAGCGCTTAACGGCAGATTCATCCCGCTTCTAAGCGCTGCAATAATAATAAGTGTTATAACTACTTAATCAAATGGTAATTAATGTATTCCCATCGGAGGGGAAGGGCTTATAGTTGGCTGAACTCGTCTTGCCAGGGAAATGTACAGTATATGCGTTTAGAGTTAGTTAAAGCTCCTCTGCTTTTTGTTTGACTTTGCAAATACATTACTGATTCAAGACGCACTATCTGCACTGGCCGCTATTCAGTAGGAGTCTTGCACAAACACGTTTGACGTACCTTTTCCATGCAGAAATGTACTTCCTTCATTCACCTGGCACTGCAGCGGCTGTGCACAGTGAAATAACAAAGTCTCTGCTTAGGTTCTGTTATGTGTGCATGTTTTGCGAGCAAATTGTAATGACACGGCTGCTGAACTAACTGCGAACTACCCCAGCCACCATTTCTCACGAGTGCGGTCCAGTATTTGCATTTGTATTTAGTTTATTTATTTAGCGCACCCGGCCCAGGGGTATCTGGGCGCATGCCTTACATAGGTTACAAAAAAACAACCTCCAGGTTAACATTGCATGAGGTACATGTTACAGATAATAGTAGAACATAAATGACATATGAAGCAGTAAACAAGGATGCTATACACATGCGCATTCACAATGTTGTGACAATAGCTATGGATGTCCGCATATAAGGGTCTTGTTATTGCAGGCATTGCTGTGGTGTGACATGTATATATCATTTACACTCTAGTAGTGGCTAGCTCTTGCTCAGTGAGCCAAAGTTTGACGGTATTCTTAATGTAGCGGGGTTCGGATCTCAATGAGTTGGGGAGTGTGTTCCAGAGTTTGGAAGCAAGGACAGGGAAGCAGCTACCCCCCCTGCGTTCTGTGACTTAAATCTAGGTATAGCAAGTGAATGTGCTTGTGCAGATCTAAGTGGTCATGTGGCTGTGTGCGCTGTGAAGCGATTGGCCAAGTATTCAGAGGCTTGATAGGCACGACACTTATGTGTAAGTGCGAGGGCTTTAAGCGGAATTTTGAGTGCCACTGGGAGCCAGTGGAGGTTCTGTCTAGTGTCAGAAGTGCATTTTTCTAGGGATATTGAGGGCCGCTCTGATTGCATTATTCCGGGTTACGTGAAGCTTGTGGATGTTCTTTTGGCTAGTTCCTAGATAGAGGGCATTGCAATAGTCAATTTTGGCCATTACCAGGGTTCTTGCCAGGAAGATGCAGTTAGAGGAAGAGATGAAGGGTCTACAAGCTGTCACCAATTTACAGGTGTAAGCTGAAGCTGAGTCAACTGTATTGACTTGTTTAGTCAGAGAGAGGGTGGAATCTAAATGGAAGCCAAGGGTTTTAGTGATATTTGACACCTTAAGGGTATTCCCGTCGATGATAAAGGCCTTGAAAGCGGGGTCCAGTTGTTAAGTCGTTGGTGGGAGCCTAAGATAAGTAACTCGGTCTTATCATCGTTTAAGCATAAACCATGATGTGCCATCCAAGCTTGAATGACTGAGTAGACCTCGAGTCTGTTGTGTAGTCCCCCGTGATAGGAATGAGTATCTGGGTGTTATCCACATAGTTGGTATATGAGACACTCAGATAGTCAAGGATGTGAAATAGTGGTTTAGTAAACACATTATATAAAGTGGGGGACACGCAGGACCCTTGTGGGACCCCACAAGTGACAGGCGAGGGATCAGCCGATGCGGTTGGGTAGAAAACGGCCATGGTTCTGTTTGTAAGGAATTACCTGATCTATGATGAGGCCTCGTCTGAGAAGTGGGTAGTGGTTTTTAGATGATGGCAGAGAATTTGATGATCGACCAGGTCCAACTCTGCCGAGAGGTCAAGTAGTAGTAAAGCTATCTTGCCTTTGTCTTTGATGCCCTGTATTTCTGTTTTGAAGTCTAAAAGGGCTGTCTCGTGCCATGTTTTGGACGGAAGTCTGATTGTCGGAGACCGAGGAGTTTATTAGCCTCGAGGTATTCCAGAATTTGTAAATCGGGTGCTCTGTCCAAGATTTTCAGGAGGAAAGGCACTGTGGTGATTGGTCTGTAGTTGGATGGGTTGCTGGGGTCAAGTGTAGGTTTTTTAATGAGGGGGATGACCCAAGCATCCATAAGATTGTCAGGGACAGTGCCAGCTTTAAAAGAGGCGTTTATAACGGAGGTGATGAAAGGGGCTAGGTCATGGGCAGCTTCTTTAATGATGAATGCTGGGCATGAGTCACCTTGACAATTTGAAGGTTTTAGTTTTTTGATAATATTTCCCACTTCTCAAGTAGATAAAGGAGAGAAGCTGAAGGGTTTACTAGAATGCGTAGGTGTTTTCTGGCTGAACAAGGGTGCTGAAGAGAGGGGGTCAGTCATTAGGCTAAATTTTTTATTGTTAATTTTGATTTTCAAGGTAGTCATTTTGTCCGTAAGTGCTTTTTGTATACTCGAGCACCAGGCGGTGTTGGTATCACAATTGTCTGTTGGGTTTATGGGAGATTCGAGTTCTTTAAGGATCTTAAAGAGCTCTTTAGTATTAGATTCTGCTTGGAGAATCCGCTTATTGTAGGTGTCTTTTTTTTCGCGGTGAGAATTGCTTCCTTGTAGATCACTGATGCAGAGATCAGTATGTTTTATGCTGATGTGAGGTCGTAGGATTCCACCATAGGACATTTTATCAAGTATTTCACATGTATAAGGTGAAAGGCAGGAGTCGTCGCGAACTTCGAATATCCTTGGAGAGTACTCACAAGCATACATGTCTGACTATTATTGAACATATAGTCGCTTTTACCAGCTGTACAAATGAAAGCCTTGAAACGGCGCGAACTGCGCTAGAGTCATGTAAAAGCAGAAGTAACTTGCTCTTTGTGCGTAGATGGCACCATACAATAAGTGAAAGACTAAGTTCATACTTTAAGTTGATACTTACCTAATTACTGTTCATTACATTACGCCAAAGTGCTTTTTTGTAAAGGGACACACGGACACACAGGTAAGAGCTGTACATGCATGAGAATGTTTAATTGTCGAACAGGGCATGTCTTATTTTTTCAAACACAACTAAATGCTTATAAATGTGCGGGAGAAAAGAAATGACAAATGCATATTGAGGAAGAGCTGTTAAGTTCTGTGCAGTGGCAATACAGCGAGCTGGCGGTGCAGCGAGCAGCACAGTGTTTGAGGCTGTGTGCACACTTTCTTTTCTCGGTCCAGACGAAGCCTTCGTCCTGTGCAGATCGGTCGCCCCTCTTTTTACCCACCTGCAAAGTTGGGAAAGCAAACGTGTTGGGAGGGCAGGACCAGCACCTCCGCAGTATCAAAACACGCTGGCTGTGGACTCTGTTAACCATGTCAAGACGAGGATCTGAACAAGCAAAGCCCACTGACCACTCGTTTTCAGTTATTAAGGTTATAATTTAGTGTATGTGTTTATGAAACAAATGCATCTTCTGATGCTGTTCAAGGACGACAAACAAAGGTTATGACGGTCTTTTAAATCCGAATGTGTTCTTACAGTTTACTCGTGGCTGGCTTTTATTTCTACTTTGTGTGTCCTTTATTGCCGAGGATATATTTCGCATTGGGTCATGCATGTATTGTGTTTTAAAAGACGTTGCTCTGCAAAGTGAACTGCCGTTCCCATCTTGCCCTCCTTCCCATTTCATTAGTTTTATATTTTCTACATGTCAATTGAGTTTCGGAGCACTGGATAATCTGCATTTTCAGAGAACTGTTTTGCAGCCACTATTTCAAATGAACGAAGAAGTCAATAGAAGCATGCATTGGAGTACTCTATGTGAGCATTGTTGTTGTACACTAGACACTGCACATAGTTGACCCAACCCCAGCCGTTTAGTCAACACGAATTGTAGCTAATTTGAAAGGAATGCACATTTTGATGTTCTGGCATGATTTGGCAGCTTTGTATGAGGTTCATAGTAGCAGGCTAATTGTTTTTCTCGAACTTCATTGCATGGCACATACACGTGCAAAGTCCAGCTCAGGACCACCCCTTCATGCCCCACCCAACCGTCAATCCCTTTCTCAGCGTCATCTTTCATGGGTCTTGCTTCTCGACGGCATGCCTTGTGCCTACATTTCTTACATTATACTCTGTGCCTATGATCAATAGCTTTCGGTGGTTTGTGCGTTTTCCCCTAAATTACAACTCCGCTGACCAGCACACTTTGTCTTTTTTGCCTAGGTGCGTAATACGCTTGGCACCTTTGTAACCCCTGCACATCTCTCACTCCCTATTGTGAGAGAATTTCCTACTTGGATGAAGCATGCCGGATCACCGTGCCGGCAGAGATTTGTGATTTTGTCAAGATCGGGTTGAAAGAGGTAATTCAAACCCTTTTACCAGGGCACCCTGGATCAGAGGCACCCTGAAAAGCATCATCAGGTTGTGAAGAGGGCCACCCACGCCCACTAACCAAAAGAGGGGTTCACCGACCAGTGCACAAGACCTTTCATGGGGCTCAGCTGGTTCCCAGCACCCATGTCCAAGAGATTCACTGCATCAGCAGGGGCACCTTTTGCCCCAGCTGGTGTAATGGATTTGGTGAGGGCGAGGGGTGCGCGCAATGCCGGTCACGGTGGCATCCCACACACTCACAATACAACAGGATGCGGGACGGTGACTAACTTTATTCGCGTGTGATGCGCACGCATCAACCTGGGCCACATGACCCGTGATTTCCAAGGATCCGTCATGATGACGTTGGCATCTCACGATGCTGCTTCTCCCCCCAAAATGAATACAGTCCTACCCCATTTCCTTGATTCAGTGTCGAGGCTTTCGGATGATGCGTCAGGGTCTTCCTTGCTGCAGAGACGCAGCGGTCCGATTCACGTGATGTTCCATGCTGTTGCGTTCTTCTCTGACTGGCTCATCTTCGTCCGCTGAGTATCCTGACCCCCTTTGTCTTTTTTCATCTTCATTCCTTTGCCTGTATGCTTGGATGTTGTGCTCTCCTGCTTTTCTGAAGAACAAGCAACTTCTCGTTATGACCCATCCATCTCTTTCTACAGGGATCATGGCTCCCTTGACGTGAGATACTTTCATGGGCCTAGGATCGCACAGTGGCATGTCCTTGTGGATCTGGGTTTGCTTTACTAGCACTTGTTCCCCAGGTGATATGTCTGCCGGTCGTGCCCTTCTCCGGTCTGCATACTCCTTCATTCTTTCTTTTGCTTTATCTGTTTCCCTTGTCATCTCTTCGTCCACCTCCACTTCCTGATCTTCCTGTGGTATTCTGGACCTGATGGGACACCCGAACATGAGTTCTGCCAGACAATTCCCTGTGGAATCATGCAGTGTGTTTCTGTAGTCTCTTAGTAGTTGGCAGAGGGCTTGCCCAATGGGCATATGTGTGATAGTTGCAATGCGGACTGCCCTTTTGTTGTTGGCCATCAAGCGCTCTGCCACTCCATTCGCTTGGGGCCACAGGGGTGTGATTTTCTTGTGCCTGCATCCCAGGTAAGTTGCAAAGTTTTGGAAATCCTTGCTGATGAATGGCGGGCCATTGTCTGAATTGACTACCTTTGGTACTCCAAACGCTGAGAAAATGCGATCAAGTGCCGGTATGAGTGCAGTGGCTGCTGTGGACACCACAATTTCTATCTCTGTGTAGCGGGAATGTTCATCCAGTGCTACCAGCACATATTCCCCTGACCTTAAGGGTCCAAAGAAGTAATATTGCCACTTCATCCCATACTCCCTCAGGGAGTTTTGACATGCGTAGTGGCTCAGGGAATATTGCGGTTTGCAAACTGAGGCAGATGTGGCAGGATTTTAGAGTTCTTTCTTTAGCTTGTCCATTCCTGGGAACCATAACTTGCTTCGCAACATGCGTTTGGCAGAGACGATCCCACGATGATGCTTGTGTGCTATGTCTATCACCTTCTGATGGAGGGTTTCTGGTATTATTATCCTATCTCCTTTCAATAACAGCGATGATGGGGATAGGGAAAGTTGCTACTTCTACTTTGCCAGTGTTTTGAAAATCCTCTTGTCCAGCGCTCCTGGACAAGAGGATTTTTTCCTTGTCTGAAGTGCCTCTTCCCCTAATTTCCACCTTCCGTTCCCAATACAGGACATCACTAATGCTAGCGTGGCATCTTCGGCTGTGTGTTTTGTGAGTTCTATCGTTGTAATGGAAGGTAGCATTTCGTGGTAAATGATGTAATTGATACATCCATCCACCCTATCACGTGAGGACGTACCTCCAGTGAGCGGATGTCGAGAAACAGTCTGCTGGATTTTCGTATTTTCCAGGTTTGTGTACTATTGAGTACTTGTATTCCTGGAGACAAAGTCCATATCTTGCAACTCTTGGTGTCATTTGTGCCATTGGTTTTCTGTATATCGTGACAAGTGCCTGATGGTCCGTGATTATCATGAATGGCTTTCCATACACAAACAAATGGAAATGCTCACAGGCCCACACCACCGCTAGGGCCTCCTTTACAGCCTGCGAGTACCTCTGCTCTCTGTCCTATAGACTCCTGCTGGCATAGGACACTATCCTCCTTTTGGCATGCTCACTCCCGGAGTGTTGAGCTAGTATTGCCCATAGTCCTATGGGTCTAGCGTCTACGGTGAGTTCCGTCTGTAAATTTGGATGGAAGTAGGACATACATACGGCCGCGGCCATGTCCCTCCTTATGATATCGAAACTTGCTTGTTGCGCCGGTCCCCATTCGAACTTGGCATCTTGCTTCATGAGCGCTCTTAGGGATGCGCTGGTGGTGACGAAATCTGGGAGATATCTGGTGCAATAACTTGCTAGACCCAGGAAAGATTGTACCTGCGCTACAGTTCCAGGTCTCTGAGCCTCCGTCAGTGCTTTTATTTTGTCAGGGTCGGGTTGGATTCCCTTTTGCGAAAAAATGTGTCAGAAGAAATTTAGTGTACTTTTGTTAAAGTCACATTTCTCATTGATCCGCGTAAGGTTGGCGTCACTCAGTGCTGCACATACCTTCATTGGTGTGGCATCATGTGTTGCTTGCGAATGTCAGAAAACCAGCATGTCCTCACTATAGTTGATGCAATGTGGTATGTGTCTGATGAGTCTGGTATTTCTTCTTGAAATATTTCGGCCGCTGATGATATTCCGAAACTCAGGTGCTTATATTTAAAGTGTCCCATGTGCGTAGTAAATGTTATGTAACGCGACACCTCGCTAAGCTCAATCTGGCGATAGCCCTTGTTTAAATCAAGTCAGGAAAATACGATGGCACCGTTATCAGTGATGCAGGGTGTTTGGTGATGATCTCCAAGAATTGCTTGATTGGGTGCCCTCATGTCGACAGACAATCTGATTTGACCATCTGCACTTTTCTTCGACACCAGGACAAGTGGTGAGACCCATGGTGTGGGTCCGCTCGCATGGTCTATGATGTCTCCTTCCAAACGCGATAGTAGCTCCTTCTCAACTTGGTGCTGAATGTTGAACGGTATCCCCCTGAAGTGCTGCGCTATGGGCTTCACCGTTGGATCGATGTGTAGTGATATTTTTTGACTTTTGACTTTTCCAATGCCCTTGAATAGACTGGGACAATTTGCCACCACATTAGCTGTTGGAAACATGTATTTCCCTGCCATTAGTCGGTAAAGAATATGGATGAGGCCCATTTACACTGCAGATTTGAAACTTTTTATGCAGCGGCTTGTGGACTCAGTTGCCAGGACGTGGATTGCTATATTGTCTTTCTTGTCTTAGTGGTGGCACGACATTCTGAAAGTGCCCAGACAGGGCAGTGGCTCTTTGGCTCCATACACATAGATATCCACTTGAGCATTGTGTAGCCTTGGCTTGCTTTTGAGTTTTAGGTATTCAGATTCTGGCATAGCATTGATGGTTGCTCCCGAATCCGAATCCACTAAGAAATCAAATTCTTGATTTTGCACGGTCAGTGTGGGACTATGTTCTGATGCGTTGGGGTTTCCTAGGGCATACAGGTATCTCTTTTTGCGTCTGTCCATGCTGGATTGTGATTCCGATTCACTGGTGGAGGGTGTCGACGTGTATAATCTGTGTATTCTTCTCCTACCATTCCGGCGACACTCCAGGGATTTTGAGTGCTTGCCTCTTGAATGTCATCTCTTCTTGTCTTATTTCCTTTCATTGTCCCTTGTTCTTTCCTCCCTGTGATAACTGGGTGGGGACTGATGTCTGTGCAGTCCTTGATCTGTGGAAGAGGTCCTCATTGCTTTCAGATTCCAGCACATTGCACAATAGTGATCTTCTCCTCTGCGGGCACCGCATGTTTGACCGATGTCTGGGCAAGATCCGTCATGGGGATGGTCGTGTCCGCATCGCAAACACTGCAGTTTTTCTTGTCTGATGTCACGCTGTCAGCAGTGGCATCATCTTGTTTATCCCCTCTTCTTTGACGACAGGCGCTGTGATGTGTGCCTTGCTCAATGTGGAGATTTCTAGGTCTAGGGTAGATGTCCTCGCCAGCACGAGTATTTCCACCAATGAATGTGATACTTGTAGTAATTACTTTTTTAACACCAGAGACTTGCAGCCTGTGATCACTTGGGATTGTATAGCTTCCTCAGTGTTGTATAAGTGGAACTCAGTGTTTTACTCTGGCCCTTAATCATGTGACACATGTTTCCATGCTCTCCCCTTTTAGTTGTGTAGTGGTGTGAAAGATGTGCCTTTCTTAGTCCTCATTCCGTTGTGTGGCAAAATGTTCTTTTAGTATCTTTTTGAGTTTGTTATACTTGTATTATACATCTTCCGTCAACTCCAAAATTATGTTGCACACCTCCGGACCTGCAGCGACAGTGAGAAAGCCAATGATGCGTTTGTCCTCTTGAAGCCCTACTGCATCAAGGTAATCATCAAACTCCTTCATCCACCTCGTCCATCGTGGACCCAGACCGGTGGTATCTACCGTATCCAAAGTCAGAATTGATGTTACAGGGAATGCATCCCTCCCTTTTTGCTCCTGTGCAGGTGAGGCCTGATTCTGATCGGGGTCTGACAGTGTCTCCTGCCCTTTATCACTTTGCTGGTGGGTCTGAGTGAAAATGGCCCTTTCTGTAGTACTTGTAGGCTGGTGCACCCTCCTGCACCTGTCTTGCTTGCTGTGCACTGTTGCCCTCTTCCTTTGGTGCCTCTCCCTTCACTCCGGGGCATCTATGGGTGTTTCAGGCCGTGTGGGGGTGCTATAGATGCTCTGTGCACTCACTGGTGGGCCACAGTGCTTTGCCGGCCCCTCTTTTCCCTTTTGTGCAGCATCCGCATTCTTTTTTTCGGAATGCCGTGAAGAGCCGCGTGTGAACTGCTTATTGTTAGTGGGTCTGGGTCATACTTGGTCACCAATGTAATGTATTTATTGAGGGTGGGGGGTGCGCGCCGGGCCCTCTCCCCTGTCATGATGCAATCTAGGTCAGCCTCCTGGCCTAACTATGTTACTACTAATTTACAATACATGTACTTTTGTCCTGATATCACCTTCACACTGCAACCAGCGCCTAGATACCTATGGGACAAATGTCAAAATAAAATAAATAAATAAATAAAACCCTTCTGTGGGGACACTCAGGTACAAAACACAGCACTTAGGAGAGGACTCCTGCACTCTGCCAAGGATATGATGCCTCAAAGTAATGCCAATGGTAGCCGTGTCCGATACAAAATGCCTTTTTGTTTCCTATTCTCCCATTCAGTGCATTGAGACATCCATGAAGGTGCCACTAAAGTAACCAATGTAACGTTACAATACTTCAACCCCTGTTCCTTGTGTTGAAGTGAACTGCCTTAGATTGACAAGAGGCATCCTCGCCTTTAGTGCAAATTGTCCTCCCAAATATTGTCCTTAAAGTCAGGACATAGCACCATGAAAAGAACAGGGGGTTAGCACCTGCTGTGTTTTTAAAAATTCCAGAGGGGTGTGGGTTTGGGGGTGGTGGTAATATTTTCTTTATTTTGCAGAGCCTACAGATGGAAAGGGATGCACTGGCATAGCTAGAAGCAGTGCTTACTGACTGAGCATGCATCATTCTTAAGCACAGCCTCACTTAATTGACTGAAAGGGTCATGCTCATATGAAATACCTCACTCATAAAAACAGCACAACTGTGACATAAGCAGTACCAGCCCTTCTCAACCAGTCCCACAAATTACTGTAAATACTAATGTTTATATATAACAAACACATCTGCTGTTATAATTGATAGGATTATGCAATTACCTGCTAGTGTGTAATGTAATGTCAGTTCATACTCCTCTTGCACTTTGACGGCTTACCAATGGCATTGTTTTTCTTTACAAAGGCTGCATAGCATGCCAACCCTAAAATGTACTTCCCAAACTTAGTGAGATAGCTACCTAACCTGCGCAATACTGTGTCCGGTGTGAGGGCGGACATGAATACCTGTTATGCCCAATGTGTCCACACCAATGTCTAATAGGGGTCTTCATTAGCTGAAAGTGCTTCTTTCTTATTGGAGGTGGCGCAGATGATCAATCATATTGGAGTAATGTTTACACTGACCAATGGGTGTCACAGGTAAGGTCATACCTAAACTATCTCGGAGATGGAGGGAAAGAGTCACACTTAAGCAGTCTGATGGACGTTAACTTTCTTTCTGCTGAAGTACCTACCCAAACTATCTTAATGAGACTCTTTTTCCAGACGTAGCATCTCCTCATGTGGGCAGGGGACGGCAGTCGCTATCTGATCCTGACCCTGGGGTTGTCAGTGCGAGGCAGGATCACACGAGGAGAGGCAACCCTAATTGGGGGAGTGAGACCTTGTTAGATGAGACATGGTGTCCCCCTGTACCTTTTAGGGATATTTCCTCCATTCCTCATACCCTTACGACATATTCTGTAGAAACAGCAAACCAGACTGATAATTCCCTACATCTTCATGACCCAAGCTACACAACTGGGACGAGGAAGAGGGATAGAGTAATGAAGATCTGCAGAGCCCAGAAACCACCAGCACGCGCTAGTTGTTGGAAGGAGTGGCGCTGTGGTGGGATCTTTAAAACACTAACAGCTGTTGCAGGATGGGGCGGAACTGACAGGAGCAGTCGGCTCCCTTTGGAAGAAGGAACGGCTTGGCGAGAGCCCTACTGCACACTAGACCCGCGGATGAGGGAGTAGCAGACCGAGTGCTGCCCAACGCTGAAGGACTGCTGATACCCCCGAGAAGGAGAAGCGGGAGAATCGGTGCGCTCACGTTCCACGGGCAGTGACAGCGGAATGCTGCCCCAAGACCGCAGAAGCCAGGTGAAGAGCAGGGGAAGGACGGGACGCTTCTCTGACCTGTCGGCTAATTGGAGCAACCACGGAAGTTCGCGAGGGATGCTGAAGCAGTCGCACATAATCAGTGAGACCAGCTGGGGAAAGTGGGACGCTGGGGCACTTCAAGGCAAATGCTGCACACCATGAGAGAGGGCAGAAAGCCATGTAGAGTTGACAAAAACAAACACGTTGTTAAGAGTAGGGTTGCTAACCGCTGGGCAGTAAAAGCATTGCAAAGGCAGAAGTCTGGCGTGAGTTTAAGATTTGCACCCCAAATTGAGAAACCTGTGAACCTTTGTGATAAGCTCTGGCAGGATAGTAAACCAGGCACTTGTGACGGCACTTAGAAGGGGAGTACACCAGGTGTTGTGTGAGTCTGGGACCCCCACGCAAATAGTGTCACTGTGAAAAGAGAATCCCAAGGAAGATAATATGCCCTAGGATTTTTAATTGTATTCATGGCACTGCTAGAGAAGAGAATACCAAGGAAGATAATATGCCCTAGGATTTTTAATTGTATTCATGGCACTGCTAGAGAAGAGAATACCAAGGAAGATAATATGCCCTAGGATTTTTAATTGTATTCATGGCACTTCTAGAGAAGAGAATCCCAAGGAAGATAATATGCCCTAGGATTTATAATTGTATTCATTGCACTGCTAGAGAAGAGAATCCCAAGGAAGATAATATGCCCTAGGATTTTTAATTGTATTCATGGCACTGCTAGAAAAGAGAATCCCAAGGAAGATAATATGCCCTAGGATTTTTAATTGTATTCATGGCACTGCTAGAGAAGAGAATACCAAGGAAGATAATATGCCCTAGGATTTCTAATTGTATTCATGGCACTGCTAGAGAAGAGAATACCAAGGAAGATAATATGCCCTAGGATTTTTAATTGTATTCATGGCACTGCTAGAGAAGAGAATCCCAAGGAAGATAATATGCCCTAGGATTTTTAATTGTATTCATGGCACTGCTAGAGAAGAGAATACCAAGGAAGATAAATGCCCTAGGATTTGAATTGTATTCATGGCTTTGTGAGGGAAGAGAATCCCAAGGAAGATACCCAGGAGTGAACTGCAACGTCAAGAGGAGAGGGTTATACTCTTGTGTTACAAGGAACATGAGTATTCTTCTGATCTGAACCTTGCTGTTTGAAAGAAACCTGGGGAAGGGAGCCATTCACAGGAACTGTGAATACCATCTAAGTGGAAGCCTTTTTGTTGGAGTTGTACTTTTTTTTAAACTTAAACATTTGAGCACTTTTCGAGCCACCGCCAATATACTTAACACCTTAGAGTTTGTTTTAGTATGCGAGGGCTAGGAAAGGATTTCGGACACAGGACATTTTTTCTTTGGACAGCTTGACACAGGACAGACCATTCTTTTTTGGTTGCGGTAGGGAAATACCTTCTAGAATAGGGACAGTAAGGCATTTTCCAACCCCTTTAATTATTTGAATAGAAGTCTATAACCACAAATATGAATCATGTGTGTCTGTGTCTCATTCCTGGTTCCTCACACTACTCATTCTAATTTATGGGGGATACCTACTCAAAACTAGACATTATGATTGGGCAGGTTGAGCTGTTACAGCACTGAAAAGTGTTTGTTCAAACTCAAAAAGGGATAAATTTAGCCAATTCCCATTTGAAAGGGGAGCTTTTGGTTAAGGGTATCATCCCCTAATCCCAGCAATGCCGAGAGACTGACTACCCCTGTGCTTATTGGTGGATGATTCTACAAACTTGCTAGTGTTGTTCTGCTGCATGTGCCAGTGATGAGGCTCTATCAGGGATTGTAATTTTACTAACATCATGCTTGTATATTATTTTCCTCCAGAAAGGGGTCATACTCAAATTCATGAATTGTGAATATTCCATGACCCAACCCTATACAGAATCTTACAGAGCCGATGAAAGCCATGCTCTGTGCTTTTTATATGCAGGGTGTGGCGCAAGCACACCCTCTGCTCTGTATGTAGTGTGCAAAATCATGCCCTGTGCTTGAACATCTTTGCATTAATTTTAAATAAAAATGATTGAAAATACCATCACATTTGAATTTGAAAGAATAAGTGAGATTAACAAATGATTGGCTTATCTGCAAATCAATATTTCCAAGGATTTGTATTCCAGAGGTACTGTACAGGTATTAATGAGATCTGATGGTGAATGTAACATTTGAAAATAAAATGTCTACTAGAAAATAAATGTTTGTACGCGTTTTTATCAAGGTCACTTTCCTCGTTTGCACATTACTCGTGCATTTTCCCCGTGGTAGTTTTGGCCCAATTTGTTTTTCGTCAAATGGGGAAGGTTCTACCACCAAACACCCATCTAATCCACCGCCGACCACTTCAGACTCCCACCCACCCCCCAGAATCCCTACCTCCAAATCCCTACCCCCAAATGCTAGGGCGGCAGTCGCCGCCCTTTAGTTAAGGTGAGTGACTTGATCTGTAGGTAATGCAAACATTCTATTGCTAATACCTTTCGACTTGCAAGATTTGACTGACATTTCCAAAACAATAAGTTTGCCATGGGTCCGCACAGACTGCCGATTTTGGGAACGATTCTTTAAGAAATGCAAAAGTTATAAAGAAAGCAAATAAACGCTGTTTTCTGCCATTCATTTTCCGACACAGAAAAGGTCTAACTTTTGTCAAGCGAAGTGCAACAACTGCTGGATGGAATTGGACCAAATGAGAAACAACTTGGACACAAAGTGTTGTCTCGATTTCCAGGACAGGTTTGAGGTAAATCCATCCAGGAGTTTAAAAAATATTCCACGGGGAAGGGGGTGCCCCCTGCTCCCAAACAAATAGCTATATCTCCCATGGTACTTTGCAGCAGAAAGGCTTTTCAGAAATGAAAAAGCAATTTTTCTCCAAAATTCTATTGCTAATAACTTTTGACTTATGTAAGTGTGCCAAAGAAGGAAGCTGACACAAAGGTGGTACGGGAGAGTGACTCCTTTCTCCTGGTATTGCATTGCTTGGCACAGTTCACAACAAGGCCAGGGGGAATGACTCCCTTCCCCTGCATCTTTAACACAACTCGTAGTTCGCAGCCAGAAGAATGACTCCCTTCTTCTGGTATTGCTTGGCACAGTTCTTTCTAACAATCTTCAGCTTGATGTACACTTTGCTACTCTGGTTTGTTAGCAAAGTCCCAAATCCTTATTTGTTGATCACTGGGCTTAATGTCGTCAATACGACAAGGATGTTCGCCTTGTTTGCTCAGTTCCCTTTTGTTGGGGTTCCAGATCCTTATCTGATGGTCAGTGGTTCTCTCTTTCCCACTGTGACGAGAAAGATTTCCTCTAATGCTCTGTGTCGGCTTTTGGGTCCCAGATCCTTCTCTGGTTATACCCAGAAGCGGGCTTGCCACTACTTGAGGAGAGAGAGAGAGGTTTGTGTACCAGCCTCCCTTCTACTTTTGCGTACCTCCCGTTAGCTTGCGTGGGATCGTGGTACAGAACCCGGACTTCCTGGGACTGCTGGTGTTCTCACCTGCTCTGCTGGTTCACTGCTGTTGCTCTTTTGGTTGTGTGGTACTTCTCCCATCTGTTCTGTGGCTCTGCTCGGTCTGCTGCCCGGTTCGCTCCTGCAGAATACGTGGCGGACTCTCACGGCACTTCACTGGCATCCTTTTGCCTCTGGTCTTTCAGCAGCACCTGTATCTCTTGCACGGGTTCGCTTAAACACCTGCTGCCAGACCCGACAGGGTTTCAAATGGCCGCACTTGACACTGCTGGGCTTGACACATTTGATAGCCCTTTGTTAGTACATTGTGTCCAGTTCCTCCCATGCGGATTGTAAAAGTCCTTTGTCTCTGTTAACAATTTAATCCTCATGCCTCCTTCGGGCCACCTTGTACCAGAACTAGTACTGTCAGTGACCTTCATTTCTCCTGTGCGCTTCCTCATCCTAGTACTTCTGCCGTTAGCTGTATCTCCTGTGTCCTACAACAATGCATAGGTTTACTTTCAATGAAATGATTCAGCACAGTGGGGATAACTAGGGAATGTTGGGGAGTGACAATACTAAGTGGGCTGTACCCCAGGCGATCGTCCTTGTCCCCATAGTGGGAGACCCTCCCCATAAGGTCCTCTCACATTACACCACCCCATGGGGACTGTTTGGTAGCAGCCGCACCTGCCTATCCTCATGGAAAAGGGCTCCCCATTGGGGAGAATTGATGACACCTTGTGAATCTTCACACTTGCTGGATGGATTTCAATGACATTTTGAAAACAAAAGTCTGTCAAGCTCCTCCCCCCAAACTGCACATTTTGGGAGCAATACGATATAAAATGAAAAAGGTATAAAGAAAACAAAACACCAGTTTTCAACCCATTCATTTTTCCATAGGGAAAAAGTCCAGTTGTTGAACAGCCGTAACGCAAAAACAGCTGGGGAATATTTGGACCAAATAAGAAACAACTTGGGCACAAAGCATTGACGTAATTTCCTTGACTGGTTTGGAGTAAATCCAACCAGTAGTTTTAAAAATATTCGACAGAGAAGGCGGTGCCCCCTGTTCCGTTCCTTGATATGATATTATATGTTGTTTATAACGCGCTTGATACCCAGAGGTTTCTAAGCGCAGACCCGGGATCGAACCTGTGTTGCTCCGTGTCATCTTGCTTCCAAGGCGAGCACGTTGCTGCTGAGCTATCCTCCCGAGACATAAAACCTTTATATATAATGGGCTTGGTGCTTTGCAGTAGAGGAGCTGAGAGTCTTTTCAGAAATGAAAAGCTACAATTTATTTTTGTTTTGTTTGCTCGATGCGAGTGATTCCCGCAATTTTATCGGGAGAAGCCGCAAATGAAAGAACTCAAAACGCTATTTGGAGGAGGGAAAAGGATGCCATCAAACTTTGGAATGAACTCCCCCACAACCATACAGAGTCTAATAATGTTCTTGACATCAGAATGAGACTCTTCTGCTTATGTAAACACTGATTGTTTTGAACGACAGCACTTAGATGGCCTGATTGTAGGCGCAATATTAATACCAATAGCAATCAGTCACATCAGGCCAGAGGTTGGAGGGAGAAAGAAGACCCTATGTGGAGTTGCGAATTTTGTGGGTGGGTTGAGGGGCCAGTTAAGGGTTGAACATTTTAGGTTTATCAGGGCAAGATCGCATGAATCTCATGAGATAAAATGCGTGTCACACAAAGCGATGAGTGATGGGGGTTATGGGAGAGGGTTAGGGAGGGAAAAAGTAATTGAGTGGAGGGAGGGTAACTTGAAAAAAGAAGGGTGCCACATGTTGAGTGCTTGTTACCAAATTGGACGACTTTTTCATTCTGAGCAATTCTTCCTGTTATCGTGGGGGTTGATGACCCACCACTCTACCGCTGGAATTTCTCACATTGGAAATTATTACTGTGAAATTATCGTGGGAATAAGGAGTTCGAAAAAAAGGTTTAACATCCGCAGTGCCAGGGGGCAAAGGGTTTTGGGTAACAAATGAATTGTGTGTCATGGCCAGTGGCCATGGCTAGTGGGCCCAAAAGGAAGATATTGGTGCAAGACGTGCAGAGGCCTCGTCCGAAGGCCGTATCTAGTGATCCCTCACAAAGCTATGCAGCACGTTCGACCATGGCCACTAGCCATGGCTAAACGCCATTGGCTAGTGGGCCCTGAGGAAACTAGGGTACAGCAAGACCCTTAAAATCCAGTGAAAAACCATTTGTTAAGAGAGAGTTACAGTGATCAGATTTAACGCAGCGAAACCCCTGAAATTCAGCACTCGCATTTCAATCAAATCCACCTCTGAGAACAAAATGCATCACATGAACCAATCAGTGATCGGGGGTAATGGCCAGGATAGGGCCAGGGAATTAAGAAGCAATTGAGGGGAGTGCAGGGCCATGGAAAGAAGGGGTGGGGGGCACTTGGTGAGTGTCTGTGAGGACAGGGAAGAGTTTGGGATTTTCAAGCATCATTGGCAGAATACTGGGGGAATCCCGCAGGCACGGGTAGTTCAATACTGCTGTGTGTGTAGTTCATTGCCATTATTGGGGTAATCCCACAGAAATGAGGAGATAGTGGGGAAAAAAGTAATTTTACACCTGCAGTTATCACATTTCCTAGGTAGTGGGTTAATGGGTCTCTGTGTCGATGTTCAAAACTAGTGGGCCCCAAAGAAACCTATTGGTGCAACATGTACAGTGGCCACGGCAGAAGGGCATGGCTAGCGGGCCCCTGAAGAAACTATAGTATAACAAAACCCTTGAAATTCAGTGATAATAACCTTAGTCAAGAGAAAGTTAAGGTGATCACAAAACCCCTGAAATTCAGCAATTGCATTTCGTGGAAGTCCACGCTAACTATGCGCCCCCTGTTGCGCAGCGTATGACCATAATGATGACATAACTGGTGACAATGATGGTGGTTGTGTATGAAACCCAGAGAGAACAAAGCTCAAATGCTCCAAAATAGTGTGAGTGAAGATTCATATTGGATCATAAGAGCACAGAACATATATTTAACAAAGACCTCAAGGGTTCACTGTAATTGACCCTTTTACCCAATCAATCCAGACTGCTTTGTGAATTGCTTTACTACACATAGTGAGAACACAAGAGCTCATGAAGACTTACCAAGATCACACAACTGCACCAAAATAAATGTTGCCCTCTTGCAATGTGGACTGCGTTGCACAAGAGCTCAGACTACTATGTTTTCTTAACATTAAAAGGCTGCACTGTAATAAATACCATCCACAGTGCTGACTGCTGTGCCAGTTGCTTGCCTCCCTATGGTCGGAGCACAAGCTCAGAAGTCCACAAGCAGTATGGGCTGCTTGTGTTAGACGTGATCAGGCAGAAGAGAGAGTGTAACCACAATGATGGAAGGTGTACTCATATTTGCTAGCAGTCATCAACGCAAATTTGGCAAAGTGTATGGTGTCCTTAAGTCTCTGCCTGGGAAACTCCCTTAAGAGATGAACTGTGGGTAGAGGCTCACATTGAACAAACAGCAAAGCATTTATTTAATAAAACCGAGGGTTTGGGGTTGAAAAACATTTTCTTGCCCTTTTAGGTACACATTTTAAGATGTCCACCACTACAAATGCCCCCTCACCCACAGATTCTGTTTTCTCTTGTAGTGCGCACCACACAAACATTTGATCTACCGTCCCTATGGGCCATGAGATGTACGCCCACATAGGGGTGCAGATTTTATTTGCTTGGCATCCCAAATCATCTTCCTCTTCATTCCCCACTCATAACTCCCTAACCAAAGTACTCCCCTTGTCCCCTGTAATGCTCTGAAGTAGTTCAGCAAACCATTAAGGAGCACCCAAGCAACCTAACTTAATATAGCCTGCCCTACATCTACTCCCGACACTGCCCCATCAGCTATTGCCCCCTCCCCTTTTTCATCTACTGTGCTGTGCAGCAGCCTCTGGGTACATATAAGTATTATATAAAACAATCAAACATACCCAATGAACTACTCCACCTCTCAGTGCTGACTGTTTTGGGGATTTCATTCCTCGTAAAGTTTTGACTAGACTAGCTCAGAATACATTCCCAAGAGTACAATACCACCCCACAATTAACCCTAGATATCTGCTCCCCTGCTACAAGTGGTGATCACGTACATTTTGCCTAGGATCAGAAGGATTTTCCTACTGCAGTTAAGAATAACCCATCCTCTACGGAAGCACAACATTGTTTTAATAGCTGTCCTGTAAATCATAAAATGCAATAACAGATTAAAGGGTCTGCATATCATTTTTGCAAACAGTTGTGAGGTCTAAGCAATACTGTACTCCCGTTTAATTCAACTGTTAATTATTGTATTATAATTTGGAATGGTTCATGAATTAAGATCGATTTACATTGCAGTTTAACTACATCAATCACATGCTTAATGTCAATTATGTGTTGTGCATCATAATGTGAACGCAGGATGCACATGGGCAATGCGCTGGTCTTGGAAGCAAGACCACGAAGAGCAACAGAGGTTTGAGTCCAGGATTCACGTTTAGAAACCAAACTCAGCTATGGTATTAGGCGCATTATAAAAAAAACAATAAAATAAATAATCAAGACCAGCATTAAATATAATCATCTGACTATTTTTTTATTTTTAAATGTTTTTATTGCCATTTGCATAGTTACATTCGTGCGTTTCAGTGTCCATAACACATGCCCTCCTTTAATCAACAACAACAAACAACATAAACAACAACTTCCTACACCTGCTTGTGTTATGTATGACCTCCGTTAGGGCAGGTGCTTCAATGTTTGGGGCTGTAGCTTCAGTTACTTGTACCTCAATTGGGGAATGTCACTTGTTGTCGGGGAGTGATTAATTGGGCACATCCCAGGTGTTTCCTTGCCCCACTTGGTGAGTTCATGGGGGCTTATAGTCGGACGGGTGGAACATGTCCCATAGCAGCGCCTTCAATGCCCCACATTTGTCTGTATCATCTGCTTCCGCCCTGTTCACTCCCTCCACCCACGCCTTGGTCCCAGCCTTTGCCCACCTTTCAAATTTCCTACGCCACTTTTCGTATTGCGGCCCGGCAGCTGCTTTCCAGGACATGGCAATGGTTCTTTTGGCTAATATGCATGTCAGGTCCATGAACCTAACTACATGTTTGTATTTGCTGATCCGGGGATAGTCTCCGAGCAGACATTCCTTCAGTGACCACTCATATCTCCGTATTCCAGCCTCCCTGCATGCTCGCTCTATGCGTGCCCAGAAACTTCGCACACACACACCCCCAGAACATGTGTAGCATGTCAGCATCCTCACCCCTGCACCATGGGCATTGGGAACTTGCTTCCTTTTTAAACCTAGCTACTGTGTGCGGGGTCATGTATGTGCGATACAGCACATTCAATTGTATTAGTTTGAAGCGTTGGTTCCTTGACACAGCCTTGGGGAAGCCCAGTGTTCTCTCCCATTCTTTCTCTGTTATGGTTGTGCCTAGGTCTCTCTCCCATTGCTCTTTCAGTGGTGTGCCCTTGGGGTTAGGCGTGTCTATCAGCATGCAGTATAGCCTGGAAGTCGGTCTCCAGCCGTCATTCAAATTATACATCAGGGTCAGTAATGGATTTGCCTGTGGTTCCTCTGGCCAACTCTCCCATCTTTCTCTGGCTATTTCCTGGACTCTGTGGTACCAGAGGAATTGCCCGCTCGGCATCCCCTGTCTTCCTTGCAATGAATCGAATTCCCGGATGACCCCATCTTCGCATACATTGCCCCATGTGTATATCCCCATCTCTTCCCATATTCTTACTACATTGCCCCATGTGTATATCCCCATCTGTTATGCTTGAACTAAAATGGCGCCGGTGCGCAATGCATTTTGGGAGCGCTCGGAGCCATGATGGATATTTACTTCATGCCGCAGTGAAAAGCTGCACACATTTTGCTGAGTGTTAGATTCATGGTGCTGAGAAAAACATGCTTTCCAAACCTGGTATGCGGTCAAGGACATTTCTGCTGGGAAAGCTAACGTTGTTATGGTTTGATACTATTCTCAGCGGAGCGTGTTTTTAGAGAAGGGAGGCACTCTGCTCCTTGAGGATAGCTCTCGATTGACCCAGCTGGCAACCGACGGCTGCTCATCAACTGCGCAAGTGCAATTTCCAGAAGGTTCGAGAATTGACTCCCCTTTGTAGAGTGTGTATATATGCGGAAACCCGGAGGTGGTCAGGTGAGACTTGAGCCGGAGAAGGACGCTTACGTCCGGCACTCCTGTGAGCTGTGGTGCTCTCGGCCTGGCTGTTCCCGGGGTCTTCCAGCCGCATCTGGGCGAGATGAGGAATCCTGTTATGCTCACGGTGATGTATTTCCTTTTGAATTCTTTACTTCTTTTGTGATTTATGTCCATATTATTTCTGTGAGATATTTCTATGTTATTATCGGTTGCTTCTAAGCTTTGAATAAATAGGCGTATAAGAGCTGATCATCTTCTAAGAGGGTGTGGTTGTGAGTTATTGCGTCTGTCTGTGTTCAAAGTATTTGCTCTGGAATTGCATTGGTGATTTATGTTTTTTCTGTGCACTCTGGGGAGAGCAATACATCATCTCTTCCCATTTTCTTACTACTGCCATGTGTGTGCTGTCTGTGCATGCGTCAGCCGCTATCGGCACCTCCGGTGAGTAGGGGTTTACCAGTTTCAGTAGGTTATGCGCTCTCCTCCAGACTTTCCTACCAGTGTTATCATTAGTGGAGTGTGTTTCAGGCCCTCCTGTTTTACCCACATTATTTCTTTCAGTTGGATTGGAGCCACTATGTGTTGTAGTAGGTCTGTTTCCGAGGTGGACTTGTCTGCTAGCCATTTAACTACGTGGCTGAGCTGTGCTGCCAGGTAGTATCTTTTAAGGTCTGGCAGTTTCACCCTGCAGTTGTCTTATGGTAAGTACAAAATTGCTAGTGTTAGTATGTGGCAGGCAGTGCCCCACAAGAAGTCTCAGAGCAGACCTTCCAAGGTGCGGAAAAAGGATGCCCTTACATAGCAGTGCAGGTTGTTGAAGAAGTACAGGAACATTGGGAGAATTATCTTTTTGGTGATGGCTAACCTACCTAACAGTGATAGTGGTAGCTTTGACTAAAACTTCATGGACTTCTTCAGACCCTGCACCAACTTTGCTGTGTTGTGTTCGTGCATTTGTTCCGGTGTATGTCTAATGTTCACCCCCAGGTACTTAAACAAGTCCACCTCCCAGTTGAGTCCCACCACAGGTAGTTCATCCACTTTCATCCCCTTCAGCCCTGTCAACGGAAATATGCAGGATTTGGTTTTGCTGAAGTGGATCCCTGACACTTTCGCGTAGTTATAGAGTATGTCAAGGATCACTGGTAGGTTCAGGTGCGGATCTCTCACGTACAGCAGCACGTCATCCGCGTAAAGCGACAGCAGGTGTCCCCTTCCTCCGACCCAGATGCCAGCATCCAAGTGTTGGTTTCTAAGGTATATTGCTATGGGTTCGAGTCCCAGCACAAACAGCATTGGGGATAGTGGGCACCCCTGTCTTCTCCCCCTCTTAATGTCCCAGATTGCTGATACCCACCTCCCTGTTTTCACCCTGGCCTTTGGGTTTGTATATAATATTTGCACCCATCTGATGAATCCTTCCCCAAATCCGAATTCCCTCAATGTCGCCACCAGCCATTCCCAGAATATCGAATCGAACGCCTTTGTGGCATTAAGGGAGAGTATGGCATAGTGTTCTTGGGATGCCGCTGTTTGCTCAAGTATGTGTTGTAGTCTGCGTAGGTTCAGCACTGTGCTGCGCCGTGGTATAAAGCCGTTTTGGTCACTGTCTATCAAGCTCCCCATTATCCTGTGAAGGCGCTCGGCTAACATGGTGGTTAAGATTTTGACGTCATAATTCAGCATCGCCAGTGGGCGATACGAATCACATTCGTCCATTGGTTTCCTGGGTTTAGGTATTGGTATAATTAGTGTCTCCCTCATGGATTCCGGCAGTTCCCTGTTGGTGTATGCATCCCGGAAAACTTCCAGCAGCACCGGTGTGAGGGCTGCTTCGTATGCTATATAGAACTCTGGGGGGAGTCCGTCGCTTCCCTGTGTTTTACTGGAGGCGAGTGATCGTATTGCCTCCATAATATCTTGCCCTGTTATTTCGACCTCTAAGGATTCCTTTTGTGTCTGATCTATTTTGGGAAGGCCTATTTCGTCTAGGGTGTTTAGTATGTCAATTTGTGGTACCTGGTGGTCGTGGCTGTACAAGCGGGAGTATCATTCTCAGAAGATGTAATTAATTTCCTGCTGCGTTCTGCGTGTTATGCCCATTGTGTCTTTTATCTGTGTGTTCTGAGATCGTGGGTGCTCTCTCCTACACAACCACGGCAACAGTCTGCCTGGTTTGTCGCCCTTGGCGTGTGCTTTCACAGTTTTCACTGAGTGATCGAATTTGGCGAGCCTACCCCATGCGTCTTGGCAGTCCCCCCGTATCTTTGCTAGTTCCACCTCCTTGTCCCTTGTCCCCCTTGTGTTTGACTCTTTATGTTTTATCACCTCCTCCAGTTTCCCCAGTTCGGCTCTCAGTGTTCTCTGTATGCACCCCGCTCCCGCGATGGCCTCGCCCCTCACCCCTCACCACTACCTTCATTGCCCCATCTTTCAACGCTACCTATGTTCTTTTCCACATATTCTTCTATTTTATCTCGCAGCTCTTCCGTAAAGGCCGGGTCGGTTAGGACGTCTGGTGCCATGTGCCATTGCGGTATGGGCGTTCTATGCTCCTGTGTTTTCCAATTGATCAGCAGTGGCGAGTGGTCTGATATTGACCTGCCTAAATACTGCGCCGATTCAATTTGTGTTTGGTGACCCTTGGCCACAAATATGTAGCCAATTCTCGTGTGCAGGGAGTGTGGTGATGAGTAGTAGGAGTAACCTTTGTCTGTGGGATGCAGCTTCCTCCACACATCTACCAGATCTAGGGCTTCTACTAGTGTGTTTAGTGGCCCTGTTGCGGCGTCATTTTTAGTTGCCATTGGTTTCTTCGACCTGTCCGGCTCCCATTCCCTGACACAATTGAGGTCCCCTCCCCATATGAAGAAACTCTCTCGGCATTGGGCTAATTTGGCCCCCAGCGTATCCAGGTGTTTTGGAATCCCGTGGTTGGGGGAAGTATGAGTTTATTATACAGACCTCCATCATCTCAATGCATCCTCTCACTATTAGGTACCTGCCTTCCGGGTCCACCTCCCAACTCAATAGTTTAAATGGAATTGCCGGGTTTATCCAAATGAGCAACCCAGACCTCGGACAGTCCATGTTATCACTCTGATTTCAGTGGCCATTTCAGTATGTGGGTTCCCTCCCCCACCTTCCCGCCCCCTTGGTCTCTAGTTGATCTCCCCAGCTTCAACAATTACTTCATTCCCCGAGTGTCCCCGGCCCCCGCGCTCCTTTGTAAAACCACATTCGCACATTTCATGACACATAGCTCGCTCTGTGTAGGATTCCAACTGTCACAACTTCCAAACCAAACTAAAACTACCAAACTGCGCTCAGCTGCCACTTTCCAGTCGTGGCGCTCGAGCGTCCCCGCATCTGCTTGGCCCATCCAGGTTTCAGCGTGCAGGCTGTGGTGCGTCAGCAACTGGCTGGCGCCTACCAGTTCGTGGGGTGTGACTGTTCGCCCTGTTCGAGAGTCCGGTCTTGCTCCCGCCGTTTGGTAATACAAAATGTCTCATTGTTCTGCAGTGCTCACCTTCAGATTTGTTGCTGGTGAGTCCCACCTGCACCCCATTCTTTCTTTGGGCCAACCATTGTTCATGTGTTCGCCTCTAGACCATCGTCCAGGTTGTTATGTTCCAGCCACATTGTGGCTGCCGCTGGCGTTTCCAGGAAAATGGCCCGTCCTTTGTAGAGCACCTTAAGCCTGGCTGGGTACATTAGCATCTACTTGAGATTCAGTTTTCTAAGTTTAAACTTGATTGGCACGAATGAGTTCCTTGCCCTTTGCACTCAGGGTGTGTAGTCTGGGTATATGGCTACGCTGGCGATGTCTCGGTGGATCTCCCCTCCTTCTCTGGAGAATTTGAAAATAGTCTCTTTGTCCCGAAAGTTCAGTATCTTTGCTATCATGGGGCATGGGTGTGATCCCGGTGGTGGTCTCTTTTGCAAGGATCTTTGTGCCCTTTCTACCACGAACCAATGTGACAATGATTCTGCCCCAATTTCCAGTAGGATCATGTTTTCCACAAAGTCCGTCGGGTTGGCTCCCTCCATTCCTTCCGGGATCCCCAGCAGGCATATGTTGTTGCACCGGGCGCGCCCTTCTGCGTCCTCCGGCCGGGCTTGTAGTGCAGCGTTCTTCCTTTCTGGCTCTGTGAGCCGCTTTTCTAGTTCTTTGATGGTTTCTGTTGTCTCCTTCAATTCCGTTTTGGCGGTTGTGACCTTTTCAGTGAGGTTGCGTACATCTTGCCTCATCAGCTGCACATCGGATTTAACCTTCTCTATCTTGGTGTCTATGAAGGCTCTGAGTGCTGCAATTGCTTCCAGCACTTGGCCATCGTTAGTGGCGGTTTCCTTGCCCGGCTGCGTTGTTGGTGCTTCTTGATTGTTGTTCGGTTGCCCTTTCTGCTTAGCTGCATTAAAGGAGTCCATAATCGTGGCGTCTTTTTTTATTCTTCTTTGTAGGCACCTGGTTGTGTTTAGAGTGCAGTGTTGGTAGTGCGCGCGTTTCCAAGTCTGTCCAGCGCCTGTTTATGGGGTATGCTGGTTGTGTGTTCTTGTTCTTTGTTCTTTGGATCCTACCCTCGAGCTCCTGAGTCTCCATCCCGCTGCACAGTGTCGCTGCTCGCCTTATCTGCATTGCATGCGCCTTGTATCACTCTGTGTTGTTGTTACGTTACAGGCATCGTAGTGTAGTGGGCCCCAGGTGCCCAGTTGTGTGGCTGGGGTGTCCTTCGATCCGGGCACCCGCTTTACTGGCCGCAGGTTGTGGTGGCGCGGCTCTGTTGTGCAAGGTTGTCAGCACTCTGCGTGGCTTGTGCGCATCCCATGCAGCCCGATGTGATTGTTGCCGCTTGTGTTATTGAGAGCTTGTTACCACCAATGACCACACTTGGTTCGCAATGGGCGCAGTTCGGGTGGCGTGCTGCGTCCCTCTCTTGTGGGGATCCCTCAGAGTTGTTCAATACCCATTCAATGGGCTGCCACTTCGCTCTGTTGTTGCCATCCTGAATCTCAAGTCTCACTCTGTGAGGGTTTAGTTTAGTTGTATTGTTGGCTGCAGACTGTGGTGGTGTGGCTCTGTTGTGTGGGGTCACAGCGCTCTGCTTAGCTTTGTGCACGACCCATGCAGTCCGGTATGATTGTTGTGTTTCAGGCGCCGTAGCGTTATGGGCTCCTGGCGCCTGGTTGCTACTTGGGGCGTCCTTAGGTTCAGGTGCCCACTTTGTTGATCGCAGGTTGTGGGGTCGTAGCACCCTGTACGGCTTTGTATGTGTCCCGTGCAGCTCGTTATGGTTATTGCCCTTTGTGTCCTTGAGGGCTTGTTGCCACCGGTGCACTTGGTTTGTGATAGGTGCAGTCAGGGCGGCGTGTCACTCACCGGTTGTGCAGCGTCCCTCATGTGTGGGGATCCCTCAGAGTAGCTCAATGTCCAGTCCCTGGGCTGCCGATTTGGCCTGTGGTTGTGCCCTTATATACCAGGTTTCATTCTGTTAGGGTTTAGTTTAGGTGTATTAAGTGGAACCTGCTTGAAGCTGCCCCACAGCGCGCGTGTCTCAGAGTGGGGGTTTGCAGTTGCCTTCCTTCTGTGTCCAAGCCGCGTCTTCCTTACATCCCCACTTGTCAGTAGGGCATTGTTTCAACTGTGCATGTGTCCGTGGCTAGGTTCAGGCGTACTCGCTTCTCCCGGGGCTCCTGCTGTTTGCTAATTTCCTCTGATGCGGCGGACCAGCCGGCCGGTGCTTGGTTGCACGGTCTGGCTCCATGCGCTCGGATCCCAGCTGGTACAGTGTACGGGAGGCCCGTGCTGCAGTCAGCCTCCATAGTCCGTTCGGGGCCCCTCTTCAGACACTTGAGGTGATCACGGGTTCGCTCTCTCGCTGCTTTGCTGGTGCTTGCCATGTAATCAGCCACAAGCCCTCGTAGTGTCGGCTGCCTGCCCGGTGCTTGGGTGTGCGGTTGCCTTACTCTTCCACAGCTCGGCTTGCAGGCAATGTCGTTCTGGGGCCTCTGGGCGCTGCAGCTTGCTCGTTTGTGTTGGGGGGGTCTTGTAGGGTCCTCGCTGTCTCCAGAGTGTGTTGCCCGGTCCGTTGTCCCGCCGCCTTGCTGAGGCGTGCTCCTCCGTTCCCCCTCCCGATGGCACCCATTTCCGGGCCTTCTATTACTCCAGGTACCTTCTTCTGGGTCGGCGTACCACATCCGTTCTCAGCATGCTGGGGCCGTAGTCCGCGGGTCTTCAGGTGCTCGGGTGTCTTGTTTCTTTTGGTGTATGGAGCCGCACCTCCTGTTCCGGGCAAACTACGGTGCTTGAGCACCCTTCTTGCCTCTCGCCTCCGTTTCCGCCTCCGTTTCGGCTTGTGGCTTTCTCTGGACCCTGTCCTGTCACCAGCGCGCTGCGTCTGCCATCTTGGGGTTGTGGGGGCCCCACTTCTCCACCGTCTTTTACCTCCATCTTCTTCCGATTACTGGCCACGTTGCGGTCGGTGGTCGGAGAAGCGGTTGTAGCTTCAGTGGGTCGGCTCACGGTTGCTTAATTCGTTGTTTTCGTGTGCTTTCACAGGATCATAAAGGATCTCGGCGGGAGCTCCTCTCAAACGTGGCCTCACGCCATGAGCTCAGGCCACACCTCCCCAATCATATCACTAAAATAAACATTGTACTATTTTTTTTTAAATCGAGTCTGGGACAATTTGGCTGTAAAACGTAAGTGTATCTTTTAGGTTTTATTAAGGGTTAAAAAAGCTTCCACTTAAAGTCCAGAAATTGTCTTTTTATTATGGCTAAGCTGGTAACCACTTGCCACTTATATTTTGCCTCAAATCCGAAGCCTGAGAACAACCAAACTCAACATTACCTGGTTTCATGTTCATACAATACTGAGATCTGGGTGTGGGTACCATAGGGTTGCATACCAAGTCCCCAAGAATACCCAAGACATTTAACATGCAGTTGCCAGTTTAGAAAACACAAGTGGTGCTTTGGAACCAACCTCAAGTGCACAAGGTCCCAGAGGTCAACGGCACCTTAACAGTTATATCTCGCCAAATCAGACCTGTAAGATTATTCTCTTGAGGTACACCTGTTGGGGAATTGCAACACAAAAAGTCTCAGGCTTTGTGTTTCAAAGACCCTGTGTGAATGGGCCATGATATGATGCATCTTGGGGAAATCCACATTCAGGTCCTATGAAGGTACAGGACATTTTACAGGGGAAAATGTATCCTTTTTAAAATAATCTATTAGTTCAGGTGTCTGCAACCTTTTATTCTCCAGCTGTTTTGTACTAGGACTCGCATGAACCCCAACCAGCATAGTCCTAGTTAAACCCAGCTTGAGAGCCCCAGGTTGCATATATTGCCAACGAAGGCAGGATGGTCACTGCTGCGCTTCTAACAGCGGTACAGTCCACAGAGAAATACAAGTCAGCAACGTGGATGTCCATCCAAACCATTTGCAAACATTACTGTGCACACTAGTGTTGACTCGGGAAGCCAAGCTTCTCCTGGGAACTTGCTCACATAGTGTTGCCTAGTTTGAATCCTCTTCTAGTTCTGGTTTGGGTCACTGAGTGTATTCAAAGTGTATGTATTTTGGGAATGATCCCTGGTGCCAGATGTAAAATAAAATTTGCTGTAGCAGTAGCTTTTTCATCAAAGATGCACCATCTATAAGGGTCTATTATTCATATTACCTAACTATTCCTATGCTCTATAATATCTGTGGGCGCTGACTGCACATACACATGCGCCCTTCATGTGTTATCGAAGTACTCGGGCCACAAAAGGTATATTCACCAAAAGACATTGGCAAGTGGTAATTCACTCTTGACTCGTAAGAAATGGTGTGCTGTGCCCAGATTTGCCATACATGCCAGACACAGCTAGAAGCTTGCAACTTTACATTATTTCCCTGTGGGTAGAGACAGGCAACTGACTCAGTTAAAGCTGCAAACCTGGATTCCAAGATGGCCGCCTTCCAGTGAGCTCGGCACAGATGATTCCGGAGTCCACTTAAAACTATAATTAAACAGCTTATTTGCTGCAAGGGTCCTGTGTCCGGGTCCCTAGCTCCCCGGAAACTTTCTGATGCGGGTGCGCCGAGGAATCTGAACCACCGGCGAGGCTAGCCCTGGGGCAACGATGGGGATAGCAGAAGGGCTAGATCCGGCGATCCCCAGAGACAGGATATGTCACTCCCGACCGCACACCTGAAAACTAGCAACACTGAGCCAGCAGAACCATTGTTTGGCTGACCGAGCGCATCCCACGAAAAGCAGGAAAAGTGGGCTCTTCTCAGTAGGGAGGAGGGCCCGGACACGAGGAAAGAGGTGACACTGACACGCGCCGGCGACCCGGGAGCCTCCAAAGATAGACCCAGCCACCAGGCAAGTGCAGCCCTTGCGTGCTCCTGAGCTCAGGGGTGCCACCTCCCGCACTGGGGACGATAAGTACAGGCCTGGTGCCCGCTGTGGGAGACCCAGGTGGAATCAGCTCTGGACGGCATCCAGCAAGCCGATCCAGGAGAACGACAGAGGCAGCTGGTGAAGATGCCGGCCCTCATAATTAGCAGGAGAGCTGCTTGAGAGGCTGCAGAGTGCAGGTGAAACACCAGTAGCTGCTCACCCATCCACACACGCCGGAGCGGCCGTCCCTTCGACCCCGAAGGGTCCACATCCATCAGGGCCCATGCTTGGTGGTGGTAAGCGGTCCCGGGGCCTGGAAGCGTGGAAGGGCAAAGAACGCAACCCGGCTGGCACACCTGGGGAATCCAAGTCAAGAAAGAGCTCCCATCCATAAGCAACGCTGCGCAGCGAAATGTGCTGGCAGCACATACAAAATCCCTAAGTCCCGAGGACACAACCCGGCGACATACCTGGGGAATCGAAGTCAAGAAGGAACTCTCACCCACAAGTAACACTGCACAGTGAAGTGTTCAGGTAGCATAAGCAACATCCCGTAGCCCGGGACCCAAAAGCAGCAAATCAGTACATAGACTCTCAAGGGGCAGTGTGACCCTCCACCCCTGCAAAGAATCTGGTCAATGCCAGGAACTAAAGGGAGAAGGACGTAGCAGAAGCCCACACAAGCTTTCACCCCAAAGAAAACTCAATTTGAAACTTCTGGTTAAGGTCGGAGGGGGCACATTTAAATTCAGAGCTTACAAGGCACCCATCAGAAAACCAATAAACACAACAAACTCCAATATGGCAGCCTCCAAAGAAGATATATAACGTTGCATCCTCGAGTTCCAGGATAGATTCTCCACCTCTCTTCAGGTGCAATTTAACACATTAACTAACGAATTCATGTCGGCACTATCCGAGATAAGAATGACATTTCGTCTCTCGGGGAAAGAACAGACATAAACAAAAAAGCACTTCAAGACCTGGCCGTTGACAGCACAAAGTCAGATGAGCTGCTAGAACACCTGGCTAAAACACACAATATCTAACTACACTGCAAGGACCTTGAAAATAGATCGCAGAGATCCAACATCCGTATAAAGAACCTTCCAGAAACAGTGCAAGAGACAGACAGGAAAGAAGCAGGGAAAATTATCTTCAAGACCTTTTAAACGTGGAGGGAGAGGTTGACTTTCCAATCGACAGGATCCACAGAGTGGGTCCAAAACGCCAAGACCTAGTCACACGCCCCAGAGATATCCTGGCCGCACTGGCATGCTATCCACAAAAGGAGCTGATCCTAAGGGCAGCCATGTACAATGGTAAAGAAATCCAACTCTTCCGGACCTCTCCCAACTAACACCAGAGGCGCGAAGGGATATGCGTGGGCTGCTGGAACACAAGAACATATAGGTGGACCTTGGCCTTCTGTTCAATTGGGAAGGCAGCCAACACATGGTAACGTCAAAGGAGGAAGCGGCTCGGATACTGCAAATCGACCTGGACGACCATGCAGGAGCAAACACAGCCTGCTCTCATACCCCAAGGGGACCTCAGTCTTGGGAATAGACCCTAACGGAACGAGGCCACAGGAAAAATCAGAAGGGCCCCTTGGGTCGATCATCACCGAGCACCTTGAATGCCAAGGACTCATACGAAAAAGATGATGTGGCAAATGTAGGTAACCTATCGTCCAACTAGTAATCATTTTCAAGTTAAGCTGGGGTTCGACAGAAGCTCACCTTGGAATCCTTAAAAGACTTATGGTTGGGGTTTTAGGATACCCTGCACATGCTCCTGGAAATGTCTGTAGTCCACCTCTGAGGACGGAGTCCCCGGAGAGATTAGCGAGGGTGGGCTACACTAGCAGGAGAGGGGAGGGGGATTTGCTATGTTACACAAGGGAGGGAAGCTGGAGGGGGGAAAGGGTATTATGGGAAGATATGGGGTCTATGTTGTGGGGTACAGTGTAGTACACAGCGTAGCTGTCAAAGAGTACCAAAAGTGGCCTCGACAACCGGAATATCCCTTAGCATGAACCCCATACATTGGAGTTTTGTTCCGGTGTCTGACTCTTAATATCAGGGGTCTAAACACTCTGGTCAAGAGGAGGAAACTAGAACGTCCCCTCTGAACACACCAGCCCAACCTAATTGTTCTACAAGAAACGCACATTAAACTTCAAGATTGACATAGGCTAAAAATAAGACAGTACCCGAAAATCATACAAGCTAACGCCAAGGGAAAAACAGAGTGAGTACTCCTGGCTTTTAAAGCAGGCATTCAGGTTACAATCTTGAACACAAAAGCCGATAAAGAGGGCCAGTATCTCTTCCTTACCATACAACTGGGATTGATGACCTTGACATTGGCCACAATATACGCCCCAAACTCGGGCCAAGAGGGGTTCATGAAAACAATCCTCTCGAACCTAGAGCAATTTAGCAAAGGTGAGACGATACTGCTGGGAGATTTAAACATTGATTTAAACATTGC
The DNA here is from genome assembly GCF_040938575.1 of Ambystoma mexicanum. Taxonomy (NCBI): domain Eukaryota; kingdom Metazoa; phylum Chordata; class Amphibia; order Caudata; family Ambystomatidae; genus Ambystoma; species Ambystoma mexicanum. The sequence goes on from NC_090941.1 coordinate 317,593,467, forward strand.
GTGGGACCCACCTCTGCAATGAAGCTCTAGAACAAAATATGCTCAACTCCCCCCCATCACACACCCTCAAAAATAAATGTGAACAGCTTACACTTAGAGATGTCTGGACAACCCTGAAAGGCAAAGAAACAGCGTACACACATTACCCCCACGTCCACAAATCTTTCTTTAGAATTGACTATATTTGGTCCTTAAACCCACTAATAGAAAGATTGACACATATAGACACCCAAACTGTAACGATCCGTGACCATGACCTGATAACTGTCGACCTCGATCTCCCCAGACTACAACCTAAACTGTGGAGCTGGAGATTCCCTAACGGGCTATTAACTGACCCGGTCATCTGTGACGAATTTGAACACAAAATAAATTATTATTTTAACACCAACACTAATGAGGAAACAGGACTCGATGTGATCTGGGAGGCTTTTAAAGCGACTCCTGTGGTGTGGGGGGAAGCTCCTAGCGGCAGAAGCTCATAGGGAGAAACTTTATAGAAACATTGAATTAGACCTAAAAGCTGAAGTAAAAGATACACTGAGGCGGATGGAGACAGATACTAGCCCGGGTCTCCACAGAGTTTACAGGAATGCAAACAAGCAGAAAAGAGCCTAATCTACCTGAAGCAGAAATACTATATTAAAGATAATAAAGCAGACTCCTGGCAAGACAGCTACAACAGAAAAAGGCAGCCCAAACAATCCTGGCTGTAGAGGATCAAACTGGGAAAAGGGCGACGACAACGGAAAACATTGCCTCACAATTTCAGTACTTTTACTCAACGCTATACGAATCAGATCACCCTGACCAAACATCCCAACACAAATATATATAGGCAATCCCACTAAACAAGATCCCCATTCCGGACAGGGATCGGCTTGAGGGAGACATCACCTGGGAAGAAATGTTACATGTGATAGCAAACCTCCCGGTAAATAAATCACCGGGCCCGGACTGCTACCCAGCCTCTTTATACAATAAATTCCAGATGACCCGAGCACCCAAACTAATCAGCCTCTTCAATTCCTTTGCCGTTTCTGGCAAGATAACCGCCACCATGGAGGAAGCCAAAATAATCCTCTTCCCTAAACCAGAGAAGGATCCAGCTAAATGTGGATCATATCGCCCGATAGTGCTTATAAACATACATTCTAATATTTACACCAAAATTCTCACGAACGGCCTCGAAAACATAATGCCCACACTAATCCACCCTGACCAAACGAGGTTCATAAAAAACCGCCAAACCCACGTTAATATTAGGAGAGCGTGCCACCTACTGGAAACAGTGGCCAAGAAGGGGGATGCCACAGTATTTGTACTCTGTGAGCAATGGTCTTCGGCTCCAAGTTTATCGCCATGATACAAACTAACTTCATTAACCCCACAGCCAGATTACTGATAAACTGACAACTGTCCCGCCCTGTCTGCCTTCAAAGGGGCACGAAACAGGTATGTCCCCTCTCCTCTTGTCACAAGTCTCTCCACTTCTCACCTGCTTTTGTTGTTTGCTTGCAACCTTCTGGGATGTCTTCTTTCTCACGGTCCAGGATTTGTACAAAGCCGAACGCTGGTCCTTGGATTCCAGCGTGAGGTTCACTATTCAGTTTCCGGGAGCGTTCAGAAGTCTAGGATGGATACCAGGATGCAATGAAGATAGGCTCGGAGGCACGGAACGCTGTGATACGAGCGCGGAAGAATTCCAGGAAGATAGGAAGAGGAATGGGAGGAAGGACGGGGTTTCAAGGAACCGGGAACAAGGATTCAAAAGGGGGCCCCGAACAAACTCCTGCAACAAACGTCCGACTACAACAAGCGGTAGCGTTGAGACGCGCAGAGCCGCGGGGGCGTGTCTCTTTTGTAGAGCGTGCAGTGTGGAGCGTAGAGACTGACCAGGAGCGTTCCGTTCCGAGCGGCCATGTTGGAAGGATCACTGCATTCAATCCCCTATGGGTCAGGGACCAGGAGGTCCAGAAGGGACGCAGACGACGGTTCATGACAGTATGCCTCCTGAAACCCAGCTCCTCCGGGCTTGCCCGGATGGATAAGATGGAATCTTTGAACCAGCCTAGGGGCATTCATGTTTGACATGGGTTCCCAGGTGCGCTCACTGGGAGGGTATCCTTTCCATTCAACCAAATATTGTAGTTGACCACGTCGGTATCTAGAGTCACAGATTCTGGAAACCTCGTATTCTAGTTGGTCATTTACAATCACAGGGGTAGATCTAGGAGCTGTTCGAGATGACTGAATATATGGCTTTAGCAGAGAAGTATGGAATACTGGGTGGATCCTTTTCCAGGATTCTGGTAACCGAAGTCGAAAGGCCACTGGGTTGACGATTTCTTGTATAGAAAAGGGACCATAATACCTGGGAGCCAATTTATTTGGGCGTAGATTTCGAGGAAGGAGCTTCGAGGATAACCAGACTTTATCGCCTACAGAGTAGGAAGGTCCAGGTCTTCTTTTGGAGTCAGCATAACGTTTGACGTCTCTTCAGGCCCTTTTTACGTGTTCCTTGACTTCTTTGTGTACTTTAATAAGGGTTTCAATCCAGGAATCTACCACAGGCACTGGAGTAGGGTGTGGGAGTAGAGAGGGTAGAACTGATGGATGGAATCCTTGACTACAGACGAAGGGACTAGTCTTGATAGCTGAATGATCTGAATTGTTATAAGCAAATTCGGCCAAAGGTATTAAGAGTGACCAATCATCTTGGACCTTGGTAGCGAAGCAACAAAGGTATTGTTCAAGAGTTTGGTTTACACGTTCCGTAGCCCCATTGGTTTGTGGATGGTACCCTGAAGACAAGGCACGTTGGATTCCTAGTATACAACATAATTGCTTCCAGAACTGAGATATGTACTGGGGTCCTCGGTCAGAAATGATCTTGGAAGGTAGCCCATGAAGCCGGAATATGTGTTCCAGGAAGATTCCGGCAAGGTCAGATGAGGATGGCATTTTGGATAAAGGTGTAAAATGAGCCATATGAGTAAACAAATCAATAGTGACCATGATAGTCGTGTAGCCCGTGGAGGATGGTAGTTCCACGATAAAATCTGTGGCGATAATTTCCCAGGGTCTTGTTGGTATTGCTGGTTGGAGTAGGAGTCCTGCCAGCTTCTTATTATCATGTTTGTTCTGATTGCAAACTGCACATGTCTGGATATGGATCCTGATATCATCCTTCATCTTCGGCCACCAAAACTGTCTTTGTATTAGATGGAGGGTGTTGGTAATCCCACGATGTCCCGAATGAAAGGTATCATGGCATAGGCTTGTGATCCTTTGTCTCAGTCCAGGAGTGGGAATGACCAAGCGATTGTCCTTGAATAGATATCCGTCCTTTGTTGTGAGATTCCATCTATTATTTCTCTTAAACTCCTTTCAAGTTTCTGAGGATCGAGTTTGGCTCGGAATGCTCTCCAGGAGAGTGAGTGCTTGGGCAACAAAGATTGTGTGGGTTAACATCTTTGGGATGGTCCGATCCTCAAGGGCTTCGTAATCTGGACGTCTGGATAAGGCATCGGCAATAATGTTATGTGTTCCGGGACGTGATGGATTTGGAATTGGTATTGGGCAAAAAAGAAAGCCCAACTGGCTTGACGACTGTTTCTGCATTCTAGGGATTGTAGAACCTGAAGATTCCGATGGTCCGTGCAAACTTGTACTGAGTGTTTAGCTCCCAGGAGGAGATGACGCCAGTCAGTGAAGGCTTGACGGATGGCTAGTAGTTCCTTTTCCAAAACGGAGTAATGGGTTTCACTGGGAGTTAGAGTACGAGAAAGATAGGCGATGGGGTGTTCTAACTTGTTGTCCAACTCTTGCTTTAGAACTGCCCCAATGGCGTAGTTGGAAGCATCAGTCTCAACGAGAAAGGGTTGATCAATGTCAGGTTGGGCTAGGATGGGGGCTTGTGTGAACTCCGACTTCAGGCGTTGAAAGGCCGTATCTTGGGTTGAGGTCCACAGGAAGGGGGTATCTTTCTTTAACAGTGAGACGATAGGGTGCACAATCTCTGAAAAGGCTGGTATAAATTTCCGGTAGAAGTAAGCAAGTCCTAGGAAAGATTGAATCTGTTTCACAGTAGTTGGAGTGGGCCAGGACAAAGTGGAGTCTACTTTCGAGGAATCCATTCCAATTCCTTTTGGACTGAGAACGAATCTGAGGTAATGAACAGTGGATACATGGAAAAGACACTTCTCGGGCTTGGCCAGGAGCTTATGTTCACGTAGACGTTGTAAGACTGCCTTCACATGCTCTTCATGTTTTAGATGGTCCTTTGAGTATATCAGTATATCGTCTAGATATACGATGACGAAGAGGAACAACATATCAGAGAACACTCGATCCATGAAACGTTGGAAAACCGCTGGGGCATTAGCAAGTCCGAAGGGCATAACCAGGTATTCAAAATGGCCAAAGGGGGTTCTAAATGCTGTTTTCCATTCGTCACCTTCCTTTATACGAATGAGATGGTAGGCACCCCTTAGGTCTAATTTTGTGAAGATTACTGCACCTCTTGACTGCTTCCAAGATATTCGAGATGAGGGGCAAGGGGTAGCGGTCCTTGAGAGTGCACTGATTAAGGCCACGGTAGTCTAAACATGGTCTGAGCTCTTTGGTATCTTTCTTGGGAACAAAGAACAATGAAGCATCCGCTGGGGATTTAGATGGTCGTATGGTGCCATTTTCCAGGTTAGTATCCTGGTATTCCCAAAGGGCCCTTTTTTCAGGTTCTGATAATATAAACATCCTGCCGAAAGGAAGCACTGCTGAAGGTTCAGTATCGATGGCGCAATCCTCTGGCCTGTGAAGAGGGAGAGCTTGAACTATAGCGGTCAAAATTACATCAGAAAAGGCTTTGTTAGGCCCTGGGAATCTGGATGATGTTAGAAACGGTAACTGGATTTTGTTAGCTCTCTTGTGAGTCTTCAGAAGGCTTCAGTAAGGTATCTAGGGACAAGCAGACATAGTGTTCAGATCCAAGGAACAGGGAGCCTGCTGCCCAATTGATGTAGGGGTTATGCCTTTGTAACCAGGGCATTGCAAGAACCATCGGATAATGGGCTGATTTTATAATGTCGAATTTGATCCTCTCTCGATGGTGGTTTATAGAGAGTAGGATCTCTTTAGTCTGAAGGGTTATGGGTCCTGAAGAAAGAGGTCTCCCATCGATGGCCTCTACCGGTTGCATTGTTACTCGGCTTTCATGTGGAATGTTGTGAGCAGTGACCCAATCATGATCTAGGAATACGCCCATGGCTCCGCAATCTACCAATGCCAGGATGGGGTAGGATTCTTTCTTGGAAGGCGATAGAAAGTCCTGTAGAACCACAAGATTATTTTGTCCAGGAGAGTTCAAGGATGGAATTGATGTGGAGCCAAAGATCTCTCTCCCGACACTGTGCCCCTTCTAGGATCCGGAGCTGGCGCTTCCCGAATGCAGTGGAGGAGCAATAGGGCATTCTCTCACAAGGTGTTTATCGGAGGCGCAATACATGCACAGACCAGTGTGGATCATTCGCATCCTTTCTTGTGGGGTAATGGGTCCACGGAAAGCCCCTAGTTGCATGGGTTCTGGGTCCGGGGTTTGAGAAACTGTGGGCTCTGATCTAGGCAGATGTTCTGTTCTGGTCTTTTGGAAAGCCGATTTAGACTTCTTTTTCTCCGCTCTTCTTTCTTGGATTCGGAAGTCTATTTGTAAGGAAAGGTCCATAAGAGCCTGGAAGGAGCTTGGGCGGGCTACCCTAGCTAACTCATCTTTTATTTCTTCATTCAGACCTCTTCAGAAGAGAGTGAAGCTAGCTTCTGGCCACCAATCTGCTTCCTTCACGAGCTGTTTTAAACAAGTCACATAAGTGAGCATATCCTGGGATCCTTGTTGAAACTCGAGCAGTCTTTCTTGAGCACTGTACACCTGTTCTGGGCGATCAAACATTTCCTTTAGAGCACTCACAAACCCATCATAATAATCCTGGAGAGCGTTGCCTGCATTAACTAGGAGGGTTGCCCAAGTCAATGCATTTCCAGTGAGGTGTGAGATCATAAAGCTGTAACGCTCACCTGATTCCCGTAGAGGCGCCGGTCTTGACTGGGCGTATACCGTATCTTCAAAGGTGATGTGTAACACACGGCTGGCTCTTTGGGCTGGACCTCTGTGCACTGTATGTCTGACTCGAAGGGTAAGATGTCTGCAGATAGAAAATATGGGATTAATGAACTGGGTTATTGAATGTCTCTCTCTTCTTCCCTTTCTCTTCTCCTGTAGAACCCCAAAGGTTAACGCTCTCACCTTAGGTAAGTGAACGCCGTGCTCTCCATCTGCCTCGGGGCAGGGTGCTGTAACCAGTTTCTTCACTGGATAAGGGGAGCAGGCCTCTTGACTTCAGAGGACTGCTGTCCGTCGTTTACTGCACGAACGGTAAGTTTCGAGTAACTCTAATGTCTTTAAAAGTCTTTAGTAATGATGTCTCTTGTTTTGCAGGGTTCCGGCGATGGCGGATGACGGGCTGAAGTGAGTTGAAGATGGAGCCCGTGTAATGAATAGAAGCGCCTGGAAGCACGTAAGTAAGCGCTTGTTGCCTGCTTCACGATGCGCTCTAACTGTCTTTTTATTTTGCAGGTACAAGTTCGGAGCGGCTGCAGGGTGCCGGAATACCCACTGGGTTAGATGTGGAAGGAGTAATGGCACATGAGTTTTAAAGTTCCCCAATGTCTTTAAACGCACCTTGTTTTGTCTTTCAGATGCGGGATGCAGCGCCGAAGGCCTCCGGAGCGTGCGAAGAGTTGGTAAGCTTTTGTCTTTCAGATGCCGGAATGCAGTGCGAAGACCTCCGGAGCGCACGAAGAGAAGGTAAGCCTTTGTCTTTCAGATGCCGGAATGCAGCGCGAGGCGTTGGTGACAGCCGATGGACCAGGTAAGTGAAGCGCTGTCACTGAAGACCGTAATGCTAACCTGTTCTTTCTTGTCTTTATAGGTGTTGCTGAAGACTGGATTCAGGATGGTAAGCCTTTTTCCTTAGGCCCAGGATCAGATGCAGAAGACACGATGAGCGTTCTGCTGCAGAGGATGCAGAATAACGCAAAGCAAGATTCATCCATCGGGTGTGGTTTAAATAGCCTCCTGTAGTGCTTAGGTGTCTCCTTCCACAGCCACGCCTAGGTAAGAAAAGAGTTCCTGCTTTCCAGAAGAGTTCCAGTGTTCTGAACCTAGGGAGTGGCTCCTGCCCCACCCAACAGGAAAAGTAGTTCAAAACAGAAGAGGATCAGAGGCTCAACTGGCAGGCAAGTAAGCAGCATGGTCTGCTGCAGGTAAGTCCACCCAAGCATTATGAGCCCGGCGCTTCCAGCGCTGGGACTGGGCATATTTATGAGCCTGGTGCCACTGGCGCCAGGACTGGGTCCAAAAGGTCCCAATTGGGACTGGTTGGCACTCGGAACCTGGGTTATGGATCTGCTTCCAAGGGAGTTGGGAAAACCCTGACCTTTTGGAAGCAGAGATCATGACAGTACCCCCCCTCAAGGCCCCTCCCAAACCGGGCTTCTCCGGGGGTTTTGGCTTGTCAGGAAATGTTCGGTGAAATCTTTTGATTAGGCGAGGAGCGTGGACATATTTAGCAGGTTCCCAGGATCTCTCTTGGGGGCCGTAGCCTTTCCAGTCAATTAGGTAAAATAGTTTAGATTTGGAGATCTTGGAGTCCAGAATGCTTTTGACTTCAAACTCGAGTTCTCCATCAACTAGGATGGGTTTTGGAGATTTAGTTAGTCGGGTTTGAGGTTGCACGGGTTTTAATAGAGAGACGTGGAAGACCGGATGTATCTTCATGTGCGGGGGCAAGTCCAACTTGACCGCTACTGGGTTTACTATGGTAGTGATGGAATAGGGACCAAGGTATCTTGGGTTGAATGTGCGTGGCACTTTTAGAGGTAGATATTTGGTGGATAACCATACTTGATCCCCTACTTGATATTGAGGGGCTTCCTTCCGATGTTGATCTGCTCCTTTCTTGTATTGTTCTTTAGCCCTTTGAAGGTGAGAAACAGCTTCCTTAAAGGCTTGGGTGATTGTAGAATGCAGGTAGTCTACTGCTGGTGTTTCAAGATCTTGGAGGGGATCCAACTCTGAGGTTCGAGGGTGACTGCCGTATAAAAGAAAAAACGGGGTTTTCCCAGTTCCCGAATGGACAGAGTTATTGTAGGCATATTCGGCTATCCAAAGGATGTCTTTCCAAGTTTTTTCAGTTTGTTGCAGCATGCAGCGTAAATACTGTTCCAGAGTTTGATTGGTCCTCTCGGTTTGTCCGTCGGTCTGAGGGTGGTGACTGGTCGATAGTCTCACATCAATTTGAGCCGACCGACAGCAACTTCGCCAAAAATGAGAAATAAATTGACTACCTCGATCCGAAATTAGAACCGAAGGAAAACCGTGCAGTTGGACGATGTTTTCGAGAAATTCTCGGGCCAGAGTTGCTGCTGTTGGCAAGCCTTTGAGCGGAATGAAATGCGCCATCTTGGAGAATAAGTCCACGATTACTAGAATCGTATTGTATCCGGAGCATGGAGGTAGATCGGTGATGAAGTCCATAGAAAGCGTATGCCAAGGGCGAGGTGGGATGTCAATAGGGCGTAAGAGGCCTGCTGGTCTTTCCTTTTGACTCTTGTTTTGGGCGCATACTCCACAGGACATTATAAAGTCTCTGATATCTTTTTTCCAAGACGGCCACCAGAAGTAGCGCTTGATCTTTTCTGAGGTCTTGGCCATACCGGGATGTCCTTCCATTAAAGAATCGTGATAACAAGAGATTACTTTTTTCTGTAAATCTGTGCTGGGCAGGTATAATCGTTCTTGGAAATACAATAAGTTGTCCTTTACTGGAAAGTCCTTTCCCTGCAGATGCCAATTCTGTATGTCTGCTGGAGTTACAAGTTGCCTGGCTTTATCCTTAACTTCTTCTATGGATTGTGTGGCGATTACACCCAGAATTCTTTGTTCGGGAATGATTGGTACAGGTTTAGGGCTGATCAAGTGTTCTTCCACTCCCATCCGAGAAAGGGCATCAGCTTTACCGTTTTTTGTACCAGGTCGATAGGTAATTATGAAGTCAAACTCGGCAAAGAATAATGCCCAACGGAGTTGTCTAGAGGATTGGGCTTTTGCGGTTTTCAAATATTGCAGGTTTCGGTGATCCGTAATCACAGTAACGGTGTGTCGGGCCCCCAGCAGATAATGCCGCCAAGCCTTAAAGGCAGACTTGATAGCCAGAAGTTCCTTGTCAGTAATCGTGTAATTGATTTCAGGAGGCGAGAACTATGCGGGACCAAAATGCCACGGGATGCAACTGATTGGTTACCGGGTCCTTTTGTGATAGAACTGCCCCCATGGCAAGGCTTGAAGCATCAGTTTATCACGATGTAGGGGAGTTCGGGGCGAGGGTGTTTTAAGATTGGTGCAGAGATGAATTTAGTCTTCAAATCCTGGAAAGCTTGTTCCGCCTCGGTAGACCATTCAAAACGTTTGTTTTTCTTTAACAAGGCAGTGATGGGCTGGACTATTCGAGAAAATTCGGGGATAAACCTGCGGTAAAAGTTAGCGAAGCCTAACATGCTTTGCACACCTTTTACGGAGGATGGTGATGGCCATTTGAGAACTGCATCGACCTTCTTTGAATCCATACGCACTCCGCCAGGTGATAATATGAATCCCAAGAATTCAACTTCAGTCACGTTGAAAACACATTTTTCCAACTTAGCGAAAAGTTTGTGTTGACGCAATCTTTCGAGGACCATTTTCACGTGTTTCCGATGTTCAGATTCCGATGAAGAATAAACGAGGATGTCGTCAATGTAAACAACAACACACACATCTATGAGCTCTCTGAGGACATCGTTCATAAAATATTGAAAGGCGGCCGGGGCATTGCAAAGTCCGAAGGGCATGACCTGATATTCAAATAGCCCATATTTGGTGCGGAAGGCCGTCTTCCATTCATCGCCCTCTTTTACTCGTACCAAGTGGTAGGCTCCTCTAAGATCCAGCTTTGTATATATGCATGCTTTTCTGACTTGGTCCAGGAGTTCAGGGATCAAAGGTAACAGATATCTATTCTCGACGGTGATCTGGTTCAGGGAGCGATAATCTATACAAGTTCTAAGGTCTCCTTCCTTTTTTGGAACGAAGAACAAAGCTGAAGAAGCAGGGGACTTGGAAGGACGAATAAACCCATTTGCCAGGTATTGATCCAGGTATTGTCGAAGGTGAAGGTTCTCAGGCTCGGTGAGGGCATAAATTCTACTACAAGGAGGAGTAGATCCAGGTATCAGGTCTATCTGGCAGTCATAAGACCTATGAGGAGGTAGAGAGTTAGCCTGATCCTTCCGGAAAACATCTTGGTATTCTAGGTATTCGGGAGGTAACTGGGGAGTCTCTGAAGAAATTGCTGCCAGTGCAACACCAGGTGGAGGGTGACAAGTAGAGACACATTCTGGAAACTGGACCGTTCTTGCTCGCCAATCGATCAGAGGATTGTGTTTCTCTAACCAAGGTATTCCTAGAATAATCTGAAACTGAGGAGCCTTGATCACATCAAACACGATCTTCTCATGGTGTCCATCTTGACTTACTAGCGTCACTTCTTGAGTGGTATGCGTTACTGGTCCGGAGGCTATCTCCGTTCCATCCACCGTAGTAATGACGTCCTTTACAGCCTTGGGACAAAGAGTTAGATTCATCCTCAAAACCATTTCATGATCCACATAATTGCCGATTGCACCGCTGTCGACGTAAGCTTCAATTGCATGTAATCGATCCGGATTATCAGGGCTAATGAGGACCATAGGTATCACGAAATGCGAGGTCACGGAACTGGTTTTCACACTCGGCAAGAGGACCTCTATTCTTGTCGGGCGAGGTCGTTTCCCTGCTCAGAGTTTGTAACTTTGGTAACTGCAGCTCCTACTGCCTTCTTGGCAGGTTTCACCGGACAGTCTCGAAGAAAGTGCCCTGAGTTTCCGCAATAGAGGCATAATTGCAACTGTTTTCTCCTTTCCCGCTCCTTTTGTGTTAGAGGACCTTTCAGGCCCCCTATTTGCATGGGTTCCCCGGAGTCTACTCCTTTGGAAGGAGTTGGCGGTTTGGAAAATACTCGAGCATCAAACTTGGAACTATCGGCCTTCCTGTTCTGCAGTCTGTGATCTATTTGAACGACTAAGTCTATATAGTCCGAACAATCTTGTGGGGGATTCACTACTTGGGCTAACACATTTTTGAGCTCTCCACGTAGACCTCTATAAAACAGCGTAATCCTTTTGTCCTCAGGCCATTGAGTTTCCACTATCAGTCTGTTGAAAGACGCAATATAAGCCAAAAGGTCTTGATTACCTTGTCGCAATGAAAGAAGCTCATTGTCCAAGGCCTGCCCCTGTGAATGTCTTGCGAACAGTTTTTCCATACTGAGCTGAAAAGCTTGAAAATCATGGAGGACCGGATCATCTTGATTTACTAGAGGGATCGACCAGTCTGCCGCATTGCCACTAAGGTACGAAAGCACGAAAGCTACTTTAGCTTGATCAGTTGGAAAGGCTGCTGGCCGGCATAAGAAATGCAACCAGCACTGATTGATAAATACTGCAAACCTCTTTGGGTCACCAGAAAATCGTTCGGGTGGAGCCAGAGGAACATTCCCAGGTAGGTTGATCTTCACTGGATTCATAGAGGATGTAGAAGGAAGATTTCCCCCAGATGCGGGTAACGGGGTCTGTCCGGCTTGTGACTTTAGCAATTGTCTAGCAAGATCATCTGTTCGCTCCTTGGAAATAATCAGTTCCCTTCTTAGAGCGTTCGTTTCCTGACGGGCTGCATGCACTTCTGCCCTTAGTTCCCCAAGTAACTGGGCTAGCTGGTCGGTATCCGAGGTTTCCATAGCGCCTGGACGGGAGTTTTGCGGTAGGCTTTGCGTTCTGTAACGCTCACCTGATTCCCGTAGAGGCGCCGGTCTTGACTGGGCGTATACCGTATCTTCAAAGGTGATGTTTAACACACGGCTGGCTCTTTGGGCTGGACCTCTGTGCACTGTATGTCTGACTCGAAGGGTAAGATGTCTGCAGATAGAAAATATGGGATTAATGAACTGGGTTATTGAATGTCTCTCTCTTCTTCCCTTTCTCTTCTCCTGTAGAACCCCAAAGGTTAACGCTCTCACCTTAGGTAAGTGAACGCCGTGCTCTCCATCTGCCTCGGGGCAGGGTGCTGTAACCAGTTTCTTCACTGGATAAGGGGAGCAGGCCTCTTGACTTCAGAGGACTGCTGTCCGTCGTTTACTGCACGAACGGTAAGTTTCGAGTAACTCTAATGTCTTTAAAAGTCTTTAGTAATGATGTCTCTTGTTTTGCAGGGTTCCGGCGATGGCGGATGACGGGCTGAAGTGAGTTGAAGATGGAGCCCGTGTGATGAATAGAAGCGCCTAGAAGCACGTAAGTAAGCGCTTGTTGCCTGCTTCACGATGCGCTCTAACTGTCTTTTTATTTTGCAGGTACAAGTTCGGAGCGGCTGCAGGGTGCCGGAATACCCACTGGGTTAGATGTGGAAGGAGTAATGGCACGTGAGTTTTAAAGTTCCCCAATGTCTTTAAACGCACCTTGTTTTGTCTTTCAGATGCGGGATGCAGCGCCGAAGGCCTCCGGAGCGTGCGAAGAGTTGGTAAGCTTTTGTCTTTCAGATGCCGGAATGCAGTGCGAAGACCTCCGGAGCGCACGAAGAGAAGGTAAGCCTTTGTCTTTCAGATGCCGGAATGCAGCGCGAGGCGTTGGTGACAGCCGATGGACCAGGTAAGTGAAGCGCTGTCACTGAAGACCGTAATGCTAACCTGTTCTTTCTTGTCTTTATAGGTGTTGCTGAAGACTGGATTCAGGATGGTAAGCCTTTTTCCTTAGGCCCAGGATCAGATGCAGAAGACACGATGAGCGTTCTGCTGCAGAGGATGCAGAATAACGCAAAGCAAGATTCATCCATCGGGTGTGGTTTAAATAGCCTCCTGTAGTGCTTAGGTGTCTCCTTCCACAGCCACGCCTAGGTAAGAAAAGAGTTCCTGCTTTCCAGAAGAGTTCCAGTGTTCTGAACCTAGGGAGTGGCTCCTGCCCCACCCAACAGGAAAAGTAGTTCCAAACAGAAGAGGATCAGAGGCTCAACTGGCAGGCAAGTAAGCAGCATGGTCTGCTGCAGGTAAGTCCACCCAAGCATTATGAGCCCGGCGCTTCCAGCGCTGGGACTGGGCATATTTATGAGCCTGGTGCCACTGGCGCCAGGACTGGGTCCAAAAGGTCCCAATTGGGACTGGTTGGCACTCGGAACCTGGGTTATGGATCTGCTTCCAAGGGAGTTGGGAAAACCCTGACCTTTTGGAAGCAGAGATCATGACAAAAGCCCACCTTTGCTCTAGGAGTGGAGAAATAGTAGGGCTTGAAGGTGAAGGGCACTAAACATGAATCAAGGAAGGCACAGATAGTCTTGGAAGAACCATCATACTTGTCCACTATTCCTCCCAATAACACGCTTTCTTTAGTTGCAGAGTCATGTGACAAAACTAGCTGTATTAATGCAGCATTCTCAGCCTTGAGGTCCTGTACCTCCGTGGTTAGTTCCTGCATGCCTCGCATGAGGTCTTGAACAGCGGCTTCCATCTCTGTGTCTGTATCGTGTTTTAGGCGTCTCAATCTGTCACAAGTTTTTGTTGTTTGCTTGCGACCTTCTGGGATGCCTTCTTTCTCACGGTCCGGGATTTGTACAAAGCCGAACGCTGGTCCTCGGATTCCAGCGTGAGGTTCACTATTCAGTTTCCGGGAGCGTTCAGAAGTCCAGGATGGATACCAGGATGCAATGAAGATACGCTCTGAGGCACGGAACGCCGTGACCCGAGCGCGGAAGAATTCCAGGAAGGTAGGTAGAGGAATGGGAGGAAGGACGGGGTTTCAAGGAACCGGGAACAAGGATTCAAAAGGGGGTCCGAACAAACTCCGGCAACACACGTCCGACTACAACAATCGGTAGCGTTGAGACACGCAGAACTGCGGGGGCGTGTCTCTTTTGTAGAGCGTGCAGCGTGGAACGTAGAGACTGACCAGGAGTGTTCTGTTCCGAGCGGCCATGTTGGAAGGATCACTGCATTCAATCCCCTATGGGTCAGGGACCAGGAGGTCCAGAAGGGACACAGACGACGGTTCATGACACCTCTATGCTCTACACCTGGTACCACTACTCTCACAATTACATCACTTGGAAGCAATCAAGGGAATATCATTTTGAGATGACACTCACAAACTAATGGCTTTCCAGTGGATAATCTCAAACCTTTCCTCCAACCACTACCTAGCCCTCACTTGCCATTTCTGATCCATCTGAACTAGTGGATCTCTATAACAAAACTATCACCACAGCCCTAGGCAGCATCGCACCTCTAAAAATGTGCAAAAGCAAACCCAAGGCACACCTGAACACATGGTTCACGCCCAAGCTTAAAGCCTTAAGAAATGAAAAAAGGAAATGTGAAACGACATGGGAAAATAATCCTTCTACTACCAACAAAGCTATCCTTCAAAAATTCTCAGCTAGTTATAAAGAAGAAGTTCTGCTAGCAAAACGTGACACTTATAATGATAGGAGCGAGTTCAAGCACAAGAGAACTCTTTACTATTGTTGGAGAACTTGAATCTCCAACCCCGCCAACTGACAACTACACCAAAGATAAAAAATAGTGCACAGAAATACAAGAGGCCCTTTCCAATAAAATGACTATGCTCCAGAAGAAAATAGCCATCTAAAAACTTAATCTACCACCTCAGGCCAACACCCTGAAATCCAGCATTACTTTACCTAAACCACAGCAACGATTCAAATTCACTACAGTTTCCACCCGAGAAGTGCAAAAAAATCATAGCCTCTCTCAAACATTCCAACTGTCAAGGTGATACTTGCCCAGCTTCTGTCGCAAAGGAAGCTGGAAATTAACTTGCTCCCTTTATTACCAAGCTAATTAACGCCTCCTTCCGCACCTGCACAGTCCCCACCAACCTAAAAAACACATGGGTCCTCCCACTCCTAAAAACCCTCAACCATAACATCCCTACCAATTTTAGGCCTATTACTACTGTCCCTTTTTTTACTAAAAATTATAGATAAAGCAGCCTACATTCAAATACAGTCTTACCTGGAGACTAATAATCTTCTTGGGCTCCGCCAATCTGGCTTCAGACCCCAACACGGCACAGAAACAGCCTTGATTGATCTGAAGACCCAGATTGACGATCTGAAAGACAAAGGAAAATCTGACCTCTTGCTCCTGCTGGATTTGTCAGCTGCTTTTTATCTGGTTGATCATAAAGTGCTATGCAACCATATCTCCACAACGGCCCATTTCTCAGCAGAAGCAACAGCTTGGATTGAATCTTTCCTTAACAATAGATCCATGAGTCTTTTCTCCCTTGGCGTCAGCAGATCCTATCCTCATATCTTGTGGAGTCCCTCAAAGATCCTGCATATCGCCTACCATGTACAATGCATTCACCAAACCACTGTTTGATGACTTGGACGATCTGGGTGCCAACTATACTAACTACGCAGATTGTATTGTATTGTATTGTATTTATTATGTTTATATAGCACTTTCATCCAAAGCGCTTTGCATTATAACAACGGAATACATAGAACATTATAACTCTACAACAGAAGAAGCAATTTACAATGAATCGAACCAATAAAAACAGTAAGCAGAGGGGAGGGGAGAGGAAGGGAAGGAGGGAAAAAAAACAGAAGGGATATTAGGGATATAAGGGTGAAGTGAGGGAGGATAAGGGGAGGAGGGAGGGAGGAGAGGATCATAGGGAAGATTAGAGGGAAGGGGAGAGGATGAGAGGTGGGGAAGCTTTCAAGGCAGGGAATGGAGAAGGAGAGATTTCAGGGAAGTGCGAGAGGAGGAAAAGGTAGGTATAGAGCAGATTGAGAGAGGTAAGGAATTCCAGTGATGGGGGGCTAGGAGCTGAAAGGAGCGGAAACGGGAGGAGGCACATGGGGGAGGGGGAACGGTGAGAAGGAAGTGGTCGGCTGAACGGAGGGAGCGGGAGGGATTATAGGAGGATAGGAGAGAGGAGAAATAAGGGGGGGGCCAGGTCATGGAGAGATTTAAAGACTAGACAGAGGAAATGAAATTTAAGTTGGCAGATGACACCCAGATCCTCATACTTCTGACAGGCAACTACGATAAAGACCTAGCCCTTACTAACAAAATCTGTCTCATCATTCAGGCCTGAATGGCCACACACGGCTTATGCCTAAATGATGAGAAGACTGAGCTACTCCTCCTAGCCACACCTACCAAGTTGAAAAAAATGAGCAATACAAATCCTTTAATATTGATGGAAATGACATCAAGGTGGCTAAAGATATAGACACATTAGGTTTTTACCTAGACTCCTCCCTGAATATACGCAAACAGGTCAGCGCGACAGCCTCAGCGACAGCGTACACCTGTAAGCTCATCCACGCATGCAAACCCTTCCTTTCCACAGAAAGCTGTACTACATTGGCCAGAGCATTAGTATTGTCTAAAATTGACTACTCAATGCACTATACCTAGGTGCCAGCAAATACATCACAAACTCCAGATCATGCAAAATAATGCTCTCAGAATGGCCTTGGGCATCTCCATAAGGCAGTATATCTCTGGGTTCAGACGAGACAGCAATTGTCTTTCTATCAATCGGAGAATACAACTAAAAACAGCATCCCTAACCTGCAAATGCCTCAATAAATCAGCCCCTCCATACCCTGCGGATAAATTCGCCAAAAATAACACCTCCATACCAGATCTACTAACTTTGGCTGCCTGAAAGTGCCCAGGTACAGACTAAAAAAAGCAGGGGGGCAGCAGCTTCCCTATAATGGCGGCTCAACTCTGGAACTCACTTCCTGCGACCTTAAGAACAGACCAGTCTTTCTACAATTTTAGGAAAGAAACCAAACGCTGGCTCATTTCCAAAAACACCCCTTAACAGACACCCTCACCTTAAGTGCCCTTCTCGAGAGGATTCCTGCTCCTCTATACTTAGTATCTATGTAACTAATGTCTAGACAATGCAGACTTTGGAAATCTAACTTGTATATTATTGTATATTCCATTTGTGTAAATCTGATATCCTTGTAATTTGTGTAAATATGTTTTTCTTGTAACTCTTTTGTTCCTTTTCTTATTACTGTATTGCCATTTGTGTAACTAAGAATATGCATATCCTTGTAAACTGTGCACAGTTACCTCCGGGTTCGTAGTGCATTATAAATAAATAAACAAACATATGCAGGGGGCATGCTTCTCACTATCACCAATCCAGTGATTTTGCTCCGTGCGGCACTACACAAATTCAAGAGGCTTGGTACAGTTGCCAGCTTAAAAATGACCATGACCAAATCTGAAATATTTAACTTGTCCCTAAAACTAGATGAATTGATAAAAGCCAAAGAAGCAACACAGTTCCATTGGGTCCCTGCTAGTCCCCACGGATCCCTTTCTCAGGTGGGAGGGCTCGGCCATCACCTTTGGATCCAGACCCTGGGGGTGGACCAGTGCGGGAGGATCCCCTGGGTAATGGGTCCTCGGGGAGTGGGACACCAGATGTGAGATGCGGTATCCCTCTCTTCCCTGTAACACCTTTATCTCATCTTATCCCGATGGGATATTTAGAAATGGACCCTCATCACCCCCTTTACCTTCACAAACACTTTTTCACGGACAGACCGTTCTGGGAGAAAACAGACTTGCACTCAAACCGTGTACATGACATGTCCCAATACTATGGACAGGCGAGGTCAGGCAATTATCGACAATCACTCAAACCTGACTTCCATTACACTTCCCCACATGGATAAAAGGCGGAGCATGAGAGCATAATCTGCGTGAGGCAAAACACACAAAGGTTCAGCAGTTTCGAGTTGGCAGTTGAAAGAGGGGAGAGAGACGGCTAGGCATGAGAGGTTCATGAGAGGGGTAACACCCGTGACCTCGTTGATAGTAGGCTGTTACTTTCAAGAAACCTTCAAAGCAGAAAACGTAAGACCAGGAAACAAGGCTAAAGAATCCTGCATTGTGAGTCAGAGATATTGAGGGTCGCCCCATGGAACTGACCAAAGCGGGGAGGAGTAGCAGACGCTGTGGTCTCGTCCTTGACTCCAAGAACAAAGAAGCTACAGAGAACAACACAAAGAGTGAGTTGGGAGACTGGTATGTCTTGAAGTCAAGGTTGCAAGCGGCAAAATTGTAAATTGAGTGCAAGAAGAAACATTGTCAAACACCTGTGATGAAAGATGCGAGTGAAGCTAAATTGCTGGTGAATATTTGAACATTAGAAGAAGAGCTACGATAAAGTTGACAGTGGTGCGGCAATGTGAATGTGCTAAATCGAAGGACTCTGTACTGTATTTCAGCGAAAGGAAACAAAAGCATAAGATACATGTGAAGTGTAATTGTATGATGTGAATCGAAGTAGTCCTGCAACCGTTTCAGCAATACCCATCACACATTTAAAGACTTCAATTCTGATATCAAAAGGGGATCTGAGCCCGAACAAGGGGAGATCCATGGTCCGAGACTGAACAAGGGAGACCAAGTTGTGAATCTTGAAGAAAAGGGATCTGAATCCAAATGAGGGGGATCCATGGTCCGATCTCGAACGAGGGAGACCAAACTGTGAACATTGTAAAAAAAGGGGTCTGAGCCCAGACGAGGTGTACCCGTGGTCCGACCCCGAAGGAAGGAGACCTTTCTTGAACTTGTGAAAGTGAAACCTTGGCAAAGGAAAGGAACCTTTGTGTTATGTTTGCTGCATCAGGCCCTCTACATTAAACGACTGTCATTGCGAGAGAGACTTTGGGCAGAAGGCCCTGATTCCTATGTGTTGAACTGTTACCTTGTGGCCAAGAAGCTAGAGTGTGTGAGAAACCTGCATGTGCTGCCTTGCCCTGTGCTGAAAACGTGGGCAAGGGAAGCTAACTGCTCAAATATCCTGACATATAATTTCTTGAACTTTTCTTTTACGTATATTGTTATCCCACTCCATTTTGTATTTATAAGTAAGGATTGGCAATAGGTTTATTAGTTTAGGCCCTTTTATTTTGACAGTCTCCACCAGGTCTGCATTATTATTATTTGATGGTCGTAGCTTGCTCCCATCCTTAGATTTAGGCTTAGAGGGATCACTTGCGTCTGCCTTCACTGTTTGATACCATGCCTTCCTAACTTGGTGACCATTACACACACACTCAGGGAACTATACTCGACACATTTTCTGCCACTCCTGGTGGATATACAGAAACACCTCCAGACATGGAGCCCACTCCCAGTCTTATGGTTGGAGCGGATCAATACTATCAAAATGGTTATTCTGTCCTGGGTTCTCTACCTGTTCGAAGCCCTCCCGGTCCCAACCACATTCTTACGCAACCTACATAAGATGATATCCAACTTTGTATGGAAAAATAAACCCCCTTCTCATAGCACTGAAAATCTTAATGCTTCCTCCAAACCGAGGGGGCGGGGGGATCTCCCAAACTATTCGGACTACTATCGAGCAGCACAATTGCAAGTAATAAAATAATTGTTTGCAGAAGACTCAAGTAAGGGATGGGGGGCAGATGGAAAAAGCAATAGTGGGCCCTAGAATGTGAGAAAAACATTGGTTCGCCTCGTACCGTCTCCATGTTGACCTTTAAAACGAAAGGTAAACTTACACGAGCGCGTTCCAAGCGGCTCAGTCTGCAGCTACACGCTGTGCACGGCAGGAGCTAAGTAAGTACAGCAGTACCGATTAGGATTAACATACCCACGAAAGAGATTGAGGATGACTCAAAATTGTTGTTTAATTTGCTTATAGATCTGATTGTACATACGTACAACGACTCGAGTCCAGAGATCGGCTTGACCGAGGTATGACAAATATATAGAGCTAAAAGATAATGATAGAATGTCTTTCTACTTTAGTCAACTAATTGACATACCGTTTTGTTTTATTTTTGCTTATTTCCTCTCCAAATGAACATGACTCGTGGATGGGTATGTGATTTTCGAAATAACTCCCTACAAATGTCTGCAATAATTGTTATATTTGTTATAATTACTATATTTGCATATACATATACTGTTACTAGTTAAACTAATTTTTATGCTTTTTGCTATAATACCGCCCTGAAGAAGGATTGTATCCGAAATGCATTGGCACCAAAGTATTATGGGCAATGTGAGATGAGAACTCATTGTGTGATGTATAAAAATTAAACTTCCATTGGCGTCAAACGATATAGGAATGTGAATTAAACAATTCCTGCCAAAAGAATTTATTGGAACTCTATTACTTCCATATCATAAATCAGTGACTGAATATTAGCAACCAAATTGGGGCAAACTGAGATGCGCCTTTCTTAACTTAGTGGATACACTTTGTTTCTTGGAAGTTTTTTTAGAAAAACATTGGTTACCATGATCAGATCGACCAACATACACCTGAGTGAAATCACGAAAGTCTTCAAGGACTTGTGGGATCAAGTGACAAGACACCATCAGATCACAAGGTTTCCCTCCCCCTTTACACCAATCTTCGCTAATCCATCCTGGGCTTGGATACCTAGTCATTCTCATACTGGAAAACAGCGGGGTGTACGAAACTCTGCAACATGTTCCAGGAAAAAGACATTGAGTCAGTTAACATCTGCAAGGAAAAATTAGGACTACAGGAGAACCAGAGATTCCACTGCTTTCAGATTTGCTACTGGCTGATTGCTGCCCCAAATAGATGAGCACCATTTCAGAAATTCCTCACCGTTAATCCCGGGGACAAACATTTGATTTCAAGGCTATACAAATTCTTGGCAGACAAAATTACCGGACCAGCTTAGATGGGGACAAAACACTTGAGACTACACCCTCGGACGAAACATGGGCAAACTTATGGTTTGATATCCCCCGACAAACTATCTCGCCAGATCAGGGAATTCTGGCTTAAAGTGATGTTTCAATGGCACTACACCCCTCAACGCCTACACAAGATAACACCAAGCATTCCAGACTCATGTTGGAGGGATTGTGGTGGGAAATGGGATTGGCTGCATGTCTGGTGGTTGTGCCCCAAATTACAACCGTTCTGGGATGAAGTAAAGAATAATATGCAACGAATGTTTGACTGTCAAGCTGAGAGATCTTTAGGGGAACGCCTCCTGGGCATGGCTGAACAGGACAATAGACTATGGCCAAAGCAGAAAAGGAAAGCATACTACATTATTCACATGGCGGCCTTACTTGTGGTTGCTCAGAAATGGAAAACAAGAGATCCACCACATATAAAGGACTAGTTCTATAAACTGGAACTTTGTATCATTAGAGTTTGTCACATACGCGATTCAAGGGAAAAGACAAATTTCTCAGTAAAATGGGCAACACTCCCAGACTGCCTCCATGGAGATTTTGCTGAACAATAGTGCCCACACAATCTACGGATACTGGGCATATCCTAAAATCCATAATTTGACACCTATAACCGTGTACTGGGAAGGGAGGGGGCGGGAAGAGGAGGAGGTGGGAATGGGGGGGGGCTTGCAAATTGTTTATGGTTTATGTTGTATTATACCTGAAAACCCAACAAAAACATTTTTTTTAAAGTGCAAAGCTACATTTAAGGCGCAGGTGCACAAGCGCACAGTGGTTGTAGATTTGCACCATGCAAATGCCTTTTAACTATGAATGAAAATAGAAGCCTTCCCGGGTTCTGTACAGGCAGCAGGGAATGCTCACAATTTGAATCTGGGAAGGATACATTGCTTGAGAGCTACTGTTACCGGTTACTCATGTTCATGGTCAGCTCTGTTATTCACAGGTTTTGGCAAAATGAATATATACTAACCTTTCGTCATTGAATCCCTGCAAATTGGCAGTTGCAAGCTGCCGATGAATACTGGATACCTCTAAGGCATTTTAAAGGAAATGCATGCCGATGTAAAAAGTGGTTTTAGCACATTTTATGGGTTTCCTATAGTCCATAGAGGCTGCAAAATTGGTATTCACCATACTCCAGTGGTGAGAATTAATTGTATTCGGGCAAGGAATTGTTTGCATGTTGTGAGCAATACTCCATCTATGGTACTTTGAAGGATGCCTGTGCAGCTCTTTTGGCTGCGCATGCATCATCTGTCATCTCAGACTTGGTTTGCATCCTGTCACACAGTGTCTTTCATTCTACTCGGTTGGAAAGAAACCAAGCCGAAAGTAATAGGTCACCCATCATTGGCTGCACAATTAAGCTGGCCCTAGATAAAGAGTAGCTCAGGCCCAGTTGACACTGAAGAGGCAGAGCCGAAGGCTGTGATAAATTAGGCGACTACTCCGAGACGTGATTGTAGTGGTACTACTTTATCAGCAGGTGCTTCTAAGAAATGGGTACAGGTCAGAACAGCTCAATAGGTAAGTGCTGAGGAGACAAACATCACACATAGATACACCTACGGAGAATCTTGCTGTGATCACTATCCCACACGCATGGTGCAAGGATGGATAAAAAGAACGTCAACAAAGGCAGTAGAACTGAGAGGGGGAGGAAGGCAAAAGGGACAACAGGAATCCAAAAACGTATACGTAAGAAATCAAAAGCAATGGAGTATGTGAGTGGGAGACCGGGGGAAGAGCGAGCGAGAAAGTCACATACAGAAGCAGGCAAAAGGCATAAGATAAAGGATCATTAAGGGTAAGCAAGAGTTTAAAGGGAGAGACAAATGAGATGAAGCATGTCAAAAGGGAGACAGCGTTTCACAGGAGGCGGGCAAAAGGTACAGACCTCAATGTTGACAAGCAAAACTGTGAGTCCAGGAGGGGAGAAAATGTGAGTTGTGTGTAAGTGTGTACAACTAAGAACGACCAAGGCCACGTCAGACAAAGAATGGATTGGTCGGTTGGGGAATAAAGTGCTGATGTAAAAAAGCCAGGAGGGTCATAGTTAAAATGTCCCAAACCCATTGTAAAAGCAGGAAGACCGAAGAAAGGTCCAGATTGTGAGTAACATCTGGAAGAGCATTCCCAAGGACCACTTCTTTATGTTGTATTTAGACTAGGTCTAGACTTTACAAATAGGATTTTGAACTCTTTTGTTGGCCAAGTCTAAGAATGTTTTAGCATAGTTAGGTGGGAGGCTAAGGACTCCTAATAATAGGTTTTGGATCTTTCTTTTGCCCACTTTGTGACATTGATTCATATAATAGGGTGCCCCTGGATGGACAATACATCTCTAATACTAGGTAGGTTACAAACTTTGATTTTGGGAAAGCTGCAAGGGAAGTTTTGGGTGCACCAAGATTGTCCCACTTTGTTTTGTCCCATCCATAACAGGGTTTCATTCACAGTTACCTTGCTATTTTTAATTTTAACTTTAGCTCCTATAGCTGTTTTGGGCAAACCTTTTCCCTGACTTCACACAGCACAAAGAACTTTTTTTTGAAACACACCTATTGTGCTACTTGTGTCATTACTCAACTTTCCTACAAGTCGTTTTACAAGTGTGATTTGGGCTCTGATACAATGACTGCTACCCAGCCCGTCAACGCTGCAACACTTGTAAGATATCTACAGCTCCCTAAATGCCAAATTACCCATGAGAACCATTCCAGGCTCAGCAGGGCCTGATTTTATCAGTATTGTGCAGATTATTGTTCTGGCTGGAGGACAGCTGAGTGTTAAAAGCTGGCTTGAAGTCCAGCAGCCCACAGGAACCTATGTTAGAATCACACTACAGTCCGGCTTGGCCCTCCTTACTTTGGTGAGCATAAATATGGAAGTAATATGATTTGGATTAACCAGGGGAAGTTCAGGTGTTCCTCGCTAATGATGGGTATGACAATTCTACCTTCCAAGGTGGGGACCCGATTACATAGTTGATCTGTGATTTGATCCTCAAGCCTAAAATAGGGAAGGTTGACACCCTAGAGGAAATTGAGATGCAAAGGCAAATTTGTCTTTACTCCAAACCCTCAAGTCCTGGCAGCTGTGGACTCCATTCCTCCCACTCAAGTGTAGTGTTCAGAATCTTTGAGACCACACACCAAGATTTGCAAATGTTCAGAGAACTGGAATACCTTTTGAGAGACATTTTCCAGCAAGCCATCCCTGAGATTCCAGGAAAAGAGCTATAAGGCCCGTAATTTGTGGAAAGGAACAGATTATTGTACAGAATCCAAAATAACCGGAAAGGAGATAACCGCTTCTGATTCTGATCCCCTTTCAGCAAGAGGTCATGGAGATGGTCCATTCTCATCTCACAGCGTGACAGCAAGGTTTGGAAAGTCCCAATACCATAACCTGTCCCGCTTCTACTCGCCCGGTATATATATTTCTATCAGATGCTATATTGCTTCTTGCCCAATTGCCAACAATCCTGTACCCCAAGTTCCTCTCTGACTCCTACCAACTATTGAAGCACCATTTTTAAGATTGACAATTTATATAGTTGGTTTCTTGGAACTATCAAAACAGGGAAAGAAATAAGTATTGGCCCTGGTTGACTAGGTCACCAGCCACACAGTGGCATTTCCCCCAAGAGTCAACGTGACCCAGCAGATATTAAAACATCTCCTGCCTTTCTTTTACCGGGTACGGAGCCCTGAGGAAATACTCACAGACCAAGGCAGCACATTCTTTTCAAACTGACGGGTGAGGTGCAAGAGGTACAGGGGAGTAGCACCTTGCAGAGTAAGACCTTCTCTCCCACAAACTGATGGCCTGTTGGAAAGATTTAGTAAAACCCTCAAAGCCCTCTTTACAAAGCTTGTCAGCGAATATTGTTTGCCAATGCGCAATACCTCATGGGTTATGTGATGTGAGGGAACCCAGAAAAATACTAGAAATGCTTTGTGAAGGCTGGCAAGATCTGGACATCCTGGAACAGTTCACCCACTGTACAAGGGCTCATATTACTTTTGTCCAACAGCTAGTAAAGGAACATCTCTCAAAATCTCAAGACAAGCAGAAGGCTCTTTACCACCAAAAGGCCGATCTACGTCATCATCACAGACAAAGTTCTCGTTGTACTCCCTACTGCAGAGAATGACATTTCTGGCCAAATGGTATGGGTCACATGAGATGTAGGGTAGTTAGTAACCTAAATTACAGAGTGAGCCAACTTGATAAGAGACAATGGGCCTCATGCTGAGTTTGCCGGTCCGGAAATAAGGGTGCCGGTAAGCACACCGGGACCCTTGTTTCCAGACCAGCAAACTATGGGTTTGCCTGCCAGAGCCGCTGTTCCTGACAGGTCTGACCCTGCCTGTCACAGCAGTCACGCTAGGCAAAGCCATCAAGGAAGCACCGGCAGCGTTGTTAACGGTGCCGGTGCTTCGGTGTCTCCACTCCCATAGAGTCCTATCAGACTCTATGGGAATGGGGATTAATAAAATTACTCTGGCGCCTGATTTCCCGACCACCGGACTTGTAATAGCCTGGTAGCACCGGTAAGTCAGACGCCAGTCATTTTTTACGGGTCCAGCGGCAACCAGCCAGTAGCACTGGCAGGGTTACCGCTGGACCCGTAATGATTCCCAATGTTGTAAACAGACCCTGATACAAGGGTGTGATGCCTGACCGAAGTCTAGGAAAGACCTGAAGCTCAAATGTGGAGTATCAGAAGTATATGAAAGACCTGAAAAAGGGAATGCTGTGAAGTCAGTGAGAGCACTAAACAAGTGAATACTGAGAAACCCAGAAGTCTATGAGAGAAGTGAACACTGAGAAACCAAGAAGTCAGCAAGACCTGAATAAGTGAATTATGGAAAATCTACAGTCTCTGAGACACCTGAACAAGTGAATGCAGAGAAACTCGAGGTTTAGGAGAGACCTGAACAAGTGAATGCTGAGAACCCTAGAGGTCTCTGAGAAATCTGCCTGATTGATACAAGTTACAAGGTCTGTAAGAGACCCACCTTGTTTTGTGGCACACTGGCCATTGGGTTAGAATCCATCAGTGCCTGAAGTGCAGCAGGAGGGCTGAAGTAATGTCCAGTACAAGCTGGAAGACTAGAGGATGAAGAGAAGCCTGAACATGAAGCCTTTGAACCCCAAGACCTAGAAAAGGTCCATGAGGCGGTGAGATAGTAGGAAGACATTTTACTGTTTACCTTTGGGTTAACTGGCAGGCTAAGGATATTTTAGGATCTTTCTGTTGATTTCAAGATGGCCGCCGGCATCAGATAGATGTGCTGGCAGCTGCTCTGCAGGCTTTTGATGACTTTCCACCACTGCGATAGTCACTTATCCAGCCCGCAAGCCACAGAAGACGGAGAGACACTGGCAGTCTTGTTTGGAGCGTTGAAACACACCCTCGCCCATAGTGCGATGATCGTCCCCCGAGAAGTGGGCCAATTTCAGCAGCCCGGCGCATGCGCAGACTGATGGGTGGTCAAGAAAGGGGAAAGCTGTGGGATATAGCCGGATTCGCAACCAGCGGGTTTGGATCGGGGCTTGAGGTACGGTTGGGCCCCCCACACCGCCTTCGTCGAGCAGGCGGCAACCAACTGAAGCTCCGATGGGGAACGGCGCACCATATGATATGATAGGTCATTTATAACGCGCTTAATACTCAGAGGTGTCTAAGCGCGGACCCGGGAGTCAAACCTGTGGTGCTCCGTGTCGTCTTGCTGCCAAGGCGAGCATGTTGCCCCTGAGCTATCCTCCCATAGCAGGACACCTGGAGGAGGGCATTCGAGCGTCAGGTCAGAAGTAATGGTGCTCAAAGCTGGAGACGCTCATTAATTAAAGGCCGGTGCTGGAGGGGACACGACCTTACTCCGCTTCCGCTGATAGTCTGATGAATGGTGCAAGCGTGTACAGCTGCGTGGATCTCGACGCACTGCTACAAATGAAAGACATGGAGGTGTGAAAGAGAGTGATCTAGTGATCTTGCCCCGTGGCGGACCTCTGTGCCCAGGAGACACTGATAGCGATCTGGCTGACAGCAGGTGAGGAGAGGGCTGGGAGAGTGGCCAGGCCCACTAGCGAGTTTCCCTGGGTGGTGCCAGCATTACCCAACGGCATAGGCAGCAGGGCCCTGGAAGAAGTGCTTTGCAACGGAGACCTGCAAAAGTCAATACAGCTCCCCCCTTCGGACTCCCAGGGTGCCCATCATTCAGTGGCAGTCCTGTATATCAGACTTGAGACCTTCCGGTCCTGGCCCCCTTGAGCCTGGTAAGAGGGGGTCCCCGGAGGGGTGGGAGCAGCAGGGACAGCATCTCTCACTATACCATACTACCCATTGGGGCAGATGCAATAATACCAGGGAGAATTAAGGAGCAGCCGGACTGGTGACGGTAAAACCGAACCCCCCAACATCAAATCCAGGAAGCCCTCGGTGGTACTTTGGGACCCGCAATAATGAACCTGTGCTCTATGGCGTGGTAGACCCTCCTTGCAGGACAATATCAATGGCTTGGCCCGCACAGGAGACAGGCCGAATGTCGAAGGCCACTATATGGGGCTCCGGCGAGGTGAAGGGGCCCAGTAATACCTTATGTAAATTGGCGGACCCGGGGGAGTCTGCTGGGCCGGGAGCATCCGAGTCCCTATCACAGCAAGTCTTACATAACGGCCTAATGTGCCTACAATCAACGCGTACTAAGGCTTTTCAAGAGCAGTTTCAGCTAATGAGATCAGATCTCAACACGGCACTAGCGGAAATGAGTCAAGAAGTGGGTCAACTAGCGCAAAGGACGGACATCCTCGAAAGGGGCCTCCAGGAGGTGGAAACTGACACTAAAGAACATAGCGAGGCCAGAGAACGATTGAATGTTGCCACAAGGAACCTTGAATTACAAATGGAGGATTTGGAGAATAGATCACGCAAAATTAATATTTGGGTGAAAAATGTGCCTGAGACAATGACAGACAAGGAGCAAAAAGGCATAGTTAAAAGGATTTTTTAGAACATCTTGGGAGATAGGACCCCGAAGGAGGTTGGGCTGGATCGGATCCATAGAACCGGTAGGATGGCGAAGGACCCTGGCGGTAGGCCATTGGATGTCTTAGCAGCCTTCACGTAGTATACACAGAAGGAAGTGGTACTACGGGCAGCAAGTGCCAAAGAACTGCTAACATAACAAGGTTCCCCCATTCAGCTATTCCAATACTTGGCGGGGGCTCTACTCAAAAGGAGACGGATGGGCCCGGTGATCAGGGAATTGGCCGTAGACGAATTTGCTATAAATGGACTGTCCCATTTGGATTGATTTTTTAATGGGAGGGAGCGCGGAAACGCGTAACCTCCATCCAGGAGGTGGCCGCACTGTTGCAAGTGGACTTAGACCAAAATTGTCAGGAAGACCACCCTTCGCAGCCCGAGAACCGTATAAAACCAAGCACTGGGTAATCGGATACAGCAGGAGATCAATGCAGGCAGAGAGCCCCCTTGAGAGGCCCTTGACACAGGACTGGGGGGAGCAGAAGGGGGAAAGCCAGCAGAATGATGCATGGGGATGAAGGTTGGCATGCAAATTGCTTTATATCGAATGGGTGGTGGGAATCGAAGGCAAGAAGTAGGGCAGTTGGAGGGCTCCGTTTTGGATTTCGTGAGGGCGAGAGCGCCTGGGTGTCTTAGGGGGCTTGAGGAGATGGGGTGGGTGGGGAGGGAGGGAAGGTGAGTCTTGGAGGTGGGGGTGGGACAGGGGAGGGAGGAAGGGGAAGAGCTGGGGGTTTAGGGGATAGGCCGGCTGTTGGGTACCAGTGCTGGGGAGGGTTGGATAGGAGGTGCATGCGGGGTAGGAGAAGGGGGGGCGCAACGAGGCTTAAAGGCACGGGTGGGGAAGGAGGGAGTTCATACAAGGCAGGGTGGGCAGCATGGGTTGAGGCGTGGAGCAGTGGCGGTGGGCCTGTCTACATTCAAGTGGGCTACACATAATGTAAAGGGTTTCAATTCCCCCCTCAAAAGGAAACACATTTTGAGTTTTTTACTAGGAAATCAGGTCCGGATGTCCTGGCGGTCCAAGAGACCTACCTCCTGCGGAGGGACTAAACGATGCTCCAGCTGTGGGGATTCTCTCGAATGCTTCATGCCTCTGGGCTGAATAAGAGGGACGTAGTGGCCCTGGCATTCCGGGATCGAGCAGATCTTAAGATAGCAGACTCCAGGGCAGACAAAGGGGGCAGGTATATAATCATGGTAGGAAACTGAGGGGGCGGTGTACACGATAGCCTCAAGTCTATGCCCCTAATGTGGGCCAGGAAGCCTTCCTGAAAGAATGTATTGCTTACACTTGAGGGGTTTGCGAGGGGCCACATTAAACTGATGGGGGGGACTTCAACTTACCTGATCAGGGAAATTAGATATTTATTTATTATTATTGTATTTGTAAAGTGCCTACAGCCCGGAGGCATCGAGGCTCTGTTTCAAGAAGATATCTTAGTTGCATGAACAGAAGGTATTGCATAGGTTACAGGGAGCACGTGCCTTAAGGAATACAGTCATACTCATATGATACATACAAAGGAAGTCTTAGTTGCGTGAACAGTAGGCACTGCTTTGTTACATAGAGCATGTGTCTACACGTATGATACATATAAGATGGCTGGGTGATTGGCACTGATTCTACATGAACGACAGTGTTTTAATTACTTTTCTGAAAGCTGTGTGTGACTCGATGCTCCTGAGTGGGGGGGGGAGGGGGGTAGCAGGTTCCAGTTGGTGGCTGCAATGACTGGGAAACTCAATCCCCCTGCTTGTGCCCTGACGCTTTTAGGGATGGATAAACGGTTAGTGTAGGCTGTTTTTGTGGGTCTGTCGGTGTGTGATACGGTGAATCTCTGAGAGAGGTAGCGGGTGCTGAGTCATGGAGACATTTGTGGGTTAGTGCTAGTGTCTTGAAAATGATACGCTCCTTGATGGTGAGCCAGTGAACAGATTTCAAAGTGGCCGAAATGTAGTCTCTTCTTGAAATGCCAGTGGCATCTCTGAGGGCATTGTTTTGTACCATCTGGAGTTTCCTAAAGTTTTTAGCAGATGTACCTACCAGCAGTGCGTTACAATAGTCAAGTCGGGACCCAATTATTCCTCTGGAGATGGTGAGGCAGTTTTGTTGGGTCAGAAATGGTCTGACTGCCATGATTAATTTTGAGTGATAGGCTGATGTAGAAGAGATGGCGTTAACCTGCCTGACCAAAAGGAGGTTAGAGTCTAAGTACACTCCTGAGTTTTTACTGCCTGTGATACAACGATGGGGGTATTGATGAGTAGAAGTTCAGTTTTTTCACTGTTTAGACACAACCAATTTTCGGCCATCCAGGTTTGGATTGTGGCATAGATAGTTCCAAGGGATTCCTTGTCAGCCTTAAATTCTCCTGTAAGGGGTATGAGGACCTGTGTATCATCAGCATAATTAGTGTATGTCATGCCTAAGGAGTCCAGATAATTAAATGGCGACCTCATGAACAGGTTGTAGGGAGTGGGTGAGATGCAAGATCCTTGTGGTACTCCCCATTTGATTAGTTCGTGCTGCGCACTGGCTTGGTCCGAGAAGACCTTCATTGCTCTTTCCTTGAGGAAGGATGAGATCCAGGCAGTGGCATTTGGTGAAAAGTTGGCAGCTGTGGAAAGGTGGTGGCATAGGGTATCAGGGTCTACCAAGTCAAAGGCCGCGGATAAGTCAAGGACCAGCAGGAGGGCGGGTTTGCCTACATCTCTGAGGTCATCAATCTGGTTTTTAAGGTCCAATAATGCAGTTTCCGTTCCGTGGTTAGGACGGAAACCTGACTGTCGGAGACCTAGTCAGTGATGAGTCTCCAAGTATTTGTGGGCCTGAAGGTAGACTGCCTTATGCAGAATGTTCAGCAGGAAAAGGACCGTTATAATAGGTCTGTAGTTTCCAGCGATTTTGGGATCCAGCGTGGGTTTTTTCAGCATTGGAGGCACCCAGGTTACTTTGAGGCAGGAAGGGACACGGTTATGACAGCAGGGAGGAGTACCACATAAAGGGGGTGGTAGCTACTAAGTCGCTACAGGAAAGATTTGAAGACCAGGGCCTCAGGGATGCCCGGAGGAGGGGTACATGGGGACAGGGAGGGCTTCACCTTCTTCTCCAACGAACATGGCTCAAAATCCTGGATCAATTACATCTGGTTATCACCCCACCGCCCCCACCAGGGGAAATAACAAGCATAGATGTGGGTGCACTAGGAATTGCTAACCATGCAGTGGTCACAATGGCCCTGCGTATCCTGGGGTGCAAATGGGGGATCTGGGATTGAAGAGCTCTGAGTGAACTGCTAAGGGTCTCTGTAATAGGAGGGAACTGGAGGACAAGATTGTTACCTTCTTTGAGCTGAATGGCGCTTCAGACACAGGGGAGAGTATCCGCTGGGATGCGTTCAAGGCCACGATTAGGGGAGAGCTCACTGCCACTAAGGCAAACAGGGACAAAGAAATGAGGCACCTAGAGACCCAGTTGGAGGCGGAGGGTCATGAGGGAATATAGACAAGCCGTGGGTCAGTTGAATGTTCTTAGAAATAAAAGGGCGGAGAGGGCCTTGTCTGTCCGCCAACGCTAATATGCCAAGGCCAACAAGGCTGATAAGCTCCTGGCTTGGCTTCTGAGAGGAGAGGCTAGTATGAAAACTGACAGCCGTAATTGATGAGCAGAGCCTTGCACTCTTGTACATCCAAGAATGCTTTGCGCGTTATTATGCAGACCTGTACACAGCACAAGTCCTTTCATACCAGATGCAGGAGGACTTTTTGAGTAAAATTAGATTGCAAAGCCTGGGGCCTGAGGTGAAGGCAGTACTGGAGCGGGATATAGCCGAAGAGGAGGTGCAAAGAATAGTTTTTTTTAAAACCTCTGTTTATTGCTTTTTCCAATGTTTGCGGTACACAAATATTGTCGAAATAACATAAAATATTATGTACTCTGCATTTACAATCTAAACATTTGCACTCATTGTCGTATGTAATAGCAGTTACTCCATATATCTCCAAAACATTACCGATTCCCGAACATTAACAACTACAACTAATGCACACTACAGCTCACACGTCTGAATGGCTAATTCACTCCGCCGATATTGTGCACAGAGCTTGTCCAAGTCAGTTTCTGCGTGTTTCATTGCCGGTGCAAAGGGTGAGGCACATCCAGCTGTATTGCAGGCTCGTATATTACTCCTCAAGTGTCTACCTTATCCTCTTGCGCATAATTCCGGGTGTTCTTGCATCTGAGGGTGGGAACATTGCTAACAGCAGCTTTTCCATGCTTCAAATTGGTCTGACTGCGCATCGTCCTCCCCACGTTCTTGCCTCTGCCATGCTCCAATGCTCAAATTCCCCCCGCCATTGTTTATATATAGGAACTTTTTTGCAATCCCAGGACATGGCCAACCTTCTCTTTGCTAATATGAAAGCTATGTCCATAAACATTCTCACATGCTTGTATTTAGGTGGCCTTGAGTTAATGCCCAGCACACAGTCTTATACCAGGGTCCACTCAAACCCTAGTAACACCCACCTCCTTGCAAGTCTGTTCTATTTGGCTAAAAGAAATACACACTTTAGCACATTCACAGAGCATGTGTATCAGATTCGCCCCCTCAGAATTACACCACGGACAGCTGGTAGCTACTCCACGCCCGAACTGGGCTACTTAAGTTGTATTAGACAAAACCTCACATTTCACGACACCTGCTTCACAAAAGACAATGCCTGCTCCCAGCGTACCACAGTAATGTTTACCCCAATATCCTCTTCCCATTTACCCCTCAGTTTGTCATATGTATTTTTGTTTATACCTCTGATACATTCATATAAACGGGTAGTCTGCTTGATTCCATCCTCCAATTGGTATAGTAAGTACAATCGCCCGTCCTCGTCCGGCTCTTAAGGCAACCTAGCCCACTTTGCGAACTTTCATATAACATACAAATTGCCCTCCTGATAAGCCTCACAAGGTCATCCAGCTCTCTGAGTTTCCCATCTCTAAACATGTCCTCCCACGTATATATCCCATGCCTTTCCCAAACTCTGGCTTTCCCAAGTTACCTTCGATTAGTGCAGGCATACGCCACCATCGGAGCATTCTTATCATACGGGCGCGGCCGATGCATCACCTTTAGTACCCTTGCCCATACCCGCCTTCCCAGCTGTAGCAGCAAACAATTAGCTTTGATACATGCGTCGGTCCCACAAGCGTTCCGTGAGCCTACTCGGCTGCACCACCTGCTGTAGCAATTCTGTTTCTGCAGTTTCCTCATCTGCCAGCCACCTACCCACACATTTTAACTGCGCTGCTAGGTAGTACCATTAAAATTGTGGAAGTTGCACCCCCCCGCCTGTATGATAAGTATAGCACAACTCATAGCAATCTTACAACGCCCTCCCCCCCCATAGGACGCCCCTAATGATCCCCTCTAGCTGTTGACAGAAAAACGATTCTATGTAATAACAAACATTTGAGAATGCATACAGCAATCTAGGAAGTACAACCATCTTCGTTATGGACACCCTCCCCATGAGTGATGGCGGCAAGCGTGCCCAGAACTTAATGAACCGCTGTATCCCATCTAGTGCTCTGACCATGTTATATATATGAGTGTCCTTCAGGCTGTGCGCTATCCGTATCCCTAGATATTTAAACCCATTTACTTCCCATTTCAGCTCCAACTCTGGAAGATCAGACACATCCTCCCTTCTGAGACCTGCCAGAGGAAATAAACAAGATTTTTCTCTACTGAACTTGATCCCATTCAGTCTTTCAAAGTCATCTAGGACTTCCATTATGATGGGGAGATTATGCACTGGTTCGCATAAATACAGCAGAACATTATCCGTATACAGCGAGATAAGCTGTCTCCTGCCATCCACCAGTATTCCTCAACCATGTATTCTTGTCTCAATTATACTGCAATCGGTTCTAACGTCAATATATATATCATTGGCGATAATGGTCACCCTTGTCGAGTACCCATCTGTATAGCCCACAGCCCCGAGATACACCTCTTAGATTTCAATCTTGCCACTGGACTAGTATAAGAGCAGCTTGACCGAGTGTATAAGTGACTCCCCAAACCCAGATCTCTTTAGGACCGCGTATATCCACTCCCAGAACACTGAGTCAAAGGCTTTTATAGTATCCAGCAAAGCCACCAGTAGATATTCTGAGCACCCATTTGTACGGTCTATCACATGCTGTAGTCCACATAGATTCTGTGACGTACAGCTGCCCACCATAAATCCTGACTGATCTAGGTGTACAACAGCAGATATCACCCCTCGTAACCGGCGGGCCGGTATGGTCATGAGGATTTTGGCATCATAGTTCAGTAAGGCCAATGGTCTGTACGAATCGTAACATTCAGGAGGCTTCCCTGGTTTTAGTATCAGCATCACCAATGTCTCCCGCATGCCCACCTGGAGCATTACCTTGTCATAAGCCTCTTCATACACCTGCAATAGCAGTTTGGACAACAATGGGCTATAGGTCTGATAGAATTCTGACGGCAATCCGTTCCCGCCTGGAGCCTTCCCTGAAGCTAGTGCTGCAATCGCCTCCTGTACATCCTCTACAGAGCTAGGCTGATCTAATTGCATTACCTGCTCTTCCGACACGTAAGGGAGGTGTATATGCTCAAGAACTATATCTATCACTCCCAGGGGTACAGGTCTCACATGGCTATATAAGTGCATAATAATGATAAAAATATCATTGATAGCCATCTGGGATCTCCACTGGGCCCCATTCTCATTTCGGAGTAGTGTTGTCGTTACCCTAGGTTGTTCTCGCTTGTGTAGCCAAACCAACATTCTCCCAGATTTGTCTCCCTCTTTCTGCATCTGTTCAAGCTTTACCTCATAATCAAACTTCGACAATCTACCCCAGGCCTGTTTACATTTCACACGTATCTCCACAATTTGTCTCTCTGAATTACCAGTCCCGAGAAACTCTGATTCTAGTCTCGCAACCTCATCTTCCAATGCCTCGAAGTGTCTACTCAGTAGACTACGGATCCCTCCCACCTTAGCCATTGTCTCGCCACTCACTACCACCATCAGAGCCTCCCATACCATGCCCCACCTACTTACACTCCCAACGTTTACTTCTAAGTACTGGGAAATGATTTCACAAAGTGATTCTGCAAAAACGTTATCTTCCAATGCCATTACAGTGAAATGCCAGGTTGGAATCGGGGGCCTCAAGCCTTCAGCCTCCCACACTGCCACTAAGGAGAGTGGTCCAACACTGTACGGCCCGTATACTCCGCACTAATGTAATCCCCCAAACTTTCCTGGCCTACAAATATATAATCAATCCTTGTATGCCCCGCATGTGGGGCGGAGTAGAAAGAGTATCCCCTCTCTCCTGAGTGCATTTCCCACCAAACATATGCCAGCTCCAACTCTTCTAGGACAGCCCTTAAGGCCACTATAGCATTCGAGGGTCCTCCCCGCACGGGTACCGATCAGTCCAGCAAAGCATCACACACGCAGTTAAAATCTCCACCCCACAAAAACATCAAGTCCCTTCTTTTAGCAAGTTTACCACTCAGGTTCTTCAGATATGTCGGTATCCCAACGTTGGGGAAATACAAATTTACTGTACAGATTTCCCTTTGGCCAATATTCCCATGCAGGATAACATACCTTCCCTCAGTATCATTCACAACCTCCAACACCCATAGCTGGCCCTCCGCATCCACCCACATGAGGACCCCTCTTGCAAATTTGGAATATGTGGAGCCATATCCCACCAGGCCACCAATAGCTCCTGACTATCCAGGAGCAAATGAGTTTCCTGTAACAAAGCCACAGATATCGGTTTGCTCTTTAGATAAGACCTCACTCCATTCCTTTTAATGTATAACCCAATCCCTCTGATATTCCATGATACAATGTGAAATTGAGTCATGATGACGTGTACCTACCCCCTCCCACCCACCATCTCGGACTTTCTCTCCCGTCCGTGGCTTAGACAGTGTTTTCCACTGCCTCACCCCTTACCTTCTGTGTTCCTCTCACCCCCTCCCGGCCAAATACCCAATGCTGATTATGTTCTCTATTTCCCACAAGCTCTGCTCCACCATTCATATTTTGGTATATCAATCTTCTGAGCTCACAAAAAACATAACAAACCAAAAAAAAAAAAACTCAACCCTTCAGGGGTGGATAGCGCCCAAAAGTGAAATCCCGTTCGGGCTGGCCCATACCTCTTAAGCTACTCCTAGCCATTGGGTATCGGGTCTCGCGCCAGGAACCAGCTGGCCCAAATAAACTTTTAGTTTGGGGTTGTCCTAACACCATATAGTGACGTCATTGTTTGTCCTACATTTAACAAAACCGACTGGAACTGCAGCATAGCAGCTATTACTTAGTCTGAACCATAGTTTCACCATTTTCGTCTATGTTGCCGCCACCTGCGGCCAGGCCAGTTCTGTAATCTGCTTCTTATTTCAGTTCCTTGCTCTGCCGTGGGTCCATCAGCAAAATCAAATATGGTCACATGGGTTTGTCCACTCCGCTCAGCGCTCTATCATCTTCTTTGTTCCTCAGGTTATTATGATCCAGCCCCATATTTGCCGCCGCTGGAGTTTCCAGAAAATAAGTCTCCCTCCCTCCCTCCATATAGGATCTTTAATCGAGCCGGAAACATCAGCATGTATTTAATCCCCATCTTGCGAAGTTGCGCCTTAAAAGGGATAAAGGAATTCTGACTTTGCTGGACCAAAAGGGTATAATCTGGGCATATGGCCACTGTTGCATCCCCCCTTTTAATATATCCACCTTCTCTTGAGAAACGTAGCACCACCTTGCGATCTCTGAAATTCAATATTCTTGATATTACTGGCCTATGATGGGAACCCAGTGGGGGCTTCCATTGTTGGGACCTATGCGCCCTTTCTACTGCACAGCCCTGACAGAGCTTCTCTGATCCAATTGCCTGAAGCAGAAGTGTCTCGACATAATCTGCCGGGTCCTGCCCCCAAATTCCCTTTGGCACTCCCAGCAGTCTAACATTATTTCTGCGGGATCTTCCTTCCTTCTCCTCAATTCTGTCTTCCAATGTGGCATTTCTGGCCTCAAACTTCCGCAGTTTCTCTGTGTAGTCTTTCACGGTGAGGACTTTTTCTCCTAGGGTCATCTCGGTAGACTTAACCCTCTCCGCCAGTGAGCCGACATCCTGGCGGAGGAGCTGTATGTCTATGCCCACTGCTTCAATTTTGCCCTCCAATGACGTTTGCAAATCCAGGATCGCTGCTAACATCTTAGATTCCTGCTGCACTTCCTGCAGCTCTCCAGCCTCTGCGCGTGAAATGTTCCCCATGCTCCCCCTGGCGTAATTTCTTTGGTCTTCAGCTGCCCAGAGAAGGAATCCATAATCGTCCTCTTCTGCTTATTCTTCAGGAGTGGAGGGGGGCATCCCTGTTTTCCTCCGCAAAGTTTGTAGATGCTTGTCGCCTTGTGATTCACCTTTACTCACTCAGTTTAGGGCAGCCCACTTGTTTCATCCATAAAGCGTAAACCCCTGTAGCGCTATTTCATATACTTGCCAGCCAACCTGCAAGGCCTGTATGCCTTTGACTTTCTGGTGCGGCGTTCATATCTGAGGGGGCAGTATCTCATGCACACTGTCCAGAGGGGGAAACCATGGCCTTCCTCTCCTAGCGAGCAACCATTCACAGTAGATGTTCTTCTGAATGTGAATGGGCCCCAGGGCAACTCAGGCGGTGTATTTCCACAGCAACTGTTCAGTGGAAGTGTTATGATACTACTCCAATTGCACTCAGATAATGGCCTATGCCACTGTTTTCTCCCACAATGAATGGCTCTGTTTAGGCAGCAGCATGCCTGACAAAGTTGAAGTCCCTCAAGCACTCCTCCTCGACCACCCTCCTGCCTCCCCTTATATATTGTCTGTCTTCCACCAGTGTGGCGCTTATTAGTGTGAATTGTTGTCTCTGCGCACGCAGTGGCCGTTCCCTCCTACTGCCTGCAGTCAACCAGCGCGGCCGCAGTGTCTCCCTCACTTTGAACCGGCAACACCTCCCAGCTTCCTTACTTTGCTTCTCCGGGGCCCCAGTCGCCTCCCCTGCCTCCAGTGTGCACGCCACTCCTCCGGCTCCTGTCCCTCACTGCCTGCAGCAGAGGCAGCGCATTCCTCAGTTTGGTGTTGTGCATCCACCAGCTGATTTTGCTTCAGCGTGGCGTCGCTTCCAGTTTATCGCTGCGCCCACGAAGGACTATCCATTGCTCCACTACTCCACACCTTTACCGCAGGGTCTTTCACAGGCTCACGTTCACCCCCATCTTCGCTCCTCTTCAGTACCGAACAGCGTTCAGCAGTGCGGGCTCACCAGGCTCCATTTTGTCTCCAGATTTCGCCTACTTGTAGCATAGGGTGCTGCACAGCTAGTTTTCTGCTCGGAACCACAAGCAACCTCCTCAATCGGCAGTTATAGGATCAGTTGTCAGGCTTCCTGCAGGAGCTCAGCAAGACTTGTCTAACCTATATGGGCCCAGACCACGCCCCCCGGTGCAAAGAGTCATAACAGCCATACCTCTTAACAAAGCGCTATGGCCGGATGGCTTTACTGCACCTTTCTACAAGGCTGCAGCGAGAATCCTGGTCCCCGATCTTAGTGGACTCTTTAACCATTTTAGAGAAACTGGTTGTATCTTGGCAATGGAGGAGGATAAAATGACCCTCATCCCCAAACCCAATAAGAACCTCACCAGGTGTAGCTCTTACAGACCAATAGTGCTAATCCATGTCAACGCAAAAATGTATACTACAATTCTTGCTAACCGGCTGGAGGGCTTCCTGCCAGATTTGATCCATCCTGACCAGCCAGGGTTTGTACAAGGTTGTCAAACATTTGACAATATTAGACGCATTGCTCACTGAGTGGAAAAAGTCCAAAAGACCTCAACCCCTGCAATCCTGTCTCTTGACGCCAAGAATACTTTCGACCAAGTGGAATTATCATTCATGTTCAGAGTCGTAGAGAAAATGGGTATGGGTTGGGACTTCATCAAGATGGTCCAGGCCAACTACAATACCCCTGCTGCATATTGTTTGTTTATTTGATAATGCGCACACAAACCCAGGGGTAGCCGGGCGCAGCAGGTACAAGGTTACTTAAACTTGGGTTACATACAGAGTATAGGCGAGAAACAACATTATTATATCTCCTCATCAATGGGACTCTGTCCCATAGATTTATGCCATCTAGAGGGACTAAGTAGGGTTGCTCCCTCTTCCCTCTGCAATTTACCTGGAACCACTACTCCAGTCCCTGCAGCAATCTATTGAAGTCCAGGGAATTCCTTTGGCGGGGATCAGCATAAAGTGGCGGCCTTTGTGGATGAAATGCTTCTCTCGTTCTCGTACCCGGGGGTCTCGCTGAGGGCATGCAGGAGGCTCCCATCTGAGTTTGGGGTGGTCTCTGGGCTGAAGATTAACAAAACCAAATCTGATTTATTAAACCTGACAGAGGGGGGGAAGGGATGTGGCGACCTTGAAGGCCTCCTAGCCTTTCATTTGGAGCCCAGGGGGGGGGATCAAATACCTCTAACCATATATAACTCCACAGCTCTCTGGCTGATTCACAGCTAACTATCCCCCCATGTTGTCTACTATCAAAGCAGACCTTTTAGAAATGGAAACCACCTAGGATCTCCTGGGTGGGCAGACTAGCTGCAGTGAAGATGGTGATGCTTCCTTGGTTACACTACCTGCTCCAGGCCCTGCCGGTGGTGATCCTGAATAGCTTCTACAGGAAATTAGGGAAATTTACCAGCTATTTTATTTGGGAGGGCAGGAGGCCGAAGATAAACTGTACCCTTTTGATGTCCCCGAGGAAGGAGGGAGGGATGGCGCTTCCCAACTTCAAATTGTACCACGAGGCGTCCCAGAGGCAGATAGTAAGGGAATGGTTTATGGGTCAAGGGGGGAAATTGTGGGTGGCAATGGACCGGGCATTTGCAAGGCATGACCTGGGCGATGTCTTATGGATATCTCAACAGGATAGGCCTTGACATATGCATCTAAGCATTACAACGAAACGGGTGACTGACACTTGGGACAAATTGTCCAGGAAATATGGGATTACAATATTCCCATCCCTGTTCACGCCCATCATTCACAACCCAGGCTTTGAGGGAATGGAATCTGCGTCGTTTCTTCAGTGGCTAGAGGGAAGGATCCTGGATATATTTCAAGGCCAACCCATTAATTCCTTTATTGAGTGTAAACAAAGCTTTGGGTTGAGCAAACATAAAAGAATGCAGTATTTTCAGATTAGGCATTGGCTCCTAAATCCTTTTTAAAAACTTCTCACTGCACAGGATGGGTCGAGGGACCTCATATCGGGCCTCTCCAAAATTCTGGAAGAAGCCATTCCCTGTTTGTCGTTGCCTTTCATTGAGCAATGGGAGAAGTTTATTGGGCGGGAAATAAGTAGGGATGTCTGGATGAGGCTAGTACCGAGGTTGGTAAAGGCATCACAACTGCAAGAATGCTGGTATAAATTGATATTCAGGTGACATTAAACCCTGTCCCGACTGCACAGAAGCTACCCTGAATCCGCACTGACATGTAGGCTCATTGTCACATATTTGCCATTTTGGGGGGGAGGAGGAGGAAGTACAGGAGGCCCAGTTTCTAGCCTTTGGGGAGACGCCAGGGTGCCCCCAGAGGAAGTGATATCGGGTTTGTATTGTGGGGCCCGAGGTGATATGACCAGAGGTCGAAGGAAAGACCGACTTGTGCTCACGCTGGCAGTGATGCTACTCATAGCGCAACGTTGGAAGGGAATGGATACCCTCTCACTCCAAGACTGGTTGCGTAAAGTGTGGCACTGGAGTGGGCAACATATGTCATGGACAATAAACTAACCCATTTTGCCACCGACTGGGCGGAGGTCTTGACATTTCTAAAGGGAGACTACAGAGCCCAATGGTGCCCTCAGCACCTGAAACTATTGGCGCTAAATTAGACAGCAAGAACAGTGGGCTAATTACGAGTTTGGCAGTAAGTGGTAAAGTTGGTGGTAACAATATTACCACCAACTTTACCGCTTCACCAAATTATGACTTCCAGAATATTTGGTGGTTATACCACATGCAGAGATACCACTGGCGGAATTACCTTCAGCAGTAACTCCGACAATAATTAGCAGAATATTAGCAAGATTCAGTGTGCGGATTTAACTCGAAAAAATGAAAACCCATTACTGTCAAGTTGCAAGTAAAAAAAACTGGCGAATTACCTCCAAAAATCAGAGGTAATTTCGTGAAGAATACATCCCAATTACCACCACCAAAAAGGTGGGGGTAAATGCAAACAGGTGTCACAAATGAAGGCACAGGTGCACCTGATCCACTCAGGTGGCGTATAAAAGGCCCACTTCCACCCCCAAAACATGTCCAAGCAAAATGCAGCCACAATCAGACGGAGATTATGGGCGCCACAACCTGCTACTCTACATTGAGCTACAGCAGCATGCCGGACCACAGCAGGGAATGAGACAGGCGCAACCAAGGCGTAGGAGACTCATGCAGCGGAGGGCTCCAATCCCACATGTTCGATCATCCCCATGGACACTGACGGACAGGCAACTAGTCACCACATACAGACTGCACCGTCCAACCATTGCAGACTTCTTACCCTCACACAGGCACAACTGCAGAGTGCCATTTCCATCAGAACAACCACCCCCTGACACCCGCTGAAGTTTGTGGCCGTCCTACATTTCTGCGGCATGGGTGCCTGCCAGCACACAGAAGGGGCACTGCATGGCATGTCTCAGCCCACATTTTCTAAGGTGCTGGACCAAGTCCTGGATGCCCTAATGATGCACGCACTCCTGCACATCTCCATGCCCATCGCCCAGGCACAGGTGCATGCAACACAATAGCGGCATTGCACTGCACCCATGTGGCATTGGCACCACCCCAGGAAACTGAACAGGCATTCCGCAACAGGAAACTATATCACTCCATGAACGTGAAGAGGACCTGTAATGCCGATATCACCATCAGTCAATGTTGTGCCTGATATCCTTGTGTGACACATGATGCACTTATTCTGCGTAGCGGCACCCTGCCTGCGTACATGCAGAGGCACAGGGGACAGCACACCTGACTCGTGGGTAAGTAGCACTCAGACCTGACTGGCAAAAGTCCAACAACCACCACCCTGCACCCCCAACAACAACACAACCCCCCACCCACCCACACCAACAACCACCACCTCCAACTACAACTACCACTTGCATTAGCGCTTGCGCTTATCCCCCTTGTCTTTTGGCTTGTCAGCATTTGCGGCATGCCATTGTGAGTGCCTGGGCGGGGTGCTCTGCATTGACCCCTCAGTAGGGGTGGCAGACTGTGGGCTCCCCTGCATGCTTCCCCGTAGATGTTCTAGGCTCAGATGTATGGCTTTGGCTATGGTCTCATGTGACGAGGACATTTGTACAGCCAACTACCTGACCCTCTGGCTGGTGAGACACAGGCTTGTATTGTATGTGACTGCGCTCCTGCACAGACGGTTTATTGACCGCAAAAAACGCCTCAAGGACCCCTGGATGCAGTCACGCATGGCCTCAGCATGCCCCAAGTGTTCCTGAGCTATGTTGTGCATTTCTGCCTGCCTCTCTTCCATCTGGTCCAAACGGTCCCATATGGCTCCAGTGTTGGGGCAGGCCCTGTTGGTGGTGTTCGCATTTGCACATGTTCCTCATGCTGACCATGATGCTGAGCATCCCGTCCTGTTCACCTGGTGAGTCCTCTGCATAGCGCAGGGCACGGCAGACATCACACTGGTATGGTGGTGTGTGCAGTGGTGAGAAGCTGCGCAGGGGGAGGAATCGGCGGGAAACATTGCAGGCGGGGGTATGTAGGTGGCTGGATGCAGGGGAGGCATGCTCATACTGATCTGAATCTGTGCCTGCTGTGGCCTGCTCTGATTGCTGGCTTTCATCCCTACCTTGACCCACATGTGTGTCCGCAGTCATGCCTGATGTGGCAGTGTCCTGTCTTGGGTGCAGAGATTGCACACCTGGGGTCTGTGTTTGCCCCATGGGCTTGTCCGTCAAGATGGCAGGAGTGTCTTCTGTCGGCCTCGTGGACTGGTGCCTCTTCTTGGGTGGCCCACTCCCAGAACTGCCTTGGCCTGCCTGCTTGCTTCCAGTGGTTGTTGCTGGTGTCCTGGAAGGTCCAGCCTCCAGGGCCATTTCCTGGGTGTCTTGGGTTCATGTTGGGAAAAATTGACATGTGCGTTACCACATTGTTGCAGATGTGCTTTGGATAACAGTCACTGTCACTTGTACATTGTCATCACTGTGTGTTGTGCCTCTTGGGGGGGCTGGGGGCTGGCATCATCTGTCAGCCACTCTGTGCATGGCATACATTGTGTATGGACGGTCAGGTGTGGGTTGGCCTTCTGGATTTGGTGGTGCATCAAAGGGATTAGTTAGGCCACCGGCTGTCCTGTGCAATGCTGCGCCTGGACTGTTGGTGGCAGGTGTCTGGTGGTGCAATCAGGTGGGCGGAGTGCATTGGGTTGTGTGTGGGTCAGGTGGGTATGCTGTCAGATTTGTACTCCACAATTTGTCTGTACATGGGCCATGGTAGCCGAGGTGCTGCGACCCAACTATCAACTGTGTGCATCCATGTGCAGGCACACGTTACATGGTGGCTATGTTGTCAGTGCATGGGTGTCATGTGAGGGTGGGGTCCGGTGGTCACTGGTTGCTGTCAACGGGGCCTGGTGAGTCACATGGGTGGTGAATGCTTTCTGTCGGCAGGGTTGTACAGTAAATGTTGCATGTGTCACTGTGGTACTCACCACATTAAGCTTGGCTACTGGCTCCTAGTTCTGCCGTGCCCACGCCCTCGAGCCCGACCATGTGCAGTATCCCACTGACCATCTCCTCCCACAGTGTCAGAAGCAGGGGTTCTACTGTGCCACTTCCATTGGCAGCGGTCTTCTGGCGGTAATTGGCGATGAGGGTCCTGACCCTGGACTTCAGGTCATGCTACCACTTTGGCCCGGATTTTGGACCATATGTAGTTTTTGCACTGTTGGCTGGTCTTCCTATGAGATGGGCCATATAGCTCATCTGAGTTGGCAACCACTGGCTCTGCCAACACTGTGAGCTTCTGCTTGCTGAATTCTGGCTTCAGCTGCCTCATATGGGGAACCCTGAAATTTCGCCCTTGCCCATGGACATGGTTGACCTTAGTTGGATCTCTGGATGGCACTCCTATCTTGAGATATTTGATGGATTGTGTTTTTCAAAATGGCCATTGTGGAACTTCCTTTTATAGCGATGACGAATTTCCGCACGATAATAGACGGTTTTACGTCGTAGCACAAGGTTTTCAGC
Source organism: Ambystoma mexicanum (assembly GCF_040938575.1). NCBI lineage: Eukaryota > Metazoa > Chordata > Amphibia > Caudata > Ambystomatidae > Ambystoma > Ambystoma mexicanum. Next base: position 317,637,887 of record NC_090941.1, read on the forward strand.
TGTAACTCTGCAAGGCGGATTCACTTTTACTGCCATTGCTGTGTGTACGCAACAGGTTGTAATTCAGCGGAAAATCTGCCACAATGCATGGGAGTAACGGTAAATCTGCATCAGAAGATTTACTGTCGATTTTCTGCCTAACTCGCAATGATCCAATGGAGTGTAACACTGCTAATGTGTCGACAGAATGTGCTTACCATTCATTGAAAATCAATAAAAAGAATTTGAAAAAAAAAAATCTATCTGTTGGCCACCTCTTTGGACATTTGCTTATAGAACAGTCTGACCTGAAAGGACAAGGACTGCATAAGAATATGTTACAAACATTGATATTGGGATACACCAAGTCTTGAAAAGCTGTATTGTGTGCATGTAGTGAAGTTGAGAAATATGTGAAAGGCTCGAGCTTAGGGTTTTGGTTGACCAGTCAGAGTGCTTGAGTGGATTTTACAGGTTAATCTTGGCAGTAGTCATGATGAAATGCTGAAATTTTAGGTTGCGGTTAAAGAGGACCCCAGGGTTGTGAGATTTACTTAAATGGCTGAGGAGGTCTGCAGGGAAGGAGATTGGAGGGTGGGGTTGGTTTTGGAGGCAGGAAGTAAGCGGACCTATGCTTTACAATAGTTTAGCATCAGTCGGCTTAGAGCCATCAGTGACGGATGGCTGTGAGGCAACTGGTGATGCAGGGGTGAAGGATGGAAAGGAAAACATTAACTGGGTGTCAGTAGCAAAGAAGTGGTAGTGAAATGCAAAGGATTGTATGAGTTTTCTCACGGAGTGAATAGTCAGAGAGTGAAGAGGAGTGGTCTAAGAAATGGTCAAGGGGACACCCACAGAAAGGAGTGTAGGAGAGGAGATGTTACAGTTCCATGAGATGGAGAAGAATGGTCAGATGGATGAGCGGTCATCCTTGAAGCCAAGAGAGGGGAGAATGATGATATGGGAGGGATGGTCCATATTGTGAAAGGTACAGGGGGGTTGAGGATGACGGAGAGATAAGAGTGGTGAGCAGTGGATAGAAAAATGGAGCAATGGCTAAGAAACCTGATTGGTGCGGTTAACAGAATGAGGTTTCTGCGAGATAGTCGACAATTTTGGAGAAACCAGGCTCACACACTTTATTTTTAGAGATTAGCACGTTTATTGCATTGGGACACAATAAGAACAGAAAGAAAGACAGCATTTCCGCTTCTACCTTTCAGCATCAACATAACCTCTCTCTCCCGAGATAAAGACCTTTAAAAATCCCCAAACAGTGACAAGTGAAAGTGAAAGTGAAACCCAACAAAAACATTCAGGCCTTGTTGGCCAGTGGGAGCAGGCATTGCTTCTCCTCTGTAAATTAGCCCCTCCTTGACACATACGCTAGTTTGTCAACGCTAGTGTATCGATCATACTCCTCATCTGATCCAGATCCTTTTATAAAGTCTCGTCTAATGGCCACCACCAGTGGTCGGCCACCTTCTTCACCACATGCTAGTACTTTTCCATTCATAAATACAGACACACCATCTTTCATTGTCCAGTGTTTCCCGATCAGATGGCACCTTCAGGTGCGTAGGTTTCATGATGCACTGCGCTCTCTCATTTACTAAAGCTCTACAACTTCTATAAATAAGGCTCCATTAATCACATCCCAACCTAGACGAGAGGGCTCTCCCAATGTTAACAATATAGCTTTCACGCCCCGCAGGGGGGGAGGATACATGGGCTTTAATGGCCCGCCAGCCCGAGCTTTGGCTGCAGGCCATTAAAGCCGATGTGCGCCCCCCACACCCCACTGGGCATGAAAGCTATTTGCATGCCGGAATTTACCAGGGTGCAGATCGTTTTTTTGTCATCGGACAGGAGATGAGCTCTAGGTGAGCCCATCTCCCGTCGCGATATGGGGGGGGGGAGTGCGGAAACATGTTCCAAGATAGCTACCGTCATCCGAAAAGGGACATAGTCCCTTTTCTGTTTTAATGGCCAGACGGGAGGAGCATCGGGGACCGGAGCACAAGGCTTCAAGAAGCAACATAGCACTTTACAGAGGTATACAACAATACAGATGCATAAAGGAGTGCTTTTCAGAGGTAACATAACAGATATACAGCAGGGGGTGGGATACAGAGGGGCACAGAGGAGGGGTACAGCTGTGCTGGGTGGCTGGGAGGAGAAGGAGGCGGAGGGGGCAGCATCTAACCAGTCAGGTGGAGCCTAGGTGTTGAGGGTGAGAGATTCAAATTGGGTACATCACAAAGCCAAAAGAGAACTATTTATATATTCCAAAACAACAATGTGGTTAAAGACCGCTCTCATGAGGATTTAGGGGTGGTGAGGCAGATCTGTAGAATACTGGATTGTACAGGTTAGCAGTGGGTTTTTTGATTAGGAAGATAACACTGGCTATTTTGTAGCAGGCAGGGGAAGTTGCCCATGTAGGGAGAAATATTGAAGAGAGAAGAGGTAGGATGAGTGACAGGTGCAGGTTCTTTAATTGTTTGCGGTGCAAAGGAGTCGATGGGAGCACAGGATGGGTTTGCTGATGGTGGCATATGTAAGAATTAATTTGGGAGATGTGAGATGTTAAGGAGAGGGTGGGGGTGACAGGAGGTTAAGCAACAGAGAAAGGGAGTGAGAATCATAGAAGGGTAGACAAAGTATCATATTTTCTTTTTGATTTTGGAGTCTGTTGTCAGCAGTAAGGAAGGAGAGTGTTGAATGTTATTTTGGGGTGGAAAACAGCATAGAGTGTAACAGACAGTTTGCAGGTCTGTGAAAGAAGAGGTTCAATAGGGACAATGTAGCAGGAGTATTTCGCAGAGTCAAGAGCTATTGTATATGCTAGGAGGGAGACTTTGTAGATGGAGAGAAGAGTAGAGGGTGATCATTGTGCCGGCAGTGCATGGTAGCTTTCTGTGGCTGGAGAGATCCAGGGTTTAGGGCACGGGTGAAAGAGAGAGCAGGAGACAACAAGTGTGTCATGGAACTCAGTAAAAGCATGTTCTATTTAGTTGTCAAACAGGGTGAGAGGGCTTGAATGGATGTCTTGATTTAGTCACAGAATGTGGCCATGGATTCAGGTATGAACTTAATTTTGGTGATAGGTGGAGGGGAGGTCGAAGTGAGGGGTAAGATATATGTTGAAGTGAATAAATGAATGATCAGAGTAAGAGGGGTCAATAGAAAGGGCGGATTGGAAGATGAGATTGTGGCAATTGTGTTGCCACAGAGGCAGTGTTATGAGGTGATAGCTATGTTTCAGTGACTGTCATCACATAGAGTTTAATGTGGTAGGAGTCAAAGTCGTCAGTGATGAAGGATGTTTTGTTTCAGAGGGATTGGGCATTCCAGAAAGCTAAGGTGATTCCATTAATAGGAGTGGGGGACAATGGGGTGGATGAGGGACTATGAGAAGGAAGACGGGAAGTAAATACATTTGGAGTGGTTAGTGTGTGAGGGAGTGAAGCAGCCAGCATGCAGGTTAGTGGAAGAATGGCAGCTAGAGTTGGGGAGTGTGAATGTGTGAGGCAGGCCAAAATGGGGGAGGCTGTGTGGGAGACCCCAGTGGGAGCCACAGTTTTGGACCAGGGAGTCAACGGACCCGGTCGGACTGGGTCCAGAGAAAAAACAGTACCCCGACTGGTGGAAATATAGAGCAGGTTTAGGAGGGGAAGGAAGTAGAGGGGAAGCCAAGGGTACCTGTGAAAGGGGCCTCCTGACCTCTGCTGCCCCCCACCAGCACACCAGCGACAGCAACCAAGAAAAAGAGTGCCCCAAGTCCTTTTTCCATAAGGCTTTTGCTCCCGCCCTGCAACACAACATGTGGTTGGCAGGGATACGTTTTTGTGTGGTGTCCAGGGAAGGGGGACCATGCATCTGTTTTTTTTGGTTGTTGCCAGGGACACGTTTGAGGACAAGAGCCCAGACCCACCCACTCCCCAATGGGGAAACAAGATTCTGTGTGATTCAAATTATAGAGTGCAGGGCAGTAGGACCCAAGGGGAGATTAATTGCAGGACTGGGAAATGAAGGAGGTTCCCAGAAAGGGTGCAAGAGGGCAAGGGGCTAGCTTGGTGACTTGGGATAATTAAATGGTGTGGGACAAGTGGTTTTCGAGAGACCACCCCCCACCCATGATGGACACAACAAGTGGAACTCGTTTTGCAGGGTTCAGGCAGCCTTCATGCTAAGACAAAGGGGAGATGGAAATTATAGGGTGGAGCGAGTGGGAGGAAAAGTTAAAAGGGGTTCCAAGCTGCAGCTGAGCAACAGGTAGAACTGGTCCTTGGAGGGATCCCGACTCGGGTCCACAACCCCTACACACAGTGCAGGGACACAGAGGAAAATACATTTGGGAAAAATAAGTCACCCAATATTTTGAAAAATGAAGTAGTGCAATACATTGAATACAGTTGGGGACATTAAAATTCATATACTACATTGCAAATGAAAAGGGACTTAGAAACTGCCATTTCCACAATTATTAAAATATCAAAAAAATCAAAATATGAAAGTTGAAAATGCCAAACTTTATTCAAAACATGAAAAAAAACCTAAGTACTAAGGTCCAATAAAACCCCAGTTCAAGGGACCACGGTCCAAGAAAATATCTGATAAACTTTTCCTATGGTGCCAGGGTTTCTGAGCAGGGTTGAGGGCAGATTTTGGGGAAAATATTCCATGCTCTCGGGTGCAGTGTCCTAGCTCGCCCTCTTGCACTAAATGTAATGTTGGCTAGCCTGGCACAGGTTGTCATAAACAAGAATATGAACTGTTAGGCCGAGAGTGGCAATAAACTGGTAAATGTAATCATCATAAAGCAATTTCAATTTATTCCAAATACAAAACAATCATTTTGTGATATTAGATCAACATAGGTTTCCAGCAAAACTCATTTCAATCACCTAATGAAATACAGCTCCTATTCAATTCTCTCCATCGCACAAATGCACTCAATCATTCATTCTTAATTCCTATTTCTCCAAATTTACATTTGGTTTCAACATATATGTAACCTAGTAACAAATATTATTTACAACATATTTATACATCCCTTTCTTGTATTGGTGTGTCTGTCTGTTATAAAATGATATTTGGTCGACACGTGTCTCATTTGATTATTCGGGCTGCGAAATTGCCCTTTCTTATCCCAACCTTCTTCAGGACAGAAGATGAGTACCGCTCATCTTTGGCAACTATTATAATCTGATGGACGTGTTACATGTCAAATCTTATAACCCTCATTTAATCCAAAATACTACAACCGGGACCTATCCCTCAGCTCCTTACCGTTAGGCGTCTTCTCAATTCTGAGGATAGATACATCTCGGGCCACAATAATGCCCTTGAAAAACCGCTGGAATTTAATAACCATCTTATAACATGGAAACGATGCATCGACTATGTGTTTATGATCTGGAGGAGGACGGCCACACCCCTTATAAAATTCCACAAATGGGTGAATACATGCGATATCAACATTAAGTCCACCATTGAGTGCAGTGTGGAACAAGTGACTTTTCTAGACCTCATCATTCGCAAATCAGGAGAGAAACTGAGCACATCTCTGTACAGGAAACCAACAGATAGAAATTCTCTCCTACATTTCTCAAACTTCCACCCGGCTGGCCTGAAACAGAACCTCCCATGCGGTCAATTTTGACGGATCATTGCTCGGAAAAAACATAAATTCGATTTTCATGCTGATCAACTGAAAGATAGGTTGAATGAGAGGGGCGATCCTAAGAAAATTGTGAAAGATAACCTCAAAAGAGCTGCCAATACTCACAGGGATGCTTGTCTAACCCAGCGTGGGAAAACTACCAATGACAGATTGATCTGTGTGACCACCTTTAACCGAATCAGTAATCAGAACAAAAGAATTGTCAATAAGAACTGGCACTTGGTAAAACAACTAGGGAGTCTATTTCGCAAACCGGTGTTTGCTTTCAAACGAAATAGCAACTTAAGACAAAATTGGTGCATACCTACAGGGATATTGACAGAGACCAGACAGTTCTCAATCTTATTTTATTTTATTTATGTGCTTATAGCGTGCCGAAAGCCTGCAGGCATCAGGGTGCGTGAAACACAAAACCAGAGACAGCCTATAGACAAAACAATCTGAAAATATCCTGGATACCTCGCTATGGTTTGTTTTACACAATGGATTTTACACACAGTTTCTGGTTTAGTGATAATTCCAATTGATTTTATTCATCAATCTGTTTAGTGCATGGGCTCGTATTCCCATTGGTGGTCAGCCGACACGTGTTTCAACCTGTGGGTCTTTATCAAGGCTATTGGTGGAAATTGGAGGCCCCCGGTGGGGTCCTGGAGGAAGGTGTTGGACGTGTGTCCTAGACAGCTGGGCTCTGCAAGGGTCTCTGTGTACAATATCCGCATAGTAGGCTTGCCGGAGGGAGAAGAGGGTGCAGACCCTACATCGTAGAGAACAAGCAACTTCAGCAAATTGGGCCTGGCAACCTCAAGCCAGGGTTTCACGATTGAGAGAGCACATAGGGCTCTGACCCAACCCTCCTCCCCCAGGAGTGCCTCCGAGACCGATTATAGCTAAGGTTCTGACCTATAAGGATAAGGAGAAAATACTTGCCTACTCCGGACAAGGGGACGAACTGAAAAGAGCTTCGGCAGACCTGGCGGTTTACCCAGATTACACTTTCCAGGTACAAAAGAACCGGGCGCAATTCACGGCGGCCAAATCCAGGTTCAGGGCGGTGGGCCTGAAAAATATATGCTGATCTAGCCTACACGACTTAAAATTATACACAAGAACAGGACCAGGTTCTTTGATCTCCCTGAAGAAGTGCAGGCGTGGATGGATAGGGAGAGAATAGACCCTGATGGCAAAGAAGGGGATGACAGTGGAAGGAGACCCACTCGAGGCTCCATGCAACCGGTGACCAGGAGCAACTAGAGAACTTCATATAGTATAAGAGGCGAGAGGCAGAGCACTGACGACTCCTCAGCTGGACCAGCACCTCGAGACACACAGACATTTGCATGACAAATGGTTCTCCCTGGGCCCAGCCTTTTACGCTTGTTTACTTTTATTTCCTCTAAATATGGCAAGGCTTACTACTGGACATTACCAACAGAAGAGTCCGTACTTGCGGCTGTTGCCGTCACACCCTCCAATTTCTTTCTTTTTTTGTGGGCACTTGTTTTTGAGCCCAACCACTGTGCACTACCCTCAGGTATGCTTGCTTGGGGAGAATGTGAGAAGCAGACCTGCCTAAGCAGGGGTAACGCAGCTAGGGAGTTGTTTATAGTTGGGGTCGTTTTGTTGGGGAGGGGTTTGCCTGCACTTATGACAAAGGAAACTAGTTGCACTACATTGTCGCTTGGATCACATCAGGAGGAGAAGCTAGAGATGGGCGTGGAGTCGGTATAGACCTGCCCACTGGAAGGGTATAGGAGTAGATGGCTGGAACCATAAATGTCCTCACATCAAATGTGAGGGGCTTAAATGCCTGTGTGAAAAGGAATAGGGTTTATACATACCTCCGGAGATGGAACGTAGACATAGCTATGCTGCAGGAAACACACCTCACTGCTGAAAAACAGGTATGGTTGGCAAATAAATGGGGCGGGCGGGTTTTTGGTTCCACATATTCAGCCTCGGGGAGTCCTGATAAGGGTAACACCCTTGGTACCCTTTAAGGTCACCCACATTAAAACAGACAACAAGGGTAGAATGGTGATAGTACAAGGCCTCCTTGAGTAAGTGGACACATGCCTGGTCAACACTTACGCCCCCAACCACGGGGCAGCTGGGTTCTTCCAAACTATATACCCCGGTTAGGTCCTTACAGGAATAGAAAAATAATATGGGGAGGTGATTTTAATTGCACGCTAAATCCATTACTGGACAGATCAGACACCAAATATACCAGACCGGCTCAGCCTGCCAAGACAGTGTGGAAGCTCCTAGATTCTTTTGCCCTAGTGGATGCTTGGAGAGCTCTACACTTGGACACCAGACACTACTCAGCTCCACATGCAGTACATACAAGTATAGATTACTTCTTTGTAGGGCAAAAACTAGCCCATCTCATCACGCATGCTCAGTACAAAGGCAGAGTCTTGTCAGATCACGCCCCACTCAGCCCACATTGGCAATATGTGCCCCGTAGGGCTCCAAAACCTACTTGGCGGATCAGGAGTGAGTCGTTGACAGACCCCCTATTTCCTGAATGCATTATAGAAAGCATCAATAATTACGTCTTGCAGTGTGGGGAGTGTCTCTAGTGTAGGTACCTTCTGGGAGGCGCTGAAAGTTGTGGTCAGGGGAGCTGCCATAGCAGGATCAACCGGTGTCCAAGCAAACATAAATAGGGATTTGTCCCCTGCAGAGGAAAGCTTGAAAAAATTGGAGCAGTCCCGGGCGCAATTACTGGACAAAAACACAAACGTCATGGAGCTAAAACAGAAATGCATGGGCTGTTCGGAGAGGTTGGGCAAACGTAGCTTCGCAAAAGACACTGAGAGGCAACACATGGAAGGGGACAAACACAGCCGGTTGCTGGCATAAAAATTAGGAGAGGCAGGGCCCCCATACACTCGATATACATGAAAAGATGCGATTTGTGCCATACCCAGAAGGGCGTTAACGATGCATTTCTGGAATTCTACCAAAACCTCTACCAGGAGGGACCTCGGACACCAAGTGTTCATCTAGAGAAGGTGTTGGACGAGGTAATACTCCCAGTGCTGAGTCAGGAGGCAAAGGACAGCCTAGAAGCGCCCATCTCCCTGGAAGACATACAAAGCACGATTGTAGCCGTGCCGGCGGGGAAGACACCAGGATCAGATGGGTTACCTAGTGAATTCTATAAGGAGTATGCCCACAAATTGGCCCCACATTTGCTTGACACCTGCAATGATTCCTTTGAGGCTGGGGTTCTCCCACTGAGCTTGAGGGAATCTATTTTTATACCACTTCTCAAGCCCCACGAGCCCCGGGAGGAGTGCAACTCACATAGGCCCCTCTCGATGCTTAACCAGGACAGCAAGATACTCACATACATACTAGCAAATAGGATGAAAAAAGTGATACACAACCTGGTGCAGCCAGATCAAACAGGCTGTATACCAGGGCGAAGTATGTCTTGGAACCTGAGACAGTTGCATCATGTGATAAACAGCACAGCATCCTGGGACATGCCCTGCGCCATAGCCACATTAGACGCAGTCAAGGCGTTTCACTCAGTTAGATGGGGCTGGCTTTATGCAACCCTGCAAAGGTTTGGGTTTGGGCCGACCTATATCAAGTGGGTTCAGCCAGTGTATACTTGACCGATTGCTTTGGTCAAAATGGGGCGGCACAGTTTGAAAGCATGGGATTTAGAGAAAGGGACAAGATTGGGGTGGCCATTATCGCCACTGCTTTACGCCCTAGCAATGGAACCTATCGCTCAGTATCTTAGAGCGGAATATGAAGGGGCAGTTATTGAAATAGACGGGACCAGATATTTGATATCCCTGTATGCAGATGACACGTTGTTATATATTCAAAACCCTGAAGATAATTTACAACAGTTACTAGAAGCTATGGCGCTCTTTGCAACATTATCAGGGATTACAATTCGCATGGATAAATCGGCTTTGTTTCCCCTAGCGGGACTGCGTAAGATAGGACCAGGGGCGCTGCCCGTTTTGGCCTTACAATGGAATGCAGTCACATTTAGATATTTAGGAGTCAACGTATATCATGTCTCAGCCGAGGAGCATATACATACCACATTGAGGGCCTTGGAGGGGGGTGTTAAGAGTTCTTGAAGTTCTGGGTCAGACTGCCACTCTTCATGATGGGAAGGGCAGCCCTGCTGAAAATGGTAGTACTGGCTAGGTTGCTACACTTCTTCATGAATGTCCCGTTCTACATATCAAGGTCTTTCTTTAAACTTTGGATAGTATTTGTAGAGGGTTCCTTTGGCAAAATGGGCAGAATCGTATAGCGTTATTGTTGCACAGGCAGTATGGTCTTGCATTTTGAACTATACCACATGGCAGGGCAGGTATAATTCGTAGTTGACTGGCTGGCAGATGACCCCACCCCAGATGCATCGATGCGGCAGCCCACAAGGTTGGGCTATTATCTGAAAGAACTGGTGTGGTTCAGGAAGCCTCGGGCGGCCGGTAGCCGCACATAGTGTCACTAGCGGTGAAAATGTGGGACAAAGCTTTGGCAGTGATGGGGCTCACAGACCCAATCTCAGTGCAGATTCCTTTGGCATCAGTGGTAGCTCTCTCAGCACAGGGCAGAATGGGTGTACGCACAAAATGGGAACCATGTGGGGGGCCACAATAGGGGATTTACTGCAAGACACAACTTTTATACCCTTCTTAGAGTTGGTAGAACACACAGGAATGCATAAAGGCCAATATCTGTTATATAACACAAGAGAGATATCATGTGTAGATGGCCCATATACAGTGAACTAATGGAGAAACAGTCGATAGTAGATGTCTAATCGACATAGCTGAAGGAGGGCATACCATATAGTGGTTATACAAGCTTTTGTTGTCTAATGGGCCTCTTTCCCCCCTAGCGGTGCGGGGAAGATGGGAGGAAGACCTGGGGGTAGAATTCACAGATCCACAATGGGTGCAGAGATACCATCAGAGCATGTATCGAAACGCTAGACTGCAGTTTATACAACTGCTGGTGATACACAGAGCATATATGACGCCTCAGAGCATCTCACATTTCCCAGGCACGGCAGCGCATGCATGTCCTAGGTGTAAGGCGATGGAAGCCGGACTGTTGCATATGTTCTAGGCATACCCAGTGGTGGGGCGATACTGGCAGAAGGTGGCGTGTAGACTGCACAAAGGGGGGTTGAGTTTGGATGTGCTTTCCCCGGGTGAATGCCTGCTAGGCCACTTTCCATGCCCCAGTGGTGCAAATCATGTCCATAAAATGAAGGATTTGGCGTGCATCCTTGCCAAACGTAGAATAGCTATGGCATGGAAATCCCCCAGAGGCCCTGCAGTGTAGGATTGGTTTAGGGACATGAAACGGTTGGCAGTGGTGGAAACAGTAGCATGGAAGAGGGGCGTATGGGGCTGTCATGGGGAGACCACGGTGGAAATTACAAACTGGGAGGTATTGTTGCATACCCTGTTTGCAGTAGAAGGTACAGCGGCAGAGGAGGTGGACTAGGCCCAAAAACTGTGCAAGGGTTTCCAGACTACCAAAATTGGAGAGTTGTTAGTGCAATTGTGCATTTGGCAAGGTGGGGGGGTAGTTGGGAGGGAAGGAAGGGTAGGGAAGGGGGTGGTTGGAGTAGGGTACATGATACGGTACAAAATTACTGTAGTCAATTTTGCTGTAAACAGTATTGTGATGTACTCCTACGACCTTTCGTCTTTCCTCCATACTGTATGGGTGTCCCTCGGTAGGGATGGGAGACTGACCCTTTTTGACCAGAAAAAATCTTGCTTCCCCTTTAAATTTAGAGGCGCTCCCCTGATTCCACCCACCGGTGCCACTCCTCGGTCCCCTTCTCCGCATCGACAGGGACGGACCGCTTTCACCAGCGCTCCTGGGTTTGGCTGTGACCTTGTAATACCACACGCTCTTCCCCGGATACTTTCTTCTGTCTTTAGTTTTCTGTTTTTTGGTCTTAATCAGGTCCTCTGGCGCCACGCTCCTCCCCGCAATGTGTATTTAAATAGCACTTCACAATGAAACTTTTTACTTCAAACTATGTGCTTGTAACAATGAGGAGCACAAACAAGCTCCGTTCCCTGTGCGCGCCAAAACGCACTTCAGAATGACGAGCCTGCAATTATCTCGCAACACATGTAACAAATTACTAAATAAACATTACACTCGTGCTCGTAACATGAGGAGCACGAACAAGCTCCGTTCGCAGTGCGCGCCAATACACACTTCTGAATAACTAGCCGGCAATTAACCTTGCCACATGTAACAATTTACAAAAAAAAAACATTAAGCTCTCTTCAGAGGAATAGTGAGGAAACAGATACTTGCAAAAGGCGCCGCTGACAGGAATCGAGTGAAAAGGTTAAAGCGGCCACTGTGATTGGGAAGGGGAGCTGACTGTGAATATACTTATAATGACAGGCTATAAATGGGGAAATGAAAATGCTATGGAGTGCCAATGGAAATACTCATAAACTAGTGGCACTAAACACCGGGTGACTGGAACTGGAGGAATGACAGTGTTAAGTGTTAGCTGAGGACAGATGAACGCGAAGCAGGGAGCATTCGAGGGGAGGGGCTTAAATAGGAGGAGGATGACAGCAACTAGACATACACTGCACACAACCCAGAACAAACTAGGTGGCCATGTTAAGAAGTCAGGAAGTAACTACCTATACTTTCCCAATGCTCTGAGTTGCTTCCCCCTTATCCAGGAATGGTAAATAGACGACCAATTCCTATTGGAGGCAGATAGGGAAGCTTTTCCCGTGATCATGACAGAAGAACAGGTTAGGTCGGTGGTGAGAGCTCTTCGAGAAGTCGCCTCCAGAGGACTTGAAGGACTTTGTCAGACACAAGTCAAGGCCCAAGGCTGACTCCTTCCCAAGCAAACTCCTGAGCGAAGGAATTAGTTCGGTTCTTGCACCAGCGCAGGTACCAAGGCTACTTCAACTACTGTCCGTCAGGCCGAGGGGTCATTAGATCCTTCTGGAGACAGTGCTGAGAGACCGTAAGGTTCTTTTACCTGATGTCCACTCAAGGGGCCATGCCCTAGTACCGGGCAGATGTCTGAGGGGGGTGCCTGTATGCAGCACTACCACCGACTCCGCCGAGGGCAACACGCCTACCAGGCCCCGACCTGAGGTGCAGGGTAGGTCTCATGCTCCACCGCCAAGAGTCATAGAGGAGGCCAGGCCCAGCGAGGTGAGCAGCACGACTTTGGCATGTGGCACGCAGCCCGTCAAAATGGCCGCTGCGCCAGACAAGACGGCCGCTCGTTTCATACCGCCCCCTGGTGTGGAGCAGGTGGGAGAACGAGTTTCAAGGTGGGACTGGTCTCAACCAGGTACATGGCCTACACCTTATCCATCAGCATTGCAGGGCAGATTTGCCCCACAGCCAGCAAGGCAGATTACCCAACAGCCAGCAAGGCAGAGTACAGGCAGGCCCAGCAGCCACCCACTACTCCGTCAATAGCACATACCACACCACCAGCCTGTGAGGACACATTTTTTGAAAAGTTCTTCATGCTCATGAGGTCTTCTCAGATGAAGTTCATCCTTCGGGATGTGATCAGGGACATGCTCCCTCTGGTCCCACCACTGGTGCCAATAGTCATTCCTCCCATGGCTCCAGCGCCTGAGGCCCCGCGCAGCCCTTGCTGCCCAGGCCGGGTCCTTCGATTGCGGCTTGCCTGCCTACCACAGTTCATGCGGTTCCACATAAGCCTCTGCAACAGCCACCGGCTGTGGTTCCTACACCGCAGACCTCTGCGCCTAGCACTCCTCCACCTGCACCAGACCGACTGAACCCCCTGGTGGCTACCGACGAGGAGGAGGAGGACCCTGACACATCGGGACATCATGGAGTCCACTGTGGCGCAGATTGACACCTCAGGCCGTACCATCTGCATTGTCACGGACATGAGAAGGACTGCCTGGCTAGGGGCTACCAAGTTCAACCCGGACGACCAGGAACGCATATTGGACCTTCCATTCGAGGGTGGTGACCTCTTTCATTCCACCACTGATGAAGAGCTAGATAAAAAGAAAAACAGTTCCCGAACTGCGAAATCTTTATCCTCACGAAGACCACACCCAAGGCTTGCACCCAGTTGCATCAACGCTCCGACAAGGGGCGTGCTTTTGGCAGGTTCCGAGGCTTTCAAGAACGGAGGTCGAGACAACCTGACAATTCTCCAAGTCAGCACCGGCGTAAGCAGCAGAAAGGGGGGAGCAAGGGCTTCTTTCAGTCCCCCTCCTCCGCACCAACCTCAAAGGGAAAGAAGGCATGACGCACCCCTTCAGGTCCACGTGTCTTCAGGGGGGGCAGGCTTTCCCTTCATGCGCAGTCTTGGCGTCAGAAGTTTGCGGATCCCTGGATCCTATCCGTAGTGTCCATGGGTTACCACCTACCGATTTTCCTCTCTGCCCTCCTCCCCTCCACTTCCACAGATTGGGACAACAAGTGTGTTGGCGGAAATTCGTTCGCTCTTAGAGAGGCAGGCAGTGGAGGAAGTCCCAGCCTCCCAACGAGGCTTGGGCTTCTACTCCAGGATTTTCGCCATGCAAAAGAAGAACCAGGCTGGCCTGAGAGTTGTGTTGGACCTCTCCACCCTAAACCTCTCCCTCCCTCTTCAAAAATTCAAGATGGTTATGCCAGCGCTTATTGCAGAGGCACTATGCAGGGGGGACTGGTTGTGCTCCCTGGATCTGAAGGACGCGTATCTACACGTCCCAATTTGGCAGCCTCATCAGTCCTTTCTGCTGTTCAGGATCATGGGATTCCATTTCCATTACAAGGTTCTACCCTTCGGCCTTAACTCAGCCCCCAGGGTCTTTACCAGACTTATGAATGCAGTGGCAGCCCTTCTCAGGGCCCAAGGTCACCATGTCTACCCGTACCTGGACGACTGGCTCGTCAGGGTGAGATCCCCAGAGGCGGTTGACCACACTTCCTCCGCCCTTATGATCACACGCCACGAACTGGGATTTTCAATCAACCTCAAGAAGTCTCTGCTGCATCCTGCACAGAGCCTGACTTTTCTGGGACTCATTTGGGACATGAGCTCCAAGAGAGTTTTCCCCTCTGAGGGCAAGATCACGGCCATCTAGATGGCCACAGGTCATGTCATTTTCTCAGCAGAGGTGACCCCAGCCTGGTGGTACCAGCATCTATTGGGTATCATGGCAGCGTTCCAACTGGCTGTACCTCACACTAGACTCAAGATGAGGAGATTACAGCTGCAATTCGCAGCCTGATGGATTCAGGAGCGGGGCTCCGAAGCGGAACTTGTCAGCATTCCTCCCTGTCTCGACGACCAGGACCTTGTCTGGTGGTCCACGGACTGCAACCTGTGGATGTGCAAGCCCTTTCGGCAGGCAGCACTTCAACTCACCATCACCACAGATTCCTCCCTGGAAGGCTGGGGTGCTACCCTGGACAACCACAGTGTCCATGGAGTCTGGTCCCTCCAGGAGCAGGAGTCTCATATCAACTGGCTGGAGCTGACAGCTGTCTGGCTCGCTCTGAAGGCCTTCCTGCAGCTTATCTGCGGCAAGGTGGCCCTCATTCAACTGACAACTCCACCAGCATGTATTACATCAACAAGCAGGGTGGCACCAGGTCCCCGCTTCTGTGTAGTCCAGAGGTCAGCAGGTGGGGGTGGGCCCTGGAGAACAACATCTACTTAACTGCAATTCACCTGCCGGGGGAGTCCAACCTGGAGGCGGACAGGCTCAGCAGACTGGGAGCGGACAATTATGAATGGCAAAGATGGGGGCATCCTCAGGTGGATCTCTTTGCCACCTGGGTCAACAGGACGTGCCCGCTATTTGCGTCTTGTCAGGGGCAGGGCCCCGGCTCCCTGGGTGACACTTTCCAGATACAGTCGAGTAGCATGACAGCATATGCATTTCCTCCCACTCCCCAAATCCACAGTGTGATCTGCAAGATAAGAGAATCGTGTCACCTCAGCATCATTCTGATAGCTCCATGATGGCCAGCAAGAGCATGGTTCTCAGAGCTGCACAGCCTCTCGGACAGGCCTCCCATTCACCTGCCACTGGGCCCGGCTCACCTTCTATCGTAGCAGAAGTTAGCCCTCTCAGCATGGTACCTGAGCAGGTCACACTAAAGCATCTGGGGTTGTTACAGGCCAACCTAGACATCATTCAGGGTGTTAGGAGAGGTGCTACTAGGAGCCAGTACAAATGTAAATGGACTAGGTTCTGTCATTGAACTGCTTACTTGCACGTCGGACAATGTGCTATCCTTCTCTGCACACCTCGCACACACAGGGGTGCAAATAGACACATGCCGCACCTACTTGGCGGCCATAGGAGAATAGCGGAACTCGGAGGAGAAAGTGTTCTCTTCCTCCAACCCGGTGGTTAAGTGACATCTGGCGGGCCTCACCAGGCTCTACCCGCCCATCAAGAAACCACACCCAATGTGGAATCTCACTGTAGTGTTGGGTGGCCTGGCGCACAAACCTTTCGAACCCATGGTGTCTGCGGACATCAGGCTGGTCACCATTAAAACAGTTCTCTTGGTGGGTCTTACCTCCGCACGCAGAGTTAGCGAAATCCAGGCGCTAGTGTCTTTAGAACCGTGCACTACATTTCACAGAGATAAGGTTGTCCTGAGAAAGCATCCAGCGTTCTTGCCTAATGTAGTCTCTTCTTTCCATCTAAATGAGGAGTTAGTCTTACCTACGTTCTCTGCAGATCCTAAGGACGATGCTCAGAGGGTCCTGCACTGTCTTGATGTCTGGCGCGCTCTGGGGTTTTATCTGGACAGGACCAAGAGCTTCCGCAAGTCAGAGGCTCTTTGTCACCTTCGGGGGTTCGAGGCCGGTTTACTAGGCTTCCAAGGCCTCTATAGCAAGGTGGATGGTGTCAGCCATCAAGGAGGCGCTTTGGTGTGGTGAGGGCTCCAGCTGCCCAGAAAAGCAAGATTAAGGGTGCCAAGTGGTTACGCCAGAGAGGTATCTACGGGTGGACTTATCATAAAGATGCCACCTGACTCCTGGCTGAGGGCTCCAGCCAACCAGACATGCAAACTGAAGGATATCAAGGCACACTCCACAAAAGTATCTACAGAAGGACTTACTTTTGATGTGCCACCTTACAACTCTTTGTACCCAAATTCAGTCACACTAGTAAACTGAATTAAGCAACATATAGTGCGCTCTAAAACGAGGCTCTTGATGGACCAGTGCCTTAGGTGATCAATGGGCACCAGCTACCCTTGTTCACCCTCCATTATGGGCCTAGAAGGTGAATTTGTTACGGGGTAGGTGACTCCCTCACCTCAAGAACTCGCAGGGTTAAAACCCATACACCGAATGAAATTAGTGATTGAGAATTGGATGCTATGACTAGTTGGGTAGATTATCTGGAAAGGTGCTCCCTGCAATTTGCCAGTACAACTGTGTCATGTTGTGTGGGTGTGCAGGTCCTCCTCTGGCAGTGAGCCAGTGCCTTGCCACAGTATGAGTGGGACCTGGGTTGTCTGGATGGGTATACTGACCTACCCTTAGTTTCACCACCCCCTCAGAGACTTGGAGCCCTCCCCTCATGCTACAAGCTGGCAATGTCAGTGCGTGTGACTGATGCTTCAGTTGTTACTTACTACTTGGTCCGGCAGCCACGCACATGTGGGACAGCTCTCGGGGCAGGACCTCCTCTTCTGTTGGACTGGTCTGTAGATTGTAAAAGAGGGAAAATGGACAGAGGAAAAATAGACAGACGAGAAGAGTGCAGGCCGCAGAACAGGGGTGAGTTTACTCAGAGATGGTGCAGACATTAAGGTGTTATTCGGGTGACTAGGGACCTAGACCTGGTTCTGGATCTGAGGCACAGGCACCAGAAAACTGTGGAAGTGGGTGGCAGGCCAAAATGGGGGAGGTCGTGTTGGAGACCCCAGTCAGAGCCACAGTTTTGGACCAGGGAGTCAACAGACCTGGTTGGGGTGCTTTGTGTACGCAGACGGACTGGGTCCCCCCTCAGGCAATAGCAGGCAGACTGCACTGAAGTGGGAACACAATGAAGGTACCAAAGTATTTGTAGAAACCAGGAACAGATTTATTAAAGGAAGAGGAGTAAACTCATTGCCTGCAGGATACATTTGATACGCTGATCTAGCTAGGCACACCCACTGGCATGAAACGCAGGGCCTGGGGAGTGCTATTGGATGCAGGCGGGGAAGGGACACCAAGGGAGAAAGGGAAGGGTCGGAGAGGGAGTTTGAGGAGGGGGGCTGGTAGAGATGGCGAGGGGGGAAAAGAGAGAGAGAGGCAGGCGCTTAGCCGCTCAAAAAGAGACACACAGGGAGAGAGAGATGGGCACATGGAGAGAGAGAGGCAGCGGCACAGGGAGAAAGACACACAGAGAGGGAGGGCCGGCACATAGACACAGGGAGGGGGAGAGGCAGGGGCATAGGGAGTCAAACACAGGGAGTGGGGGACAGGCACAGTTGGGCTTGTAAAGATGGTGACAGGGATAAGAGAGAGAGGCACGCACAGGGAGAGACACATGGGGGGGAGATAGAGGGGGTCACAGGGAGAGAGAGACCGGGGCACAGGAAGAGGGGGGCAGGCACAGAGACTCTGGGAGAGACAGGGGAGGGGCAGACACGCCAGGAGCCCTACTGGTAGAAATAAAGAGCAGGTTGAGGAGGAAAGGAGGGGAAGTATGTAGAGGGAAGACAAGGGTACCTGTGGAAGGGGGCTCCTGACCTCTGCTACCCCCCGTCAGAACACCACCACCAGCAACCAAAAAAAGAGGGGCCCCAGTCCTTTTTCTACAGGCTTATATAAGGCTTTTGCTCCCGCCCAGGAACACAACATTTGGTTGCCAGGGATACATTTTTGTGTGGTCTCCAGGGAAGGGGAAACCAGGCAACTGGTTTGTTTGGTTGTTGCCAGGGACACGTTTGTTGTTTTCAGGGGCGGGGCTATGGGCACACATTTTCAGGTAATTACAAGGTGGAGGACAGTTGTACTTCTAGAGCCCACCCCAACCCATTCCCACAATGGGGACTCTAGATTCTGTGTGATTAGAATTATAGAGTGCAGGGCAGTTGGGCTCCAAGGGGGAGATTAATTGCAGGACTGGGGAATTAGGAGGTTCCCAGAAAGTGTGCAAGAAAGCAGAGGCTAGCTTAGTTACTTGGGATATTACATGGGACAAGAGGCGTTCCAGAGCCCCCTCCACTCTCCACCACCCATGATGGACACAACAAGTGGAACTCGTTTTGCAGGATTCAGAGAGCCTTCGTTCCAAGACAAAGGGGAGATTGAAATTATAGGGTGGGGCGAGTGGGAGGAAGAGTTGAAAGGGGTTCCAGGCTGCAGCTGAGCAACAGGTAGAACTGGTTCGTGGAGGGATCATGGCTTGGGTCCATGCCAGACCCATGCTGGAGAACAACAGTTACAGGTAAGTAACTTGTTCCTTACAAAAACAAGCACATTTGCCAAAGATGTCCTTTTGAGTAGACTTGTGTTGTATCCATCGCTGTTAAAACATCAATGCCAACCATTTTTCAGTCATACGTGTCTGTTGAAGATGGTATGTTTAGACAGTTTTCCGAGAACTTCCATAAATATCTCACAGAAGATGTATACAACCTCTGGAGGTCTGAGTTAGAAGGACAACATCAGTCATTTACCTCATAGTATAGTGTCCATTTTCAAGCGCATACTACTTTTTATCACAGTCTGATTCTCATCCTCCACTCTGAAGTAAAATTGCCAAAATAGTATTGTTTTTTTATCACACAAACTCTGGATCATTCAGCACCAGAGGTAGGGAATTGCCTGCAGTAATAAAGATCCATGTCGCCTTCGCTGTAAAAAAGCATCATCCTGATAACAAACATATATGCATTTAAAATGTTGTTTCAGGTATGGTTCTTGACACACTTGGAGCACTTTCCCATAATAATTAACAAATAAAATAACAGACTTTTTCGTCTTCTGTGAAGGACATATTCCATGTTGTTGGCTGTAGAACTCTCAGCATTATGGTATTCTGCATCTGGGTTCTATAGAAGGATTCAGCTTGTCAGTTCAATTCGAAGTGCAGGTTGCAACTGTAATACTCTGCTTTTACCAATTTGTGTCCTCCTTTCTTGAATTGCATACGTAAATTGCCAATTGGTGTCCTCCTTTCTTGAATTGCATACGCAAATTACCCATTCAAGCTTCCTTATTTCACAACTTTGGCTTTCCTTACATGGCATCCAATTGGTAAATTATGAACAATTGGAGCACAGTA
The DNA here is from genome assembly GCF_040938575.1 of Ambystoma mexicanum. Lineage (NCBI taxonomy): Eukaryota > Metazoa > Chordata > Amphibia > Caudata > Ambystomatidae > Ambystoma > Ambystoma mexicanum. The sequence continues at coordinate 317,657,846 of NC_090941.1, forward strand.
GTTTCTCTACGAAATATATATGCCAATTGATTTATATTTTCTTTCTTCAAACATTTAAATGTAGTATTTTGAAGAACTTTGATCTCTTCATGGGTGAGCATGATAATCTATTTATGATGCCATTTTGGCCAGATGTTTTCACAATATAATGACAAATCTTTTGTATCTGATTGTATTATAGCAAGCCGAGATGAACTCCAATCTAAAAAAGTAAAATTGGACTATGAAGACATTTGCCAAAAAGATGTTTCATCCCTGTGGGATAAGAAGCTAAATTGCCGGAACAAGATAAGGTGTGACATGGAAGAAGTTCTTGCCACACTTAAAGAAGGTAAACAACCAAATGGCTTTTTTCTTGTGTGTTACTTCTTTTGTGTCTTGCTAGTGTTAGTACTTCTGCTGTCATGTTCTGAAGATGTGTTGCTATTGGTATAGAGTAGTAGACATTTCAGACTATTTATTTTTGTCATACAGAGTGTCTCAGATGCTGTTCATTACAGTCCTAATGTTGCACCGAAACACATTTTAGTACATGCCATATCCCACCAGCTTTTTTTCCTTTTACTGACTATATACTTAGGCCGAGCACATTTCGAGCCCCTCACGCATCCAGACTTCACATAAACATTTACAACACAGCAAGCTCTGCCTATCACCCGCATAATGCCCTCACTGGATTTTACTTTGCCAAAGTCATTTTGTCTTATATTGCACCTTTTTCCGGTCAAAGTTTTGTAGGCAGACTAAGGTCCTGCTGTCCCTGAACGGAACCTAATGCCCCTTAACTAGGACAAGGTTTACGTGCTTTGAGACTACTACGGTGGTGAGCTGCTGCAGTATGAAAAACCCAATAATAATAATAAAAATATGTACTAATGCGCGTTTCCTTATGAAAACACTGTCTAGCACTACACAAAATGATTGATGCCCATTACTCTCACTTTTACACCCCATCAGGCTTTCACTTTTGTTTACTAAGCATTAATAACCAGGTGTTTTATTTCTTTGTCACTCACATTTTCTACCCCTTTAACACCCTTTTCCTATCATTGTTATAAATCTGTTTTACGTAACTCATTTGTAATTATTTGCATTTGCTAGATTTACATAAATTGCAATGAATCTGCCATTAGCTGGTAAAATGTCTTTTGCATTTCTTTTGTAAAAAGCGCCAACGCTCACATGCAAGTTTCACATGGACACCTATTTACTTTGTCAATGCAGATCACATTAGGCAGACACAGCATCCCTAAATAAGTGTCAGTCATTTAACACTAATCCAAATTAACCAACATAAGAAAGTGCCTGCTTACAAAACCATATTTTTTAAAGTGACAGTATGTGCAAGCAATTCAGTTTTCAAACAAATTCAATAAAACCCATTGAATTACAGTAGGAGTGTTCATTTCACAAAGTCTAAGTACATTATCCTAAGCCGTAAAAGGCAGCCAGTAGCCATAATAAGAGTCTCATAATAATTACATATTTGAAATAAAGCTGAAATAAAGCTTAGACAAATGACCCAATCCTCACGTGTCTGTCTAGGGTTCCGAAATTTCTAAAAGTTAACATTTTAATGCAAAAAACATATTTAAAAATATTGACACTATCCCTGTGTCTAATAGCATAAGTGGCTCATACATGGCATGTTTTTAAAGGTTATTCTAAAAATGTTCTTTAAGGAACATTAATATGTAGGTCTACTGATTAAGTCCAAGTATGGGATAAAAGTCAATGAACAATGGTATTGCTAGGTCTGTTGCAAAAGTACAGTGTGATGACAAAGTTTTTGAAGTAATGAAAACCTCTGGCATTGCTCTGAGTAACCCTCCAGGCTACTGTTTGTCAGACTGTCATGCTTTTACAGAAGGGGAAATACCACATGCAAATCAGTCTTGGCTTCACCTCAAAAGGCAAAAGGGGCAGTACAGTCTGAACAGCTATGTCCCATTCCTTCTGCTTGAGACCACAAGAATCCCCAGGCATGTTTCAGCCCCACTGGGCATTGTCAGTGAGGTGTAGCTTGCATCTCTAGGGACAGCAGGCTTGGTACCCACTTCTGGGCATACCTGTCTCACTCTGGGTGTCCTTATCGAAACTGCGAGGTGATTAGTCATAACCTCTGATATTGCTCTGTACAACCCTCCAGACCATTTTATTTCAGCCTGTAATGTCATTACAGAAGGAGAAAAAGACCACATACAAATCAGGCTTGGTCCCACCCCAAATACTTGTATAACTGCAATAATCTTCACCCACCGGAAATTTCAATGAGCTGATCTTTGCATATATAAACAGGCCAAGGGAAATAACCAATAAGAATTTCAGCAACCCTTTAGTGCTACAGTTGCAACTATAGTATCTCTGGTGTGAAGGTGAAAGTCCTGAGTGGCGCTGTTGTATTAGTAGTTCTGAAGGAGTTTCACAGCTAAATTTGAAATTTAAACTTTTGTGAAAGGAAGCCTATGTGGCCAAATATGATTTTAGCAACCTTGAGCCCGCTCAGCAAGCCTGAGGTTGGGGCTGACAGACAAGACCTGTCAAGTAATGGAGTAGGATGTCTGCATTCAAGGCTGATTCTACATCTCAAGTGTTTGCCAGGGGAAAGAGCCTGGAATAGTTTGAATGTAGCATCCTGAAGCAACTGCAGCAACCTACCCAGGTTCATACTCCAAAGGTAAAACACTGTGGAGTTCTGCGGCTACCAATCTACTTAACTGACCACAGAGAACCCTGAGCGGTACTCCTCTTGACCTGGTGGGACCAGCTGGGCTTAAAGCCCCCAGAACCCTCTTCTCCAGAAGAAGTCTTGCTTCTTGCTTGGTTAGACAAGAAGAGGTAGGAGGACTGAATGACTGAGCATAAATAACCTGTAGTGCCAGGTTCCTAGGGTTACAAAAGATTCTCTAATCTTAAGAAAACCCAGCCTTTGTCTGAGACCGTTGGGACTCAGAGGAACCCTGAGGTTACCTGATAGCATTGCTGGCCCATAGTCTGGACTGCCTGGCTGCTGGACCTGTGCCAACTGCTTCAGGACAGTTGCACCACACCCAAATCGCCTTTGTCTGTGACCCAGCAACATCTCTGGTAACGTTAAAGTCTCCTTTACTGCTGAGGAAAATTACTTACTCAGAAGAATAATTTTTGCTTCATCGGATGGGTACCATTGACAGAGATAAAGTTTGGCATTCCAAAATATTTGTAAACCTTTTGGCAGCTTGAGGTTGCATTCCTGTACCAGCAAGTGCATGTGTGCTTTCTTTAGACTGCTGCATTGAACTTCATGGAACTCTGTGGCAGAGGTTTATTCCCTTTTAGTATAAACACTGACTTTGGGGCAAACACACTTGGGCAACCCTTGTGCTGAGTGGCCTAGTTGACACTTTACGAGTGGCTCTAACTTGTCAGTATAACAACTTCTGGCAAGTTACCCCTTGTCAAAACAAATTTCTATTCTCCTTTATATTGATTGGGTTGGGTACTGCTACCACTGTGACTGGTCATTCTTCTCTCACTGTGCTGAGTGCAACAGGGTTATCCAACCCTTTCAAGAGGGAATGGGTCCCCTTTCAGCCTGGGAAGGAGGCCTAACATACGGATTCTTAGATCCTTTCCTATCACAGGTATGCAAAAGGTCTTGGAGCCCCTCTCCCGAGGACGAATGAGGCCAAATAACCTGTTCTCTGGGTAGTTTGCCACTCAAGAAGCAATGTGAGCGAGGGGTCCACGTCTGATTACCCTGGGTAACTTAGTGTGAAACCCCCAAGTCCCTAAACATATATGTAAAAGGTCTGGGAGCCCCTCTACCGAGGACAAACAAATCCAAATAACCTGTTCTCTGGGTAGGTTCCCACTCAGTAGGGTCTACAACCCATGCTCACTGTGCTTAGAGAGGCACAGCTTCATCTCACTAATGAGACCTACTAGGCCGAAACACGTGTCTGGTGTTGCTGTTATTATTCTTGTTCAAAGGATAATTGACTAGCATTTCAGTGCTGGACTGCCTACGTGGGTGGGACCAGACTGATATGCAATGGATATTTCTACTCTGTGTAAGGTACAGTGAGCTAAAACATGGTTGTAGACCCTCCCGAGTGTGAACCTTCCCAAAGAACAGGTTTTTTGGTCATGTTCGTTCTCAGTAGAGGGGCTCCCAGACTGTTTGGTGCATTCCTACCCCAAAGGCGGGGTGTAGATGTTAGTAGGGCACCAGTCCCTGTCCATTCTTTTTGTGCCTCTATGCTTGATACAAGTACCACCATGTCTTGCCCAATACCATGATGCTTGCCAGTCTGTCTCTGTCTCCCCAGGGAAATTACCAGACTTGGCGGGAAAGGAGTGAACAAACGGCCTAACTAGGAGCGTGGACGAGAACTGCATGTACCATAAAACCTCAGCAAGCAGACCAACAATCCAAGCTGCCTTCTCAGACAGAGCCCCACAGGTGACTACACCCAAGAGCAGAGCGAGCAGTGGTTTGTACTGCAGAGCAGTGCGGATACTCATGAGAAAGAGACTGTTACCTGCTACCCGGCCATGGAGCAGTCCTGTTATGCATTCTCATCATACATAGGAGGCCAAAGCCTGCTTATGAACTTGGACTTTAAGACTGATTGTTGCAATAGCTGGCCACCATTACCGAGACCCGACAGGACCGAGCATTGGAAAGGGGAAGGGCTTAATCCCCATTCATGCCTTTACTCACATGTAACAACTCCCAGGATGGAGAAGTAAGCTAGTGGTTGGCCCGGGCACCAGGTTTGGGAGATGGCCAATGGAGGGGGAAGGAGTAGGACAAAGGGAGGGGCAAGACACAGGAGGATGTGGGTTATTTGGGTGCGATCAAGGAAGGAAAAGGTGAAGGAACAAGAGACCAGGCTGAGAAAGGATGGTGCAGAAAGGCATGGAGGAGAGTTACTGAAGGAGTGTGCAAGGTGAAGTGTTGGTTTGTGAGAGAAAGTGGTAATTGGGTGTGAGTGAGCATGGACGGTGTGAGAGTCAGATTGATCGAGTAGGGAGTGCATGGTAAGGTGAGTGGAAGGGTGAAAAGTGGTTGAATGAGGGAGATGGTGTGGGTGGAGTAGAAGTTGTAGTGTGGAGAGAAGGTAGTGGTAGAGAAGAGTGAGATGTAGTGCCGAGAGGTGAGTAGGAGTGGGGTAGTTGTGTGCGAGAGAGCAGTAGTGGTGTGTAGATTAGTAGGAGAGAGTAAGATTGGTGGGAGCAGGTAGACCATAGGGGTGAAATGAGGAGAAAAGGCCCAGGGGGTGAAAGGCTTCCTTGGGAGAAGATGCAGTATTTGTCTTCCTTAATGATATGATATGATATGATATGGTATTTGTAACGCGCCTATACACAAGTGTTTCAAGGCGCGACGAGGCAGGGAGGGGGGGAAACAAGGGGAAGACAGACAAACGATCCTACTAGGCCAGGTGTCATTCAGATCGCGCAAGTGCAGAGGTAAGGGGAAAAGGAGAAAGTGCAGGGGGAGGAGGTGGGGGGGAAAGTGCAGTACAAGGTAAGTAGCGTAATAAAATAATAAATAATAATAAAAGGGCCAGCTGGTGGCAAGTGCGAGGTAAGTGCAGAGCAAGTGCTGGGAAGGGGGCTGTAGGGATGCAGTGACAGTCCCACAGTGCAGGGGGAGCCAGGGAGGCAGTGCAAGTGGAGAGTGGCTGGGCCCTGGACCGAGGTCACAGAGTGGCCCAGATGCAGGTTTAGTGCAAACTTCAGTGGGGAGTTTAGCAGGTTTAGCAGGGGAGAGGGAGAGAGAAGGCAGAAGCGAAGAGGAAGGTTTTGAGGTGCTTCCGGAACCGGAGATGGTTCTCCTCAAGTTTCAGGGAGGCAGGAAGGCTGTTCCAGAGGGAGGCCCCTGCTGCGGAGAGAGATCTACCCCCAGCTCGTTGCTTCGAGAAGCGGCTGACCATGAGGGAGTTGGAGACGGATGAGCGAAGGGCTCGTGAAGGCAGATATTTAGGAAGAGAGAGTTGAAGGTATTGTGGCCCCAGGCCCCAGAAGGCCTTGTGGACAATGCAGAGGGTTTTGAACTTAATCCTCGCAGCCACTGGGAGCCAGTGAAGAGATTTCAGTCCTGGAGAGATACGGTCCCTGGGCTTGAGGCCAAGGACAAGTCTCGCAGTTCTGTTCTGGATAAGTTGCAGAGGGCGGAGAGTGGAGGCAGGCAGATTAAGATAGAGGCTGTTACAGTAGTCCAGCCTTGAGAGAACCAGGGCTCGGGAGACAGTGAGCTTCTGGGGGAGGATGGCTCTACAATGCCAAAGTATGTAATGGTTTGTTGTAATAATCATCTTGCTGTTCCACAAGATGTACATATAAGTAAGGGTTAAAACAATCATGGACCCCTAGACCCTGGGAGAAATCAAAACCCTTTTAGAATCTGGAAGTCCTGTAAAGTTGAAGACCTCCCTCACACCCAAAGGTGCAGTGAAAGGAAATGTGTGAATAACAGCAGCTTAAAAGAATTGCCTTTCCCTTTCCAATCCAGGCTAATGGCTAAACCCTTATGATGTTCCTTTAAAAAATATTATAAGGAACAAACTGTGGTTTAAAAGTAAAACAGAAACTCAAAACCCTAAAATTTCCGTTATGGACTTCAAGTCCTATAATTCCCTAAGTACTGGGATGAAGAAGAGGGCCGAAAAGATACAATGTTGCAGGAGTATTCAGCTCATTAATGCAGATGACCCACACCTGAGGGAGACAGAGAGGCTTAAAAAGCCCCCTGAGGTGCAAGCCAAGAGAGAAGAGGCAGAGTTGTTGAAGAAGCAGAAACAGTGTGGTCCGTGCAAGCAGCCCAGCCAGAAGCTGAAGGAGAGAGAAGACGACGGGACCGTTGTCTGGCAGATATCAGCTGCCGGTCCTGAGAGGGTCTGTCTCACCAGAAATCTGAAGCACAAAGGTTGCGCAGCAGGAAGTCTACCAGAGGAAAGCTTCCCCCTGGTAATTTGATCTGCAGAGACTCCGCAGCAGGAAGTGTGAAGCTTGCAGGAGCAAGAAGAGCTCCAATTGTAGGTGGCGTGTGGGAAGTCTGACCCGGTGAGTTCACAAGTTGGTAGTGAGCCCAGTGCACTCCTTAAGCACTTTCGTGTCAGAAGCAGGGGTTCGATGAGTGGGAAACGCTTGCATAGAAGTAAAAGTAGTTCATAGAACAATTTTGAATACCAAGCGATTACCAAGCAGCAGAAGCACCACTCTTGTATGAGTTAAAGTGATTCCCAAGTGTATTTTGAATACCGAACTGGGTAAAAGCAGCAAAACCTTATTGTAACAAAGCCAAATGACTCTAACCTTAAAAGTGTGAGTTTGTGGAAAACCCAGCAATCTGAGGGGGTGACTTTGTTGAGAGTTGATACTTGCAAGCATTGCCCAAGCCAAGCAAGACTAAGACCAAGGCAAATATATGCTAGCAAATGTTGCCAACAGCAGAAGGCGGCTAGTGCAAGGTATATAAACTCTGAAGGTGCGTTGCCCATATTGTGTACAACATATGCCAACATCTGGGATAAACACACAATGCCAAAACCAAGGGAAAAGCAGAAAGGGACCCTATATCTTTCAGTCTTTGGTTACTGGTGTGATGGGGAAAAAAGTAGCAAAAAGGCTGCCCTTCTGGGAAAAGATATCCAGGGGGAGAGGAGCATCATTTGCAAAGGTGTATGAAAGAGCATCACTGTGAATCTTGTTTTCCCGGAAGAGTTGTTTTGAAGCTTCAATTTGTTGAATATTGTGAAGCTGTTGTGAACCTCTTGTCCATTGCTTTAAACCACACAAGCACTTGTTGTTTTGAAATGCTGTTCGGGCACGGGAGTATGCCCGGATGGCAAATCTGTGAATAAGTGGGCCTGGCATGGGAGTAAACTAGGGAGAACTGAGGTTGTGGGCCTGGCATTGAAGTAGACCAGGTGTAAGTTGAAGAAGTCCTACAAGGAGGTCCTTACCGAGACATTTATGTTTTGGTGCTATATTTCTTTAGAAATTATGAAAGATGGCAAATCATCCTGACCAACACAATTATTGTTGCTATTGATGAACTGAGAACCTATTCAAGAAAGAGGCGGTGTGCCAGCAGTGTGTTTTGTCGAGGCTGAGAGAGAGGACGCTACTTTGTATCCCTTCCGATTCCTTGCGTTCTGAGGAGGATCATCCATTCATTTGAAGTCCCTTCTCTGTGTTCATCAAATCGGACTCACAGACTACATACACACCGCGCAGGCGCGGCGCGGTGTGCCAGCAGTGTGTTTTGTTGAGGCTGAGAGAGAGGACGCTACTTTGTATCCCTTCTGATTCCTTGCGTTCTGAGGAGGATCATCCATTCATTTGAAGTCCCTTCTCTGTGTTCATCAAATCGGACTCACAGACTACATACACACCGCGCAGGCGCGGAGCGCGGCGCGGTGTGTCAGCAGTGTGTTTTGTGTTTGGTGGTTGCGTGGTGTGGAGGTGTATCCCGACCATTTCGGTAAGACTTTCGCGCGCCTTGAGATCGCAAGAAAACTTTGTGAAGGCTTACTATTGCGGGAAATGACCACTGGGTCATGCTTTTCCACTGCCGTTTTGACTGTCTAATGGAGTTTTATTGTTTATTTATGAAAATCAGCCATGTACTTTTATAAAAAAAAAAAAAAACTGCCCACGTATTGAGAATTTTGCTCTGTGAGCACCCATGGAGAGGGTGCATGTTATGAAAAATCGAGCTAAGCTCGCTACGTGTGCGCCACTTCTACCCACCATTGCCTCAAGCTCTATTTAAGTGGTACCTGGATGTCCGTAATCCTGTTCTGCCTACCTTGATTGTCCTCAGTTATAAGGTGTTGGCGGGAGCCTACTCTGTTACCTTCTCTATAGTTTGTACAGTGAGGTCCAGAGGATTTTGGGAAAAGGGTGACTGCGGGCTCTAGGCCTTTGAAACCTTTCTCTGTTTCGGCCCTGCTTCTATGCTGTTTCAAAATAGCCAACAAGTTGCCTAATTATTGCCTGGTGCAGTTCTATTGCTTACATGTGGTGACATATTCTTGCCTCAGTGGGCATTTAGATCTATGACCTGAGGGTGACTGTGGGCCTTGTGCCTTTGAACCCTCGGCTGCAAGTAGGTGGTGCACTTGGTAAGGGGAAAAATCAGTTTTGCCAGCATACTGGTAGTGTCTAGTGTTTCCCTTAAGCAGGTGACTGTGGGCCCCAGGCCTTTGAACCTGCTAGGGGAATATCTTGTTGAACAAACTGCTTGTTTGAGCATTCTGCGTTTATGAAACTTTCTCAATACGGCCACCACGATTCTCGCCGTCTCCTTTTGAGCCAGGTGCTCTTGGGCAAGCTTGGGGAGTCTCAGTTGGGGTTTTCACAAAGTGAACTATTGACACAAGGCTGTGGTGGCTTGGTTGGAATCGTGAACGGGAAATCAAGAGCTACAGCTGGCTATGCACAGAAAATATGGCCTGAAGTGAGCATGTATCACAATTGAATGCACAAGGACTTACTCAGGTTAACACATTTATTCATGTTGAAGCTTTGAAGGGATCCCCGTGCTCTCTGTATTGTTTCGCGCTGTATTTAAAGTTTGTTGTGCTCTATCTACACTGAGTTGTCTATTAGATCTTATCTACTGTTTGGGGTGTGTTTTCTCCATATTTGTGGTGCTGTTATGCATATCAAGGGGTTGGTGGAAGCTGGGTGGGAAGTTATATTTTGTTGACCTCTTGTCTGAACTCTCCCAGACGTGTTTATATTTTGTGGGAGGAGCATTGTAATTGTGAGTGAAGTACCCTGCCTTTTCTTGTTGGCGATCAGGTAAAGGAAATGGGTCGGGCATTGAGAAGTAACAATAAGTCTGTCAATCTCTCTAAAGGCCCGGGTAAGAATCAAGGGTCTAAAAGCGCAAACACCACCCTGCCCTTGTTGCCACCTACTAAAAAATCACTCTGATCAATGTCAACCTCAGTTGAGGTCGAATTGGCAAGCCCAGCGAAGGAACCCATACCTGTTGCTAATGTATTGGTTCATTTAGCTGTTGACAAAATAGCCCCGTTAGAAGGTGGGGCTTTGACCCACCCACCCCCTGTACCTACAGATCAGGAAGATTCACCAATGATGGACCAGGCGGTTAGTGCTGATCCTTTAACCGCAGGACAGGCCCAGGATCACCCCCCTTTGACCTTCTCAGTACAAGATGCCAATGAATGTAATAGTGAGATGGACTGCCCGTTGGCTCGTGTTCATGATATTGATTGTATTGTATCCCATTCACAGGAGGGATTCGCCCATGTCTCTGACACATCTATGCTTGCTCCCACAATCATGGATGAATTGGGCAAACGAGTAAGGCTCTCTCTCGGCCCTTCCTCTCCTGCTTCTCGCTCTTTCCCTTTTCGGGAACAAGTGCATTTTCACCATTTGAATGCTTCCAGCTTCAAAGAACAGTTGGGTCCTAGAAGGGATCTTCCAGGGCTCTCTTTGTCGGGTGTGGGAGGTGTTAGTTTATTTGGTCTTGCAAATCCGCACGAAGGATGTGCTCACAATAAAGAGACTGAGTTGCCCCATACCCGGGTGGCTTTTTCCACAGTGAATGAGGATGTGGGATTGGGTAACTTAAAGAGGATCGGTAGGGCTGTTTCGACTCCTGAGGACTCGCCTGCAGACATTCTTGCCCACGAGCCCTTTAACTTCCCAGTGATCTCGCACATTCTTAATTTGCTTGATAAAGGCCATGAACTTACTCATTGCTCTGTAAGGGAGATGCATGGTTCTTTGGCCTTTATGAAAGAAAAAATAGCTAGACTAGATGGGTTCATACTTGCAGAAGAGAACTCGAGGTCAATCTATCTATCCCAATTTGAAAAAATTATGTTGAAATTTGCTGGGTCACATACCCTGATTCCATCTAGTTTGGTTTCACGTTCACAGGGTACTCAGACGGACGTTGGACCCCCAATGGTATGGCCACCTTATAGGTTGTACTCGCATGTGGTGCAAGGTGTGAGCAGTGATGTAAACGATCTCTGTGCCTCGGGGGAAATAGATCTCTTAGAGGTATCAAAGCTTCACCATGATCGCTTACTCCAGGTGGAACGTTTACTCTTCAATGTGGTCTCAAAATCTCAGTCCCTGGCATCTACAGGGCTCTGTGGTGGTATTGAGACAGTTAGTGGTGAACCAACAACTCCGGATAGTCACTCAGCTTTGACAGCAACCATTGACGCACAAGCAAGTGCGGAGCTTCCGGTACCGTTGTTGCCAAGCTGCCGGCCTATGGGCACAGCTGAGCAAGATGAAACATTTTGTCTCTCGAAAGGCAAAAAAAGCCTTTTTACAAGCCCAAAAACGCCTACATTTAGCTAAAAGCAACCAGAAGAAGGCATCTAAGAACGTGGCACCAGAAAAGGGGCTTCAGCCTAGTAAAGATACCCCAAATTGTGTATGTGCGAAATCGGGTGATAGGTCAGTTGACCTAACACTGGATCTCCATGATCTAAATGAAGAAAGCAAGAAACTCTTGCAGATCAAAGCACTGAAACGCGGTAATGTTCAAGTGCTATCTGCGCAGTCCCCCAAAACCCCCTAACGAAAGCCCAACTACAACTCCACAGTTTTTTCCAACCATTGTAAATAAAAAACTGGTCGACAGACCCCAAGAAGTAGGGAATGGTCTTTGTCCCCCAAACAAGAACATGTTCCCAGTGAATACTGGGTTGGTCCTACAGAAAAATGAAGCAGACGGTCTGAGTGGAGCGACAAAGGGTAGTGTCCCCTGTGTTGATGGGAATGCTGATGTAGGCCGTCCCCCCAACTTGTTGAAACTAGAAGCTGTTGTGGCACATTCAGCTGCACCTGAGGTGAATCTAACTTTGGCCTCCACTCTACCTGCCCCCTTGCCTCAGGTAGTTCATGGCAGACCTGAGGTTGACTCAACAGAGATGACATTGCCATTAGAAAACCATCAAGTCCCTCAGTCTTTGTCTGAAACCCCAAATGATATGAAACAGGTTATTGGATGGACCAGCAACCCAGAGATTAATGGGTTAGCAAGGATCAACAGGTCATTTTTAATGAATACCTTTTTCCAGATTCCTTTATTAAGGAATCTGGCACCCAAGGACCTGGATTGGATCAAGTTAGCTCCGCACAACAACCATAGAGCTCTGTGTAGAGTTCAATCTCAAATCATTACTAAATTAATTTTGGATTTCGCGGATGACTTTGAAATATTGGGAGTCTCTCCCTGTCTGTTTGCAGACATGGAGAATGCGTGGTCTTTTCTTGACTTTGACCTTCCGACACCCAAGGAGCAGGTCAAACCTCCCATAGTGGTGGGTTATGAACAGAAAACTATCGAATTGACTCAAAGATTGGCCTCACTAACACAGGTGTTAAGTGGCCTCTCATGGCTGGAACCACTGATTAAAGTGGCAGCTGCTATGAAACCGGAATCCACTAATTTATAACCACCAGGTATCAGTGTCGCAACTTGGAATTGTTGCGGCATGAAAAATCTTATGGCATGGCATGGTCGTCTGGCGGTTCATCTCAGACCTGACGTCATACTGTTGCAGGAAACAATGGCACTGTATGACATCGTACTTGATGGTTACATTGCCTTTAACGTACCTGCGCGACGCCAATTGGCGGGGCGACCATCTGGCGGAGCTGCAATATTAATTGAAAACGGCCTGAAAGTAACATCCAGATTAGTGGAGAAACTAGATACTTGCATACTGGTGGAATTGCAGTCTTTTGGATGTAACCCTTGTTAGGGAGAATTCTCTGTTTAGGCTGAATTTCCCTACCTAGTGAGTCCCCCAGCAGCTTTGCTGGATTTCTGGGGTTTCTTTTTTCTCCTGCCAAGAGTGAGACTCTCTTACCCTCACTCTTGGGCATGTTTGAAGTGTGTTTTCTTGGTTAAACCTTGTGTTGAATGGGCTATGGGGTCTTTTACTCCATAGGGCCTCATATATTTTTGTGATGTGGGTTACACAGCACCCTCTGTGCAGTAACCCAGGGGTGTCCTAGGGACTCCCCAACATAGACTCCATACCCTGGGACTGACTACTGTCTCCCAGGGCATGTAAAGTCACCAAAGACTTTACTAGTCTTAAATCCTGAACAGAACCAGTACAATCCATCATATTGTGGACGTACTGGCTGGGGCAATTCGATTGCCCCAGGGTCTGTTAGTCGAAGGGGCACGTCTCCGTCCCCCCTGATCGAGTTTTGGCTGGTGGCAGTGGAAACTACTTTTTATATTCAACCGCGAATATTTTCCTATGGGATTTCCCATTGTTTTAGGCTAACACATTTAATTATTTATTTACGGTAGCCTCAAACATACCGCCGGTTTATATATTTATTATTATAACTCCGGTTGGGATTTTTTGCCAAAACTTGATTCTAAAATGGCGTTGGCGTTCGCCTCTGTAACTCTGACCCAAAGTGGAGCCCTTTGTTCCACTTTTGGCGGGCTTCTCCACAGAAGCCCTCCAAAGTGGTGCCACTCTGTCTGGGGTACTTAGGAGGGGTGGAGGGGGATTTAGGCACCCTGGACTGAGTTACCTTGGTAATTCAAGTCGCACTCCGTCCTGATTGGCCCAAGTGGTGAGCCGGCCGGCTCACCACTTAGCATGTTTGAGTGACAGCTAGGCTGGGTGAATGGGGGTTTGCTGCATAAAAGCAGGGCTTTGGGGACTGGAACTTCAGAAGTCGCCACAGGACCAAGAATCCGACGAGGGAAGAGCTGAGCCGACCTGCTACGACGACACCACCCGGTGGAGCCCTGCTGAACCGTCTCACCACTTTTCCCAACGACCGAGGAGAACTCTTAACGGAGTGGCTCCTTCCCTTGACTGGTGGGGACAACCAGTTTTCACCTTCTTTCCGCTTCTTCGAGGTATCTCGTGGCCGCCTTGCCCGTGCCAAGCACCCCGGCAACCGGAATACCACACTTTTACCACAACCGCGAAAGTCGGTACAACCCTTTAACCGGAGGACTCCGCGGCTGGTTTCTTCCCGGGCAGTGCAACGACCTTCTTCTTCTGCTCTTCAGCGAGAACTTCTTCTTCCCTGACCGACGTCGAGCCTTGCTGCCACTGCCTGGAACAACTGCCACCGCTGGAGGATCCTTCCCGTTTAAGGTACCGTGTTCCGCCTGGCTTCCCTTGCCACCGACTGTACGGGGTAGTTTTAGCCCCCGGCTTTCGAACCTGGGAGTGCCTGGGACACCCTGGCTAAACTTTCTAAGCCTCTCTAAACTCTTTCTGAACTCTTTTGCAAGACTCTGAATCCCTAATAACTGTGTGATCTTGGGCACATTTTCGCTCTGTCTGCTCTAAGAGTGGGCCCTGCCTAGTGACTTTTGCTCACCTGTGACTTTGTGCTTCTTTGAGCCTACTGAAAGTGTTCTTGACCTTAGAGTGGTGTGTTTATCCTAATTCTGCTCTTTCTCCCTCCCTTCTTTGAACCACTAGAGTGTCATCTAACGTTAAGCACTCACCTCTGTTTGAATTATGTGGTGTTAACCAAGAGTTGTCTAGTTAGGAATAAGGGTTGGGACTGCTTTCCATATAACTGTGTTTGAAGTGTTTTACTATATATTGCTAGAGTGTTTTCAACTTATGTGTTCTTAAAATAAATAACTATATACTTTTGAAACCAAACTCTGGTCAGTGTTTGCTTGTACTATTGTGTTTGAGTACCTATTGTGTATACTTTGCATACTGCCTAACTCTTCTTGAGGGAAGTCTGACTGCTCAGCCACAGCTACCAGGTAAATCTGGGTGGTGCAGACTGCTACCAAGTGGGTTTACTGCTATACCTGTAGTCTTAAATCTTTTGCAGTGTTCCCTAAGGGAACTGCACAGGTTTCTGCCTAACAACCCTTATGCCATAGTTCTATTGTCTATTTACTGGCATCCCAGTGTTGAACCAATCGATGTTGCTATACTGGAACTAACCCAAATGTTGGAGAGGGTTTCAGTATATTTCCCCAAGCATGAAATTTTAATTGGTGGAGATTTTAACTCATGTCTGGAGATAGAAGGCTCTAATCCCCGGATTCATCCGCCACAACTCTACCTCCAACACGCTCTTGGTGGAGGCAAAATATGGATTGAGTTTTTTGAATCATGGGGAATTTACCCTATTCCACTAGCTCCCCACAGTACTAAAGCCTCTTGGCATCAAGGACAACAGTCCTCCCTTATAGATTACATGTTAGCATCGGGGGCATGCGCTGGTCTGCTTGATCCCATTGTGATTTTGGATGTGGGACTGAGCGATCACCGCATGCTCCTTTCGAAGCTTCATGTGCGGGTTGAACCGTATGATGTTATGGTGGTAACGACTTTGATTGAAAATGATAGGAACATGATAACTGTGAGATGGCATCCAAGTACCTGCCGACAAATGGTGTTCTTAATAAATAGAGACCTGATGGTTTTTAATGAGATCAGTTTGCTCTGGGTTAACGAGGATACAATTAATGAATTGAATGCTAGGATGATTCAAAAGCACAAGAGTGTTTGTCTAGGGCCTGTATTGGTGCACAAACTCCGAAAGGTGCACATAAATATAGTGCGGAGGTTGCGTTGCTGAAAACTCTCAAAAATCGAGAGCTGCGGTTGGCAAGAGCTGGTAATTTAAACACCCTAGCATATATTATTAAAAAAAATCCATCGTAGCACGCTTTAAGTCCAAAATGAAATTGTTGCGTCACGCAGCTCACACTCTCCAAAACCAACAGATGTTGGAACAACTTTGCAAAAGACACATTACAGAAGTATGGGTTGCATTGAGAAATCCATTGGGAAAGGTGGACGAGCGTATGACTGCGATTATATCTGGATCAGTATGGCAACAATTTTTCACAGAAAGATACGCAATACCAGCTGCTCACAGAGGTTTGGAGTCGGAGAATCTGCATTTGAAGATGCCGACTGAGTGTCCCTGGACTCTTAGTGATGTTATTAGGGCAATCACTCAATTGAAGTACTCCAAAGCTGCAGGGCCAGATGGCTTGCCTCCCTGTGTGTATAAGGATGACCCACATTTTTTGGCTCGATGCCTATTGCCCCGTTATCACAGAATATATCATTCAAGCGTTATTCCAGATTCGTGGCTCTCCGCAATTGTGATCCCTATTCATAAAAAGGGAGCCTTGAACGATCTGGCCAACTTTAGGCCAATTGCCCTTATAGATACGGCAGCTAAAATATTTGCTCGATTGGTATTGTGGGAATTGGAGAAATATATAACTTCCGCAGGTATTCTCTCCAAAGCACAGGTAGGCTTTCGGAAAGCTATGGGAACTCAGCTTAATGCACACATTCTTGGACACTTACTGTCAGCTTCCCGTAACAAAGCTAATGGTCCAATCTATATGGCATCTTTAGATTTATCAGCGGCCTTTGACAGTGTATTGCGCACTCGACTTTGGCAGAAGATGCTGTCTTATGCAATTCCACCAAAGTTAGTCGGAATTATTGCAGCCCTACACCTGAAGACTTCTTACAGGGTCCGTATCAATCCCGAGGGACTACTGTCTGACAACATCTTGACAGAAATCGGTGTGAAACAGGGCTGCAACTTGGCTGCTGTACTGTTCAATCTCTATTTGGCAGACATTGAAAACATCTGGGAGGGAGCAAATGTCTTCCCTGTTAATCTTGGCAAACTACGTTTGAATTGGTTGGCGTTCGCTGACGATATCATATTGTTTGATAAGGTACCCTTTGGGCTGCAGAACAAATTAAATATTTTTAATGAATATTGTTTGCGCAACAATTTGACTATCAATTCATCTAAATCGCATATCATAAGTTTCACAACTAAGAAACCTATAAGGTTTAAATATGTAATTAACCTTAAAATTATAGCGATTATGAATGAGATCACCTATTTGGGTTATCATATTTCAAACAATATGTTTATCGCAAAATGGCGTGGTATTTTGACAGCCAAGATGAATATCTTGGCTGCGCAAATGAAAATCATCTTTATAAAATACTGTAGGTATTCTCTTATGCCTTTGCTATACTTTTACACCATGAAAGTAGAGCCAACCATTCTATACAGTTTAGATGTTTGTTTGTTGGACATGGGCCCCACTTTGAACATCTTGCAGGGTAGTGCCTGGAAAAAGTCCTGGAGTTGCCTGGTTACTTGCCAAACGCAATCCTGCTTCATGAACTGGGTTTATATCCCTTGGCGGAGAAGTACACCTGGCAACTGGTTAATACATATTGCAAAATGCTTTCGCCGCCGCCAAACTCGCTCTATGAAGATTTTAGGGCAATGCTCCAAGCAGACCAGCCTGCATCCATTGTACAATTTCAAGGTCGTATGTCTAACATTCTGAGTTCATTGAACATGTCACATCAGGAGCTTATCAATTCCCCAGGAAAAGCGAAAACCAGGCATTATAGGAACGCCTGGGCTCGCAATGCTGACCTACTTGCAGGCTATTCTTCATTTTACACATATGCTAAATTTAGACATGCTCTTGTCCCTCGTTTGACTTATATCCTCTGCTTTCCTGACAGGAATGCCAGACGGACCTATATGAGATTTCGTCTGGATTTGATCCACACGGGATCTCGTATTAAGAACTGGTCAGGGTTCAAGGAAGGGTGCTGTTGGGACTACTGTAGATTTTGTTCCAGCTGGAAACAGCCAGAAACACTTGAGCATCTGTTTATGTATTGTGATTATTTCGAGCAAAAAAGGCTCTTTTGTTTGGGTAAATTTCTGGGGACCAACTCACTGCTTGAACGGAATTTTATCTGGTTACGCTGCATGTGGGGCCAGTCTACCGCAGTAATATTGGCAACAGTAAGACTCGTAAATGTGATTGAGAACGATTTGGAATGTCGAAATGGTGCATGTTTCCAGCAAAAGGTCCCTCTTGTATAGTGGGTGTTTAATACCATCTGTAACCCACTATTGGGGCACAAAATAAGGTCAAGATTATTATGAGGCCGATGAAGGTTTCTTGCTAATCCATATTCTTGTAAGGGTGATTCCATGAAATGATGCTGAGATGAATAATTTGGCTTATTTTAGCAAAATGTATGTATAAAATTGCTTTTTAGTATTTTGGTATTCTGCATGATGAAATATGTACTTAGAAGTATTAGTAATCAAGCAATGAAATGTAGGTGTTTGGAATGTTTTAATTAGAGGAATGACAATGAAAAGAATCTCTCTTTGTAAAGGTGTAAATTAAACTTGTTTTTTTTTTACTACCAAAAACAAAAAATAATAAAAAAAACATCCTGAAAGAGGAAGAACTTTATATCTTCTGTGTTGGAACTTTTTGTTGACCAAAAAGAAGTTGCATCGAACTGTGTTGGAACTTTGTTGCAAATTAGGAATTCTTTGTTTTCCTTTCGTGAACTGTGAAGCAGAATCATGCGTAAACCTGGGGTAGGGGAGTTTGCCAAGGTTATGAAGTGAGACTGTGGTTACATTGCAAACTCTATCATTATTGTTTTGAACTGCCATGAATTTCTTTGTTTATTTGTTATGTGCATCAGTGTGAGGGACAGATATCCTTTGTTAGAGTGCTTCCTTTAGTTTATTTAAGTCAGGGAAATCCTCCTCTGGGTAGGGATAGTGAAGCATTCATACAACCTTTGAATATAATAACACGTAATTTGTTGAGAAAACTGGCAAAGTGGTCTGCCTCACATTTCTGACCCCTCACAGTAGGTAGATACACAAAGTTGCAGGGAGAAGAGCAGGAGGGCATGGAAGAGACCAAGTTAGGGCCTTTGTGTCTGAAAGAAGCACATCATTGAAGACTACCTTTGAGCCTATCCCAGCCCAGATTTAAACTACAAAAATCTGGGGAGGTGAGTTTCCCTGTCCTGGCCACCAAGCTTTGGAACTCCCTCCCTACCGCCATCAGAACTGAGCCTTCCTTCCAATCTTTCAAGAATAAAACCAAATCATGGCTCTTCGCACAAAACATTTGATTCAGCCTTTATGACTAGGCCTGCTATCCCTAACTTTGAGTTAGAGATCATATTGCATTATTGTCTTGGTGTATACTTTGCCCTGTATTTAACTTATGCTCATATAAATAGTTTGAGCCCAGATCCCTCGTTATTGTATGTAATTGTAACTTTGCTCTACAAGATTAAGCCTGTGGGCCTGGCGCGCTTTACAAATAAATAAAATACAAATAGGTCAGGGACCACCTTCATTGTTCCCAGAGGGATATAGACAGATCAGGCAATTGCCTTTAAACAGTCACCGTCATTTAGACAACTTAAATATTAGAGTTTATTGATCTCTAGTGATAAGCCTGGGATGAAGGGTTGCCTGCCCATCCCTGGTTAGATAGAGAGGGACGACCGATAGAAAGCTCCTTGACTGCCAATCAAATCAAAACCCATGAACTATCTTTGGGAGTTGATATTTTCGTAAGGCCATCTGTGTCATGTGGGTGGGGCAGCAGCACCAATACACTTCTGTTTTAAGTAGCCGCTGCCCACTGCTTTAAAACACGGTATGAGGAAAATACATAGAAGCAACAAAGTGGCCTAGGAAATGGGAAGGGGAAGAGTGTAGCTTGAGTAGAACCATAGTATGTTTTATTTATTTATTTTTTTTATTTTTATTTGATGTTTTATTCAAGTATAAATACTTGAATTTTTCAACAGTAAATCATGTTTTCAAACATGGTCATCAAGGGGATGAAAGGTGTCGAAGACTAGGTTGTCGACGAGATGGTCATTGTCATGATGCAGGACTGCGCGCGGAGGCCAAATCAGAGGCCTTTGCACCTTCTTCATGCCAGGCCCCAACCTTGTATGATGATCTTTACGGGTCTTTCCGAGTCTTAGAGGAAAACGACTGGCAGATGGGACAGTAGGCAGTAAATTCATTTCTGATGCCTATCTTCAACAAAGATGTTCTTCCGGCCACACTTCGAGCGGGCCCTGAAAAGTAACAGTAAATCATACAAAATTTCATAATTCATAAAATTCATAAAATTTCTATAATAACAAGATACAATTATTCAATATTCATGAGCAATTGATATCATAAGAAGGAAAAAAAACATAAAAATGTACCTAAAATATGAAAGTCCATGATAAGGTTATTCATTAATTCTACATACTTTAGTGTCATTGATGAAGAAAGAAAAAGAAAAAAGAAAAGAAAAAAAAAAAAAGACAGTTTCATTCTTGCATTTTGTGGAATCAGGTGAGATTAGATTTCACTTTTTTTTTCCCCCTTTGTCTCGGTTTTACACAGTTTTAAGCTATATAAGAAATTTAGAATAGCATATCTAACTGATTTCCTAGTTGTGTGAAATAATAAATTCCACAATTCTATTGATGATTCAATAGTTGACCCTTCAAATAAATGTTTGAAATATACAATTCTTCGAGGTAGCAAATGAATGCATTCAGTACATAGGTGAAGTAGGGTTTCTGTACCGGAGGAGCAAAATCGACAATTCACAGCCTCAGGTGGTAACATTTTTCTTTTACATAAAATCTCGTGGGTGGGCCATATGTTTAATCGAAAACACAGAAAGTCATCTCTTTGTCGCGCATTTGGAAAGAGAATCAGGTAAGGTTCAGTCATGCCATATCGCTTTAATCTGAAAGGATTTATTTCAAAAGATTTGTACTTAAGGCACGCTTCTCTTGATCTTATCCAATCTAATTTCCAAAGTTGTTTTTTAACCAAATTTGGATTTGCCATCAAGGTAGCATCAGAGATATTTAGGTGAATTAGGACTTTCTGCGCTTTCTTTCGCCATAATGTTGGAAAATAATGGTCTGATTTTAACAAATAGATGGATATGGAATACATCATCCCTTTATAGGCCCGAGCGCTCGCTATTAAACATTTTCTGTATAATATACAAAGTTTCCAGTTATAAATTGCGTACAAAGATAGTAGGCCCAACTCATGTCTCAGCATCACCATAGGAGTTGACATAGGTAAATTCAAGAGTCGCTTCCAAAAGCTACCCTCTAAAACGGTCCAGTATGCATAAGATTTTATTTTTAGAGTTTCGCTGCCGTATGTGAAAACTGGCACAAATTTTTGCTTATAGTATATTATGATTGGTTTTAGCGAAAATGTGCAAAATTTGACCTTGATTAATTTGGCTTGGGACAGAGTCATCATTGCCTTTTTTTTAACCTGATTATCTTGATCCAGGGAGCTGAACTGATGGGTTATTAGGATTCCTAGATATACATAAGAATGGACTGACTCTAGATCTTTCAACTGTAGAGGCCAATGGTGGTGTTTGAATTTTTGCTTAGGTGTACCAAACTGGATCACTTTGGTTTTCGCTGGATTTATGGAAATGTAATTTTGCTCACAATAGGACCCCAGAGTCTTAAGTAAGACACGCAGCCCATTCAGTGTTTTAGAAAGTAGGACCATGTCATCTGCATATAGTAAATGCTTAATGGCACTATTATTTATTTTTGGTGAATCTGATATAAGCGGACTAAATCTGTCATGGATATCTGCGATGAAAAAATTAAACAGAGCCGAAGCTAATAGGCACCCCTGTTTCAGCCCACGGGTTGTTTTAACTGGGTCAGACAGGAGACCCTTGCTATCCAGCCTAATCTGGATGGAGGTGTTAGAATGGAATTCAATAATCCATTTGAGAATGTGCCAAGGGCAACCTCTGTTCATTAACTTTAGATACAACAATTCTCTAGGCACGGCGTCAAATGCCGTGCGAAAATCAATGAAGGCAATATAGAGTGGTTCATGCTTCTCTTGAGATCTATAAATAATGCTGTTCAGGGGGATGATGTTAATTCCAGTTCCTACTTCAGGAATAAAACCTGTTTGAAAAGGATCGCGTAGGGTGTACCTGTCTAGCCATGCATTGAAATTCTTGAGAATAAGTCGTCCAAAGATTTTGCCCGGACAGTCTAAAAGAGCTATCGGCCTGTAAGCTTTAGGGTCTGTTCTGTTCCCCTTTTTAAAAATGGGCACTATTACAGATTGTTTCCATGTAGATGGAATTTGCATGGTGGAGAATATATTTTGATAGATTTGCATGAGAATGGCAGCCCATTCGTAGGGATGTGCTTTTAGCATACCATTATGAATACCATCAGGTCCACTGGCTCTGGAGTTACTCAAAGT
Organism: Ambystoma mexicanum; assembly: GCF_040938575.1. NCBI lineage: Eukaryota > Metazoa > Chordata > Amphibia > Caudata > Ambystomatidae > Ambystoma > Ambystoma mexicanum. The sequence continues at coordinate 317,679,983 of NC_090941.1, forward strand.
TTTAATGCAATTAAGGATGTCAAATGAATTAATTGGAAAAGAACAATCTGTGATGTGTAACTGAAACCAACTCTCTAAATTCTTATCTTTTATTTATACCCATGGAAGACTTAGTTCGATCTGCAGCCTTTGCTGTACCAATGCTTCTCCAGAATTGGATCTTATATGGATTCACATGCTCATGAATATTCCCTGTCATCAGGCTGGAACTCCTCAGTAATATTAAAGCAGTTTTGCTTTAACGCTAAAACTGCTAGTCACTTCTATAGCCTATTGCTGTCACTTTGGGTCATACTGCCCTAGCCAATGACACTCGTTGTCCTAAGCTCATCCCCTGGAGGATATCTTCAGATTTTTATCACACGTTTTCGTTGTTGGGAGTCCTTGTGTGTGCTTCCTCAAAATATTGATATTTTTCTTCAATTTTTAGCATAATCATCTGTTTCTTCATCTTTACTCACTGTTGTGACTGCCGGTGGTGGGGACTCGCTGCCGGTGGGGATCCAGTTCATTCTCAGATCTTCAGACCGTGTGAGGCCCAGTCTCAGACTCTGGCCTTCATTACGCACCATGACAGAGGCTTCCAGGAAAAGCCTTTTCAGGGCCTGCTCGAAGTGTGGCCGGAAGAACATCTTTGTTGAAGATAGGCATCAGAAATGAATTTACTGCCTACTGTCCCATCTGCCAGTCGTTTTCCTCTAGGACTCGGAAAGACCCGTAAAGATCATCATACAAGGTTGGTGGCCTGGCATGAAGAAGGTGCAAAGGCCTCTGATTTGGCCTCCGCGCGCAGTCCTGCATCATGACAATGACCATCTCGTCGACAACCTAGTCTTCGACACCTTTCATCCCTTTGATGACCATGTCTATGATCCCGTTGATGACTCCATCGGCGCTCCTGTCGACGATGACTAACGACAGCCCTTGCCCCCGTAGCCAGGGTGACTGTGCCTCTGAGTCCTCCTTCATCTCTGTTAGTTCCAGCGACCGCTCCGTTGAGGTCTCCACAGGCTCATGTGATTGCCTCCTTCTCTAAGCTTGCTAGTAGAGATGGGGGTGCTGCAAGCTGTCCCTTTCCTTCCATAGCCGACCAAGGCCAGGAAGGCCAGCACTCTATCCACTGTTTGAATCTCCTAGAGTGTCCTCTGGAGCTGCATTGATTCATCCATCCATTCTTTCAGATAACAAGCCCCTGGAGCGTTTCTACTCTAACCAGGAAGGCGGGCAGAAGGGGCTTGACCCATACTTCCAAGGCCTTATTGCTCTGCGCGGCCAGATCCACCGGCTCGATTGACGCTTCCGGGGCTGCATCACTGTCCTCAGCCTGCTCCACCAGCATGGCCAGTCAGCCCTTCGGCTCAGGCCCCGGTGCTAGTGCCAACAGCAACCAGGGATTTGTCGATGGATCTTCTGTCCACTCTACACACACTTGTCTCGGAACTGCAGCAGCGTCTGCCACCAGCAGCGTCCCTGCCTGCTCCTTCTAGGAGTCCACTTTTACCTTCACAGCCACAACCGGTGCCCCTTCATCAGGCCCCATCCGCTCCTCTACAGCTGTCCATTCCACTGTCTCCCATTGAGGATACTGCTGTGCTCATGGACACAGGTAGCAACTCGGACACGGATACGTCCCAGCGTACTCTGGGTACTGATGATTTTGATGCCCTTATTCCTGGGGATGGTGAACCAATGGACGTTGACTTCCCCTCCAGGGATTCTCCACCGAATGAAATTGGCTCTTTCATTAAATGCTTACACAGGCTGCCAAACTGGTTCATTCTGGTCCCTGAAGAGAAAAGGAAGGAAGGTTACATTTTGAGAGGTGGGAGTCCTCCAGGAAGATTGTGGTCCCCATTCCTCTGCTGGGCAACATTAGGGAGGAGGGCCTGTTGGTCATGAAAATCTCTTTCTCAGCTTCTCCTAGGAAGGAGCAAATGGAGAAGAAGTACAGGTTGCCCCTAAATGTCTGAGATCTGGAATCGGTTGTTTCTGCTGCAGCACGAAAGAGGTTATCCCCTCTATGGTTCCTCCTGATCAGGAGGACAAGAAGTTGGATGCGACTGGCAATTACATAATTATAACTGATTGGGTCCTGACGGTACGAGAGCGCCTGAGCACTAGCAAGACCTTGTCGTTGCTGGACGCACCAGTTACAGTTTTGTTAATTGTTTTTGTTCACACCACAGTCCTCAGAATATCAGCGGAGCGGAAACATGGGACTGGAGGCCCTTGGGGGCGGCGGAAGAGAAAAGACCAGAACCCAGAGGGAAAGCCGCACCACCTGGAGACAGGGGCGACAGGGAAGATGAAACCAAGACACAAGCCCAATGGCACTCCAACTTAAGGTGATGACGTGGAATGTGAGGAGCATGGGCACGTACCTGAGAAGGAACCGGATCCACTCCTACCTGCGTAGGAAAAAGGTGTCAATAGCGATGCTTCAGGAAACCCACCTCACGGAAGAAACCACAGCCAAATTATCCGATAGATGGGGAGGTATAGAGAAAGGGGCGCCATACTCCAAATTCGCCAGAGGAGTGTTTACGTGGGTGAGCCCGACTGTGCCCTTCCACCTACTGGGCTATGAAGCCGATAAAGAGGGCAGATACCTAATATTATGGGGTACCATTGAATCCACGCCAATCTGCCTGGTGAACTCATACTTTCCGCAACACGGAATACCCTCACACCTCGCAACGCTCAGTGCCAAAATGATTCCTCGGAGAGAGAGTGCTTTCATATGGGGTGGCGACTTCAACTCCATCAGGAACGGTGCTGTGGACAGATCAGACCCCCCCCGCCTCTCAAATAGCCCTGCATCCAACGCGCTAAACACTGCAATAGAACAGCTCGACCTGGTGGACATCTGGAGGGAACAACACTGCACCGAGAGGTGCTACTCCTATTATTCTGCCCCGCACAAGGTCCACACGAGAATAGACTATCTGTTCATAGATCGCGAGCTGGCTCAACAAGTGGACGACACACTCTACCTAGGCAGAACCATATCCGATCACTCACCGCTGATCATGCAATGGGTCCCTAGAGGACCCAGACCGCCTATCCCGCTATGGAGAATGCCACCCGCAGCACTCACAGACCACGCATTTAGGGAGGAACTTGGCACCAAACTTGAGGAATACCTAGACATTAACACAGGCTCAGTGTCAAGCTGGAGCACACTATGGGAGGCCATGAAGGTTGTAACAAGGGGTGAAGTTATATCAGGTGCCGGTGGTATCCGTAAGCACCTGAGACTGGAACTGGAGGAACTGGAGAACAAGATCACCCACCTGGAATCCGAAATCAGTATCATGCCGGACGCCGAAATAGAACTGAAGGGCACCCGGGAGGAGTGCCTTTTGGCCTGGAACAGACTATCCAAATTTGACTACACGACCTACATAGCCAGAGCTCACAAAGAAGCGGATAAGCCTGGTAGAATGTTGGCCAGGCTATGTAAGCGCGAGTTCCCAAGACACCTCCCAACTGAAATAACCGATGAAAGGGGGATAACTCACCAGACGCAGCGAGACATTAACTCAGCTTTTGCGGCCTTCTACTCCAGATTGTACGCCCACGACACCAAAATACCAGTGGACGACATAAAGGCCACACTGACCGAGATTGAGCTCCCAAGACTGACGGAGGCCCAAAGAGAGTTACTGGACGCGGAAATCACTACAGAGGACGTGACGGACGCGATTAAATCGCTGACCACCTGCAAAACCCCCGGGAGCGATGGGCTCCCGCCTGAATTTTACAAAGCGTATGAAGCGACCCTTGCTCCGACACTCCACAAGGTGTATATGGAGGCATACGAAAATGGAAACTTACCCAACTCCATGAAAGAGACAATTATCATCCCTATACTCAAACCCAACAAACCCGCCAACAACTGTGAATCATACCGCCCAATTGCCATGCTAAACTACGACTGCAAGATCCTGACCACAATCCTGGCTAAGAGGCTGGCGAGGGTGATTGGAACCCTGATTCATGAGGACCAGAACGGTTTTGTGCCAGGACGCAACACCACCGCGAACCTGAGGAGGCTCCAACACATCATGGCAGAGACCTATGATCGGGACGAGGACCTAGCAGTACTCTCCTTGGATGCCATAAAAGCCTTCGATTCCATCTACTGGGAGTGGCTGATCGAAGTGCTAAAAGAATTCGGCTTTGGCGAGAGCTTTGTAAAGTGGGTCGAGGTATTGTATAACACACCGACAGCGAGAGTGAAGACTGGTAAGACGTTGTCCGAAGCCTGGCCGATACAGCGGGGCACGCGGCAAGGATGCCCGCTATCCCCAATGTTATACATACTGGGCCTGGAGCCAGCGGCTGCCTATTTCAGGACACAACACTTTGACGCGGGCATTGGACTGGGCAGTGATCACGCCATAATATCCATGTATGCGGACGACGTCCTCCTGTACCTGAATAACCCCCAGCTCAACGCACAAGTCGCGTTGGACATCCTCGACAACTATGCCGGATACTCTGGAATAACATTTAGCAAACTAAAGTCGTGTGCGTTCCCACTGGCCAGACTCAGGGGTCTGGATAAGCCCGACCTCCCAGATGTCGGGATACAATGGCAACCAGAGCAGTTTAAATACCTGGGAATCGAGGTGTGTCATACCCCAGCGCTCACGCACAAACACAACACGGAAAAAGCAGTAAGAGCCCTCCGAAAATCTATGAACTTCTGGTCGAAGTTACCACTGGCAGTAATGGGTAGAGCGGCAATAGTCAAGATGATAGTTATCCCCCGTTTCTTATACCACTTCACGAATGTATGCTTCTACATCAGACCTCCCTTCTTCAAAAAACTAGACTCTCTAATCAAGGACTTCATATGGGGGTCGTCCAGACACAAGATCTCCCTGCCCACACTCACGCTCCCGTACAAAGAAGGTGGGATACAACTACCCGATCTGCAAAGGTACTACCTAGCCGCACAGCTCAGCCACACAACGAAATGGCTCTCTGACGACCTGTCAGCAGAAGTAGGGCTCCTGCGACATCCGACTCCCAAGCTGTTCCCTAAAGAAATGCTTTGGAACCCGACGAAACAAACTTCTGGAGTCCCCATGATTGTTACCCTGGGCAGGCAGGTATGGGCCAGAATTGGCTTCCTTCGACAATTGAAACACCCTTACAATCCCAATACTCCCATCCTGGCGGATGTGTGCAAAACTCAGGCAGACTTAGCGACAGCTAGGAAATGGGAGAGAGCCGGAATCTATACACGGGGAGATGTTTGAAGACGGCACGTTCAGAGAACTCGAATTGTTACAAGCCAATGAAGGCATCCCGAACACCCAGTTCCTGTGGTACCACCGCCTCAAGCGGACAGCAAAGGCACAGTGGCCTGTCTGGCCGGAAGAACCCCCACCGGACCCCCTCCTCCAGGAGATGTACGATCTAGCAGACGGTTGGAAACCGGTCTCCCGCTTGTACACCAAACTAAATGACAGACCCAACCCAAAAAGCGTGTCCCTGAGACAAAAATGGGAATCCGAATTAGGGACCACGCTAACTGACAGTGAATGGGAGCGGATACTACTATACCCCAAAGAGGTGTCGAGGAACATTAGATTTAAACAAGTTCAATTGAACGTGCTATACAGGACATACATGACCCCACTAAGAGTTGCTACCTTCAACAAACATGCACCGCCGAACTGCCCCTGGTGCGGAAACGACAAAGCGGACATGATCCATATGTTTTGGACCTGCACCAAAACAGCGAATTTCTGGTCCATGGTGGAACGTACCTGCACCGAAGCGGGACTCACGAGATATGAGTGGAACCCAAAGGAATGCCAACTGGGAGCCCATCCCAGACTTAGCAAATACAAACACCTGGTCAAACTAATGGACCTAGCCTGCATCCTTGCAAAAAGGTCCATAGCAATGGCATGGAAATCCCCAAGGGGCCCAAGGCACGGACGTTGGCTTAAGGACCTGGAAAAGTGGACGCAGGCAGAGACCAGGGCCTGGCAGGATGGAATCCGCTCAAACGATGATGACTCCAACAACGCCCTAGACTCATGGAAGGCCCTAGTCCGCGACATCCAATTTGCCTCCGACCACAAACCCCCCTGAGCTTTCACCCATACTAGAGACTTGCTTGTGACCTACCCCCAAGAATGGTCAACCTGATAACCAATCCCCCGTGACCTTGGGTGTGCTGCACACCAGCCCCTCTTCCCCCGCCACAATTACGAACAATATATTGAACTACGAAGACTGTGGTAGTTAATTAGTTAATTTGACTTAGTTTGTTTGTTGTGTTACCGTTTGATGGTTGCGTTGTATTTATATAAATGCCAATAAAATACTTAAAAAAAAAAAATAACTGATGCATCCACATCAAAGCTGCTAACGCTTTCTCTCTAGGTACGATAGAGTTCTATGCTATAAGCTGGGCCCCATCCTTGATTTCCTGTCCTGCCAGATGACAAGAAGGTGGAAGCCTTGGCATTATTCCATGAAGGTGAGGTGGCTTCCGACCACGTGATCACTGTCGCCTAGGAAATCGCAGACTCTGGTTTCCGGCAGATGGGCATTGGGGCAGCGCTACATCATCAGGGATGGCTCAAAACCACCAACTTTCTTACGTATGTTCAGTCAAAGGTAGTGGACATGTCATTCGACGGGGTGGACCTGTTTGGTAAGGCTGTGGATAACACCTTGCAGTCCATCAAGATGGACACTGACAGCATGCTCTTTGGGCACAGTTCAGCAGCGGAAGCAGTGCTTTCGCTACTCCAAGGGGCGTTTCTACAGGTCTTCAAAAGACTAAAGGCCATCCTATTGTTAGCCCCCTCGTTCCAGCACTCAAGCGTCTTATAATGACTTTCACAGTCTTACAGTGGGGAACCCAGCATCATCGTGGGATGTCCTCCTGGACGCAAACACCCAAACAAGCCCACTTCAGCACCCAGTAGGAGGCCATCTGTCTGAATTTGTCAGCGAGTGGTGCAACATCTCCACGCACACATGGGTGCAAAATATCCAACCCAACAGGGTAATGCCCTCGAATTTCAGGAGAAATTCCCACCCATTCCCCCAGCTCTCGAACGGAACAGCATGTTGCTCAGCTCCTAAAGAAGGTTCAATCCCTGTTAAAAAAAAATAAAGTGCAATAGAGCCAGTTCCTCTACCCCTCCTGGGCTCCGGAGTGCACTTCTGATATTTACGCGTTCGTAAGAAGTCCGGCGTGTGAAGACCCATCCTAGACCTAAGGCAGCTGAAATTCAGGATGGTCACGTTGCAGCATGTGCTCGGCCAGCTGGAGGAAGGGGACTTCTTGGAGACCTTGGACTTGGAGGACACATATTTCCACATCCCCATTCTTTGCAAACACTGGAAATTCCAGCATTTCGTCATCCAAGGAAGGCACTACCAGTTCAGGGCTCTGCCTTTAGGCCTGAAGTCAATTCCAAAAATGTTCACAAAATGCTTGGCCCCGGTGGTGGCACATCTCAGACGCTCTCAAGCTCTAGTGGTGCAGCACACCACAAGCACCATCCTGACTTCTCTAGGATTCTAAATCAATATTACCAGGGGGAAATGCCCCCCTTCCCCAGGCTTGGTTTGCACTTCAAAAGTTCACAGTTCACATGAATTCCCAATCTTATGGGTGCGGGTATACGACCTGTGTGTTTCTCTTGTCTTTTTGAGGTAGCCATGGTTCATTATACTGCCAGGTACGGTGACTTCGGTTACTCTTCATAAAAGGGTACAGGTCCTTGACCCATGTCCGGACACTTGTCAGCCCCTCCGAAGGCTCACCAACTATCCTGGAAACCCACGTGCATGAAAAGGGCTTGCCAGCGTTCTTCAGTCAGACGCTAGCTCTTCTCTGTGTACTTTTGGGCCTCTCGTGGCCCTGTTTGCTGTGGCGGCTCTGCAGCATTTGGTCCCTCACGGGCTGCGCATCTCATTTCAACCAGGCCTTCCGGCTTCTTCTCATGCCTGGACGCCTGCTTCTCCATGGCTCTGGTCGGCCTCTCCACGATGGTCCGGATAGGGACAGCTTTGCCTGCAGGGCAGCGTCCCCAGCAATAAACTTCTCTGTTCTCCGCTCCGGTCTGCTTCTCGTCTCGCGATTCCACCAGGGAGGGCTTCTCTCTCCTTCCTGGTTTCCCCACTTCAGTTTTGAATGGGTTCTGCCCAATCAGGTTTCGGGAAACACTAGACCATCCATTCAAGTTCTCATGAGTGCTCTTTATGCGTTTGCATTTCTTATTCGATCTTGAGGTCTTCCAGTGAGTCAATGGATCTCTCCCTCATCTCAGTACTTTAGGGATACATGTTCCTTGAGGAGTCCACACTTTTCCTCCTCCCAGTTTTTCCTATATTGGTGGTATGGCAAACCAAACCAAACCTGGCAAGGGAAAGTGTTGGTAGGATGGGGGTAGGAGGGTGTGTTAGGCTTAGGTGGGCCATGTTCCCCTCAGGTCATCACTGATCCTGTAGGGGGCTTCCCTCCCAGTTACATTTGGTGCTAATTCTTATTCTTATCAACCTCTCATCTGCCTTCAATACCGTCATGCATTCTGACCTTCTTGCAACACTATCTCTCCTTCCCTAGCATGTCCCTAGCATGATTTACTTCATATCTTGCCCCCAGATACTTCCAGGTGTCCTCGAGCAGCCTTACCATCCCACTCACCCTCTTACAGTTGGTGTTCCGCAAGGGTCAGTCCTAACCCACTTCTCTTTCTATACCTTCGCTCTTGGCACCTTGATCTCCTCCTATGGCTTCTCCTATCAGCTCTTTGCGTATGACACTCAATCTTCTTCTCCTTTCTCTCCTTATCTGATGAGCTAAAGTCATCAAATGCTGGATGCCATCTCATTCACTCATGCTCAACACCGGGTAGCCTGGAGTTCCCTACTTCCTGTCCAAACAGGCTGTCACTTCCTCTCACCCTCTTCTATTCTTCTCTACTGACTACCTTCTCTACTCTGCTTCTGCTTGCAACCTTGGTGTCCTCCTTGACCCATCTCAGAACTTCTTGCTCTTTATCTCCAAATCTGCCACTGCAGCCATTCTTAATCTCCTCAACATCAGAAGAATAAGACATCTGCTTCCTTTCAACACTGCTAAGAATCTTATCTCCTCTTTAGTACTCTCTCGATCGGACTACTGTTCCATTGTACTCTACGGCATCACAACTATGCTTTTTCACCTCTCGCCAAAGTCCTCAACTTTGCTATCTGTACACTTTTCAACCTTCCCCGTTTGACTTCCACCTCCTTAGCCGTCATCAGTTAGGCTGGTTATCTATGCGCAGGCCCAGGGGTTAAGATTAATTCTAAATCTTCCAGCCTTAACCTCTTTGGTTTTGGGGGGACGCTGTTGCGCGTTGGCCATGATGATGACCTTCGCGTGAGCTCCACTCTGAGGGGAGAATCACAGTGAGATATTGGGCTTGAAGCGAGGTTGTCCTTGATTAAAAACCGAATAAATATCGATCCGAGGGGCGAGAGCACGCACGACGCGTTCTATATGCAGAGAAATGGCACCTGAAGTCACAATATCAGGCATCGCATTGCGAGGTGTCTCTGTGGTGCCAACTGGATGAAGTGGGGCCGATGTATGGCTGGGGACCCTGCCTGGTCCGGCAGCCGGGTGCAGCTGCTGGACGCAGCGGCCTGGGTCATGAATTACATATCTATCAGCCAGGAGGAGGGGCCAGGACTGTGCTTGACTGGCCCATTCCAGCTGGCTCCTCATAACTGCCTTCCCTTAGGTTCCATGTGAGTGCCAGAACCCCTGGAGGGATTAAGGCAGGCGCTGCCCGTAGCGGGCGTGGCACTGGGAGTGGGGCCCCAGGACAGCCCTGCTGCAGAAGATAAACCGCAACAGACCCTGACACAGACAAGCTTATTCATCTCATTGGCATACCGGGCTACAAGGACTGCCCGCAGCGCGTGCAACTCGCAGCATACAGAGACTCGGGTCTGCTGCATTTTCCCTGCCATTTGGATTGCTGCATATCGTTGGCGGCTAGCTGGTGTGGCTGGGGCAAGTGAATGCTGTGGTTGAGCGGTCGTTAACAGGGCAAAGATCTGATCCGTTAGATTCACTGCACACTCTCTGCGTGCACCGTGCTGCGAGGTGGGTGCATGGTTGCAGTATAGACTGCGCTGCACTCATGGGCCAGTACGCTCACGTGTTCGACAGACAATTTCAGGAGTTGCTACTATATTGTATAGTATGGCCACCTGTGGTGTGCAGAGAGGTGGTGTGGCTGATTACATGTTGCGTTGCTGCCCTAATCGCTGATAGCTGCTCACCTAGTATTTTAGTTGCCTAAACGGAATAAGGGAAGTGGTACAACTGCTGCTGCAATTGGGGATCAGCACCCTTGCATTTTACAGATCAGGACACGAAAGCTGCATGGTGACACATCATGCCTAAGGGGGCTGGTCCTAAGAAAAGTGGCTCCGTGAATAAATGTGCGAAACCCGCCCCGAAGGCTGTTGAAATGGCGAGGGAAGGCGCATGTAGTTAGGTGCAGGAGGCGGGAACTCTGGCTGCACCACCCATTGACCTCCAGGGGGCCATGGCTTTAATGCAGCAAGGATTTGCCTACATTAACGATAAATTGGATGGCATTACCGTCAATGTCATGACCATACGTGCTGAACTTGAGAAGGCAACGCACCGGATAACAGAGGCAGAAACATGGATCAGCTGTACGGAGGATGCCATAACAGCACTGCAGGGTAATGTAACATCCCTTGCTAAAGATATGGGCAATATCAAGGCCAATTGAGAGGACTTGGATGTGAGGTCGAGACGTAACAGCATCTGTATTTTAGAAGTGCCGCAGGATGCCTTGTAAGGCGCAATGAATAGCGCTGTGGAGGAGCTATTGAAAGAGCTACTGGGAGATCCTGAGTGGTCCCCACTGTTTGTAGTGTAACAGGCACATAGAGCATTAACCGTGAAGCCAAGGGGGTGTTTCCCAGACCAATAATCACCCGTTTAATGAACTATTGAGACAGAGACTTGGTACTGAAGGCTGCAAAAAAAGAAGCAAGAGTTGAAGATAGGATCCAGTGTGATCCGCATTTTTCCAGACTATACCCTAGCGGGGCAGCAGGAGAGACGCACAATTCCATAATAAGACTTACTTCTTTACTTTTCCTGAGGAGGCCGCATCATTCGTGGAGGCTAATATCCCGTTCCCTGCAGGGCGAGGATCAGTGGTGAACCGAAATGGTGTTGTAGTAAAATCTCTCACCCATGATAATGCAACAGTGATGTGTTGATGGTAATGTTTATTTGTTTCCTCTGTGTCAAGGAGAAATATTGTTGATTCGAAGCTCCCCGCTTGCAGCGGTAATGGCTGCCCCCAATGCGAGAGCATACACCATTTGGGCGAGGCAAGGGGGCGAGGTTGGGGCAGGCATAGTCAAAGTTTAGTTTGGGGCACTATGTGGGTGGGGGAAGGGACCTTCGCGGGGGGGTTTGGTTGTAAGTGTTATAAAAACGCACAAGGTGAACACAGTACATTACGGCTGAGCATAGCGGGTTGCTGGGCTGAGACATCTACTATGACATGCTTAAGAGATCATGGTTGGGAAAGGGCTAGGTAATGTGAAGCTACTTAGCTGGAACGTGTGGGGACCCCAAAGAAGGTGCGTAAGGTAATCTCATATGTTAATAGATTAGGGGTTAAACCTTTATTCTAACAGGAGCCCCACCTGATGGATTATCAAGCATGTAGGGTGACCCCGGGTGCGGTGACCTACGCTACTATACGTCCTGCTCCACCAGGGCACGGGGAGTCAGGATTTTGGTGCACTGGTCTTTACCATTTGTTCATTTCGAATACATATGCAATGATTGTGGTAGGTTTGTCTTTGTTCATGGGAAGCTGGGGAATTTGGACGTTCTCCTGACTTTTATGATACTTTATTTCAGAAATGTGCCAAGTATCCTACTGCGTCAGTCATTTGCGGCGGAAACTTTAATACTATACTAGATATACAGTTAGATCGCACCTCTTCGACACCAAGGCCATTAACTAGCGCTGCACGAACCATACTCACACATGCTGAGGATTTGGGGGTGAGGGATGTGTGGCGGGCACTCAATAACACTCGGCACGCATACGCCTTCTACTCATTGGTGCATGACATGTACTTGCGCATTGACTTATGGTTAGTATCTCACAAATTACTGAATTGGGTGGCTAAGTGTCAGATACTACCTAGAACCTTGTCGGACCACTCCCCGGTACTGATCTCATTAAACATCCCTGGGAATACTGCACATAGACCGCAATGGCGCTTCAAGCCCACCTCATTAGAGGACCCGGACTTTTGGGCAAATAAAACGCAACATAAATGAGGGGTCGGTGAGCACACATGCCATTCTCTGGCAAGCTTTTAAAGTGTATATCAGGGGCATTGCTATATCTACGGAGTTTGGAGTATTGCAGGATATTAGAAGAGAATTGGCAAGTTATGAAGAGGCACTGGCGCAGCTGCAAAAGTGATGCCCTGTCGACTCAACCCCCAGATCAGACACGATATCAAGACAAACCTAGATAATTACTGCGATGCAGCCAATAGGCAACTGCAGTACTTTGACAGGCCTGCAGCAGCGTGCCGATATGGGGAACAGGACAGACCTGGGAAATTGCTAGCGCAAACAGTCCGCAATGACAGGGGTAGTTCTACTGTCCCATGTATAACTCGACCGGACGGCTCAGTGGCCAACATGGTGGATGAGGTGAACGCGGTATTCTACTACTTTTTTTTTTGTACTCCCCCAAAAGTGTGGCTTGAGCCTCAGAGATTGATGAATACCTTGCGAGAATTCCCATGACGCTTTTGTCTGCGGAGGCACGCACTGTGCTGGAAGAGCTGATAAATTTGGCCGAAATAAAGGAAGCCATTTGCGATGTTCCGAGTGGGAAGGCCCTAGGGTCGGATGGACTGGGGGCAGAATTCTACAAGGAATTTGTGAACATGCTTTCTCCTCGATTGCTTTCGATGTGGTCTGAGGCTCTAGAAATTGGGACTCTTCCAGAGTCTATGCATGAGGCGATAATTATTTTACTACTCAAAACTTGGCAAGCCTTCGAGCGATTGCAGATCGCACCAACTGTTTTCTCTAATAAATACTGATGCAAAAGTGTTTGCAAATATTGAACCCGTTAATGCCATATATGGTTCATGAAGACCAGGCAGGATTTTTTATTGGGGAGATCAACGGCGTCCAACATACGCCGGATGTATAATGTGATTGCGCAGATACCACAGGACGTTCACGGGGTGGCTGTTTCACTAGACATGTAGAAAGCATTTGATACGGTATATACTGGCCCTTCTTGTTTAGGATACTGAACAATTATGGGTTCGGGATGAATTTTATGAAGTGGGTGCAAATTTTGTATACACAGCCATATATAGTGTATGCGAACGGGGTGCTCTCACCTATATTCATATTGGAGGCCGGCACCAGACAGGGATGCCCATTGTCACCCCTGCTGTTTGCCCTAGTGATAGAGCCATTGGCGGAACACATGTGCGCTCGCCATACGTGCGCCGGGATTACCATTGCCGTGCTGGTGGAACTCAACACATTATATGCTGATGATATAATGATGTATATAAGAGACCCAGAGAAGTATTTGCAAAATATATTAACCGCGGTCCATGCGTTTGGGAAGTATTCTGGCCTGTGCCTAAATAGCAATAAGTCTGAGGTCTTCCCGTTAACAGATATTACACAGGAGCCACGTAATATTTAGGCTGCAGTGGTCACCCTTGAATATAAGGTACCCAGGCTTTGAGAGCTCGCGTTCACCTGCTCCCGTCAAATCGCTTAACTACGATTCCCTAGTTACTAAAATCAGCACCAAGTTGGAACGGTGGAATCCGCTCCCCATCTCACTGATGGGACGGGTTTCACTAATAAAAATTACCATATTACTTATGTTTTTTTACTTATTCAGCAATATAGCGCTATGGCCTGGTAGATCTTTCCTTAAGAAAATGGCTCAGGTATGTTCCTCATTTGTCTGGAGGGGGCAAATTTGTCTAATGAACCCGGGGGACTGTCAGCACCTGATTTTGAATTGTATTACCTGGCTGTGCATTCACATTACGCGACATACTAGGTGAATGGTGGCCCGCAGTCGTCACACACATGGCTGGTGCGACAGGGGTTTGCACCAGCGCCATTGATGCATACAATTATGGGGGAAACGTACCGCCATATCCATCAGCTGGACCCTGTAAAAGCTACGCAGAAGGCTTGGGCTAGGTTAGTCAAGTGCCCTAAAAACACAATACTATACAAGCAGGCTATACGGCTCTGGGGCATGCCGTTTTTGAGTCCAACACGGGATAAGTTACTGGCGACGCACTGGCAAGAGGTTGGCATATTACACTTGGGAGATCTGTTCTATGAGGGGACATTTATCTCATGGGATCTGGTTAAGGTACATGTTGGCGATACACCTCTCTGCAGACTCCAGTACTTTCGGCTTTGCTCAGCCATGGCATCGGTGTGGCATGGGTTCCCACAAGAACCTGCATCACATCCGTGCCTTAATTATTTGCTTTCGTCAGACACGAGGAAAAAAATCTGTATAGGCACTATATAAACTTGCGCAGATGTCTTGAGTATGCATATGGTGAAAATAAGGGGTAAATGGGAGAGGGACCTTGATGCCACCTTCAGACACTCACTGGTCTCAAATATGTACATTAACGAAGCAGGTATCATTGAACAGTAGGCATAGAATAATCCACTTCAAGACTCTAAACAGAACATATTTTCCCCCGTGCCACCTTTAGAGAATGTTTCCCTTTTCCAAAAGGGAGATGCCATAGGTGCAATGTTTTGGATGCTGGCATTGTACATATGCTGTGGTCGTGTCAGGCAGTGTCGGGGTATTGGGATGCAATATGTCATCCACTTGGTGGGATTGGGGGCCAGCTGCGATCATGGGAAACCTCAACATGTTTTTTTGGGATATGTGAAGAAGTTGAATCCTTTGAAGCGTAAATTGGTCAACCTTGGCCCTGTACTGGCAAAAAGAGCTTTTCTGATGCTTTGGACACAGAGGGAGGCCCCCAGGTTTGACAATTGGCTTAATGATATGGTTTGGGCCAACGACAAGGAAGAAGCATTTGCTACCCTTCAGGCACCAGCAAGCTGCCTGCGGGACGTTTGGGCCGACTTCTTGCAATATCTGGAACGTCAGAATGTAAATAATAACTGATCAGTACCAAGATTGTGTTGTATACAATATTTCGAATGGATTGTGTCCTCATCTCCAGCTTTGCTGCTTCAGAAAAAAAAATTCTCGGCAGAGGGCGCTGTGCTCGAGGTCGTGGCGTCGATTGTCCCTCGACGTACTCCGTACTCTGTCGACGTCACCGATGGTATAAGTAGCTTGAGCCGCGCCCGTTGCTTCAGTTCCGTTTTTCCGATCGCTTCGCTATCGAGAACGGCACGCTTCTATTTTCTGTGAAGAAAATGTCATCATCTTCGACACCTTCGACACCCAGAACTGGGTTTAAAAAGTGTGCAGATTGTGGATCTAAGATGTCGATCACCGATCCCCACCGGATTTGTCTCTGGTGTCTCGGTTCCAGTCACCGAACCGACGTAAGAGGAGAGGTAAACTGTCGGTGGGGAGGGAGGCCTCAAAAAAGGTTTCGTCAAAAAGACATAAGAAAGCGACTGATTCTAAGGGATCGGATCGGCATAGGCACTTGAAGAGATCTCGATCTAGGAGTAGATCGAGACATTCTTCGTCGTCATCGAAAAAAATGAAGAGGAGACATAGATCTCCCTCATCATCTTCTTTTTCGGAGTCGACCGAAGAAATTCGTTGTCCGACTAAATCGGATTCTCCCAGAAAGTGAGAAGAATTCTGCAAAAAGATGATGGAGGTTTTCGAGAATGCGGCCTCGACCCCCTCGAAAGAACCTCGAAAAAGCCATATCCCTAAAGTCGCTTCATTGGACGACAAAGGGAAGTCCAAGGCTACTATGGCCAAGACTAGTACCGTCAAGGAATACAAAAAACCTTGAGTCGACGTCAAACCGTCGAAGAATCTTCGAGAGTCGAGCACCTCTCCAGTGCCGGCCAAGAAACACAAGTCGTCGAAGACTTCGACAACTTCGTCGACGCCCTCGACGTTGATAATTTCGACGCCAAAGCCAAATGCGTCATCGACGCCATTATCGAAGTCATCTTCGAAGACTTCGAAGACACCCTCGAAAACTTCGAGGGATTTGCCATTTCCTTCGAAGCAGATGGAAGAGGAAGAAAGGAGATTCACTCCTTTGCCCAGATCAGACTTTTTCAAATCTATGTCTGCAATCTATGAAGAGTCTGCTTCAGAAGAAGACGAGGTTACTCCTTTGGGAGTTACTTATGGTACAAGACAAGTCCCTGAAGAACTTATTGACCAGGAATCTAGAATGAGAGACCTGAGTGATACTCTACATTCTGCCAGTGGAGTTTACACATCCCCAGAATTAGAGTTCGCCAAACCTGATCCTGCAAAGCATGCAGATGCTGGGTACAGGGGTCTTATGACCAGGGTAGTTGAATACATGGGTTGGGGTAATACTTCACCCGTTTTTGAACAAGATGACATGACGGATATTATCGTCAAGGGACCTCAGAAGGATCCTGTTCTCCCTTTTCACAGGGCCCTTCAAAGGACTGTGGAAAAAAACTGGGAGAAACCAGAAACTATTGCTGCTGCAGATAGCACTTTTCCAAGAAAATATAGACCAGCTGGAACGGATCCTGAATATTTGAATAAACATCCGACTCCAGAGAGTTTAGTCATTCAAGCGGCATCTACTCAAAACAAACTGCTTATCCAACTATCCCTCCAGATAAAGAGGATAAAAACATTGACGCCTGGGCACGTAAGGTTTTCACGTCAGGAAGTAATGCACACAAGTCGACCAATGTCACCTGTACCCTAGTCAGGTTTACCCATACCCTGTGGGACTGTATTTCGGCGGCGGCTGATCATATTCCGGAAGGCGAGGAAAGGGAAGGCTTCCTGAATATAGTCAAAGACGGGAAGGAGGCAATGGGGGAATGCCTCCAGTCTGGACTGGATACTGCTGATAGTATCAGAGATCCGTTGAGGAAGTCGGGGATTTGCACCGGACGTGCAAGCTAGACTCCTCAACATGCCCTTTGATGGCTCGAGGCTCTTTGGCAGAAAGGCCGATGAAAGCCTAGAAAAACTTCAGACCTCGAAAGCGGCAGCTAAATCACTTAGCGCCTCTTTGCGCCAGCCTCCAAAACCCTATTCCGGCTCATCTTCCTGGAGGGGTCGTTCTTTTCGATACTACTCCTCTTTTGGTAGAGGAAGAGTACAGGCTTCTCAAAGGGGCAAAAGGAACTTCCCTCGTGGAACACGAGGAAGAGGTGCAAAATCAGCCTCGAAAGCGGCATCTGTACCCTCAGCCAGTCCTGCAGCCGTCTCCAAATCCCTCTGAGACGTTGTTACACAAAACACCAGTGGGAGGCAGGATCTCTCAACATCTGAAGGAATGGCGGGGCATTACCTCAGATGCTTGGGCACTGGAAACAGTAGCCCAAGGTTACTGTCTCCCCTTTCTAAAAAGGCCTCAGAATCATCCACCGGGAGCCAACTCCGCCAAAATTCCGGATCCGCTCCTGTTGCAGAAAATTTTAACCCTGCTAGAGAAAGGTGCCATAGAACTGGTACCTGTAGCGGAGAGGAACAGGGGTTGGTACTCCCCATATTTTCTCATCCCAAAAAAGGACGGAGGACTGAGACCCATCTTGAACTTGAGAAACTTGAACAAGTTCCTCTGGAAGGACAAGTTCAAGATGGTGACTCTTTCTCAGATCCTTCAGGCTCTCCAACTCCAAGATTGGTTGGTATCATTGGACCTTCAGGATGCTTACTTTCATGTGCCAATCCATCCAAAGCACAGAAAGTACCTGAGGTTCGCGATTGGCAGTTCTCACTATCAGTTTCGAGTTCTGCCATTCGGGTTGACCTCCGCCCCAAAGGTTTTCACCAAGCTGATGGCAGTAGTGGTAGCGAGTCTCAGGAGAGGAGGTATTCACATATATCCCTACCTGGACGACTGGTTGATCAGAGCAAGTTCTCCAGAACAAACTCAGGAACATCTTTCGATCACCTGCCATTTCCTCCACAAACTGGGCTTCTCCCTCAATTTCAAGAAGTCCCACATGATACCAGCCCAGAAACTCCAATTTATCGGAGCAGTCTTGGACACCTCATCGGGAAAAGCCTCGCCTCCCGAAATGAGAGCTCTCCACATCCAGCAGCTGGTAACAAAATTCTAGAATGCCTAACGTCTACCGGCCTTCGATTTTCTCAGGTTGCTCGGCCTCATGGCATCCTGCATTTTCCTAGTACCAGAGGCCAGGTTGAGAATGAGATCCCTTCAGAACTCAGTGGTCCCAGTTCTCAGGGAATATGTCGGATCTTCTGCAAGTTCCGAGCGCAGTTGCTCAGGATCTTCTATGGTGGGCTTGCAACGACAACATTCTCAAGGGAGAGTCTTTTTGGCAACCATGGCCAGAGATAACGGTAGTGATGGACGCCTCACTCACGGGGTGGGAGCACACACCAACGATCTGACAATCAGCGGTCGTTGGTCTCCATCGGAGTCCAAACTACACATCAACCTATTAGAGCTGAGGGCAATCAGACTAGCTCTGAAGGCCTTTCTGCCCTCTGTACAGGGAAAGAATGTCCTGATAATGACGGACAACACGGTGGCCATGTACTACCTCAACAAAAGAGGAGGTGTAGGGTCACTGCCACTGTGCAGAGAGGCAATGCTGCTCTGGTTCTGGGCAATACGGGAATCTCTCTGTCGGCAGTTCACCCAGCCGGAGAGAAGAACACGGCGGCAGACACTCTGAGCAGGCAGAGTACGGTCTCTCACAAGTGGGAGATGGCTCAGGAAGTCCTTCTGGAGATCTTCGCCCTTTGGGGTACCCCTCAAGTGGATCTCTTCGCCACCGTGACCAACCGGAAGTGCGATCAGTACTGCTCAAGGGAATTTCCTCAAAGAGGAGTTCTGGGAGACGCATTTGTAGTGGAGTGGAGTGGAAGTTTCCACTGCTGTACGCGTTTCCCCCAGTCCCCGTGATTCCTCAAGTAATCAGGAGGTTGAGAAAGTTCAGGAAAACCATGATCCTAATTGCCCCGGATTGGGCCAGGAGAACGTGGTACCCGGACCTTCTAGACATGTCCATCTGCCCTCCAATACGTCTTCCGCAAGGATCTTCTCTCGCAAGAGGAAGGTCGGGTTCTCCATCCAGAGGTCAAGACACTCAACCTTCACGCATGGTTTCTGAGAGGTTGTGATACAAGGATTGGGATCTTCCGGATGACGTAATGGAAATCTTGCTTTCGGCCAGAAGACCAGCAACAAAGTCTTTGTACCGATGTCGCTGGAATAGGTTTAGTAACTGGTGCAAATACAAGGATGTGGACCCTTTTCAGTGTGGCACCCCAATGGTGCTTTCTTTTCTGCTACATCTAGCTAATCTGGGGCTCCAGATAGGAACAATAAAAGGATACCTTGCTGCGCTGTCCATTTTCAAGCGCTCCTCGGAAGAGTTTTCATATTTCAAAATACCGTTAATCATTCAATTCTTAAACGGGCTCACTAATGTATACCCTGCAGTACCTTTTCATGTACCATCCTGGGACTTAAATTTAGTATTAAAATTCTTGACTTGCATACCGCTTGAGCCTATGCACTCCTGTCCATTGAGGCTCTTGACTCTAAAAACTGTCCTCCTTGTGGCCTTATCAGCACGCAGGGTTAGCGAACTTCAGGCTCTCTCATGCAAACCACCATATACTATTTTTTATAAAGATAAGGTAGTCCTTAAAGTTAAACCTTCATTTTTGCCAAAAGTAGTCTCGGACTTCCATTTGTCACAAAAAATGGTACTACCTACGTTTTATCCTCCTCCTCATCTGGGCAAAGAAGAGGAGCGATTACACAGGTTAGATCCCAAGAGGGCTCTTAGTTTTTACATCTCTAGGATGGCTAAATTGAGACAAGATGACCAACTGTTTGTGGGTTACATTGGTCAAAAATTAGGCTTATCTGTAACAAAACAGACCATTTCCCGCTGGATCATATTAGCCATAGTTGAATGCTACAGACTAGCGGGAAAAGAACCACAAGATGGGCTTCGTGCCCTTTCTACAAGGGGAATGGCTACTTCTGCGGCTCTAAAGAGGGGAGTCCCGGCAGCAGACATTTGTGCAGCTGCAACCTGGAAAACAATACATACTTTTGTTAAACATTATTGTTCGGACACTGCCTCCTCTAACGAGGGTTTATTTGCAAAGGCAGTTCTTCTGCATTCTGTCCACGAAAACTGAAATAGTACTCCCACCTCCAAAAAATTGATACTGCTATGGGAGCCTATCACAAGATGAGGAATATGTGGGAGGACACAATCCATTCGAAGAACAATTTACTTACCAACTGTAATGTTCTTTTGACTGGATGTTCTTCCCACGTATTCCTCATCAACCCTCCACTCCTACCCCACAGTACAGTTTACGTTTTCTTACACTTTCCTCTCACGAAGAATGTATCGGTCATGGGACACGCCTAGGTGTTCCTCCTATATATATTTCATCGAAAAAACAGAACTGAAGCAACGGGCACGGCTCTAGCTACTTATACCATCGGTGACGTCGACAGAGTACGGAGTACGTCGAGGGACAATCGACGCCACGACCTCAAGCACAGCGCCCTCTACCGATAATTTTTTTTCCCGAAGCAGCAAAGCTGGAGATAACGATTTATCACAAGATGAGGAATATGTGGGAGGAACATCCAGTCGAAAGACCGTTACAGTGGGTAAGTAACTTGTTCATCTGTGTCGGCAGCCTGTTAATGTTGGTCTATGATTTGAAATCCTGTAACCATGTGCATGGTAAATAAAATATATATTTTTTTAAAAACCTCTTTGGTTTTGTTTTGCAATGGTTATCTATCATCTTCAAAACTATACATGGACTTGCTCCACCCTACCTATCGGCGCATCTCGCTCCCTAATTTCCCCCTTAATCTCTATGATCATCCTCTGCTCACCTCCTTGCCACCTCTCGTGTCCCTTTATCTCTGTCTAGTTTCCGCTCTCTTCCTCTCCTCGCTCTTGCACTCTTGAATGCTCTTCCTCTCCTCTCTACTCCCACTCCATTTGTATTTAAATCCAACCTCCTAGCTCTCCTTCCTTCTGAAGAACCAATTGCATAGCATTCTATGCCACCACATCTCCCTGTATTCAAACGTCCGGTCCCCTTTCCTCCATCCTTTTGAGTGTTTCCAACCCGGGGGCAGTACCGGAACATTTGGCAATGAAAAAATGGAGCTTCCACTTGACATTTAGTATAACGTGCAGGGTAGGGACCTCGGTTGTGGGAATGCCCCACCGAAGCCTCGCCCTCTGGTGCCTCTCTTCAGTCCCTTTTTCCACACGGACGGTGTCGGTCCTGGCAGCGAGCACAGAGACTTCTTGAGCTTTCCGCTTGCTCCCCATTTTGTTTTTTCAATCTTATTTAACTTTCCTTCGGTGCCTTGCTTCCCCGACGCATGATGGCTGCAGGAGGATTCACGAGATGTGCCTATGCGACCGCTCGTTCCCAGCCGCGGACCCCCATGCACTCTGTCTTGAGTGTTTAGAGCCCGACCACCGCTCGGACGCATGTTAGGCTTGCAGTGCTCTCAGGCCCACAGGACATTTAAGAATCGGTTGTCACTGTGGAGGGAGATATTCCACACTTCTCCGCCTCACCTTAAGGACTTCGTCTCCAGGACCTCTCGTCAAGACAAGGTAGGCCCTCTGTTCATCACGGCTACCGGCACAGGTGCTGAGGGCATCTAGCTAACCGGAGCTCGCTTTGAGGTTGTGAGTTACGGAGTTTCAACTGCTGGCCAAGGGCTCAGATCCTACCAGAGTGATCTCTGAGGTTGATGCTTTGGCTAAGGGTTCAAGACCCGAGCTGTATCCTCCCGTGTTTGAGGCCTCTCTTGGTGTAGCGCAAGGCTTAAAAATGGCAGAGAGGCACGTGGCGGAGCCTGCCAGACCAGCAGCCATATTGGATCCAACTCTGGGCCCGCCTGTGCTTTCGCCCATGTATTGGCTTTGCGAGAGGATCCCATTCCCCTTCCCTCTGGAAGCGGCAGCGTAATGTACAGTACAGGCCTCTAGTCTCCTCAGGGATACATCTACCCATTGCAGCCTTACCGCTACATGCCTCAGACACCTTGGCGCTTTGACCAGGAGCAGAGGCCCAGTCCACAGAAGGCCGGGCCCCTAGGGACCCGGTGGCTAGTGAGGACCGCTTCTTTGAGCGCTTTCTCTTCCTCATGCATTCCACTAAGATGAATGGGCTCCTGAAGGATATAGTGAAGTAGGTCATCCCGCAGGTGGCGCCTCCCCAGGCCCCTCCCCTGGGTTCCCCGTTCCTCTGGCGATGCTGGTTCTAGAGCCGGATCCTCCCCCGGTCGAGGCCCTACGAGGCCCTACCGGTTTCAGACCCTCCACCTCCTCCTGTATCACCAAAGCCTCCCCCTCAACAGACATTGGACCCGTCTTCGGCGCCGGACTTGGCGGACCCCGCGGGCACCTAAATCCCAGGTCCCAGACTCCACTCGGTCTATAAAAAAGGACGATGACGCCCAGGACGATGAATCCTCAGCTTCCGTTAAGGCCTTTGGGGTCCCTTTGCCTGAAAAAAGCCCTGCAGGAGTTGGGAGTGCTAGCAGAGTTCTTGGGTAAGCGCACCGCGATCCGGTATTGCCATACCTGCATTTGGCACAAAAGGTCTTGGGGAAGACCAGCGCCAACACCCAGATGAACAAGAAGTTGGACAGCAGGTTCAGGCTGAAGGACAGGGAGCCAATCCTCCAGGCCTCCCACTCGCAGCCGCATTCTTCAGTGGTGGCTGCGGCCTCATTATATTCTAAATCATTGTGTTCATCGTCTTCCTCTGTGGGAGCCACCTCCAGTTGTCTTTCCAAGGTCCACAAGGTCCTCGAGTCTTTGGGCAAGCATTATTTTTCCATCTCAGAACTGCATCTGCGGCAAGCCAACGCAGACACCTTTTTGGCTGTGGCTGACCAGAAGCTGTGGCAGAAGCTCAGGGAATTTCTGCCCGACCTCCCTTCGGATAAGCAAGCCTCCTTCAAGGCCGGTCTGGCAGATGCCCGGGCCATTGCGCAGGACTCCATGGAGTCTTCGACCTCCCACATCGACAAAGCCAGCAGAGGGCTGTGCCTTGGTGTCTTGATGAGAAGGGCGGCATTGAAGCATGCCACTAAGTTTTCATGTGACGTGCAGGAGCGGATGCTGGATCTGCCCTTCGAGGGCATAGACCTTTTTCATTTGTCAACCGATGACTAGGTGAGAAAGAAGAAAACCTCCACTCAAACCGCCAAGTCCTTGGCCATCCTGGCAAAACCTGGACAGAAATCATTCCACTGCCCTTTCTCCGGCTTCAAGGGCTTCAGGGCTGCGGTACACGGAGGCCTGACAGGCTTCCCGACAACAGGAGGAAGCAGCAGAGGACTTTGCACAGGTTTTTCCACTCCCCCTCCTCTGCTCCGCCCCTAACGCCAAAAAGTAGTAACGTCAAGGTCGTTGAACACAGCCTGCCTGTGGGAGGCCGTTTGGCTCCTTTCCAGGACACCTGGAAGTGTCTTTTTAGCAACCCTTAGATCCTATCCATAGTCTCCACAGGCTTCAGCCCTCCTCTTCCTTTGGCTCTACTATCCTTTCCTCCTCTTCATCAGATTGGATCCCCGGCTCTTTTACGGGAGGTCCTTTCCCTCTTGGAGATGCAGGTAATAGAACTGGTTCCTCTTTCAGACAGGAGCTGTGTGTACTATTCCAGGATTTGTGCAGTACCCAGGAACAGCCACGCTGGCCTGAGAGTTATGAAATTATATGATATGGCATTTACAACGCGCCTATACACAAGTGTTTCAAGGAGCGACGAGGCAAGGGAGGGGGAACAGGGGGGAGACAGACAACAATCGTACTAGGCCAGGTGTCATTCAGATCGCGTAAGTGCATGGGAAGTGCATGGGTTGTCCTGGACCTGTCATTTGTAAATCTGCCATTACCGTTGGAGCGCTTCACAACGATTACTCCATAGCCGAGTCTCTGTGTGCAGGGGACTCTGTGTTCTATGTAACTCAAGGATGCGTACCTGCATGCACCCATCTACCAACCACATTGGAGGTTTCTGCAGTTCACGATTACTTTCATTACAAGGTGCTGCCCTTCGGTGTGAACTTGGTCCCTTGTGTCTTCACGAAGTCGATGAACGCAATGGCGTGCCTTCTCCGCTTGGAGGGCCATCATCTGTGCCCTCATTTGGACGAATGGCTGGTGAGGGCGGGGTCACCTAAGGGGGTGTTGCACTTCTGCCAGAGATTGGTGGATATCCTTCATCAGCTGGGGTTCTCCTTCAACCAGAGGAAGTAACAGTTGTGCCCATCCCAGGATCTGGTCTTCCTAGTGTTGCCTTGGGACACTATGATTCAGGGGGTTTTCCCTACGCTCGAGAGGCTCCTGTCCCTCTGCAAGGTGGTGGGGCACTTTTTGGCCAACTCAACCTCCTCGGCATGGTGGTTCCAGCATATTCTGGGCCTAATGGCCTTCTGCGTGCTCACTGCATGCAATGCACACCTCAAAATGAGACGCTTCCAGCTCCACATGGCAGCCAATTGGGATCAGGAGACGGGGTCTCAGTCAGACAGGATCCCAATACCACTGCTACCACTGCCCAATCTTCACTGGTGGATGATAATGGTAATGTTTCTGTGGGAGCCCCCTTCACCTGACTGGAGCCTACCCTGGTGGTGACAACGGACTACTCTTTTGGGCTGGGAGGCTACTCTTGAGGTCTACGAGATTATGGTGCATGGTCCAGGACGGATGCCCACCTTCATATCAATCCGCTCAAGCTCAGGACAGTGGACCTGGCCATCAGCGTTTTTGCCCCTCATCAGGGACAGGTCTGTTCTGGTCAGGACGGACAATTCTGCTACGATGTTTTACCGGAACAAGCAGGGTGGCACCCGTTCCCACCCCCCTCCTCTGCATGGAGGTGGTATCGATCTCGGAATGGGCCCTGACAGAGGGAGTTTGGATTTCATCAGTCCACTTTCCGGGTTACAGCAATGCAGAAGAAGACCAGCTGAGCCGATTTGGGTTCAACACCTACAAGTGGGTGTTGCACACCGACTCCTTGTTGCCCCTGTTACAGCTTTGGGGCTGTGCGGACCTGGATTTATTTGCATCCCCTCTGCATTCCAAGTGCCCCCAGTTTGCTAAATGGCAGGACGGGGTCGGGGTCTCTGGGAGATGCCTTCCAGATCTGTTGGTACGGCTCCAGGTGTTATGCGTTCCCCCCACCCCTCTGCTCCAACGGACCCTCTGCTTTTTATCAGGTTGCAGCCTCATCCTAATTGCCCCCCACTGGCCTTCGAGACACTGTTTTTTTGGATCTGCTGCCCTTGTGTTCCCAGGGTCCCACCCCCCTTCTAATCTCCAACAGGGGGATTCCTGATGCAGCAGGGCAGGGCGGTCTAACATCCGGACCCGGCCAAGCTGGCGCTGGCGACGTGGGTCCTGAGCAACTGAGGCTTCAACATGCTCAATTTTCGGATGACAACTGGGACATCATCTTCATCTTGCCAGGAGGCCCTAGACTTGGTCCTAGTAGAAGATTAAATGGACTAGGTTCTGCCATTGGGATCGTAACAAGGGGCTGGACCCTGTCAACTGTCCTCTGGATGATGTACTGGCTTTTTCAGCAAACCTGGCTCGTTCTAGAGTTCAGGTGGATACTTGCCGCACTTATTTGGCGACCATTGAGGCTTACAAGAATTCCACTGAGCATGTGTTTTCTGTGGCCAACCCGGTTGTGAAGGCCCACCTTAAGGGTTTGTGTAGGCTGTTTCCGCCAGTGCATAGGCCGCACCCGGCCTGCGACCTCAATGTGGTAATTGTAGCTTTGCAGCACAAGCCTTATGAGCTGATGGCTTCTGTGGACATCCGCTTGGCTACACTAAAGACTGTTTTACTGGTGGCTCTCACCTGTGCACACAGGGTTAGTGAGCTATAGGCGTTGTCCTCGTGCAAGCTCTTCACCACGTTCCACAATCTCAAGGTCATCTTGCGCACTCACCAAACTTCTTGCCCAAGGTGGTCTCTCCATTTCCTCTGGATCAAGAGATCTGCCTGCTGGTGTATTTCCCAAACCCGCAATTGGATGCAGAGAGGCCCTGCATTCCTTGGCCCTCAAGAGGGTCCTCAAGTTTGATCTCTCTCAGACAAAATTCTCCAGGGAGTCCGAGGCATTGTTTATGACTTTTGGGGGCTCCTCCCCCGGCTCTCAGGTTTCAATCGCCCGTTGGATGGTTCAGGCCATTTTGGAGGCGTACAGGGCCATGGGCAGAAATTCCTGAGGTTATTCATGCTCATGCGGTCAGAGAAAGGTCACAGCCGTCGTGTTTGAGGAACATGCTTCTTGTGATGACACCAGCAAGACGGCTCCTTGGGCCACTCCGTCGGCCTTCTGTAAGCACTGCTCACTGGACACCAGCGCCAGGCGCAATGCAGAGTTTGGTCAGGTGATTCTTAAGTACCTTTTTGGTTCGTCCTAGATATGAGGCAGGTTATCACAGCTCCCCCCTATGTTCTTGTTCGATTGGAATCACCCACAAGGATGGAGGAAACGGGACGGGACGTATGAGTAATTCAATTTACTCATCAATGTCCCCTTTCCTCTGTACCGCCTACCCTTCTTCCCACGCTAATATGCCTATGGCTGATATGTAATAAGCATAGCCAGGTATTTAAGCGTCCGATGTGTTCAAAGGGGACTGAGGATGAGGCACCAGAGGGCGGGGCATTGCCATGCCTGAGCCCACGCGCTAGACTAAATTTTAAAGGGGAAGCTCAATTTCTTGCTGCCAAAGGTTCTGGTACTGTCCCCACATTGGGGGACGCCCACAAGGATGGAGGATGGGGACTATGGATTATGAGTACCCTAGTCACTACTGTGTGTAACTTTCATTTCTCCTCTCCCCTGTCTCTCTACGACAACCCCAAGGCACATCTCCCTCACCCCGTCATCCTAAAATGTAGCACTTCCTCTACTTTTCCATTCCTATATCATTGTCTACTGTCCTTTTCCCTGGTTCATGTTTCTACCTCCCCTGCATCATCTGGTCTTATATCCACATCCCTCATTGCTAAGGACACTGATCCTGCCCTCAGTAAATCAATTTTAAAACGTTTTGTAAGCATTTTTGTGCCAAAAATGTATTGTTTTCTCTGTAATGTTCATTAGATACATTATTTGCTGTATAGAAGGACTGTTACAACTGTGGCCTCTGGTGGAATTAGCACCAAATCTTGGGTCCAAGTGTGCATGCACCAATCACTGGTAGTAGTAATTGTGTGGAATTGACTGTGTTCTGTGGAAGATGTTCTGTTGATTATTAAGAAATGTAAACCCTCTAAGGCCTCCTGGCATGATGGGCTAGCTAATATGACCTTTAAGTCTTGCCTGGATTTATGGGCAGCAGTGTTTAGTTGCTTTATTTCAGAAATGTATGCATGAGCCTCAGTCCTGGAATTATGCAGAAATGATGGTTGTGTTTAAGAATGGACTGAGTCTAAACCCTATTAACTATAGGGCCATCCGCCTTCTTGACGCCTTGAGTAGAAATGTTTGTTCTGCTGTTAAAAGAGCTCCAATATTGGGTGGCATCATCCGGAGTCATTTATAGATTTCAATCAGGATTTAGAAAAGAGGTAGGCAAGTCGCTGAATTACATTATCCTGTATCATCTTTAATTTCAAATTGCGAGATCCAATCAACAGCTGTTTGTTGCGTTTTTGGACTTAACACAGGGGTTTGACTGAGTAAATATGCAGTTACTTTGGAGTAAATTATATTATGCAGGTTGTTTGAAACATCTACTAAGTATGCTTATGGCTTTAAACGCAGAACCTATGCTCAGAATTTGTCTGGGCTAATGTGGAAATTATTCGCAAACTAATAGCTACCCATTGTGGCTCACGACAAGGTTGCGTTTTAGCGCCATTTCTATTAAACTTTTATATTAGTGACTTGAAGTGCTCCCTGTCAACTATTAAAGCTTATGCACCTTGTTTGGGGCGTGGTAAATATGCAATGCATGGCTTATGCCAACGGCTTGTTCTTGCTTGACCAGGCCCCCATTGGGTTGCAGAGGGCTCTAAATGCGATCACGGAGCACTTGGGAAAATTGGATTTTGAGATTAATGCTCAGAAAACGTAAATATTAATTTTGCAACCATAGTTGGACAAACAAGAATTGAAATGATTGAGCAATTTAAATATTTGGGGGTTTATCTATTAGCAAAGTATCAAAGCAAGCAAGAAAGAACGAAATCTGCTAGGATGTCTGCTGCACACATAAAAATGCTACACAAACGATTTGGGCCCTTTTCAATCCTTCCGGTACTGCAAATTTATAAACTCTGCCATAATGAATCTATGGGGCCTAAGTACTGCCAGATGGTGTTGACTGTAGAGGCGCTGATATGGCATAGTGTTCTATTGCTTCCGAAGGGGGTTCCTATAAGTGCAATCAGACACAAACTTTGGGGGTCATTACGGCCCAGGCGGTATTTTACCGATTCCGCCATGGTGAATGGCGGATTTTACCGCCCCATTCCAAGGTTGGCGGGGCGGTAATTCCCCATTCCCATTTTTGCCCCCATAGGGCTCAATGGAAATGGGGAAGGCAGTAGTTACCTCCAAGGTCCCTTTGCAGGTCCAATCGTTAACGGCTGGTAAAAACCAGCCGTTAAGGTAGGGACCCGCAAAGGGACCTCGTAATTAGGCGGTAAGGGGTTAACGGCGCTGCCACCTTTTATGGCGCCGTTTACCCCTTACCGCCTGGGTCGTAATGAGGCCCTTTGTCTTCTCTATATACAATGCTTGATTGACTGGAAAAAGTTCCAGTTTTTGTGTCAAATTATGAGTCTGCTCTTGGACAGGGTTTGCATAATTTATCGCTAAGTAAGAGTTGTAAGGCTTGAAACCAGTGGATAGACGGTTGTTGTGATATATTTCAAACAGCAGACTCCACGATAGAAGAATTGATCGAGACGCCACTTGGATGTAAATTAAAACTGGCACGTAATGATTGGATTGTAAATATGAAGCGTCTCTGGAAGTTTCAATTATTTTATCATGCACAAATGGAGGTAAAACCTTTTAATGGCGTATCATGCTATTTGATTCAATGTCCTTCATATGATTTTAGAAATAGTTTTATTAGATTAAAGTTGAATCTGTTTCTTATGAACTAAGTGATTGGTGCAATTCAACATCTGGTATGCGAGAATAGGCTATGCGCTTTTGCAAGGAAACAATGAAACCGCTTAAACATTTGATTGTTGAATGTGATGCTCCTTCTGTAATAAGGAATCGATGGCTTAGTACATTTGTATATACTGATGTTATCTTGAAAACGGATAAATTCTGTTGTAGAATTCTTGTGGGCCATCAAATATCACTATCTTTAGCGGTTTTAGCATTTGTAAAAGAATGAAGATCAATGGCTAAAGTGATTAGTGTTTTATTTTTTTATATATATATGAATAGAGAAAAGATGACTATTATGGAAAGAAAGTTTTTTACGTATGTATCGATGAAATACATATTTATTTATCATTGCATGAATTGTTTGTGTTTGTGAAAGGTTTTGAAAAACCAAACCACAGTAAATAAATCAATAAAATAGTCATTTCATCCAGCGGAATTAGCACCATAAACAAACATAATCAGTAAATCCTCTGATTTTCAATGGAATTAGGATTTCTTTGTTGTGCCCGCAGAGGAAGAATGCCACCTGGGCAGAGATATGGGAGAAGGTCCTTGCAGTTGGGACAACAAAGATTGCTGGAGGTTGTGGAATGACTAGAAGGACATGGTATAGAGCTTACTCTCTATCCACCAGTGGTAGACACTGCCTCACGAGGTGGCACAGTTGCGTCACTCACCCTCACCCCCTCTGAGAAAAAGTCCAACCGTGGCATTGAGGCAATCAGAGGTCGAAGCAGTTAGCCAACCTGAGCCCAGTAATTAGGAATGTCGACTCTCTAAAGTGAAAACCCTAGGCTAAGAGTGTGCCAGTCTTCATGATGAGTGAGTTGCAGCTCGGCCCAGTACATCAGGGTCAACCAGACATTCAAAAGGACATGCCACTGAGAGCAGCAGAGGGCCAGCAGCAACATTTGAGGCCTCCCTTTCCACCTCTGCACACTGCAGTCCTGGCGCCTGCCGAAACGCTCCTGCTAAAACAGCATCTGGTGCTATCACCAGCATGCCAGCTGCACCGACAATTCATACTGGCTCCATGCCAGCAGTTGTGGGCACTGCTACCAATGCTGAGTCACCATTAGCAGGCACCACCACTGCCACCAGTGCTGCTCCACCGCCAGCCGTTACCACGACGACACTGCTGCGAATGCGGCAGCCCTATATGCAGGCCCTTGTGGAGACTAGTGACAGCTCCATTACCGCACCAGCCACCTATGGGGTAGCACTGGCATCCACGCTCCTTACATCTCCTTGCCCCTCCATTGATCCAGTGCCACCAGCATTAGGTCACTGAGACTGGGAGTAATGATGATGGCATAGGACCAGTAGATGCAGGTGGTCGGGGGGCATGTACATGAGCCAGTCCCCCAGCCCTGTCCATACCACTGACAGAGTGCCCCAGTACACCCTTGAAGGAATCTGAAGGAGGCTCCTCACTATTACGCAGTGCCAGGAGTGCATAGAACACATTGCAAAGCACCAGCTGTTACAGCTGAAGGCAATTAGGTATGCTGCCCCGGGATAATCCTGCTGTCTGGCCAGTGCCGTAGGTATGTTTAATCAAATGCCTTAAAGAGAAATTCGCTATCAGTTCTTGGCACACCAGAACATAGTTTGTACCTGCCTTCAACTTGGTCACGATGTGGTAGCAAGTGCATCATCATCCTCCTTTGGGGGTGCCATATCAACATGAAAGGGCAGGGGGACATGTCTCCTAATGGACATGTTGTGCAGCATGGCACACACACCAAAATTATCGCCCACTGTGACGAATTGCAGGTATTTGTTGCTTCACCCTACAGCGTCCCGCAGCTACAGGAAACTGAGAGACCAGACATGTTACCGTCAGTAACAAAGAAAGCAAATGAAGTGCTGCTGGACATGTTGCATACCGAAGCGAAGAGAGAGAGAAACAGAACGGTGACGTGATCTTGAGAAGGCTGTGGTGGACCAGCGGTCCAAGTAACAATGCCAAAACCGTCCTGATGCAGCCGTCTCGGGACAAACAAAAACCTGAGACACTGGATACCTGCCGCAGACTAATAGAGGAGGGAGAGGCGGGTGAAGAGCAATAAATGCCAGATTAAGAAGAGGAAAAATCAATCCTCAGCTGACACAAACCCTGGTGACATTAACCCTAAGAGGAACGGAAGGTAATAGGGAAAACGGGTGACCCATGGGAGTGAATGACAATCAGTATAATTGGGGCAATCATATTCGTCAAAGTCACGAGAGAGAGAATATAACGAGTAAATGAGAATCAATCTGGGAATGTTCACACTCGTCACAGTTATGAGAGAGAGAGAGACTTTAACAAGCGTAACTAAGAATCATTATTGGAATGGTCATACTCGTTACAGTCAAAAGAGAGGAAGGCTAACAGAAGGAGTATAAAATAAATTAATACCAAGAGAATTGAAAGTGACTCAATTCATAATTAGTCATACCAGGAAAGCTCAAGTGAAGTGCAAGAACTGCTTATTAACAGGAAACCTGAGAACAGGGTGGAACTTGTCCAAAGACATCCAGATAACGAGAAAAAGAAAGAATATGAAATATTTAAGAAAACAGGAAGTAGCCCAGATGGGGAAGATAATCATGGGATAAGTTTGCCATGGAAGAAGAAAATGATCAATCCATATAGGAAAAGACCAGAGAAGAAACCGAAGTCTTAAGTCAACAATCAATGAACTCTATGAACTGAT
This sequence comes from Ambystoma mexicanum, assembly GCF_040938575.1. Lineage (NCBI taxonomy): Eukaryota > Metazoa > Chordata > Amphibia > Caudata > Ambystomatidae > Ambystoma > Ambystoma mexicanum. Next base: position 317,712,150 of record NC_090941.1, read on the forward strand.
AAAGGTAATCACAAGAGACTATTTGAAGATTATATATTAAGAAGTGACTGAACAAGGGTTTCACAAATCTCAGGAGAAGGGAGTCAGTCTTCTGAGTTTTAGTTGTTTTAAATAATGGTAGGGTCAGATAAGTTAGAGTTAGATGGTGGACGATTTAATTTATGGCCATTTGCGGATGACTGACTAGCACCTTAGCTAATTTGGTTTGGTAGGTGACTCCTTGTGGAAAAGGGAAAGATAGGCATTTCTTTCTCCTTTAATAAAACCCACCAGTGAAATGTCTAATAAGAGTCTGTGTCCTTCTTCTAACCTACCACACCACTTTGTATGGCTTGTACAGTAGGGAACCTCCTCTCTGATGGAGACACTGGAACAGTCCTGTCAGCAGGTCAAAGTTATGCTCAAAGCGGAGCCTGGACATTGTGTGCCTATTTTAGCCTTCTTCTGTGCTGTCCGTGTGTTCCGGACATGTCATCACCCACTGGAGCTGTGGATAGCCAGAGTCCCCTGCAAAGGCAATGGGGGTAGGTGTTGGTTGTGGAACAATCAGCAAGTGTAACAAGTAGTCAGATCGTGTTGGTCAACATGTCCACTACTGTGCAAATGGCACATTATGATTTTCCAACAAGTTGTCATAGAATGAGAGGGGATATGGTTAATGTCACTGGGGGAATAGCCCATTTCACACATCACTGACCCACCAGAATTAACAGACATATGCTGTAAAGGTATTGCCAGTGAACATGTTATCTGTGGATCTTCAGTTTTGGTACTCATGCATGTGCTCTGATATGCATTCAGAAAACCATGTGCACTTTGTGATAGTGATCATGATCTTTGGATATGACATTCATGGGGTACATCATCCGTGCCATCACAGCCTGTTAGTGTTGCACTGTCAAATTGCACAGGAGAGCTGTACTGTGTCCTATCTAGGTATGGTTTGCCTTTACAGTGTAAGTTGTAGTTCACTGTTTGTACATTTAGGTGTTTACATTTCTTTCATGCCCTGATGTTGTCCTGCAGGACCTTGTTGCTGGAGTAGTGATTTTTATGTGTTGTGGCAGGTACTTCATGCACAGAGCTGTGACAGGGCATGCATTATATCAAATAGACAAATGCCCCTCCTCTCGTTCCTACACTTGTGTAAGGGTTCTGTGGTAAGGTCAGAAGCAAGACTCAGACACATAGGTACGGTTTTCACATTTGTTTTTTTCCAGAACTAAAAGGACTATTGTTTCCCTAAACCTAAAAGCTCCAGCCATGTTGTACAAAAAACGAAAGTAGGGTGCTTGTCAGGATGTCTAAACATAAACTGCTTCATCACGAGTTTGGCGGTAAACCTTAAATGCGGTGGTAACGTGATTACCGCTGCATTTAAGGGTCCGTCAAATCACAGGCTCTGAGCTGGGGGGAAATCCACTGTGATTTTGCTGATTTTCGGCGCTATTAACGCCCGCGGTAACACCGCCGGCAGTAATAGTGCCGAGCATTCCCCATTGGACCCAATGATCAGGAAGTAATCACAGTACTCTTGTCTTTGAAACAAATCTCACAACCAACAGATATTTACAGTCCCCAAGGGATTAACCTCATGCTGCCTAAATTCAATTCTGTGGGCATATGGGATAAGTTGTGTGACTTTTCAGTTTGCGCTACATAAGCAGTATTTTTGTAGCATCAGCTTGCTCTTCATGATACTCCCCTTTCTAAGCTTCCTATTTCCACCCATGCTCGTAATCTAGGCATTTACTTCGACCTTTCCCTCTCTTTTTCCCATCATATCTCCCTTACTTCTCATGCATGTCGCTACCACCTCTTTAATATCCGTAAAGTCTGTTCCTCTCTCAACTTCCCTGCTACCAAACATTAAATCTCCTGCCTCTTCTATTGTTCTTCCCTCTTCTTTGGTCTTCCCGCCTCCCACCTTGCCCCCCTCAAATCCATTTACCACTCTATCTGTACCCTCTGCCTTCTCTCTCCCCTTGGCTCCATCTCTAACTCACTATCTAACCTAGGCTGGCTTCCTTTCCACTCCCACCTTAAATTTCACTTCCTTTGTCTAGTCTTTAAATCTCTTCATGACCTTGCCCCTCCATATCTTCCCTCTCATCGCTCATTCGACACCCCCTCTTGCTCCCTTTGCTCAGCTGATCTCTTCTTACTTTCTGTCCCTCCTCCCCCTCGTGCCTCTTCTCGGTTCTGATCCTTTCAGCTCCATGCCCCTTTACACTGGAACTCCCTGCCTCTTTCTATCCGCTCCAAACCTACCTATTCTTCCTTCCGTTCCTCCTTGAAATCACTCCTTCATTCCCCTCCCCGACACCCTATTCCCCCTTTTTACCCTTTTTCTCTCTCTCTCTAGCACCCCGTCATAGTTCTATTCATCTTCCCCTTCTTTCCTATGACCTCTCTTCCTACTACTCACTTTACTCCCTACTCTCTCTCTCCCCCTCATCCTTCCTTCCCCATCCCCTTCCTCTCCTCCTCATATGCAAATTGTTCTACAACTGTTTTTTGGTTTGATTCATGTTTACTGTTATTGCTTCTACTGTTCCTTGTTTGATATATTCTTGTTGTTTAACTGTAAAGCTCTTTGGATTAAGGCACTATATAAATACAATAAATACAAATACTATAGTCTGTTTGTGATTTATTTCAGTTCTGTATACTGGTGTTTTAAAGCAAAATACACTTGAATTGTGCAATTGGGAGTAGTTTGGGATTGTCAAAATGAAAATATATGGGGATGTGCCAAAACGGACGTGTAGTACATGAGTTTCATAACTGGGTCTGCGAAAGGATTAGTTGCGATCTGGGACATCCCTCCATTGCGAGCGAGTCACCTCCGTAGGACACATAGTAAAGCTATTGACACTGCTGGCACTCTGTGTGGATTGAACCTTAGAGCCTGTAATGGCCATTTATTAAACTGCCAACCGGCAAAGGACACTTATTATGTTTATAAAGGATTGTGCCACATAGATTATATACTAGCCTCATTATATGATTGGAAATTAATAAATTATTTCAAAATTATAGACAGGTTAGAAAGTGACTATCTCTCTCGATCTGTCTATTTTTCCCTTAAGGCCAACCCTCCCCCTATACACTGAGAATAAGGCAACAGTTTGTTGGGGTCCATCAGGGGAGGTAACTGGCACCTTCACAGTGGTGAGGGGTGTACAGTAAGGGTGCATATATCAGTCCCTTTATTGTTTAGTATCTATATTAATGGAATTATCTTGGAGCCGATAAAGGGCTGCCAGGACCCACCACACCTGGGACAAGATAGAATCCCTGCATTATTTTATTCTGAAGATGCAGCGCTTTTGTCAATGTCCCCTATGGGCATGAAGAGAAAATTTAACCGCTTGGTTGCAAAATGTAAATAACTAGGCCTTGGAATTACTGTGAGTAAGACAAAGGCCACTGTCTTTAGGCCTGATCTACTAAGAGACACGACTTCTCTATTAGCATTGATGGCCATAGGCTACAGCAAGTACCCTAGTAGGATTGCCTCGGTATCTGTTTTGTGGACAACTCCCTCTGGTCACCCCAGCTTTTAAATCTAACGTCACCTTAGAGAAGAACAGCCGAGACGTGAAGAAATATTTAATGAAGCATGGGTGGGTGTGGTGAGGCTGGGCGGGGTGGGGGGGTTGCTGTCACCCCAGCACTAGAAATGTATACACTCCAGGCTAAATCCTCTGCTCTGTACAGAACAGATATATATGGGGATACACAAACAGCAAGAATTTGGTAATAACTAAAAATACATTTCTGAAAAGCCTTCTTCTGCTCTCCTTAGTGCTCCAAACACTCCTGGCATCTGGAGTGTGATCTTAGACCCATTACCGATGAGGTAGGCTTGAGACCTTTGTTCTGTTGGGTCAGGACCAAGAGCACCCCCAATCTACACAAATATCGTCAGGCATTGACTCATATAATGTCTTTAGAAGGGGGCGATCCATTCCCTGGTTCCTACATGTCAAGATTTGGCTATGAGCCAGTGCATATCAACGGGGAATCCAAAACAAAGTGAAAGAAGCAGCCTTTCAGTATTCAAGAAGGGGAATGGAACATTTTTGTGCAGTTCCCCACTGCTCTTAAGCACTCCCTTGTGCACCCTCCCCTCAAAAAAATCTTCTGCTGACCCTTCCATTCCGGGAAACTATCGCCCAATCTCTATCACTCCTTTCCTGGGCAAATTCCTGGAGAAGATGGCTATTTTTCAGCTTACCCTCCACACTGTATCCGTTGGTTGCTTCCATTACCACCAGTCTGGCTTTAGAGCATCCAGAGGCACAGAAACTGCTCTTCTGAACACCCGTGAAGATCTGCTCTCAAACCTTGATTCTAACTCTCCCTCTGTCCTCATTCTACTCGATTCTCCTCTGCCTTCGTTACAGTGAACCACACAACACCCTGATCGCATGTCTCAGTGATACCCTGGGCATCACTAATCAGGCCCAGGGCATGGCTAATCTCCTTTCTCTCTGACCGCCCCATCCCAGGTGGTATTGGGGTCCTTCCTCTTCCCCATCACCCTCTCTACGTGCAGCGTCCCCCTCCAGTGGCGTTGATTTGCCTGGTCATGGTGAGTGAAGAGTCTAGGTAAATACCTAACGTTTTGACATCCTTGGATACCGTTATGTTGTTGCCGTCAATGTTGAAGGTTGAGTATAGTCTGTCAAGTTTGAGTCTGGATTGGGAGCCTATTGGGAGTAGCTCTGTCTTGTCGTCATTGAGGCATAATCCATGCTTAGCCATCCAGGCATGTATGATGGTGTAAATGTTATTTAGGATCTTGGTGTCTTTGATATAATCCCTGGTGATAGGGATGAGTATTTGGGTGTCATCTGCATAGTTAGTGTAGATGACACCCAAATGGTAAAGGTCGTCAAACAGTGGTTTTGTAAAAGCGTTGTATAGTGTTGGTGATACACAGGACTCCACATGTGACTGGGACTGGATCATCGGCGGCTGAGGGTGCAAAGACCCTCGTGGATCTATTATTTAGAAAGGATTGAATTTGCCTTGTAAGAAAAACTGGCTGCTGATGATAGGTGGTTACATAAGACTTTATGGTTAACCAAGTCAAATGCGGCCGAGAGGTCTAATAAAAGTAAGAGGGCAAGTTAGCCCTCGTCTTTTAGGTTGTCCATTTGGGTCTTGAGGTCAGTCAAGGCTGTTTCCAGGCCATGTTTAGGTCGGAAACCGGATTGCCTAAGGCCCAGGAGTTTCTGATATTCTAGATGGTTCTGGATCTTCAGGTAGGCTGCTCTGTCCAGTATTTTTAATAGAAATGACACTGTTGTAATGGGCCTGTAATTAGTAGGGATGTTTGGGTCAAGCATGTTTTTTTAAGAGGTGCTTACCCAAGCGTCTTTCAAATTGGTTGGAACTATGCTTGATTCAAATGAGGCGTTGATGAGGGTTGTGATAAAGGGTGCCAGGTGCTTCGCTGCATCCTTTTTTTTTTTTTTTTTAAACGTATTTTATTGGCATTTGGTGTTACAATCGTAACAATACAAACATAGAAATAAAACAGGTGAACAAAAACTACAACTACAGTCTTTACGTAGTACAGTACTTAACTCAAAGGTGGGTGAGGTGGAGCAAAATACAGAAGTTACGGGAAAGGGGGACAAGAACAAGAATCTCTTTCTCTGTAGTGATGTGGAGGGCTCATTTCAGCAGGGTGTTGGGGACCTTCATGGGGGTTTGTGGTCTGCACTGAAGCACATATCTCTCAGGATGGCCTTCCAGGAGTCCAAAGTGCCACTCGCCTCGTCTCCCCTAGAGTTGACTCCTTCCTGCCAGGCCCTGGTTTCGGCAGCTGTCCATATCTCCATGTCCCTCAGCCAGCGATCATGTCTGGGGCCTGTTGGTGCCTTCCAAGCCATTGCTATGGTTCTTTTTACTAAAATGCACGAAATGTCCATCACCTTTACAACATGTTTGAGTTTGCTCGGTCTGGGGTATATTCCTAATAAACATTCCCCGGGGGTCCATTCGTATCTTCCCATACCAGACTCTGTGCAGGTCTGTTTGGCCTTAGACCACAAAGCCATCACTCTAGTGCAGGTCCAAAACATATGGATCAAATCGGCTTTGTCATTCCCACACCATGGGCATGCTGAGGAGGACTCTTTATTAAAGGAAGCCACCCTATGAGGGGTCATTACGTCCGATAGAGGACGTTTAGCTGGATCTGGCCAAATCTGGAGTTCCTCGACACTTTCTTGGGGAATATTAGTGCTCTCTCCCATTCTTTGTCTGTGAGCATGATTTCTAGATCTGCTTCCCATTTCGCCTTCAGTGCCGCTCCTTTGGGATTAGGCTTGTCAATGAGCTTGTTGTTGAGCCTGGATACTGGTCTCCAGCCGTCAGTAAGGTTGTGCATTTCTTGTAGCAGTGGGTTTGGGGTGGGCTCCTCTGGCCAACTACTCCACTGCTTCTTGGCGGTCTGCTTCAGCCGGTGATACCAGAGGAACTGGCCGCTCGGTAGTCCCTCGTTGGCCTGTATGGACTCAAAGTCTCTGAACTCCCCTGCTTCAAACATGTCTCCCCATGAGTAGATGCCGGCTTCTTCCCATCTCCTTGCTGTGGATAGGTCTGCCACTGTTTTGCACACATCGATCAGAATGGGATTGTCTACGGAGTACGGGTATTTCTCTTGTATGATATGATGTAGCAGGTCCTGGCCCATATTTGCCTGCCAAGACCAATGATTTGGGGGATTTCTGTAAGTTGTCGGAGAGGGTTCCATATAGTTTCTTTGGGAGTTATTTTAGTAGCATGTTGTTGCAGGAGCCCCAGTTCAGCCGAAGGTTTGTCTGAAAGCCACTTCGTCATGTGGCTGAGTTGGGCCGCTAGATAGTATTATTGGAAGTCCGGAGGTTTTATTCCTCCCTCTTTGTGTGAGAGGGTTAGAGTAGTCAATGATATTCTATGCCTATTAGGTCCCCACAGAAAGTCCTTGATGATTGCCTCCAACTTTTTTAAAAAAAGGTGGTCTAATATAATGGCTAATATTCACAAAAAAATACAGAAATCGGGGAAGAACTATCATCTTGACAATCGCTGCTCTTCCTACCATCGCCAGTGGGAACCTGGACCAAAATTGTATTGATCGGCTAAGGCCGGATATTGCAACTTCCGTGTTATGTTCGTGTGTGACCATCAGAGAGTGGCTCACATTGATGCCCAGATACCGGAACTTGTCGAGTTGCCACTTTATCCCTATGTCTGGGAGATCAGTCGCTGTCGTGTCTCTCAGACCGGCCAGGGGGAATGCAGAGGATTTGTGTCTGCTGAATTGTATCCCTGAGAATTACGCGTAGTTGTCTAGTATTTCTAGTTTGATCGGTGCATTGGCCTTGGGGTCTCAAGTATAAGAGGACATTGTCAGCGTATAGTGATATTATATTATATTATAGGCATTGCCCACCTTGATGCCAGCGTCAAAGAACTGTTGCCTAAAGAATATAGCGATTGGCTCAAGGCCCAGTATATATAACATGGGCGAGAGAGGACACCCTTGTCTTGTGCCTCTCTGTATTTCCCAGGATCTCGATATTGTTCTGCCTGTCTTCACTCGGGCCATTGGAGAGTTAGAGATCCATCTGATGAAGCCCTCGCCAAAACCAAATCCCCTCAGAGCCTCTATGAGCCATTCCCAGTAGATGGAGTCGAAGGCCTTGATGGCATCAAGTGACAGTACCGCCAAGTCTTCTTCACTCTCATCTGTTTCGGCCATGATATGTTGGAGCCTTCTCAGGTTGGTTGTGGTGTTGCGTCCTGGAACAAACCCATTCTGATCCTCGTGAATTATGGATCCCACCACTCTAGCGAGTCTGCTGGCCAGTATGGAGGTGAGAATCTTGCTGTCGTAATTTAGCATGGCCAGAGGGCGGTAGGAGTCACATTCAGTAGGTGGTTTGTGTGGCTTAAGCATGGGTATGATTGTTTCTTTCATGGTGCTAGGCAAGACCCCGTTTGTGTAGGCCTCCTGGTAGACTTCGTGTAGGATTGGGGTAAGTATGGGTTCGTATTTTTTATAGAACTCAGGCGGAAGGCCATCGCTTCCAGGGGTCTTACCGGTGGGGAGCGTCCTGATTGCCCCTTTCACATCTTCGGCAGTGAACTCCATCTCCGGCTCGTCTCTCTGTTCAGTCATTATTTTGGGGAGGCCTATCTCATCCAGTGTTTCAATTATGTCGTTCTTGGGTATTGGGACACCATGGGTGTACAATTTAGAGTAGAATTTGGCGAATGCCTCATTGATCCCTAATTGTGTCTTGTGTGATATCCCTTCCTCGTCCAGTATCTCCGTTGGGAGATGCTTGGGATGTTCTCGCTTGCACAGCCAGGCCAGCAGTCTACCTGGTTTGTCAGATTATTTGTGGGATCTGACAGTGTGTGTTGCAAAGTCAAATTTCTCCAGCCTGTCCCAAGATGATTGACACTTCTCACAGGCTTCTTTCAGCTTCTGTTCGATCTCTGGAGAAATGTTGGAGGTGGACTCTAGGTGAGAGATCTCTACTTCTTGTTCCTCAAGTGATGTCTTTAGCCTCCTGCGGGGGCCACCGGCTTTCGATATTATTTCTTCTCTGATCACCACCTTCATGGCTTCCCACAATGTGCTCCAGGTAGACACTGAGCCTTTGTTGATTTCAATGTATTCCTCTAATTTCTCTGCAAGGTCCTCTCTGAACTCTGGATCATCAAGTGCCGCGGTGGGCATCCTCCATGTGGGGATTGGGGGTCTGGGACCTTTTGGTTGCCATTGCATGAGCAAGGGCGAGTGGTCAGAAACTGATCTCCCCAAGTATTGAGTGTTTGCCGCCAATGGAACTTGTTCCTTATCAATGAACAAATAATCAATTCTAGTGTGGACTCCGTGTGGGGCTGAGTAATGAGAATATATCCTTTCATCTGGGTGTTGTTCTCTCCAGATGTCCACCAAGTCGAGTTGCTCAAGTGTGTCTGTCAGGGCACACGTTGCAGGATTACGTGGCTGGGGAGCTGGGGTTGATCTGTCCATAGTTACATCCTTGACGCAATTGAAGTCCCCACCCCATATAAAGGTACTGTTACGGTGGTGTGCTAGTTTTGGACTCATTTCCTTAAGGTAGGATGGTATTCCGTGTTGTGGAAAGTATGAGTTAACCAGGCAGATCTGGGTTTGATCGATGAAGCCCCATATTATTACATATCTTCCTTCCTTGTCAGACTCGCACCCCTGTAGCTGGAAGGGCACATTCGGGTTGACCCACGTGAGCACCCCCCTCGCATATTTGGAGTAAGGGGAGCCCCTCACGGTCCCATCCCATCGGTCTGCTAGTTTGGACATAGTGTCCTCCGTAAGGTGAGTCTCTTGTAGCATTGCAATCGAGACTTTTTTCCTTCGTAGGTAGGATTGTATGCGATTCCGTCTGAGATATGAGCCCATTCCCCTCACATTCCATGTCATCACGATGAGTTGTGACGCCATCTGATCGCTGTGTCTGGCCAAGCTGGAGGGTCCACCCCCGGGGGCTGGAATAGTGTCGATCTGCAATAAGCGGATTGCGTGCAAGAATACACTAGTTCCCCAATTTCTAGGTCGTTTCCTGTATCCATCTCTTCTTTGCGCAGAAGTAGTAACGCGAAGACTGTGTAACGAATGAAACTAATAACGGCACATAAACTGGTGCGTCCAGCGACTACAACACTGTCGTGGTGCTCAGGCGCCCTCGAGCCGTCCAAACCCATCCGGGTATCTGGCGCGAGGTGGGTCAGGAGGTAACTGGCCCGACTGGGTTTTTCGCTGGGGGTGGTGTTGGTGCCCGGCGGCGAGGCCGAATGAGGGCCGTTTCTTAGTAGCATACTGTAAGTTGGATTACCTTCTGGGATCCGGCTTCTTGCATTTTCCTAATTCCATCGTGGTTGCATGTGGCTTGTCCGAAAGTTCTGATGGGATTAGTTCTCCGTATGTGGAGCGTCCCTGCCGTCAGCAAAATTATTATCTTCCAGCCACATGTTGGCGGCCTCTGGATTGTCCAGGAATATTGCACGCCCATTGTGAATGACTTTCAGGCGCGAAGGGTAGAGGAGCCTGTATTTCTGATTCAATTGGCGCTGCCTTGCTTTTATTGGTACAAAGGAATTCCTCTCTCTCTGCACCGTCTGAGTGTTGTCTGGGTAAATGGTTATCGTAGAGTCCCCCCGTTTAATAGGGCCTTCTTCCCTGGAATGTCTTAGAATAGTTTCCCTATCCTGAAAGCTTAATATCTTGGCTATTATTGGCCATGGATGCAAGCCAGGGGGGGATGCTTCTGGAGGGATCTATGGGCCCTCTCGACCGCGAAGCCCTGTGTCAGTTTCCCGGCCCCGATCTCTTGTAACAGGAGGGTTTCTACATAGGATGTAATGTTGGGACCTTCACTTCCCTCTGGGATTCCCAGGATCCTAATGTTGCCCCGTCTAGCCCGGCCTTTGGCTTCTTCTGCTCTGTCTTCTAGGGCAGCGACTTTCCTCCTTAAGTTAGAGACTTCAGACTGTAGGTCTGCGGTGGCCCCGGCCGTTTCTTCTGTCGAGTTCTCAATGTTTGACACCCTCTCGGTTAAGTTTCGTGCATCTTGGCGAATAAGTTGGATGTCTATTTTAAACTCATCAATCTTGAAGTCTATGTGTGTCCTTAATGAAGCGATAGTGTCCAATATTTGGGAGTGGTTGTCTGTAGCTTCCCCTTCGGGTGTCCGGGTGATTTCGGAGGGGCTAGGCCCAGCTTGATTGGGGGTCTTCGTTTTGGCAGAAACAAAGGAGTCCATGGTGGTTGCTTTAGCTTTATTTCTGGTGGCCATATTGGGGTGGCAGCAGTGTTGTCCGTGGGACTTAGGCGCTGGAGCGCTGGTGATGGTGATTGCTGGGGTCTCCGTCTTTAGTGGGGCCTTAATTAGAATTCCCAAGGTAGTTATGTCCGAGAAGTTCACTGTGGGTGTATGAGGATGATTGCGGGTATTCAGTGCTGGTGTGCGAGCTCACCCGCTCCCAATCATGCAGCCCTATGAAGCCGTTGTTGGTGTGACACCATCATCCCCACTTTCCGGCCCAGGGCTTGCTGGTGATGGCCCCTAGTGTCTCTGCAGCAGGACTATTATCAAGGGGTGGTGATCATCACCACTTGTCTTGGGGTTTCTGTTGGGGTGCCCAGGGTATTTGTAGTCAATAAGCAGATGCAGGAGGTTGGGGGGGTCAGGGGTCTCACTCGCCTGTGTTGCCTGGACACTCTTGTGTAACTTGTGGGCTTGTGCAGGGATTGCTGCGACGCTGCACTCACCTCTTAGCATCCGAGTTGCTGAGGGGTCCAGAGGCCAGAAGTGTCACTGTGCTCACTTCCCCGTTCTCCCCGCTCCGGGAGGGTTGCAGCACAGCAGTCAGGAGCGGCGCGGGGAGCCAAGAGGTGGGGATGTCGCTGTGGCCGCCTTCCCGCTTCCCCAGCTACGCGAGGGATGTGGCTCAGTGATCGGGTGCAGCTTCAGGTATCCAGTTGTTGGAATGCCGCGATTGCCTCTTTCTTGCACTCCCGTCCTCGGGTTAGTCGCCTTGGAGTGGTCGGGTGCGGCTCTGGTGCCCGTTTCCTCCCTCCTCAGGCTGTTCGAGACCGCGGCGAAGCCCGTGTGTCCTGGTCTCGTGGAGGTGCTCAGGTCCCGCTACGGCGGTCCTCAGACAGTGAAGGGGGTGCAGGGCGAGGGCTGTGGGTCCGTTGCTGGCTCCGGTCGGGGGTCGCTCGGGTGTCCGCTCCCGATGCGAGGGCTTCTCCCCGCTCCGCTGCGTAGTCCCCAGGGCTCAGCTGGTGGAGGAGCTCTGCACTGGGCTCCACTAAGTGGCGCGTGTCGCCATCTTGGAATCACGCGGGAGGGGGAGTGCGATCAGGAGCTGTTGCCGCTGTCCAGGGAGCGCGATTACCCGGACCAGCAGGCGAGTCGTGGCAGGGTCCGCTTCCCCCACCATTACGTTCTTTTCCGCAAGCCAGTGTAACACATACTCTGTAGAAAAGGATTACAAAACGGCGTCTCGGCCGGAGCTCGGCAGTTCAGCTTCTGCACGCCATTGGCTCCAGGCCACGCCCCTCGCTGCATCCTTGATGATGGGTGCCGGGAATATGTCTCCCTGGCATCCTGACGGTTTCAACTTTGAGATTATGTTCTCAACCTCATTGATGGAGAGGAGTGAAAAGTTTTAACAAGTCATGGGTGTTGGGCTGTTAATTAGGTGGTAGAGGTGGAGCAATGTCAGGGGGAGACTACATTTTTTGTCCTCTATTTTAGTTTGTAATATCGACATTTTGTTGCGTAAGGCTTTCTGAATGTTAGTACACCATTTGCTATCTTTGATACAGGTGTCTGGTAGAGGAGAGGGGGATTCTAGCTCTCTGAGAACGTTCAAGAGCTCTTTCGTACTCAATTTAGCTTTGTTGATTTGTTCATTATAGGTGTTTTTTTTGTTTGGATAATAGCTTCTTTGTCATTGTTGGACGCTATAGTAAATTTGTTTTTGTTAGAGGCAGAAGGGGAGTTTTTCCAAAAAGATTCTGCAGTTCTCTTGTTCTTGCGTAGGGTTTGTAGTTCCGGGGTAAACCATGTTTGTGCCCTCCCTGTCTTACACTTGTAAAATGAATAAAACAGACACTCCCTGGACAGGGAATAAGGCACAAAAGAGCAGGCTGCGAGAGTTCAAGGAAAAGTTTATCTAGATCTCTGAGAGCGCTCTGACCACATCAAGGTTACAACACATTTATATAGCACATTGACATCTTAAACATATGAGGCTACGTTGGACCTGGATTGGTCAGCCAGGGTGGTGTCTTAGGTGTGGGCAAAATCTCTTCCTCCGGGTTGGTTGCTTGGTTGGCGGGAGGATTGACGTCAGACATCTGTGCTCCGGATGGGTGAAGGTCAGGTCACTGTGAAACACGGTGGTCACTATCTAAGCTAAGAAAATACATTCCGAGTAATGCATGCACTAAATAATAGTTGGTCAAAGGACCCTCAGTAGTGTATCATGTCATGTACAAATCGCTCAAGAGTTTATATCATCTACAAAGTTTGGGTTATACAGGTCACAGGTTTATGGGCCTTGACCACTATAATACTGTCATTGAACTATAGGATTAGTCTCACAAGAATCTCAGGTATGTGGCACTTGTTAGTATTGGGCACGATATACTGCAGCAGGGGTCTAATGTTAGTTGGGGGTCTGTTGGGTGGGCTTAATAGCATGGTTGGCAGTCTGGCACATGAAAGGAATGCCTTGCAAGGACACAGGGTTAGAATGGCAATAAGTTTCAACTGGCGGGGGTAAGAGGTCAAGGACACTTTTGTGGAGATGGACGAGCTATGTGCTTGGCTCATGTTGGTTCACATGCAGGACAGTGATCTCAGAGGAAAAGGGATGTGTTACATTTATTATTTGCTGCAAGCAGCTCCGGCTTCAGCGTGAGAATGGATCTGCGGAATTTTCCAGTTGGAGTAGGGACGAGGGTGGGGGCCATGTGCTCCGAGCTACTGCGGCAGGCACAAGGGAGAGATGCATTTTGTACTATCGCAGTGAGACCTGGTTACCAAGATGGAGTCGAAAGGGGGTACAAAAAATGGATGCCCTGTGTCCTGCTTGGTGGTCCCATCTCCGCGAATGTAATCAAAAGTTAGCATCGCATAAGGGCGAGGGGCGTACCCACCATTAGAGGCACTTGGTCCGAGTTTTGTACTGAGAAGTGATGGTAGAGAGGGGCCCTTTGGCCCGTCGGTCCTACACATTCCCCCCTTTCGTTACATCTAAAGTAACGAATACTTCTACTTTTTATTCTTTTCATTCTCCCTTCAGTAGTACTCAGCCTCTGCCACAGCCTTGTCCCACGCGGGGGTGCCTTTTATGGGCATCCATGCTCTGCATACACCTCTTAGGCTATTTCCTCTTCTGGCATATTCATCTGGAGTACACATTAGGTAAATACCTCTATCCCCATCTAGATCTACCCATACTTCTTGGTACCATTGCAACTCTCTTGGTTCTTTTATCGTTGTATGATGCAAATGATCAACTATATCCCCATATTGCCTGTAAATTGCTGTCATCCTGTATTGTGGTGTAGTGTATTCCACTGTTTGCATTTGTGCATCTATCATGGTAGCTACCGTTGTCGGTCGGCCCATTCTTACCATCATCATAGTTGAGGTTGGCATGCTTTTCTCACAACACCGTAGTCCCAGTTGGCACACACAAAAGAACAGGAGCACAAAGACGATGATGGGGATCAGTATTTTCATTGCCACATTTACCCATGATGGTATCCAGCTGAACAAATTGTCGAACCATGTGCTTTCTTCTGCTCCTCCTTCCGCTCTCATTCTCTCCCCTAGGTTGTGCACTGCGTTTATCACATGGGAGAGTGTCCCGTTATGAGCATCTTCAGTTGGCACGAATGTGCAACACGCGCCCCCAATTTTTCGACAAACACCGCCGTCCATCACCGCGAGGAGATCTAGGACATATCTGTTTTGCATTGTCATTAGGCGCAGCGCGCGGAGCTCTATTTTTATCACGTTGAACCCCTCTTCGGTGTCGTTGGCCAGTTGAATGAGCTCCCAGCACCCTATCTGCCACCATTTGGCATTCGCTCGTGCTTGCAGTCCCGGGGCAAGAAGTGATGCGAAAAATGTCTCTGCTGATGAAAGAGCTTGTATTTCTGCGGGATCTCAGCAAGGAGTTTCGATGATTCGGATGAGATGTAATTGGAGGACCTTTTACTTCGTGTTAATCTTTTCTTTAGTTCATATTCTGACAATAGTTCATATGCTGGAGCTTCTGTTCTTATTAGTTGGGGTTGGTGGTAACTGGAGGGACAGCCCTAGGACCGTCAGAGCAATGGGCTAGACATACTAGGTACACAAAGGGGGTCTGCTCTGACGTCTGGAGGTTCTGGGGACTACTTATTGACTGCAGTAGGCCTAGATTTATTCTGTCATGTCATATACATGCAAAAACACTTTAAATGCGGTAGTGCTCATGAAGTTAAGAAATTCAGACAAAAATAGATGTCAGTGTTACAGCTTTTGTTTTATTTTGCTGTTAAATGCATTTCATAGTCATGCATTTGTAGTTTTTTTGAGATTGTTTTGAGAGATAGAAAAATACATAGGTACAGTATATTAAGGGTGGTTAATTTATAGTCTTAACCAATCCTTAATATAGCTGGTTTAGCAACTGAATTGCAAATATCCAAAGATACAACAGAGTAGTGCTTTGGTAACAATGTGTAACCACCACCTATAGTGACAAGTGATAGTGTAGATATTCAATACAAGACAACCAAACTGAATACAATAAATGATATAACAATAGGTTGTATGTAGCCAGGCTAAAGGGTGACCGAACACATGGTCGACGTCTCGATCTGAATCAAGAGGTTAAAGGGACCAGGTGGAGTATGGAATGCTGGTCCTTTAGACGTTTCGGCAAGGTGCCTTCATCTTGGGCCTGGAATAGGTCTCCCTGGGGGGCGGCAATGCAGGATAGATCTTGGAATGTCTGTTACACCAGTGTAGAGCAAGCTGTAAATTGGTCTTTGCTTCTGGGGTATGTCAGGCTGTGGTCAGCTTACTCAGTGTCCTCATGGTGGGGAGACACTGGAACTGGATACAGGCTGTGTGTCATTCGTTCGGGGTAGGGGGGCCAAGGAAGTGGTTTGGACTTGGAGCCCCAAAAGTTGTTCCCAAAATGGTAGCTATCCTGGAATTGAAGTCCGGAGCTGGTATTTGGTGCTCCTATGGAGCCGCGTTTAGGGCGCTGTCGTTTAGGGCGCTGTCGATGGTTCAGCCGATTGCCCTGCTGCCGATATGCCAGCCGATTGCCCTGCTGCCGATATGCCAGCCGATTGCTCTGCTGACCCCTGGATATGGCTTTCTGGTATTACCATCAGGGCTGTGTGGAGGGTGACTAAAGCACAAGTTCCTTTCCATGATGCAGGGAGGAGCAGGTAAGCTTGTTTGCCGCAAACCCAATACATGTCCATTAGTGCAGCTGTGCCTTTCTTCGTGTCGGGTATGATTACAGTTTTGTTACATCTCCTTGTCTCCCCCATGTTCACTTTTCCTTCCCCACGGACACACAGTTCATGTGGCACTTCTTTTTGTATTTTGATAGGTTTCTCCAATGCTGTGACCCACGTTAGCTTTGCGACATGTTGCGACCAGATGGGGTCACATACCTTTTTTATCCATTGGAAAGTGTCATTTGGTAGGCCTCGAAATGCTTCTGTTTTGCATTCGATTGTTTCTTCGTGCCATTTATTTTCTGCATATCGCGTCCCCTTGATGACAAGAAATGGTCCCTTGAGGCAAATTACTCCTTGGCGTCTGCTTGTGCATGTTTTCTCATTCTCCAGCTTTTTCAATGTGACGGTGTGCGCCTGGAACGTGCTCTTTATTCTGCATAAAACCAGATGAATTAAACATTGGGCCTCCGACAAGGGCACCTCCTGTGGTACTAACATTTTCGGTGTTCCTGATGCGTGCGGAATGAGTGAACAGACGTAGCAGCTTTCATTTGTTGCTTGCTTCGCCGTGGCACTCATGTCAGAATACCATTTATTTGATTAATCAGGTTGGCGTGGATCTTCTATTTTGTCTAACCCCAGGTCGTGGTAGATGTCGTATCTTTTCCCTCCCGCCCCCCTTTTTATCCTCCTCCTGCCTTCCTGGTTATTGTTTTTCACCCTTTTGTAATGTATTGGAAACATTCCGGTCAAGTGGCACAGCGAGTAGAGTGCTCACTTTGACATCCGTGCAGAGCTTGCTAACGCAGGTTCGAATCCCGGCGGGGCCAAACTCAGCCTTTCATCCTTCCGAGGTCGATTAATGAGCACCACACACGTGGGTAATAATAAGCAGCGCTCAGATACCTGAGGGTTCGTCGCGCTATATAAATGCCAAATTATTATTATTATTATTATTCCGGCCCAGGTTGTATCATTACTATTCAATATGGCATGTGTATCGTCATCAGTAGCAGCAATGTTGTATGAGGTAGGGTGTATGGTTGTCCGTGCATTAATACTAGTGTTAATTAAATCATTTGTCCAATAATAATCTCCATCATATTCGTTATATCCATAAGCATTACTCATATTTACATTAAAACGTAACACTGACACACTAGTTGATCCTACAGTGATGTATTCTGAGGGTTGCATCAAATCTGTTTTGTTGACATTAATCTTATGTGACTCTTTCCATATAGTCTTTACCCCAGTCCATATCATTTGCGATCCTTCTCGTATCATGTTGGCCCTGCTTCCCCCCCTTTGCATGTCATTAACAAAAGATAAAAGGGTATAATACCAAGCTGCGAAAAACAACATTACTGACATCAAAAATGCAGCGCATTTCAAAACACATTCAACGTTACTGAACCTTTTAGCCCTAATGGAGACCCTATCACTATCTAGCATTAATTAGTTCTCCCCGATTGTAGTTCGTTGAGCCATTTTTCACCTGGAGGGGCGATATAAATTTGTTAAGTCACCACAATATATACATGTATTTACATTCTTGTTCAACTTCATGTTTAATCATCATTTTCAGTCATGCTTCTTCTTTTACTCTATTGCACATGTACTTTTGCTATACAGATAGTAGTCGGAACGAAGGTGGGAGAGATAGTTGAGGTGTATAGACAATGGGCCTCATTACATGGATGGCGGAGAACCATGGCGCTATTAGCGCCATGGTTCATGCCGGTAAAATACCGGCACCGCCTTGGCGGAAAGGGGAATTACCGCCCCATTCCAAGGTTGGCGGGGCGGTAATTCCCCCTTTCACCATTGCCCTTCCCCATTCCCATTTTTGCCCCATAGGGCTTAATGGGAATGCGCTAATTACGGTACCGCAAATTGCGGTACCGTAATTAGCTCCCTGGGTCCCTTTGCGGGTTGGTTCTTAACGCCTGCAAAAAGCAGGCGTTAAATCCCCAACCCGCAAAGGGACCTCATAGTAAGGCGGTAAGGATTTACTGGTACTGGTATTTTACCGGTACCGGTAAATCCTTACCACCATCCGTGTAATGAGGCCCAATACGTCGGCCAATTAAAGAGGAGAGGAGGAAAACATGGAAAAGAAGGAAGGAGGAGATAAGCCGCGCAGAACAAAATACATATCATGACTTTTATCTCTGCATATTCTCTTTACTGACAATTTTGTTATTTGTTTTCAACCTCATTTGTGGTTCCAGTGGCACTATCTTGCTCCTCCTGGGGGATTGTACTATGGTGTGCCCTCCTCACATTGGATAAGTGCACCCAATTCTTCAATCCCTTTACCTTCACCGCGGTGGGTGTACTATAAATCACCTCATAAAGGGCCATGAAACCTCGGTGAATTCCACCTTCTCACAAAGCTGCGGACGTACACATGCGCTCCTGGCATCAGTGGCCTGCTTGAACTGTCTGTGGCCGGTGTGGTAGTATCAGTTGCCACATTTTCAGTAAAAGGCGGTGCTATTTGTCTCGCTATGCTGCGTACTGCGCGTGTTAACTGGGTTAGGTATCCCTTGAACTCTTCCCCCAGCACTGTGGCAGCCATGTGCGCATCCGAGGCTCTTCTAATCGGGGATACTGGCGTGAGTATTCGCCTCCCAGTCACAATTTTGTGGGGCTTAGATGGTGGTCTTTACATGATTGTGTCCTGAGTTGGAACAGTGCTAGGGGCAAGCAATACACCCAATTTTTCTTCAATGTGTTACACAGCTTAGATAACTTACTCTTTAATAATCCGTGGATTTTTCTCTACCACCCCATTCGCCATTGGATGATAAATTGAGCATAGTTTGTGTTTTACCCCCAAGAGTGATGTCACTTCCTTAAAGAGGTCATTCACAAAGTGCGTACCGTTGTCTGATCTAATGACATCGCATATTCCCCATCGTGAAATCACCTCACGCACAAGGAACTTGGCCGCACATTTTGCGTCTGGGTGCGGACATGGGCCCGCTTCCACCCACCTTGAAAAGAGGCACACCACCACAATCAAATATCTTGCTCCATTACACCGCTCTCCCATATCAGCATAGTCTATGTGGAGCTCTCTAAATGGTCCTGTTGGTCGGGGCAGGGTACCGCGCAGTGTTCTTAATGTCATTCCTGAATTATAGGTTTGGCATGTTATGCATTCTACAATGAATTTTGACAAGTGCTCTTGCAAATTGGGGACGAACCAGTGTTCCTAGATTTCTGCGGCGATGTGTTTTGCTACATGGCCGGAGAAATGCAGCTGTTGGAATACTATTTCTAGTAACTCTATGGTCATTACAATCTTCCCTGTTGTCTCTTGCCTCCAAATGAGATCGGTGGCTGATTGTTTACATCCCCGTTTGCATCCCCGTTTGCTCCACAGTTCTTGCTCCTCTGTGGGCTCTCTTCTTTGTAACTCTATTATCTGCGCTATTGGGGTATTATTGTATGCTTCCTCTTGTGGATCTGTGGTGGTTGCTTTTGCAATGCATTCGAGTGTTGGTGTCACATTGAAATACGAGGCCTCCCTCGTTGCCGCGTCGGCTGCCGCGTTTCCCAATGAGATTGCATCTGTTGTTGGTATGGGCTTGGCATTTCACCACTGCCACTACCGATGATGCTGCTAATGCATCTATTAGCTCATTCAACAATGTTGCGTGCTGTACTGGAGAACCGTCTGCCCTCCTGAATCCTCGTCTACGCCACCGTGACAACCCTGAGTGCACTGTGGTAGTTCCATAGGCTGAGTCTGAGTATATTGTCACCGCACAGCCTTTGGCTATGCGCAGTGCTTCAATCAGGGCAGTTAATTCTGCTGCCTGTGCTGAATAATGGGATGGGAGGCGCTTTTGCACAATCGTCTCATATTCATCTTCCTACATGCGCACTACCGCCATTCCGACGTGTTTTTCCCCTGTTTCGGGGTTTATTGATGCTGACCCATCTATGAAATGTATTTCTCCCTCCTGTAGGGCATTCTCGCTTGCTTTCGGGATGTCATCACCTTCCCCCTCATATGTGGCACAATCGTGTTCCTGTATGTCCTCTGTCGTGCATGGCTCTGTAATAAATCTTGCTGGGTTCACTGTCTTGCATCTCACAACGTGTACGTTGGGGCTTGAAATTATTACTTCATATGCTGTTGCTCTTTGTGTCGTTAGTGTTGATTTTGATCGCTCAAGGATGGCGAATAGGGAATGCTCCGCATATAGCGTTACCGAACATCCCATGACAATGGTGGCGCTTTTTTCAATCGCAAAGGCCGCAGCTGCGAGTGCCTGTTCGCACGTGAAATTACCTTGCATTACTGGATCTAGTGTCCCACTGTAGTAGGCCAATGGTTTGTGACCTAGTGATGTTTTCTGTGTCAGTACTGCTGTCATCAGTGTCCCATTGCAGTGTGAAAACAAGAAACATTCCCTCTCACAATCTGGGTTCGCGAGGACTGGGGCGTCAGCAATGAGGTCTTTTAATTTGAAATACTGTTATCATTTCCTGCGTCCATTTTATTGCTGCTCTATTTTTCTGTGCCTCTTTTAACACTTGTAGTAAGGGGCATGTGTATGCCGCGTAATCAAGGATCCATGCTCGGCAATAGTTACAAATGCCAAGAAACTTTTGCATGTCTTTCACAGTTTTTGGTATTATTATGTTGCGTATAGCAGCTGCTCTGTCTGGGAGTATTCGCTTCCCATCTTTTGATATTAGCTGTCCGAGGTATACAACCTCTGCGAAACAGTATTGCAATTTCCCTTTGTCTACCTTGGATCCTTTGGTGGCTAGCACATTCAATAGTGCTATCGAGTCTTCTCTGCACTTTTCTTCTGTAT